>NC_143582.1:120045826-120657423 GCF_048544385.1 Mastigoproctus giganteus
CCTTTCAGAGTGAACGTCCCATGGACTTTTGTAACCTTTTGCTCATGGGTATAGTTAAGTATAGTTTAGTTGTAAGGTGTGAAGCTCCGCTTCACACCTTACAATGTAACCCGCACCCTTCTAGCCAATGGTTGTCCCAGGGGTGTCTCCTCAACAGAGAAATAAATTGATAATACACGTAATCATAATAATAATCACTTCTCTAACTGCCTACTGTCAGACAAAGACACAAACAATGCTGACCGTTGATTGCCTAAAGGCGATTACTCATCCAACTGGGCTATTGTTCTCCTGCTACTAAGCGTTTTTCTCACTGCTACCTCTAGCCCGACGACCTATTTTCAAGCCACGGGAGACGCGGCGATCGCTAAAATTAACTAATTTTGCCCAGAAGAATGCTAAAAACTTTTCTTTCTTTCTTACCCTAATTTAACTTTCCACACGATTCCCTGCTCTCTTGTACCTTTTTTTAAATTTTATTATTATTTTTTTATTTTTAATTTTGCTGGCTACAGGTATGGGCAACCTGAGAGCAGGATTACTGGTACCCACCGGTATTGCACTACCTCCGGTGGGTGCGGGATATGTGCAGAAAAGCACATACAGATGATAACAACAGAACACACTACTCATAATATCAAACACTAACACTTTTTTTAGGCTCGCTATACAGAGTTTCTGTACAATCACAGAGGACAAACGTGGAGATGGGCATTTGCCTAGGAGCCACCCCAACACACGCACGCACACGCACGCACGCACGCACACTCACGCACGCACGCACGCACACTCACGCACGCACGCACGCACGCACGCACGCACGCACACGCACACACACATAGTGGCGGATTCAGGGTAGGGGCACCGGGGAACGTGACCCCCTGTCGTTTTTCTGAAAATATACACCAATCGTTTAAATTCCCTTAGCTACAAAAAAGTTTTTTTTTAATTTTTTATTGTTAACATAGGATTTTATCTATTCTTCCATTGTGGCTCAAAGGCTCAACTATTTTCAACTGACTACAGTTGGCAACACAGATGCTAATGTGATCGCCATTCTAGTGCACAAAATGGTGCCCCTCCTGTCATTTTTTTTCTGGATCTGCCACTGCACACACGCATGTACACTCCTAGGATAAAAATAATTGAGTATGTATATAAAATTGTATAGAAATCTTGTATATAAATTAATTGTGCATATATATATATATTGAGAATGTACATAAAATTTGTGTGTGGTATAAATAAATGAATGAAAAAATTAAAAAATAATGATCTATTGTGCCGTGTTCGCGGTAGCACAGTGGTATCGTCACCGTCTTCCCCAAACCGGGTGGGAAAGGCCCGGATTCGAATTCCGTCAATGACGCGAGGAACTTTAATGGGCTTTTTTTCACTCCGTGGCTGAGTTAGTCGGTCTTAGGCGTAGATAGCAAGATATTTTTTCCCCTGAAACTGGGATTTTTTCGTCCAGCAAAACAGGCAAATCGACCACAGAATAGGTGCAATTTACAGACACATCACACAAATGTATATATACTGTAGAATATTTTCAGGTGACTAGTAAAATAATTTGAATTTTTAATTTAATCTATTGTGCCACAGGGTTTTAACCCAAAACTTCTTCGAAGTGCTGTAAACCCTCAAATTACAACTCAGATTCGAGATTGGTACCAAATGCCAGCAACGGCTAACTCCTTTAATAAGAGATGACGCGGACTCGATCATCCGAGGTAATCCCGCTAATTCGGAACCAGTGAAAATGTCACCAGAAAGCCGCCGAGAGTCAACCTCCTAGCGACCCAATCGTGTTCACACAAGACGATATAGGTGACGATATGTCACCAAACCTGCCCCTGCATCAAAAAAGAAAAAATACGCTGACAGTGCTGAAATCTGCCAGAGAGATGAGGAGCACCAGCAAACCAAAGTACTCACAGGAAAATATGGCTGCCCCTGCAGGATCTGTTGAGGAACCACAAAAACAGACTGAGTCTACTTCCTGGACCCAGCCTTCCTAAGGGCATGGTTCTGGAGCAGACCCTGACATTATGTACTGAACTGGAGAACCTAATAGAGTACCCCCAGTAGCAGAATTACTATCGCTCTCCGAGCTGACATATTCTCACTTTGGACAAAGCTAGAGACAATCCTCCTCAATACCCATTTTTGTTTTTGTTTTTTTTTTGGCTGGTGCAGCATAAGCCATAGGCTTTCTTGCACCATGGGGCCATTACTAATACTAATACCAAAAGGCAGAGGCCAAACTGGAAGCCCTAATACAAGATGGTGGCAAACAAATGCTACAGCACACCACGTCATACGCAGATGCACTGAGGACAAAGACACCAGACACACCTCAACTGGCAAGACCCAGCAAGCTAAAAAGAAAACTTTACTCCAACGGCGAAACCTGGTTGTACTTAGACCGATCACTCCTGAGGAAATTCGGACCAGCGAGCAGCTGGTCCACAAGTCATGGCAAATTTAAACGAAGAACTAAAGTCAACAAGAATAAAAGCCATACGAAAGACAAGACTAGGAATGTAGAGGTAGTAATTGAAACGGAAACAAGTGAAGAAGCACAACGCATTATGAGTAACTCTATAATCCCGACCTTTGGACTTACTGCGGCACCTCCCAAGATGAAGGGACTACCTATTATTATCATCGATCTTGACAAGAATATATCCCCAGATCAACTCTCTGAAGAGATCTACCAAAGAAATCTTCAAACCTCTCTACCAGACCAGGGCAAACAAACAAAACCTCATAACCCCGAAGTATTCCACCAAATCTAGAGACGGGAAATACCACAACTGTATGGTAGAACTCACACCAGCGGCCTGGCAGGTCTAAACCATCAAAACACGATTTTTGTCATCTGGGGGCAGTCACCGCTTCTGGCAGCACGTGGCTGTGCCAAAATTCTACAAATGTTGCAGGTTTGGGCACACTTCGCACACTTGTACCTAGGCTGTGCCAACGTGCGGTCACTGCTCGGAAAGGGGCCACGACTACAGCTGCGGAAAAAAATAAGCTGCGGATTCCGTCTGAGCAAACTTCAAAAGTGACAAGATGGACTCCGTACACTCAATTAGGGACATTAAATGTCCAATCTATATAAAAGCCAAGAGGACACGCCAAACCAGGATTAATTCTGGGTACTAGGCCCCAAAACGTTTAACATCAGAGAAGTAAAATTCCTACAAATAAAGGCACAGAGGGCCCGAGCAGTGGCCAATCACATCAGAATAAAAGCGGATGAGGACAACACACTCCATCCTCATTCAAGAACAGTATTCTCATTTGAAGCTTGTGCAGGGTTATCCCCTCGCATACAAAATAATACAAGCTGAAGGGAACACCCCATGTGCTGCAGTTGCTGTAAGAAACCCGGATAACACAGTTACAAAAATAACCCATCTCTGTACAGATTGGGCTGCCTGCTCCCACATTATCTCCTCTATTGGACATTCTACGACATTCCACTGTACTGCCACCTCAGAGAAGACATTTTCCATCTTCTTTGGGGTGGACGCTTGCTGTCCAATCTCACTACCCACACGCTTTTAAATCTCTGGCCTGCACAGAGTACACAACGTGGCGATGGGGGAAAACCACTGGTGCCGTCAGACAGCTAACACTTTACACTTACTTTAGTACCGTCCTGAACACCCTCTCAAATCAGAAAATCATTACAGGGGAAGACGTCAATTGCAGATTGACAGCATGGTACAGCCACACTCCGGATAGGCTGGGAACAAGGAATGGATAAAGGTTCGATTAGTTCCTGTGCAACTCATCAACAGACATACTCAATCAACCCAACATTTTGCCATACACACTTGGAAGAAACCATCGACCTCTCCCTGGCAACTAGAAACATTGCAAATTGTATTACAGGCTGGAGGGTCCATGATGTGTGGACGACATCGGTCCGGGCCATGACCATCCAACTCGCCAGATCCTTGACCAGACTCCCGGTAACAAAACAGGTCTTACATAGATATGCAGTCAAGAAAGCTGACTGGGAACTCTTTCGAGCCACACTTACCATCTCCAAGGAACAACAGCTCGAGGGGCTCCAAGAAGCAGATGACCCCAATATTCTATACCAGAAAACGACGTCAATCATAGAATCCGCCTGCAATGCATCAGTGAAGAGGAAAAACCATGTCCCTGGTGCAGTCCTTTGGTGGAACCGGACTCTCCAAAGACTGGAAGACAGGTCCAGCCCAAGTGTAAACAGTTTTAGAGAGCCCACAGATCGTGGCCTTCACAGGAGGTGGAAGTTGGACAACAGTATAGGGAGGCGAGAAATAATTATACAGCACTGATCAGGAAGAACAAGAAAGAAGCACTTGTCACAATCATAGAAAACACCGACCCCTGCAGAGTGGTATACAGAATTACCACCAACAAACTCTCCAGAGGGAAAGATCTCCTTCTAAGGCTATCCAACTGCTGCCTCTAGGTCGGCGTGTTTCCTACAACTTGGAAAACGGCTAACATCAAGATAATAATCAAAAACCCGACCAAACCGCCTGAATCACCTGAATTGCCCTCTATCATCCCGATCCTTCTATCTGTTTCCCCCCAGTCTTCAGTCTCCTTCCCCACTCTAACTAAACCGACCGAGTACGCCTCTGACAATGCCTCCAAATTCTAATCAACGTCTAAATTCAACCGCTTTCTCGTAAACTCTTTCGGCCTTTCCAAATTCTAGTGTTCACCCCCTTTTATATATATATATATATACAAGGTTGTTAAAATTGAAGTATCCCTATGTAGAGGATTCTGGAGCGAGTTCTAAGGCTCGTCCTGAAGAGAAATTTGGATAACAGGTACAATAAAGAATGCCCTCGCCATTTATTGGAAAATAAAATTAGTTACAAAATTTGTCACTGTATGGCGCGTAACTATCTTAGTTACGATTATGCAAATAACATAAGTTATTGCCACAGCCCCACTACTCAGCTTTACTGTACTGTATAAAAGCATAGCAGTCTCTTCAAAATCATACAGTAGATGTTTGTCTGCACTACAGCAGCAATGCCAACAACGTTGCAGGAAAAGGCGCTGTTAGTGAAGCTGTACTATCAGAACAGCAACAATGCAGCTGCGGCTATCAGAGAATTCCTGCGTGAGGCGTGGACTTATGACTGTTTGTGCTGTCCGCAAAATGATTGCGAAATTTGAAGCGACAGGACACCTTAATGTTCAACGAGGTAGAGTTCGAAAACGAGTGGACTCTTCTCGTGTTGAAGATATGGCTATGGCTGTTGTGGATTTATCAAGTCAATGTCCATGTGGTAGCGCAAGTGTGCCAACTATTTCTCGTGAAGTGGACATGCCGTATTCCACTGTAAGGCTAGTAACGCGTCAGATGTTGCGGTACTATCCTTATAAGATGCATATGCTACAGCAGCTAAAGCATGGTGATGCAATCATGCAGATATTCCTTTCACATACGAACTTCAGTTTCTGGTACGAATGACAGTGGATATCACTTGGTCATGGAACATCCTTTGGAGTGATGAAGCTCACTTCTGCTTAAATGGACAAGTGAATACGCACAACTGTCGCATTTGGGCAACAGAAAACCCTCGAGTTATCCAAGACGTCCCGTTGCATTCTCCAAAAGTGACAGTTTGGTGTGGATTTACGGCCATATTCATGATTGGACCATATTTTTTTTGTACAGGTAACACCGACTGGACCCCACACCTGTTCCGTCACTGGACAGCGATATTATGAAATGTTGGAAAATTTGGCAATACCAGAACTGCAATAACGTGGGGTGCCTTCAGGATACCATATTCATGCAAGATGGTACGCCACCTCACATCTACCGTTGTGTCCAAAGATTGCTAAGGCAACACTTTACAGACAACGGGTCATCAGCCGTTGTTTCCAGATATCTTGGCCACCCCGATCACCGGACCTCACCCCATGCGACTTCTGGTTGTGGGGTTTTTTGAAGAACCAGGTGTATCGGGAAGGATGTCAAACTCTGGCAGATCTGAAGGACAGCGTTAGACATCATGTGCTGGCTATTCCAGTTGACATGTTACGTTCTGCTGTAGAAAATGCTGTTCTTCGAATGGAAACTGTTGTTGACGAAAATGGAGGACACATTGAACAATTGTAGCACTGTTCAAATTATTTGTATTGTCACAGCGCCATACAGTGACAAATTTTGTAACTAATGTTTTTCCCAATAAATGGCAAACGCATTCTTTATTGTACCTGTTGTCCAAATTTCTTTGCAGTACGAGCCTTATAACTCGCTCCAGAGCCCTCTACATAGGGATACTTTAATTTTAACAACCCTATATATATACACTGTATACCGGGTGGTTATAAAATAAGTTTCCTTATTCAGGAGACCTTAGCTCCAAAACGGTTACAGTAAAGTGTGTAAAGTGTGTTTGGAGTCAAACGGCACCAGGGGTTTCCCCCATCTCCGCGTAGTTTACATTGTCGTGTGATACAGTATGCTGTAAAGGCCAGAGATTTAAAAGTGTATGGATATTGTACATGATTAGTGTTGTGTACCATTGTTCTTCTGGCCATTTAGCCGCCAGGCCTCTGCTGAGGCCAGACGTTGCCCACACTTTGCCCCGTGGAGGCAGACCAGGTACACCAATATTTTAAAAAAGTACTCTGGCAGGTCCTGCCACCTAGTTTCGTGAGATTTCAGTGGCTAGGACCTAAAAAAAATAAAAATAAAAAAAAAATAAAATAAATAAAATAAAATAAAATAAATAAATTAAAAAAAAAATAAATAAATAAAAAATAAAAATAACTAAGTAAAAAAAAAAAATTGAGAGGTTATCGTGTGGTGGTTGTGCTAGAATTGTGAGGCCGAATATTGTGGGCGAATCAAATTTGGCTGTAATTAAGTTTGGATGTGTGGGGCTTTCGCTTGCGTGCAGGTAGAGTGGGAGGGAGACTGAAGGCTGGGGGGCGATAGACAGAAGAATGGAGTCGATAGGGAGGGTGACTCCAAGATTTGGTGGGGCATGCCCATGCCCCACCAGAAGGGAAAGTGTGGGTGGCAAGGAGGGAAGGAGACAGAGGGACCATCACCTCCCCCCCCCGGCCAGGGAAAGGGAAGAAAAGTGGACCAGGCAAGGGCGCCAGGTCAGATCGCCAATAAGGCTAGTGTGCAGAGAGGCTCTGCAGTTTCTTCAGTCGGTGGAATGTCATTTTTGGGACATTGTCCCATCCGGGGTTTACAAAGTCCAGTTTATTTTGTAGCCATTCATTGGTTAAGATCCCATCCGAGGTTATTTAGTCCAGTCAGCTTGGATGTGCATTTGCGATTTCATTTTGTTCTTCCTGTTATGAAGTCGGATCCCTGCGGGTTTGATTTGTTCTGGTGGTCCTTAGGATACAGATAGGTTATAGGGGATATTCAGGGATATTCATGTGTTGTTGTGGCGGATCCCAGGGTTTCCCCCATAAGCCGCTATTGTACTTCTTGTGTTGAAGTTTATGCCAAAACCGGCCAATTGTATGTAGTGTGTTGGACGTGTAAGTGTAATGATGTGTTCTGTTGTTATGTTATCGGCCGGTGCCTGCCTCTTAGCAGGTAAGAAGCAGTAACACCTGGTCACTACGTCTCACCCCCCCATCCCCGCCACGTGGAGGCGGCCAGGATCAATTATCTCCTGCTGGGCAAGCCCAGGGAATAACACCTGAGAGTGCCCGAAAAAGAGAGTGAAGTGGAAAAAGAGGAATACAGAGGGAGAAGTTTGGGATCTGGGGAGGTAAATGGATAGAATAGAAGAGAATCAACAGAGGGACTCTCCAATAGTTAGAAGTAAGAAGAAGGTAAGCAAGAATAAAGTAGGAAGAAGTGGAGAAGTGGACTAACTTCTCTAACCATGGAGACCTATCTCATGGAAAATCCCATCCTAGGAACTAGAATCAGCAAAACATCTTAATTTACAGTTTGCCTAACCCCTTGTAGGCAGAACGTCTTCAGTTGTTGAAGAAATAATTGATCTTCTAACAAAAAACACAGTGAAAGCAAATTCCACGAATTCTGAAAAGCTCCACAGAAAGACACTATGTGCAAAATGTACAATATCCTCTTCTTCAGGAACACAGCAGAATATACACTATGTACAGATTCGTCCAATGTAATGCCAGGGTAATGCCATAACCTGGCCCAATAAATAAAATGTTTCGGGGTTAACGCAAAAGTAATATGCATGTCCAAATCTTAGATGAGATCACATTAGGCAGGGTTCAAAATTATGTTTTAAAAAGTTCTTGCCTAAATACAATTTGTGTGTGGTATTCACTCACAAAGAAATATTAATTCCAAAAACTATGAAACGCTAATGGCCAAATAGTATCTCGATGAGTAGAGCAAAATTCCTTATACAGTAAATACTTATTCTGCTGAAAACAGTTCCACATCAAGAACAAGTCTATTATAAAATCCAGGAAAGTATAGTGTAGCACTTAATGATACTAATCAGTTGCAAATATAGAATCCAATCAAAAAATGAGAGATATTTCTTTCCTAATCCAATAAAGGATCCAAGAAATCGCAGGAACAGTAAAACTAGGACCTAATTTCGGTTCTTCTTTTAAATGCACGAGAAGCAAACACATTCATAGCATTAAAAGCTGCCTGAGACTCAACCAGAATTTTATTGTTGCTGAAGTCCAAGACAGATAGGTTACAGATAGCGCTGTGAAAATCAGTGGGTATGTCATTTAGGGTATGAGGAAGCGATTTGTAGATGAAAAAAAAAATTAGTTAAAATTTCCGCCACCAGGGGAGAAATTGGCACTGTAAACATGAGATGGAATACTTAACTTAGGATTAGATTTTAATATCCGAACTTAGAAATCTACAGATATTGTGCTTTCCTTCACTTGAGATGACATTCTGAACACGGAGGACTGCGTGACACAATTTCGCGTAGCATCTCATTGGGGATGTTGGCTACTTGCTGTTTAACGCTTGCTTTCAAATCGACAATTTAGCATTAGCATTAGCATTAGTAGAGGCATTTGATGCAAGAAAGCAAGCTTATGCAGCATCAGCCAAAAAAAAAAAAAAAAAAAAAAAAAAGTAACATAAATAAATAAAAATAACCACTTCCACTTCACCCCTCTGTTCGTTCGAAATACCTGTCCAGCTGAGCCTTAAACTTATTTAGGCTATCAACTTCCACGACAAGGGATGGAAGTCTGTTCCACCCACCAACCACCCGCTGGCTAAAGGCAAATTTCCGCACATCTATCCTACATCTGTCTTTCCTCAATTTGAATTTATGCCCTCTCAGGTGATTTTTCTGAGCTAGAGGAAGAATCCCATCAGCATTGAGCATGCTCAAACCATTCAAGGCTTTGTACACCTCTATCAGTTCACCCCGCTGGTGCCTAGTTTCCAGACACTGTAATTTGCAAAACTTAAGCCTTTCTTCGTAAGAGAACCCCTTTGTCCCATTCACCAATCTAGTTGCCCTTCTCTGTACTCGTTCCAGCAGCTCTACATCCTTCCTGAAATGAGGCCTCCAGGCCTGTATACAGTACTCTAGGTGTGGCCTGACCATTGCCTTATACAAGGGAATAATCACCTCCTTATCCCTGCTAGAAAAATTCCTATATATCATTGACAATACACCATGAGCTACTCCTGCAGCTCGTCTGCACTGCTCAGAGAACTTCATATCTGCCTGCACCACCACCCCCAGGTCCCTTTCATTCTCTACCAATGTCAGTGTAGTACCACAGAGTTGATACGTTGCTCTGGGGTTGCTGTTTCCCATATGTAGTACTTTACATTTGTCAATGTTAAACTTCATTTGCCACCTCGAAGCCCATCTGCTCAACCTTTCCAAATCCTGTTGCAGCAGCATAGTGTCAGTAGTGTCCTTGACAACCCTGCCAACCTTCGTATCGTCTGCAAACTTGGACATTAAGCCTGATATACCATCATCAATATCATTTATAAATACAGAAAACAATAAAGGCCCCAATACTGAACCCTGAGGGACTCCACTAATAACATTAGTCCACGATGAGCAGTGTCCATTGATTACCACTCTCTGTCTTCTCCCCCTCAACCACCCCTTTATCCATAGCAGCAACTTGCCTCCAATGCCACACTGCTCCAATTTGTGCAGCAGTCTTCCATGTGCAACAGTATCAAAAGCCTTTCTAAGATCCAAGTATATAATATCAAAGTTATTCCCTGCATCCAGTTCTTTTGTGACTGCATCATAGTATCCAATCAAATTGGTCAGGCAAGACTTCCCCTTAACAAAACCATGCTGTGTCCTAGCTATAACTGAAGTCTTGTCTAGATGATCCTGCAGTGCTTCTTTCACCAGTGCCTCCATTAATTTTCCGGGAACAGAAGTTAAACTCACAGGTCTATAATTACTTGTGTCAGCCTTTGATCCCCCTTTGTGAATTGGGGTCACATTTGCACATCTCCAGTCAATGGGTACCTCCCCTGAGTCCAAGGAAGCTATCATAATTATGGCTAAGGGTTTGCTTACCTCCTTTGCTGCCTCCTTTAATATAACTGGATAGATCCCATCCACCCCAGGTGCCTTTCTTGTGTTTCTCTTCAACAATTTCTCCTCCACTTTGCTCTCAGTTATTACAAGATTCTCTAGCTTACTGCTAGAGTTGAATACACCTCTGGCATTCCCCTCGCTGAATAACTCCTCATGTGTGAATGTCGATGCAAAATATTCATTTAGTTTGTTAGCTACCCGAGCAGGGTCATCAACAGTTGACCCATCGATCTCAAGTGGACCAATCTGATTCATCCCCTTCCTTCTAGAGTTTACATAAGTAAAGAACTCTTTGCTGTTTTTCTTCGCATCCCTTGCCAAGGATCTCTCGTAATCTGCCTTCGCCTGCCTAACCTCCTTTGTAACTTGGTTACAGATCAACTTGTATCTATCATAGGCGTCCGTGTCACGTGTTAATTTGTATGTATCCCATGCATTTTTCTTCTCTGCCATATGCCTCATTAGTTCATCTGACAACCATTTAGGCCTAAACCTTGAACAATATTTCTTAGTTGGTATGTAAAGCCTAGTAGCTTCCACGATAAGTTCTTTGAATGCTTCCCAGTTTGAATTTGCTGTTGGCAATATCATCAGTTGATCCCACTGTATAGAATTTAAATACTGTCTCAGTCCATTGTAGTCGCCTTTACGAAAGCAATACCCCTTCCCTTTACCCCTAATGGTAGTTACCTCTTTGAGTAACTCCCACTTCAGCACACTGTGATCACTGCCACCAAGTGGTTCATTTATCTGCAGATTCTTAATGCATGAAGAATCACTATTGATAATCAAATCAAGAGTATTACTCCCTCTAGTTGCCTCCCGAACATGCTGATGTAGAAAACAATCATCCAATAAATCCACAAAAGCCTTGCTACTGTGTGAGTGACCAGCCCCCAAATTCCAGTCAATATCTGGGAAATTAAAATCCCCCATTATAAGACTCTCTGATTTACTGGCCCACTCTATTTCTCCGAACAGTTTCTTATTATACTCATCAGAGTCATTAGGCCTATAGCACACTCCTACTCTCAATTTTGATCTCCCAATGCTTATGTCACACCAAACTGACTCGACACTGCACTGTCCAGCGATGTCGACTGGCTTCACTTCCTTGGATTTTATGTGTTTTTTAACTAATAGCATAACCCCTCCTCCCTTCCTATCCTGTCTATCCTTTCTGTAGACATTGTACTCCCCAAATTCCAGTTCTGCATTTCTTATATCTGTGTGACACCACGTCTCTGAAATCCCCACAATATCTGCCTTTGATGTTTTGAGCAATACCTCAAATTCATCAAATTTATTTACTAAACTCCTAGCATTGGTGTACACACAAGTATACATGCACCTGTTCTTTTTCTTAGCTACCCTAACACAACCCATGTGTTTACTTGTACCCCAATGATTCCCAGCAGTCTCTGAAATATCCTGCATCTTATTTTCCAGGCTGCGGCTCATTCCAATAGAAGCAGTGCAAGAATCACTTTCACCTCTGCCAGTGGCTACTGTTAATCTATTAGTCCTTGTATCCCCCCAATCTAGCAGTTTTCCGACCCACCTAACATTGCCTCGATAGCATCAGCAAACATTCTTGCACCCTTTCTATTGTCTGTATGCCGTCACGGTAAACTCTATCTTTCAGGTATCCCCATAACCAGTAATCACAGGGATTGAGATCTGTGATCGGGCTGCCAGAACTGCGGAAAGTCTCTACAAATGATTTCCGAATATTGAACGGAGCAGTTCCTTCACTTGTTGACCAACGCGGGGAGGGCCACCATCTTGCATGAATACTAGGATCTCCAAGCATTGCCTTTCTTGCAGGGCGGGAATAATGTGATCTCTTAGAAGAGCACAGTACCTTGCACTAGTTACCGTACACCTTACTTGGGGGGGGGGAGCATGAGGTGTAGACTCTTCAAAGAAAAATGGTCCGATTATAAACTCTGCGGCGCCTCCGTAGTCAGGTGGGAAGGAGCAGCAGTGCGTAGCACACGCTTCTTAATTAGACCGGGGTTCGAGCCCGTCATCACCAAATACGGAGGATGCGGAAAGGTCAGGGAATGACCACCGCATGTCCCGGAGCAATATGGCCTTAGTTGCTAATGCTCCTAAAAACCAAACAAACAACAACAACATATAAACTCTGCTGTGAATCCACACCATACTGTAACGTATGGACTTTGTAGTGGTCTTTCATGTACAGCAGATGGACAAGACTATTCGGCAGTTTTGTGCATTTATAGCCCCAAGAAGAGTGAAATGTACCTCATCAGACTACATGATCATTCGAGCCCATGTATCGTCAAGTTCCATACGAGCCAGAAATCGTATTCGTTGTTGCTGATCACAAGACATTAATTCTTGCTGATCACAAGACATTAGTTCTAGCACTACGTGAATCTTGTACGGGAACCAGTGTAAAATTATTCAAAGCACTTTACGTACAGTAGACCAAGGAAGGTTCAAGTCTCTTGACACACCTCTGGCACTACTGACTGGTAATGTTCAGCATTCTGACTATTGCAACCGCCACTTCATCCACTATCTCCGTTCCGATGCGTGGTCGTCTCCTGCCTGGAATTACACCTAACTCCCTGCCCGGTCGCTTCACATTTCTTTATTAGTTTTCGAAGCCCCACTGACATCAGAGGTCCTTTACTCAAACTTTTGTTTCCGATAATCATGTAGTGTTGCATTAGCGTTACTATTATTCTGGTAGAACAGTTTTACTAAAAGAGCCGTTCTTTTTTTGTGAGAGCCATAATGGTTATTGACGGTGGCGTTGGCCTTTCTGTTTTTATCTAACAGGATGTCATTTGCGTAAGCAGCGTGCGTATCTTGAAATAAATGACAATTCTTACCTATGTGCAGCGCCGCTGTTCCCACTGGTGGCGGAAATTTGAACAAATTTTTTTTCTTCTACAGATCGCTTCCCCATACCCTAAATGACATACAATAACCAAGGTATGTCATTTAGAATATTAATGAAGCGATATCCACGGAGGTATGTCAAGGAGGTCCTCACCATTAACTTGAAAGACCAAATGAAGAAATTAAAAATAAAAGACAATTGAAATCGAGGACACCTGGTCTCATCATCGAGACGGACATTAGGGAAGAGGCTCTTTTAATCCTGCAGAACCCTGACATCGCTTTCATAGGACTAAAGGCAGCGTCTCCCAAACGCAGATAACCCTCTATTGAATTGTTGCTCTTGGACAAGAGCATCATGCCCTCAGAACTCCAAAAGGAACTATATTATAAGAACATAGCTCACACATGGCAGAAGAAGCCATTGACTCGAATCTTATTCCTAAGTATAACACTAAGACCAATTCAGGAACAGTGGTTAACTGGACAGTGGAACTATCCGCTAGAGCTTGGCAGGTGATCAGTCAACAGGAGAGGGTATTTATTGAGTGGGTAACCATCGTTTTAGGGAACGTGTCCCGGTTCCTAAATGTGACCGGGTCTGTGATTTGGGTATACTTCGCACACCTGTAACCAGGTAGAATCAAAATGTGATAAAGGCGAGAATGTGATAAAATCTCTTGGAGGATATTTTGATGAAAAACCAGTATAGTTGTCAATATTAATCATTTCAATATTTTTTGCTGTAAATTTTTCAAAGCTTAAAATCTTAAAATACTTTGTAGTGTTTTTTTTATTTATATATATTAAATCTTACATTGTCATAGATAATTTCAGAAAAATTAACGAAAACTGTTGTCATACGCTGTGATTCCAAACTTTTGCACTGCAGTGTGTATGCTAACGCGCTTAAAAACGCAGTTTTAAGCAGTGGAAACAGGCAAACATCGTAATGTAAATTACACGTATGTGTTTAACGTACTAGATATCAAAAAAAAAAAAAAAAAAAAAAAAAAAAAGGACCATATATGGGGCTTGTTGCAATCGGAAATAAAGTCATTTGGTGAAGGAAGTTGGATTCATATGAAGGAGACAGAGCTGAGCTTGATACAGTGAGGGTAGTAACCGGCTTCAATAACTGTGTAATTGAAAGCTTTCTTTTGAATTTTTAATTTCATTACAGTTCTCTGTAAGATAGGTTGCCTAGACGTCTCGATTTCCAGAAAGTATTTTCGGAGCCAATAAATGCCCTGGTTTTCACGGTTTTGATTTTCAGTTTCAGAGACTAACTCTACCAAATATGACTTTATGAAATTTTGGCATTCGCATTTCTAGTGCAGGAAAACCACTTATGTCGATAAGTTCAACAAGGGCGCTGATCGTAAGAAAATAAGGGTGACAGCCATACGTGTATCTCTCTTTCTTCTTTATTAACTATAAGCCGTCTTAGTCGCGCAGAAGGTAGAACACGTTGACAGTGGACGTACACTCTGTCTTGCAATCGTCATTGATCTTGATTAAGGATGATGCTATTTTCATTACTAGTTCGACGAACTTGGATTTATGCACTTTTGTTCATTGGGCGATGTAAGGATTCATAAGTTATTGAAACAATTAAATCTCTCTGGTTAACATTATACCAATCGATCAGTTAAGCAATAAAAACTTTCGAAGTATCGAACGCATTTTTGCTTTCGGAAGAAAAGTCGCCGAAATTTATTGTAAAATATTAAAATATTTTGAATGACCATCAATGAAGCGTACTTCCGTGTTATGTAAATTTATTTGGCATATTTTAAAAATTAAAGTTCCGAAAATTGTATGATGGAAGTCACAGTTACCTGTATCAGGCAATCCCAATACAGTATTTAAATTACACATTGAACAAAAATGTGTTCCCTAAAAGCTTGCATTATTTTAACTGATAACAAATTCTGGATAAATAAATGATATCACTGAAAAATTAAACATTTGATATGTATAAAACGGCTCGTGAACACCTGGAGAAATGGACTGAAATTTAATATTCTGTATGTAAGTGAAAAATAAATATGTTGGGTGCGAAGTGTGCCGCTTTCGCGTGTAGCACGAATGTAATAACCTTCCTACTCACACCAGCTGGAAAAGACCCGGGTTCAAATACCGTCAACGAATTTTATGGACTTTTTTCGCAACGTGGCTCAGTTAGTCGGTCTCAGACGAAAATTGAGTGGATTTTCTCTCGGCTACTCGTTTTTTTTTTTTTTTTTTAATTGTTCCAGCAAACAGCCAAAAGTATACAAAATTTACTGACGACTTGCAAACTTGTTGCTCTGGGGCTTAGAGTACACAACACACATACTGTACCAACTGTGGTAAGTATATTTCTTTGAGTATAATTGTGTTAGTCTTGAACAAAAGTTAGGACTCTTAAAATGGAATTTTAAAAAAATCAAATAAAAATGTATAGGCCTGAGTATTGAAACAAAACCGATAATTAAGTTTAGTGGGTTCTAAGAATTACATGGTAAAGTGTGGAAAATGTTTGCATGATTTTAAAAGATGGTAGATTTTATGATTTGCCCGTTTTTTCTGGACAAAAAAACCTGAGTCTTTAAAGATAAAACCTTGATCCCCTTGCCCTGAAACTAACTCAACCACGGAGTGAAAAAAGTTCATAAAAGTTCCTCGTGTCATTGACGGGATTCGAACGCAGGCATTTTCCGTTCGGTGTTATAATTACAGTTCCGAAAACACTGTGAAGTGTCATTTCAAGTTAATCTTCTGCTTCTAAAATAAACAGGAATTCAGTTTCAGTTGCTTTTCTTGCTTTGGGCACCAAAACACCTCAGTCCACTCAAGTATGTACTCCATCTCAGTATTCCAAACATTTTGAACAAAGAAGCCACACGGAATTACTCAAAATACCTAAACAGATATTTGCAATAAAAATCTAAAAATAAAAATAATGAAGCTAAATTGTTTGGCTAGGTACTCAGCGTACATTAAATAACAAGGATGCTAAAATTTCCTTATAAAAAATGGTAACAGTAATTGTAATTAAAAAAAAAAAAAAAGTAAGCGCAACCTTAATTTGTCAATACATAGAGAGCTTTCAGTACCGACTGTTAGGATAGAACTCTGCTTTGAGAAGTGATTTATGCTCATCTACTGATAACGGTGTGATATAAAGTTTAACTTTTAGACACTAATCTTGCGAAGGTTGTCAAACGAGTGAGTGCTAACCGCCAAAGGAACTAAGGCTATTGCGGCAACAGTGTCAGCTCTGGTAGCACAATTGTTATTATCACTATTCTCCTCACACCGGGTGGAAAAGGCCAGGTTCGAAAATCCCGTGAAAGATGAGATAAATTTCCTAGAGATAAATTCATCTGCTCTGCTACCCGCTTACCTGGGTTGTCAATTCTCCAACTTCTCGACTGCTTTTTTAATAATTAGACTAAAGTGTATTTTTAAAATTTTAAAAAGTAGATATATATGTGACATTATTCAGCTGAAGTTTAAGGTTGTTGTGTCTAGCAGGCATTCTGTCAACTATTATATGCTCTAATAGTGCGCAAACCGCTAACGATAACATAAGTGTGTATCCTTAATATTGCATGTCAGACACGAACTCATTACATTCTTTGTAAGAGTATAGCTTTACAGAATACATTTTTAGAAACTATGGAATGAATGGTCTTTGCTGAAAGCATTTATTCCGCTGCAATGGAATAGAACGAAAACACTTGCATTAAATAAAGTATATACGAGTATACGAAAATTACTTTTTACCTGGTGAGAGGAATGGTTGAGCGTACACAACACTGATCACAGTCAGCACCGTTAAGAAGAAAAAAAGGTTCAAGTTCTTCATCTTCCTTAGATGTCGTATTCTTCGCACTGTTGATGTGTTCCTCTACGTATCAAAAATCTGAATAGCTGAGTTTCTTATTTTTCTTATCTTAAATGACAGTGAAAAAGGCGAGATAATGAGCTTCCCGGATGCGCAGTTAGAGGATGTGAGACTTTCTTATGATAACACTGTCTTGTTTCAAATTCTTTGAATTTCAGTCTACCTTTACATTACATGTGGAAGGAAAACAATGGAAATTGCATAAGTGAACAACACACCTTCATCGTTTTTCTTATGAATGCAGGTACTAAGCTAGAAATCATCCAAGGACATCACGAATAAAATGACATCTGGGCTGGTGCTTCTGTCAGTTAATTCACTAGAAAAGAGAGCCTCCATCCTTTCCTGGAACTTTGTTAAAGAAGCTGTAGGATGAACCATAAAAGAAACCATGTAGAGGAGAAACTATTAATTCGTTATTTCGTTTAATAAAATAATTAGAAATTAGACTGCGCGTTTATTTAAAATGGCGATCAAGAATTTGTTATTTTTAAACTGTTAACATGGCACTAAAGGGGCTGGTTGCATAAAAAAAAATAATAATAAATAATAAATAAATAAAATAAAAAAAAAATAATAATAATAATGATCACATCGATAACATTGCTTCCAATGCATGGCTCACAAGCGGGACGCTCTTCCCTGAGACTGAAGGATTCATGCTGGCCATCCAAGACCAGGTAATCAACACTAAAAACTACGGAAAATACATCGCAAAGGAGCCCGAAATGTCAGATGACTCATGTCGACGATGCCACCTGGCCTCAGAAACGATCCGACACATCACAGGGGGATGCAAGGTGATCACCCAGACTGAGTACACTCATAGACACGACCAGGCAGACCATCAGAAGCTAGCGAGGAAATACCAGTTGACCAAAGAAAGTGTACCATACTACAAGTACGACCCCCAGGCAGTACTAGAGATCCCAACTCACAAGCTGTACTGGGACCGGTCCATAATAACGGATAAGACCATCCCGCACAACAGACCGGACATATCCCTTGTGAACATGATGGAAAAGGCTACCTACTTGATTGACCAAAACTAGCAATGTCCAGAAAACCCATGAGGAAAAAATTAGGAAGTACACGAACCTAAGACATGAGGTCAAGGAGATGTGGCATATGCAAGAAGTAACGACCATCCCGATCATCGTGTCAACCACCGGTATGGTGCCAAAGACCCTACATAGCAGCCTAGCAGCAATAGGTCTCCCAGAAAACACCTAGAAGGAATTCCAGAAAGTCGCAATCCTGAAGACCTGTAGGATAGTCAGAGAGTTCCTCGACCAAAAGTAACACCAGACATTACAACCACCCCGTGTAACACCAGACATTACAACCACCCAGTACTCGTCACGGAGTGCAATCCCCAATCAGGGAGAAATAATATAAGAGCAACAATACAATACAATACAATACAATACAATTTTATTTATCAAGAGAATTCGTTTACAATAAATGAACTTGTTAAGAAAAGTAAATTTCTTGACAACAAGTTGTAGTTCTTCCTTTACAAGTTTTGTACAAATTTGTTATCTTACAGAAAAGACTATGAAGTCACTACACATAGTATATTCCACACTGTAAACAGAGGTAGTTTATCTGCATATCAATTCTAATCTACTGTGTCATTGAGTATCAAGAATTTTCTTATTAGGAATTTTAATTTGGAGATGGGATAACTTCTCCTGAGCCTGAAATCAATGCTAGCCAACAAGTTGTTTATTGCATTCATTGTGTGCCTATCTCCAAATCTATTTAGTATCCTAGGGTGAGGCAAAGTAATTGCTTTTGGGTTCCTTAAATTATGTGAGACATTTCTTTGCAGATTCGACTCTTCAAAAATAGTGTTAAGATTTTTTAAGAATAGATTTAACTTTAGTTTTTGAACTGGATACAATATTTTACGTTTCAACAAAAATTGCCTTCTCTTATTCAGGTCATTCCAAGAGTTTGTCCCCATTAAAAGTTTCAGAATCCTATTCATTAAGTTGTCTATTGCCCTTATTTCTGTTTTATTTGCTCGTGCCCATATATTTACTAAATAATTGAGTTGGGAGTCCACTAATGCATAATATAAGGTTACTTTTGTTCTAAGATTTAACTTATTCTTAATGTAGTAGAAAAAGTACACATAAAATCTCATTTTTTTGTACAAGTTTGTTATATGCATTATCCAATAATAATAATAATAATAATAATAATAATAAAAACGTATACCAACATGTCTTTCAGCTATTATGTTTTCTCATGAAATTGTTGAAATGATAAAACTAGGAAATATACTGATGTCCAAAAGTTCATAAATTCTGAGCTTTCAAGAAAAATAAGTACTCAATGGAATTCTAAAAGTCTTTTGTTGAATATTATTATACGAATCAATTATGTCGAAGTTGAAAGTGAGTTAGGACCCTGAAAATCTAAAATTGTTTCACTAATCGCGTTTTGAATCGAATCATCTTGAAATATCTGAATCGCATTTTGATTGGCATTATCCTGAAATAGTTGAATCGAATTGAATCTTGAATGGAGTTGTACCGTGCAATATGTAGACTAAAAATAATGATTACTTAGGTTATGAAGTGGCTTCTTTATTTACATAGAGCATTTCTGCTCATGATTCGTGAGGTTTAGAAAGTAAAACTGTCGGAGATTGTAAGGTAAATGTGTAATGAAATGTAAATCTTTCTGAGATTTGTCAATTTACTTAAAAAGGTAAATTAAATTAATAAATGATTCATGAAAGTAAGTACAATGTTTCGATGACTTTATATCACTGTAAAATATTTATAGGAAAATTTTATTTGTAATTTAAATATATATACAGTATATGCATATTTTGGGTTACTGAAATTTATCACATCCACTGTTTTAATCACTAGTGGTGTATTTCTGAAAATATAAGGATCTTTAGCGTTTGTCTACAAGTTACAATTAGGATTATATATTTCTTTTTAATTTCAAAATTTGCCTAAGAAGTCCCTTTTTTTTCTTGATGAGAAAGTTGTACCCGATGATAAACGGAGGTTATCATCGGGTACAACAGAGGTTATCATCGACGGATATGATAAACGGAGGTTATCATCGGGAACAACGATAAAAAGGGACTAAAGATAAAAATATCATTGGAATGATATTTTATCCTTAATAACAGTCCAGTTAGCTGCAGATATCTTTTCACAGCAAAAAGCCATGTGAACCTTTTTAAACTGTTTGTTCGCTTAAATATTTGAAGGATCTTGAACTTTTGTGTGTGTAGAGCTCTCATTAAATTTAAAATTCGAACTTTGTGGGTTCTGGTTGTGGGTAATAATAATACATTTGTGGGTAATAATAAGCCCCCAAACGAATAATATTTTCTTTTCTTTTTTTCCAAACCTCTCTTCTTCACTGTTGTTACTCTCTTTTTCTATTAAATATATTTCGGTTGAAAGACAAGTTATATGGGATCGATTGGTGCTCTTAACTGTGATGGATGCTCAACTAGATTTGTTGTTCCTTTAAATTTTTTTATCCATATATTTATCTGAATCTAATCCGCAATCATAGCTTTCTTCTTCTTTACACACGAAGGAAATCCCACCATTCAGTATCTGCTACCTCTTTCTGATATTCTTTTTTTCAGAGCAGTAAGACCCAGTTACGTAACAGATGAAAGCGCAGTTTTCATGGCTTCTTCGGGAATTTTTTGTTACAATCGTTCTTTTTTGACCTTTTGTTCTTTACCTTGTTCAAGTTGTTGGAATTTTCTTTTCTTATGAAATTTAAATAAATTTTAGTTCTCTTTGCTTTCTTCCAACTTAATGCAGATCATAAACCTTATGTGTTTATGTTTTGTGTGCATAGAGTAAATTGGTATAAATGCAGCGCATCACTTCACAATCAAATGTCTTATTATTATCATCCTTTTTTTTCTTGATTTATTTTAATTGTATATCAGATATAAATAGATTATACATTTGAGAATGTCGGTACTGTTAAATTAAAATTAAAATAAACATTGTATTCTTCCCTTTGCAACTGTTTCTATTTTGCTTCGCTGAAAGCATTGGGACGGTACTTTTTTTTTTTTTCTTCATTTATTTCTTGTTTCTAAGGAGTTTTCTTAATACTTCATCAAAAAATTGATTTGTTTTGAAAGTACAATGGCTGGCTTGGTAATTATGTGAAGTGGCCGTGATATGAGATGAGTAAGACAAGGTGTGTGCTGTTAGCTGCTATCTGTTATTAAAGATAAAAATGCCATTCGAACTCTATTCCACTTTTTGGGTTGTCGCATCGTGTTCCAAAAGGTGTCTCATAATTTTGGCATCATATCAGCATTGCTTTCACTACGATTTCCTTTTAGCTACTATTGATGTAATTGATTCATTAAAATACAATTTGGATCTACGACAGAGAGTATAAAAATATGTGGAGCTCCTGAAGTCTCGAAACTTTATTAGACAGTTGGACAGACAACTTGAGTGGTCGAGACTTTTCAAGTTGTCTGTCCAACTGTAAAATACAAATTTTGATTAATACATTAAAAAATTGTAATACCTATTTTATCACGTTCTTCATATTCGGCTGCCGGATAGCTTTGAGCGTTCTCTCTCTTTTAAAGCTCACAGTATTTCAGATAGCCAAAGTTAATTTTTGTTTAGTACCACACATCTTCTATGCAACGCCCCGGTCGAAATCCAAACGCTCCTTGGACTGGACCTAGGTCCTGTAGCTATACAAGCCTTTGCTGATGATGTGACCATCTCGATTGAGGCTGACAGCAGAGCTTCTCTGGAATCCAGAGGAAACCAGGCATTTCTGATCCTTCAGAACTGGGCAGCCCTACACAAACTAAGACTCTCACCCCACAAGACACATCCATTCTCCTGAAGGAATCACTGCAGCCTACTAGAAACCCCACTATCAAACTTCAAGGCCAAACCATCAAGCTAGCCTCTACGTTAAAACTACTGGGAATAGTACTTGACTCTAAGCTCACTTTCTCTCCGCATCTTGCACACCTCCATGCGAAAGTGAGAAACTACACTGCTCTCATTGCACGGGTGATTCGTCGTGATTGGGGATTGAACCGACGCACCCTTAAGATTCTGTACAAATCAATCTTCCTTCCCTTCATAACGTATGGATCTGGGGTCTGGTTTCGCAGGGCAACTCTTCACAACAACAAACGTAAACTGGGAACCATCCATCGCATCATCCTTCTTACTATTACAAGGGCATGCTACACAGTTAGCAACTCAGCCAGTCAGGTTCTTGCGGGCGTCCTTCCGCTTGATCTGGAGGTTATTTGAAGGGGCCTCCACTACTGTCTATCCAGGAGTATACCAGCAACTATCCTTGGACACTCCATCAATAACCTGAATGAAATCCAGAAGGAAAAGAAACAAATTGCCATCCTACTACTTCAGACTTGACAGAACAGATGGACTGCTACCGACAAGGGCCCAATCACCAAGAAATTTATACCTTATGTGAATGCCGTATTTCCCAAATCTCCAAATTGGTTCTCTCCTGGTCTTTCTACCACCTACCTCATTACCGAACATGGATCAATAAACCATAAACTAACATCCATGGGAATCATTGACAACCCCTACTGTGCATGTGGTGAAATAGAAGACTGGAACCATCTAGTATATACCTGTCAACACTATGAGGACCTCCGCAGCATCCTGTTTACTCGTATACAAGATAACCCTCAAGGAAATGAACACTTGTTCATCACAGAAGAAAACTACTACTATGAGTTTACGAAGTTTGCACAAGCCCTCTTCACGAAACGGAGCACCTATTGCCAACACAAAATAGGAACAACCCAAACATCTGAACCTTACCTAACTGGCCAACCGATCTTAACCTGTATAGGATCAACTGGCGTATGGGCCACCTGATTCCTCAGTGGCAACTTACACGCAGCTCTCTTGCTGTGTCTTATTTATCGTCCTTCCCGGGTTCCCCTTTCATCTGATGGCGCTTATTGCTCCATTGATAACCTGGAGGATGTCTTCGCCTTCATCCTCCATATTTCTAGCTATACCCTCCTTTCTTGCGTACACTCTGTACTTCCTCGACTCAACCTTTTTTTTTTTTTTTTTTTTGTCTCCGTCCAGGAAGCTCTGGCGACCCTGGCGGAGACAAATCAGAAAATAATGGGCAGCCTGGCTTCCTCCTAATGGTGTGTGCGGGCAGTGTGGAGTCCCACCAGGGGCCCTGCGGCCAAATGCCAGGACACACAACAGAACCTAACGCAATATGTCATATACAACACACAACACTTTTCTGGCATTTACACTAGTACTGTATTCCTTCACAGCGAACATATGGCGCAGATGTGGGAAACCACAGCCTGACCCTAATATTATTATTATTATTATTATTATTATTATTATTAAAATCCGTTTATTAAAAAATAGCAAGTGTTTGCTTTCACCCCTTATACACAGCCGACCGGCTAGAAGGGTGTACAAAATGCAAGAATTGCAATTATATACAATATAAGAAGGGTGTACAAAAAGCAAAAAATACAATTATTTACAGTATTTACAATATAAGAAGAGTGTACAAAAAAGTACGAATACAATTATTTACAATATTTACACAAGTGCGTATATTTACAATATTGTTTACAAGTTCACTCATTGTCAAGATTATAGTTGAAGTAAGCAGTGCGCTTCTGAGATGCTCTTCACTCTGTACTGCTTGCTTTCGGAGTATTTCACAGGGTCTATTGTCAATGAGTTGAAAAGGTTCACTGCGTTGTTTAGGAAGAAGTTTTTCAGACAGCACAGGTTGGATAGTTTAGAATCCAAAGGTAAGTAGGGACTGTCATTACTGCGTCCAGCACGTGGAGTAGATATAAGTCCTCGAAGACTGGGGGCGTCAATCACACCGGTAAGCATCTGAGAAAGAAGAAGAATATTCCTGGATGCAATGTGAACTCTCCAGGGAGTGATGTTTAAGTTGGTGTATAAAACAGCCCTGGAGATGGTGAAAGCATTGCCCGTGACCCTGTTCATCCATCGCATTACCCAGTACTCGACTGCGAGGAATCTATTATGTACAACGTCGGGGCAGAAGACCAGATTGGTGATGCATACAATGCGATAGGTTGTAGGCACCGCTGGACGTATCCTCCGACTATATCTACGTTCAGTAACCCCGTCAGCTCTTGTCGAATTGCCCACATCGCCGAGAAAGTCTTAGTTTTCATGGTCGAGAAGTGGGTCTGAAAAGTGAGGCCCTCGTCCCACGTCAAGCCGAGGTCGGTGTGAGACTTCACTTTCCTTATCTGCACTCCGTTGTGATAGGCTGTGATATCATTTTTTATTCTCTTTTTTGTAAAGGTAAGTTGAGCTGACTTTGATGCATTTATTTCCAGACCTATCTGCAGTAGATATGCTACAAGGCTGTCGATCAGGACGGAGACTCGCTGATTAGTCAGGTGAGTTTGTTCAGCTTCTTTAGACGTTATGTATAATTTGAGGTCATCTGCATACGATGAGAAATCAGTATACCTTGCGAGGAAGGGTTCAAGGGCAGCGGCGAACAGTACACAGGATAGGACACCTCCCTGTGGTACTCCTCTCGTTATACTGCACTCCTGTTGGAAGGATTTATAGCTGATGATGAGTTGTCTTGTTGTAAGGATGCGGTTGATGGTTTTTAGCAGGCTTCCAGTAATGCCAAAGTACTTTTCCAGAATGTTGATGAGAGCGGGAATTGAGAGCTTATCATAAGCAGATGAAATATCCAGGAAGATGACGTCTAGCTGAGATTTACTGTTGAGAGCAGTTTGAATTTTAAATAGGGTATCCAGTAGGTTTGTATATGTAGATCTTTTTGGGGATCACGGTGTGCAGATGTTTCGGTCTATGAGAGAAGCATTGGGCGATCAGTGCTGATAAGATAGCTTTCTCAAACACTTTTAATAGAGAGCAACCCACTGAGATCGGTCTCAAGTCCTTAGGTTCCTTTGGGTTTCTTCTTTTGGGTATGGGTTGTACCCTGTAGTGATTCCACATTGTCGGGATTGATCCGGACTTCAATATGCGGTTAAAGATTACAAGAAGGGGCTCCACAATGAAGGCACTACACACTTTAACCATGAAGAGAGGGAAGCCGTCAGGACCAATTGTAGATTTATTAGGAAGTCTATTGATGGTATTTATAAGTTGTTGTTTTGTTAGCGTTATAGTTGAAAGGGGCTGTCTGGAGTGCATGATGAAATCACTTAGGTTTGGGGTTTTTGGGTCTAATGGTAACTCGTTGAAAGTCGAAGATACCCATTCCTGAAATATCTTCTCATCGATATGGAAATCTTTGTTGCATTTGGATGTAATACTTTTCGAGCGGTTTATTCTGTTGAGTGCCAGCTGCCGGATTGCATTTCGTTTACATTTGAGGAAGGTTGCCCGCTCTTTCTTGTACATCTGGTAGTCAGCTGAGTTATGGTACTTTTTCCATATTCTGAATGCTTTTTGTTTCCTCTTGAATGCTACTTGGACTTCGGCATTGAACCATGTATTGGATCTATCAGAGAGTTTTAATTGTTTGGAAGCTCCTTGGGAGGCAATTTCAAGCAGCTGGTTAGCCAGGTTAGATATAGCAGTGCCTATTGATTCCTGCTGTAGATCCTTCCAGTTTATTTCTATGAGACGTGCAAGGATGATCATCTCTGGGTTTAAATATTTGATGGAGAATACTGTTTTGGTAATCTTCTGGTTCCTGAGAGTTTCATCAGTGTTTGAGTTTACAGTGACGTTAAATTCAAACGTGATGGGAGAGTGATCGGAGGGGAAGCTGTGGTGTTCAGTGGTCAGACCTAGGTGTGGAAGATTGTGGAATAATAGATCCAGCATCTGGTTTCCCCTGGTAGGAGGTGTGGTTTGGTGAAATAAGCCAAACGTGCCAATGGCTGATATGAGATCCTCAGTGGCCTCATCATGTCTAGGCGTAGGCATGTTGAAATCGCCTATAATGAAGGTGGGGATGTTGGGGACTAAGTTGGCTGCTATCCATGCTGTCAGTTCATTTCGTGAATCTTCTGTGTGGTCAGGGGGTAGATATACAAGACAAATTTGTAGTTGTATGGCATCCTTTCTTAATGTGGCACATAGGGCTTCGAATTTATCTGATTTGGTCACCTGAAATCTGGACTGCTTGAAACTGGATGAGTACAGTAACGCAACACCTCCACCGCGTCTGCTATCCCTGGAATTATGGAGGCTGAGGTAATCAAGAGGCTGACCTATGATATCCAGTTGCCTTCCGTGAGATAACCAGGTTTCTGTCAAGCAGATGAACTGATATTCAGCTAGTAACATGATGGTTTGTAGGGGGTGTAGTTTATTGCTGATACTGCGTACATTTTGGTAGAAGCATTTAAGGGGAGTTATTGAGACAGGTTGGCATGAGGCTGACATTGGTTGCTATCCCTGTATTATTGTCGATCTTGTG
Source organism: Mastigoproctus giganteus (assembly GCF_048544385.1). Lineage (NCBI taxonomy): Eukaryota > Metazoa > Arthropoda > Arachnida > Uropygi > Thelyphonidae > Mastigoproctus > Mastigoproctus giganteus. The sequence continues at coordinate 120,072,623 of NC_143582.1, forward strand.
CGGTAGGATGCGGAAGATATCCGTTCTTTGTACATTTTTACTAGAGTTCCTGGCGGCCAGGTGCTGGTATCTAGCACTTTTAGTTCATCCTGTTTTTCACAAGTAATTGTGAATGAAGAATAGGAGGGATATCTTGTTTTCACAGGTCTCACAGCCACCTTGATCCCTATTTGTTCCTCAAAGAATTTAGATATATTTGCATCGGTTGTGGACGGTCCAAGTCTCGAAATGAAGATTTTCGATTTTGTTTGGACAGATGTTATATTGTACATTTTCTCCAGTACGTTGGATTGGTTGACTGGTGTGGTTTTGTTGGGGTATGCTGGTGATGTTTCTTGAGTGGGACCGGATCCCTGGGCTACCAATCTATTTACAGACCTATCTTGGTGAGAAGTAGGATTATTGATCGTTAATGACACTTCCGAAGGGGAATTAGGTCGCGATCGTTTGACGGATAACTGCTGGGAGACAATATGTGCATAAGTGGGTTTTTTATTGGTGACACCACTCAAGCTTGAGTGTAGGCATGGAGCATTTTGAGACGCTTCATTGTGAGAAACGGTTGCTTCAGATATATAATCGATATCACACCTAGGTTCACAAGGGTGCTCTAATACAGGTAATTGACTCAATTCGATGGGGGTAGGCAGGTCGCTGTGTTTCCTATTAGTTAAAGATTGTTTTTCTTTAGTACTGCTGGTTTGAGGTTTAGTGGGTTTCTTCATACTTTGATGACTATCACGATAAGCTGGTATCATGTATTCATTTGATGTAGCTCCTTTGACATTTCGATGGTTCTGTTCTATGACAGAAGGCTGGTTCACAACGGTGATCTTGTTTCTAATTACTTCTGCCTTTAGTAGTTGTACTTCTTCAAGTAGGCTTGAGTTTTGTGCTTTAATTTGCTTAATCTCATTAATGAGAGTATTCAGCTGACTGCTTATGAGAATCACATAATCATTACTTATCCGGGGGTAGTTTTCCACGTGTATCGAAGTTGTTGCCGTTTGGCAATATTTAGTGGCCGAGGTAGCTACGTCATGCATAACTTCTTCAGGGTGGCATTCAATTGCCTTGTAGTGCAACAGAGAAGTGGAGACAGCATCGTCATCTGTGGGGTATTGATTGTCGCCCTCGGCGATTTGTACCTGTTCATCAGTAGTTTCAGGTGTGGTGCTTGTGCTAAGGTATGGTAGGATAGTGTTTTTTTCCTGTGCAGATGATATGGTTTCAGTCGATGTGCAGGGTATCACATCATGTTGGGAAAGTGCCCTTAATCCCTCGTTGTCAGGTATTTCCTTGCATGAAACACATTTCCTTGCATGAAACACAAGAAAAATTTCGTCTCCGTTGCTTATTCATCTTTTTTAGGTCGATTTTGAGGCATGACCCACAAAAGGTAGAAAAGCATGTAACACAGATAATGCATAGCTCCGTGTTTAATTTGCATAATTTGCATTCGGCTATGGTAAAGACTTCATTCAATTCTGTCATGTTTGAATGTATGCACACACCATTCTATACACACCACCAATAATACTATGCACACACCACACATCTTCCCTCTCTCTTACTCTTGTTTATATCAAAACAAAGAAATCTGTGTAATGTGACTTTTTGTTTCTTATATATAAGGAATAAAAAAAAAAAAAAAAAAAAAAAGGTTATGGTGTCGAATAATTGCAAAAATCTAAATGGGAGTCCGATTATTTTTGGCGTGTATCTAGACTTGTAAACGTTTGGGAGCACTGCATGAGAGAGAGAAAATCTTTTTTTATATGTCGTGTTAAATTATTTAAAGTTTGTACCGAAGCTATTATAGCAATGAACCGTCAGTCTTATCTGTGAATTTTGTGTATTCTGTGGTGTGGTATCCTTTTTTTGAAACATTTGAATTTTTGGTAGAAAAGAAAATTGTGCAATTCTGACTCGAGAATGTCTAACTTGACTACGGTTAAACTTATATTTTGTGTGCAAAGCGCCACAGAATTTCCAAATTGGCTGCATTTCTCAATGTCCATAGGAAAAAAATAATAATTGCCCCATCTGATTATTTAATGGAAAAAGCTGTTGTTGCTTTCACACAAATTTGGAAAGCGCCTGTATTAAATTCAAGTTATTGACCGAGAGTGAAACCATCTAGACCTGTTTAACACAGTACGTGTCAAAGCAGCTACAGTTTCAACTGCAGTTACCACGAGGGTAGTTTCATTTCGAAACAACAGGTAAAACGAAAACGAAAAGAAATGAAAAAAAAAAAGTAAAGAAATCAGAGAGCAGTAATTCAATCAAAATATTAAAACATACTGGAACTAATTGTGAAGCCTAATTACCTTTCAGAAGATTGAATGATTTTTTAAAAAATATATGTTTGAGGAAGTGCTTGCTATTCAGATCAAGAGATGACGCCACATGTTTCACAAGGCAACGTGCAAACTTAGCCCTCATTGCAAGCCCATTTTCTTTGATTAAAACGAATACTGTATTTCTGTCATAATACTGGCTGTGACATGAAAAGCAATAGAGAATCAGTGAAGATCGGTTTTTTTTTTTTCTCCCTTCCATTTTAATGGCGCTTTGACATATAAGTATTATTGTGCTTCCAAATCTGGTAATCAAGTTAGCCCAACTAGGCTAACTAATCCAGCATGGCCTATGCTATTAATTTTATGAAGTATATTAATATGTGATAATGAATTTTCATTACCTTCAGCTAATATTATGTTTAATTCAATACTAATTTTAAACATCAATACATTTACTTACACATATTATAATATAGTACATTACATCACGTGGCCGTCAATCCCCTACTTCTTCGGGGGCTTTGAGTGGATTGACAGCCCATCTGATGTAATGTCTCATACCTACCAGTTTCTGTTGTCCCTATACCAGTTTTGCCTTTTTGTTATATTAATTTAACTTTCAGTTTTTACATTTAAAATTTAAAATTTCCAATTTTACATTTTAAACTTATTTCCAAATTTACATTACAAATTTACAAATTTCAAATTTTACATTTTAAATTTAATATTTTCAAATATACATTTTAAATATCTCTTTTACTTATTTTTATTTTAGTTTAATTTTTATAATCGTTTGCTCTACAGCAAACTGTGATAGGGGACACAAAGCCCAACGGGTAAGTATCCGATATTGTGAATGCTCCTACCTACTGTTACTGTCCTGAGGAAGTTGCAGTTTAGAAAGGGGTTTATTTCCCGCCTTCTAATTGTTATATAGGTGGTGAAACATTTTACTGCGCAGTTGCACTTACTTTATACTGTGTCGTGTTGGTGCATTAGCATCAGGCCCCGACATCCTATGATAATGTCTGCTGTGTTTGCGGGGAGTTTATTTGGTTGTTGGGTGGTTGGTTTTCTGTTAATTCCTTATGGAATATGCCTACAATGGGATTATAAGGTATAAGGTATGTTAGTGTCTAACGGCTCCTGGGATTTCTCCCATCTCCGCGGGTGTACATTGTATCGGGGCCAGAGATTTGAAGTGTGTGGGGGTCATGTGCTGTATATTGTGTTGTGCCCTTTGTTCCTCCGGTCTATTAGCCGCCGATCCCCTAGTGGGACCCGACGTTACCACACCATGCCACGGGGAGGCTGACCGGGTGTACCACTGTAGCTAGAGTACTCTGGCGGGTCCTGCCACCTACTTTCCTGGGATTTCAGTGGCTAGGACCAGATTTGAGAATGAGATGATCGCTGTTTCTTGAGCTTCAGTTGTAATTTTAACAGAACGTAGGGTTGTTCGCTGATAACTTGTTCTAGGGCCAAATAGGTCGGGCAGTAATTTTGATGTTTTTAGATTTAGACCTGTGGGGCATGTGTGTGTGTGTGTATATATATAAATATATATGTACACACACACACACACACACACACACACACACACACACATATATATATATATATATGTGTGTGTGTGTATATATATATATATATATATATATATATATGTGTGTGTGTGTGTGTTTATATATATATATATATAAACTAAAAAAAAAAAAAAAAAAACGTTGTGCAAGAGAAAAGTAAGGGAGGAAGGCAGAAGACTGGAGGGTAGGAAAAAAGAAGAAAGGGGCCAATAGGGAAGATGGCCCCTGATGACAGTGTGGCATGCCCAGTGCCTCACCAGAGAGAAGAGTGGGGTGGCGGGTGGACGAAAATCGCCTCCCCAAAAAAAAAAAAAAAAAAAAATCATTCTGTAAGAGAAAGATAGGGGGGAGAGTAAAAGAACGGATGGCAGGAAACAGAAAAAAGAAGCCGAAAATAAATAAATAAAAATAAATAAATAAATAAAATAAAATAAAATAAAAATGAGAGAGAGATATACCCTGCAAGTTCAGGGTAGGTACAGCTAGCACGGCCAGTCAGTTGGAGCTGACAACTTGCTGGAAATCCAGCAGTGTGAGTGCTGCTATGGTGGATGGGTCATGTTCAGTAAGGTCTAGTCCAGGTGTTGTCATTGGGACTCCATTTGGTGAGTCTGTGTCGCATCCAGACTGAAGGCTGGTCCAGTAGTCCATCATAACGAACAGTGGGGGTGGTCAAAACCGGGAGTCCAAGATTGATGGTCAAGTCCAGGGATCGATGCTAGGCCTCTTCTTGATGAGATGTGTCACGTCTGGTCGAGAGAAGTTTGTCCAGGAATCAGTGATGAGGAATTTGTCAAGGTATGTGTGGACCCTGTCTTTGATTGCACTGCTGGTCAAGTCTTGTGCAAGTTGGTCCAGGGCGTTAGCATCCATGGCTCAATGATGCGTAGCAACAATTGGCAGTCATGGTTGTTATGACCTATTGATTCGGATACTAAGGTGGTGGTAGCGCTTTCTGCCTGGTAAATAGGTCCATTGCAAATTGAGTCAGAGCTCGGTAAGTTTCTTCATTCTGTATGGTGAGGTGTTCTTGATTTTGGTAGTTGAAGCGTAGTTTCGTTATTAGGATCCTCCTGAAGTCCTCGTAGATTTCACAGCTGTGGGCAAGGTGCTCCCACGTCTGATCCTCTCCACAGTGGCAGCGGGGTGAGTCTGAAATTCTGAAGTCATGTAGTTTTTTCTGGAAGGAGCCATGTCCAGTGAGGAGGTAGGTAGCATAGAGTCCTGGTGAAAACCAGACAGGTGTGAGGGGGTAGGAGGCCCTGACATCAGGGAGGAATCTTTTGGTGACAGCGCCTTTAGTTGATGTCTGCCATCTTTCTTGCCAGGTGTCTGTTAGATGTTCATTAAGTCTCTTCTTTTCAGCGTTTCTATTATTTGCTGGGTCAGTGGTGAAACCTGCACAAGTAACTGCTCTTCCTTTGGCTATTTGGTAGAGCAACCCATGATGAACAAATTGTATTTACATGTACCTTTGTATTTACATATATTTTTACAGTTATTTGTACATTTGTTTTTGCCTTACCTCGGACTGCGCCGGTAACGCTTTTCTAAGGCATAACAGCGTGTATATGTCCTATGGTATGGCTATATACCATAGCCTCTAATATACAGCTCTTACTAGGTGATATTTTCTATTACTTTTATCTTATTTTTATCTGGGGGGGGGGGGGTATGCACATAAGTATTCATTAAACTATAAGCTAAAATCTAACCTATTATGCATACTACTACTACTACTAATATATATATATATATATATATATATATATATATATATAGTCCAATTAATCCAAAATTAAATAAAAAGTAATACCATTAGTGTATTATGATTGGTTTATTAAAAACGAAATTTACAAATCATTAAGTAATTCATTTTTTATACAGGTAATAAAAATGTTATAACAAAAAGAAAGAAAGTTAATAATCCTTATATATTAATCTTTACAATTTATCTTTTTTGGAATTTTTACAATTAATCTAAAATTTTAATTATCTTTTACAATTAATAACCTTTGGTAATCTCATTTAAAAGGCGTATAATTCATTGCAGCCCCCTTCTGGATACACAGTAGTTTATTAGGGTACATTTTTACAGATATAACTAAAAAGCACCTATGAATATATATTAGTATTAGTAGTTGCAAGTGATTCAAGCTTATAAAGCTTCACCTTAAAAAAAAAAAACTTCCCACATCACCTGTCCAGCCCCTCCAAATGTTTATCTACTTCTTCCTTGAACTATTCAAACTACTCACTTCCACCACAAGAGATGAAAATTTGTTCCAACAATCAACCACCCGCTAGCTGAAGACAACTTCCCCACATCAGTCCTGCTGCCATCTTTCTTTTAATTTGAATTTATATCCCCTCATGTGTATGTCATCGGCATTGAGCTTGCTCAATCCATTCACAGTCTTAAACATCTGAAACAGATTTCCTCGCAGGTGCATAGTCTCCAGACGCTGTAATTTGCAGAATTGAAGCCTTTCTGTGTAAGCTTACCCTTTTGTTCCCCTCACCAATCTCCTTTTCTTTCTCTGCACCCATTCCAGCCGATGTACATCCTTCCTAAAATGACGCCTCCAGACCTGTATGTAGTATCAAGATGCGGCCTAACCATTTCCTTGTGCAGTTTTCTTTTTATCCCTGCTAGAAAAGGTTCTGTACAGCATTGATAAAACCCCATGAACTGTTCTGGCAGCCTACCTGCACTGCTCAGAGAACTTCATATCTGACCGCAATCAGTCATAAACACCCCAAAAACTACCCCCAGATCTTTTTCATTTTCCACTCCATGAGTATAATACCACACATCTGCTACATTAATTTGGGATTACTGTCGCCCATATGTATTTATGGGTGGCAGTACCTTGCATTTGTCAATGTTAAACTTCAACTGCCATTTCTCAGCCCATCGGCTTAATTTTTCTAGATGTTGTTGCAGTAGCTTACCTTGATTACTGTCGTTAACCCACTCTGTCAATCTTTGCATCATCCGTAAACTTAAACATTGTGACCTTCATCATTATCATTAATAAGTATAGAAAATAACAGTAGGCCCCTTCGAACATTACTAACAACATTAGTCCACGAAGAGCAGTGTCCATTAATAACCATTCCCTGTCTTCTCCCATCCAACTATCCCTTTATCCATAGCAGTAACTTCTCCTTAACTCCACACTGATTCAGTTTTTACGGCAGTCTTATATGTGCAACAGTATCAAAAGCTACCATCCTGGTAGCTTTTCATACTGTTGCACATAAAAGACTGCTATACATAAAATAAATGAAATCTATCAAAATTATTTTTTCATCTGGTCGTTTTGTTACGACATTATAGCATCAAGTCAGATTGATCAGACAAGATCGCCCCTTAATAAATCCATGTTGTGACTGCAGTATAACTGCATTCCTATCTAGATGGTCCTACATTATTTCTTTAATCAGTGAATCCATTATTTTCCCTGAACAGAAGTTAAGCTAACAGGTTTGTAATTACTCGCGCTACGTTTTGATCGCTCTTTGTCAACTGAGGATAATACATTAGGAATTTCTTTTGAATCCAAAGATTCTCTCGTAATTATGACCGAGGGTTTGTTTACCTCTTTTGCTGGCTGCCTCACTTAATATAATTTATAGATCCCTTCCACCCCAGGTGCCCCGTTTGTGTTTAGCTTCAGCAGTCTCTTTTCCTCTTTCTTCTCAGTTATCACAAAATCATTTAGAGTTAGATAGAATTCTGCATCCCCCTCCATAAAGAATTCATCATGCGCGAATGTAGATACAAAATATCTATTCAGTTTGTCAGCAACCTGCACAGGATTATCAATAGTGAAACCTTTGATATAAAATGGACCAATGTGATTCAACCCCTTCCTTCTACTGTTAACATAAGTAAAGAAGTCTTTGCTGCTTTTCTTTGCATTCTGTGCCAGTGACTTCTCGTAATCTGACTTAGCTTACCTAACCTCCTTTGTGACTTGATTGCAGACTAGGTTATATCTATCATAGGCTTCTGTATCATCTGCTAATTTAAATGCATCCCATGCATGTTTTTTCTCTGCCACGTGTCTAAATAGTTCATTCGACATCTATTTAGGTCTAAGCCTTGAACAGTATTTCTTTGTTGGTATGAAAAGCCTATAACTTCTTTTATTACCTCTCTGAATACTTCCCATTTAGAATTTGCTGTTGGTAACATCATTAGTTGGTTCTATTGTACACAATTTAAAAACTGTAGACCTCTGTAGTCACATGTACGAAAGCAAAAGCCATTTCCTTGACAGTAATTGTCTTTAAATAAAGCCCACATCAGTACACATCCCATTGGTCTTCTGCCTGTTGATTCTTCCCGCATGAAGAATCGCTTGATTATCAGGTTATTGCTTCCTCTTGTTTCCTCTCAGACATGCTCCATACAATTCTTGCCAAGTGCAAGTGCAATCCACAAGCACCAGTCAGTATCTGGAAAGTTAAAGTTCCTGATGATGAGACATGCTGATTTATTGGCCCACTCTATTTCTCTGTATAGTTGTCTGTATATTCATCATAGTCATTTATATAGGGTGGAAAAATAATGGAAACACCTGATATGGACGTCATAGTCCCACTGTATAAGGCAATTGTAAGACCACACTTGGAATAGTGTGTTCAAGTATGGAGACCTCATTTGAAAAAAACATTGAGCTTTTTGAAAAGATCCAAAGACTGGCATGGTGAGGTCGGAAAAAGGGCGGCCATGTGAGGTAAGACTCCGTATATGTGGGCTACAGAGCTTGACAACCTGGCACCTCAGAGTTGACCTGATTGAAGTTTATAAGGCTCTGAAAGGGGATTAGTAAAATGAATGAAGAATTTTCAGTGTTAGAAATTTTCACAGTTATAGAAAATTCCAGAATTCGGGGGAATAAATTCAAATTACAGAGGAAGAAGTTTAGACTAGATTGTAGGAAGTTTTCTTTTAGCCAGCGAGTCATTGACTGCTGAAATAGATTGCCTTTACAGGTAATTGGTGTTGACAGTTTGAATAAATGCAAAGGTCAACTGGATAGTTAGCTATTTGAAGAGGGAAGCAATTCATTTGTACTTTCTTTTTTGTAAAATAATAAGAGAAGTTTACCTCAATATAGTACGTAGAACACTTCCGTATGATACTCTCCAGAAATTAAAACGAAAAAATCGAAAAACTTACATTAGAGTAACAAATAATTAAAAATCAATTTAACACAATAAAACTCAATTTAGCACAATTAAAAATCAATTTAACGCAATTAATTGCGACACCGACGGATTCGAATTACGTCGATGACGCGAGGAACTTTAATGGGCTTTTTTCACTCAGTGGTTGAGTTAGCCACGGAGTGAAAAACCTCAGGCGTAGATGGCAAGGTTTTTCCCCCTGGAAACTCGAGTTTTTCGTCCAGCAAAACAGGCAAATCGACCAGAGAACACACGCAATTTACTGACATAATGCACAATGCATGGCAGATGAATTTAATTATTCAGGTGGCCTTAAAAATAATAGGGTTTTTTTTTTTTTTTTTTTGTTGCCAACCCATTCGTTAGTGATGGTAATGCTAGAAAGAGAAAACCGTGATGTCAGGGGCACAGACCAGGGCACTTGATGTTTGGAAAACGTCATTTTCAGACAAATAATCATTCACACTTTTTCGACCATCAAGGAGAGTTTACGTTTGGCGAATGCCAAAGGTTGTGCTTTATCCTGACTGCCTTGTGCCAACCATCAAACATAGAGGAGGATCAACAATGGTTTGGACAGTAATATGTTGGTGTTGTTAAGGTCCTATTATCATCCTGATCGGGAGAATTTACTGCCACTGATTACCTTGATATTCTGAGTGGCTGGGTTCCTCACATGGTGCAAACATTGTTTCCTAAAAATTATGACACGTTTCAAGCTGATAATTCTCCAATATGCACAGCGAGATGTGTCCAATCTTGGTTCGAAAATCGTGAAACCGAAGCTAAGCATCTGCCATAGCCCACACAGTCGCCAGACTCGAATGTCTTTGGGCCACTGTGCGTATATTTGGAGGGAGAGTGAGAAGTAGATTTCCTCCAGCTTCATTGCTCATGAAGCTTAAAATGTTCCCCCATTAAAAATAGGCTAATATTTTGTGCTCTTAGGGCAGTTCAAGATTTATATTTATTTATTCAATGTTAAATGCAAGCTGTTTTAAAAGCAAAGTGAACCAGCACCATGTTAGTGCTTACCTGTCACAATTGTTTCCATTATTTTTACCACCTCTTTATACACTGGTGTGCAAAACGTAAGGACCAACACTATTTCTAAAGGTTACAACCACAAAATCAAACGAAACAGCCTGTTGCGATTTGCATAACTGTGGCCGTTCAGTAGAAAGCCGGTGCAAATGCGGATATTTGAATCATGATGAGAGTGCTCACATAAACAGATAAAAGCAGCAGTTCAGCAGTTAAGTGCAAATTACCGAATGGTGAGCACGATTGTTACAGAACGGCCACAGTTCTGTAACAATCTTTTGTTTTGCTGGCTGCCTCGCTTAAATAAATCTTTATTTGTCCTACCAAATTTAAAATATAGGAGTACATTGATAAGCGACAAATTCCCTTCACGGCAAACAATGCCAGGGGATTATCATAAAATGCGAATAAAATAATGTCTAAAATATACAAGAAAGGTTAAATATACACGAAAAGATGACATTTAAACTACATTACTCTTCACTACATTTCTGTCTAGAGTCCTGGCAATTGTAATACAAAAGTTCATCTTAACATCACATCCACTGATCAACTTGTGCGAGATATACATTATTCAATTGCGTACACAGTTCTTGACAGAAATTCACACAACTACTAGACAACAGGAGCCTCAGCGAGCCACACTGCGGTTTGTTTCCTATATTTCGGGTCTTCTATGAGCTTTATTAGGTCAATTCCGATATGTGTTAGGCACTGAAATGATTCTAAGGCACTGGCGGGCATAAACCTGTCGGCCATCTTCAGTCGGTTGGTCTTCATTCTCAAGGATTTTGTACCTCTTAATGCAGATGGCGGGATGTGCCACTCACAAAGCTGCCAGAAGCATGGTGATGATGTCGTGCCAGTCATCATTTTGATTGTGGTTATTAATCGTTTCCAGGCAATGATGTCTGGTAAACGCTGCAGTGTAAGCTGTTCAGAGAGCTGCGTGGTCCTTAACTGTTGTGGGAGGTGGTGCTTATGCTTTGCCCACTTCAGCAGCCAGAATTCACTTGCATATATTCTCCTAATGTGGGTAGGGGTGGCTGACGCCCACAATTCAGCGCCATACAAAATGGCTGAATACACTGTGGTTCTTAAATATCGTGCGGTTGTTGCAGTCTATTTCACGTGCAAGAGGTGCTGTTTTGTTGCCCAACGTAAGTAGTTCATTTTCTTTACAGTCAGGTCAATATGAGAGTTGAACTTAAGTTTCGTATCAAATGTTACTCCGAGATCTCTATGCGTCTCAACAACTGGGATAGGTTTGCCATTAAGTTTCGGGTGTACGAGCGTAGGCGATTTTTTGAGCGAGTACACCATGATTACAGTCTTCTGCGGATTTAGGGCCAAGCCAAATTTGTCCAAGTACACGAATAAGTTCAGAAGCTTATAATTAATCTGCTCACACAATGCCCTATTGTTCATGGACGGTTGGAAAGGGGTAGGATCTTAATATCATCTGCATAAGTGCATACATCATCCCTACCGTTGCAGAATGGGATCATCATGGCGGTAAAGAGGAGTCCTGATAAAACTCCACCCTGTGGAACTCCTGCATGGAGTTGGCGTTGCAGGATCTGACTATCTGTGCGGTAATAAATGGACCGACAAGTAAGTAGGGCCTATAGGAACTTCAGCAAATTTCCTTTTATTTGGAAGGCGTGTTGGAGCAGATGAAGTAAGGCATGTACATCCAGACTATCGAAGGCTACTTTTATATCGGCATAAATTATTGCAATTTCCTTTCTGGCTTGGAAAGCATTTAGTATCGTGGCCTGAACTGTGAGGAGATTAGTTATTGTTGATCTTGCAGTCATTGAATAATGAATTTGTTGAGGCTGCCCAGCCAGTATCTGATTCGACAACTTTGGCAACAGAGCTTTCTTCAATACTTTTAACAGGGTAGATGCAGTAGATATTGGCCTATAGTGCTCCACAAGGTTAGGCTTTGTAATTTTCGGCATTGGAATTACAGCGTACTTATTCCAGTTCTCAGGGAAAACTCGGCAAGCAAGGATAGAGCTATAAATTTGATCCCACTCAAACTCCCTGACTTGAGACTCATGATATATGCTGGAGAATCTGCTGATGTAGTCCATCCACGCTTCTTTGTCAAGCCTCTGATTTGTGTCACTTTTATGTGTGCAACGAGGTAGCTTTCCCCTGTCAAGTGTGTCTTTTATGTAGCGGTTGATTGCTCTAGATTTTTCCCTATTAAATATTGCTCTGGCTCTCGAGTAGTTAATTCTATCTTGTGTGTCATTAGACAGTTTCCATTTTCTGTGCAGAGTTTGCTTTAGTTTAAACAATGTAGATAGGCTAGAGTTCTACCAGGTTTTAGATTTTGATGACATCCTTACTACTTTGGAAGCCGCAAATTCTGTAATAGAGTTGATCCAACTTGTTAAGACAGTTGTTGCAAATAAGGCATCACATTTGAGTAGACATTCCCACGGGATACAGCTGGCAGCAAATAAGCATTTATTTGGGTCCAGAAAGGCTGGCGAAGTGACAAGCTGGCTCTTAATTTTTTCCTTGACATTGAAGTCCACATACGGTAGCATTATGAGCATTGCAATTGGGCTATGATCGGATGGAAAGAACATTTCGGGGGGTACATCAATTATACATTTACCAGAAGACAGAATTAGGTCAAGTCTATTTTCACCTCTTGTAGGTTGGTCATTGATAAGAGAGATGGAACATGGCTGTAATTTATTTAACATGGTGTCCAGTAGGTTGTTGAGGTGTGGTGTAAGGTTGAAATCTCCACATACTATATGGGTGGCTGACACATGTAATTTGTTGAGGAGCCAGTCTACTACATTATTTATCATTTCTAGACTAGGGACAGGTGGAATGTAAACGACTGTTATATCCAAGAGTGCTGAGTGGACTTTTAGAGTGACGAGTAATGCCTCATAAAACTCTGAATCTGAGTAGGCGACCGAGATTATTTGAAGTGCTATGTCACGTACAAACAAGGCTACTCCTCCACCCCTCGTTACAGATCTGGATTCGAAGTAGGCATTGTATCCAGCAGCGTCAGCAACGACCAGAGACTCTTGATGTGGCTGGAGCCAGGTCTCTGTAAGACAGATAACATCAGCAGACCGTGACAAGAGCATTTGTTCCAATGTGTCCAACTTGTTTCGTATGCTCCTAACATTCTGATAAAAAATCTTCCCCATGGATAATGGTTTTATCTGTGTCCTAGTAGGTCTTCTACTGGGTATAGTCTTACTTTGTATCATGTGTCGAGTAGTGACTATTGTAGAAATTCGATTGACATCTGAATGGCGATCCGGCAGCGGTTCAGTATCCTGTGTAACTGACGGGGTAATATATTCTGCGATGGTCTGGTTTCCTTCCTTTGGCGTCATACTTGTGAGTTTGTGGTTGGCTTACTGGGATATACATAGCGAGGTAGTTTTAATCTCGGCTGGCCGTTGTGATAAAAAGGTCTGATGAGAGCGCCCACTGGCCAGAAGGAAGTGGCGGCAACATTATTAATATCTTTTTCATCACACTCAATTTTGAAGGACGCATATGTGGCTGCCCTCTTCAGTAGGGTGACTCTTACGGTTATATTCATGAGTTGTAGGCATTCAGACACAATTTGGTCTGGAGTAGTCTGAGGGTCGACTCGGGAAACAAAGATTGCTTTTGATTGTTGGATGGGTCTTGTGATCATGGATTTTATTCGAGAGGAGAATGATGCACCTGACAATCTACCGTAATTGTTATTGGTAGGGTATTGTGTACCAGCTGCCAGGATGGAGTTGTTTCGGCTGTACCCGCTACGACTATATGTGTAGGAGGGGACGGGAGGTCTTTGAACAACTTTTCTTTTGAAGAAAATTTCATTTCTGTTCCCATATGATTTGTTATTCAGTCTATTCGGCATAAGGCTACTGAGACAGTGTATAGCATTCTCGATTGGTGGGGAATCCGGCAGACTGGTATATGAAGTATTTGCTTCTTGATACGGCCACTCAGTAACGTCTTCATTAAGGCAATTTGCCACTGGATTATTTGTTGTGGATCTGTCGATGCATTTTCCCATATGAGTTAAGTGGTCTCTCTGAAACTCAGTTGGTTGGTTTGTGTAGAGATATCTGGCCTTAGGACCTACCGCATTAGGGTTATTTAATGTGGGAAAAATGATATTATTCACACAGCAGTCACTCGATGCAGGTGTGAGACTTAACTTCTCCGTTCTATGACATGATTTGCTTGTGCTAAGTTTATCCTCATGAGGTACTGAGAGATTAGAATGCTGCCAATTCTGAGTTTCAATTTCTAGCGAAGGATTTATACCGTTGATAACACTGGCTTCTGGAACTGATTGAACACAACTCGTCATGTGTTGACGGTTTTGGGGGCCTCTAGTATCATGAACATTAAGTGACCTCACCCTTGGTTGATATGACGTGTGTGAATTGACCCTGGGGATATTCGCCATCGTACCCTGATTGTCGTGATCTTCAGAGAGTTTTAATAATTTGGCTTTGTTTGACTAGAGACATTAGTTGAGTGTCTAGAGTGTTGATTATTAGATGCCTTATTTCGTTCGCGATGAGTTCCAGTTTTTGGTCGTCTAGGCGAAGGAATGTAGTATTATCTGGTTGTTGGTACTCTGCTTTTTCTTTTGTTCCTAGGCAAGGTTCCGCAGCCGAGTTTGATACTTCACTTGGGGCGTCTAGACTCACGCTGTGATTTATTTGGTTATATTCATTTAAATTTACACTTACAATAGTATTTCCACTGTTAGAAGCAGTATCAGTCAGGGTTTCATTATAATGTTGGCTGACATACACAATACTATCACTAGTATGCCGCCGTCTGCATTGATTTCTGTCGAGTTGCGCTCGAAACGTACCTGTCTTAATGGAGGCGGTAACATTGACATTGACATTAGCATCGTAATACCCATTCACGGGAGGCTCTATCCCGATATCAAAATTCATTCCAGATATTAGTGTAGACACGGCAGGTTGGCTGTGTTCGCCGGCTATTTTGTCATTCTCATTATGTCCGGGTGTTTTCTCCGGCATCAGCTCGTCTGTTTTACGAGGTAATAGTACGTCGCCATACATAGAATCTTCGACGCTGGGTGGCACCTCACATGCAGATTCAATTTCATTGACAGCTACAGCGTTCGGTGAGCTGTATAAGACTGCAGGACTGACAAGACTGTTGCCAGCGTTGGTTACCGAAAGAGGCTTCGCTTTATCTATGTTAATGGAGTTATTAGGTTGCGTTTCCTTTCCTTTCGCTTTCGTCCTTCTATTTGGTGGTACCTTCTTATGTACAGGTGTTTTGCACGCTTGGCACAGGTACGATTTTCTCTTAGAAGCTGACAATTTTGAGAGATTATTTACGCAGCAAGCCCCTAGGCTAAGTGCGCAGCTGACACACTGCACAGTGAGAGACGCAGGCTTTTGACACCGGCTACATGTGGTTTTTCCGGCGCACATGACATTCTTCTGGGTAGGGCTTAGCATATTTGAACTCCGACAAATTTTATTGTAGTGAACTTCCAGTATTCTGCTTTCAACTGACTTTTCAGTTAAGCTCAGAAGAGGAGTTACTTTCAAGACGATTTGCTACGGTGACTTTCAGCAGATTTAATTACAGACGTCAGGCCGCTGGCGCTAGGGAGGAGGCCATCAGGGAATTTAACACACTTAATGATCAAGGGAATTAATCAGGCCTATTGTGTGGCAATCTTGACCTGGTGAGGTTTCTACTTACACAATTGGGCCAACTTCGCAATACCGTAGTTATGATTGCAATATATGAGACGAAAAAATGACAATAAAAATTTACCTGTCATGGAGAGTTCTACGACAGCTCCATCAATGGGCGGCAAATACTAAACGGAGTCTTGTGGTTTTGGATTCATCATGGTACACAGTTATTAACACTATATTTTTAGCACTAAACGCGGAGCATGAAAATGCGTGGCCGCACGGTCGACGGATTGCTCCGGGGATAATAAAATTGTATAGATCCCTTCTACCCCAGGTGCCCTTTTTGTGTTTAGCTTCAACAGTCCCTCTTCCTCTTTCTTCTCAGTTATCACAAAATCATTTAGAGTTAGAATGTGCAAGGAGTTAGACACTCCTTGCACTTCGATATTCCTCGAAGTGCAAGGAGTGTGGCTTCAGAGTTCGGTATCGCTCATAGCATCGTCTCACGTGCGTGGTAGGCCTTCAGAACGAGAAGTACAGCTATTCGAAGGACCAGTGGTGGCCTTCCACGAGAAACAACGCCCAATGATGACCGCTATATACTCCTATAGGCCAAGAGGGACCGACACCAGACAGCAGGATCCATTGCAAACCAGCTGCACAGGAGCACAGGACGCAAAATATCGCTGTTTATTGTGGCCAGGCGACTCCACAAAGCCGGACTGTTTGCCCGACGGCCAGTACGCTGTGTCCCTTTAACACCTGCCCATCGGAGACGCCGTTTACAGTGGTGCATCGAACACAAGGACTGGGCAGCAGCGCAATGGGATAAGGTACTCTTTATTGATGAGAGTAGATTCAGTCTCAGCAGCGATTCTGGAAGTCAGCTAATCTGACGATAGGTTGGCACATGGTATCACCCCGCAAACATCACTGAAAGAGATCGATATTGCGGTCGAGGTGTTCTCGTCTGTGGAGGCGTTATCTTGGATGGACGTAGGCAACTCCAGATACTGGAAGGCGGTACTGTAACCTGTGCACGCTACTGTAATGAGGTAATCCTTCCCCATGTGCGTCTCTTCCGAGGTGCCATTGGCCCCGAGTTCTTGTTTATGGATGATAACGCCACACCCCCATCGCACTGCAGCTGTTGATATGCTTTCGGAAAGTGATGACATGTCGTATGGATTGGCCTGCCTGTTCCATCGGTTTAAATCCCATCGAACACACACACACACATGGGAAGCTCTGGGTAGACGCCTAGCGGCACGTCCACACCCACCAGAAAATGTTCACCAGCTGAAGATGGTGCTGACAGAGGAATGGACTACGTTACCGCAAGAAATTATCAACAACATTGTTCTAAGTATGGACAGGCGGTGCAAAGCCTTCATCGACATTAGAGGTGGCTATATCTCCTACTGAGGACCACCTCTTCCCTTTGTTCCATCTTTGGCAGTGATGCATCTATATCATGGCAGCCAGTGCTATGTTGCGATTTTTGAATAAAGTCCCTCTGTACCGTTTTGTTTCCGTTGTTGTTTTCTTCATCATTTCTGTACCTCACGAGGTTCCTTTGGTATGCTTTTTCCATATCCAGGCCACTCCTATGAGAAGCTACTGGTCAAAACCTGACTGGTCCTTAAGTTTTGCACACCATGTATATATAATTTTTATAGCTTTTCAACTTCACAGTTTTCTCATTTTATCAGTCTTATTTAACTAGTTACAGGGTGAAATTGTATATTAAATTTTCAGTTTTATCCTGCATCTAGTTATTTGATTTTATTAAGGATTTTGTTATACGTATAAAGGTTGGTATATTTATTACAGTTTTAATGAGTAAATTCCCACATTCACGGACGATCTGTTTAGTCGTAGCTGCTATTATATCAGGTTAACTGAAGGGAATGCAACTCTTTCGGTAAGCATTGTATATATACCCTATACCCTCAAGTTGTCTTTGTATTAGCTACACCCCCTTGCACAAGGATGTTGCTAACACAAAGCTGGAATGGACAAGTCTGTGATACTGGTGAAGACTCATATAAGTCAGGAACGACTGATATAAGATTGTATTCCGGACATGTCGCGATCAATGTTTAAATTTTTTTGCGTAGAAGAATGGGTTGGTGGCGAGATCTTTCCGACTTCGAATGTGATGTGGTTGTGGGGAGAAGACGTGCAGATGCCAGTATCTCGACAACAACCAACATGGTTAAGTGATCTCATTCTGTGGATTTACCATCTACTGACTGGTTCAACAGCGGCCGAACAACCAGCCAACAATCATACTTCGGCGCTCTTGGTGAGCGTCATCTGTCTCATCCAGTAATACAGCAACGACGCAGCACAGTGACTCAACTAAACACTCAGTACAACGTAGGAATAGCAAGAGCAATATACACACGGTCTATACGCCGGACATTCACCGCTCATATAGCTTATGGTAGTAGACGGTTGTCACGGGTATCCTTGCTCCCTGCAAGACACAAGAAACTGTGCCTTGCGTGGGCAGGTCAGCATTAACACTGTATCCTTGGCATGTGGAAATCTGGAGCCTGTTCTGGTGAATCTCATTTCCAACTCTATCATGCTGATGGGCATATTCACATTCATTTGGAGAAAGCAACATGAGGTCATGACACCTGGATGCCATGTTGCATTTGGCATTCTGGAGGTGATGGTGTTTTGGAGAAGTTTTCATGGCATGCCTATGTCGTTTGGTCACAGTTAATCAACGGCTCGAGCAGAGCGCCTTCCTTGCTATCGTCGCCGACCAAGTACACTCCTTTATGATGACGGTTTATCCAGACAACTCCATCGTCTTAAAAGACAATGCGCCATGCGACAAAGCCCGGAGATGCTAACCGTTTTCAGGAACATGAAAATGAATTGTCATTCCTCCCACTGCTGTCCAACCCAGCCGATTATAACCCAGTTGAGCATGTTTGGGACCAATTGAAAAAGGACATTCGTTGCCACAACCATCCACCTGACAGCGTGCGAGAATTACTGGACACGTTGTGCAACGCTGGAAAGCATGGGTAACACTACCACTGGATACCCCGCAACACCTTTCCATGTCAAGATGTTTACAAGATGTATTATGGGGGGGATGAAATGATGGCATTTGAAATGAGATGTCTTAAGGAAAATCAATAAAACAAATTGGAGAGAACATAAAACTAATGAACAAGTAAGAAAAGTTCTACATTTTGAACGCGGCATAATAGAACAGATCTACAAAAAACAACTTCAGTGGTTTGGACATGTGAACCGAATGAAACAACACAGGCTGCCTAATGTAGTACTGACAGGAAGAATTAGAGATAGACCACCTGGAAGACCCAAAAGAGAATGGCTCCAATGCCTAAAGGAAATGGCTCCAATGCCTACAGGCTTTCACAGCTATGAACAAATGATGAAAGATTCAAGAGACCGACAACAATGGAGGTCGATATCTAAATAGGGACTCAATCCGTGCCAAACTGAAGAGTAGAATGATGATGATGGGCAAAAGGTGGCCCCACGAGTTATTAGGTAAAACTGCAGCCATTATCAACCCACTCTAGGATGGAAGCCTCCTCAACAATTCATGTTGAGGGAAATGGACCATAACCTGCCAAGCTGGTCCAGTGCGGTTTGGCAGATCGACCGTATTTAGCAGTCAGGGGTTTGAATCCCGGTCTACTCAAAGAGCGTGTGCAACTGCACTCCCGCCCCTGACCACTCGGCTACGGAGGCCGTTATTAGGTAGGCGTTGTTAACTCAGTACAGTCAAAGCCAACTCAGTACATGTATATACTGTGTATGTTCTAGTCAGTACCAGTGTTCATGGCAATGAATCACACTCAGTAAACCTTCATATAAACGGATGCCTCTGGTCGTGTGGGTTATTTCTGCTTATTTCATACAGCGAGTTACTTATATATAATTCATGACTAGGTTTGCAGAACTTCTCTCGTTCTTAGATGTGGTCTCCAGTCGAAATGGCGGCCGAGTGGTACTTTGACTTTATTATTGAAAGTACATTAGTGCTGAGGTGAACAGTGAATCCGAGTTTCACTGTTGTAAAATAAGTGACAATAATATCAGGGAAGCGCCTATCTCAAAAAAGTACTGAGATTGACAGTGTAAGGGCCCACGGGCGGGCGGATGTACATCCAGTTCTACTGAAAAATGTGACAATGCATCCAGCCATTAATAATGTTAAGTTTATCATCATTAGATGCGGGAATTATTTCCTTGGATTGGAGAAGTGCCAGAGTCTCACCGGTCCATATAGGAGGAGCCAGAAATGTGATGGGCAGTTAATCGAAAAGTGATCGAATTTTCCTTCTGTGGTTATCAAGATTATGGATCGACGGTTAAAGAAGTAATACAGGATCACCTTGACAAGAATGGTACCTTGAGTCCTAGCATGGTTTCGTGAAGGAATGATCTTGCTGAAAATCTAATAAATCACCATGACATGCTTATAAAGCAGTCGGATACAGGAAACAACTTTGACATTATATATTTTTATTGTAATAGTATAAGAACCAGAGCTATAATGCTCAATTTATTATCAGTTTATCAAATTATGAATGTAATTTATTTCAGAAAACTATATACAACAGAAGACCCATTTATTGCATGTAGCGAAGAAAATAGCATTAAAAAATAATGCGACAATCAAAATACTTTGAAATATTCAATTGAAAGGACAGTTTTATAATATCTTCAGGAAAAATCTTCGATTAAAATCCAGATAAGTAATGTCAAAGTTTGTTAGAGCAGATCAAACCTGCATTTTGCTTTTTGTATTAATGCTAAAGCAATAAAATGGTTGGTTTGATTAAGCCTTTTCCTACCACGTATTCTTCTGATAAAGTACTTTTAATGATGGTTAGGCATTTGAATTTTTCAATACGTACCTCTCAAACACAGCATGTTTTAAAATACATGCAAATATACATGCAAAAACTAGAGTGCAAAAATATATAAATATAATTTTAAAAATATAAACTTCGTAAAAACTATGGGGCGCAAACTCCAACTTTCCATTATTTCGCATGGGAAAAAGTATGTTCATATAACGCATTTCCAATTACGTGGACTTTAGTATATAAATGATTGTAGAAAGCATACGTACATTATGAGAATTTGACGTTAATATTATGCATTGCACAACTAATCCCCACTAAAAAAAAAAAAAAAACCTTTTAAAAGTTTATGTATTTCTAGATAACTATGAAATATCATTTGAGTCTGCGCGTTTTTCATTTGAACAAATTACTTACAGAAACGCAGAGAGAAAATTTTCATCCGCAGAGAACTTCTGATTATAATGGATTATCGGAACATTGGCCTCTCACCACATTATATAATGTGTACGCAAATTGCGAAATTATTTTCTCTTACAGCTTTACTATTTGTGGAAGACGAAGGCTAAAATTGTACGGTTGAATTATCAAGTGGAATGCTTAGCTTAAATAATAGCTTTGCAAGGTGAGGCTATAAATGTAGAGAAGCTGAAATTAAGTTTTTAAGTTATTATTTGATTTTCCTGATATTGAACGTGTTTCGTAAAGAAACACGACGGTAACACTTAGCAGGTGTATAACATGACAGGATTAGGACACAATCACAGCTGGAAGCAGAGAAGCTATTCCTCTTCCTTTCCTAATTATTTCCTACTTCTCTCCCTCCCAGGATGGGTGACCAGTCCTTATATGTCTTTTGTTCTGTACGTGTGTGTGTGCGCGTGCGCGCTGGTGGATAAACCTGGAATACTTACCCTGCTTCCTCTGCCTGAGATCGGCTAACTACAGTCCATTCAGAATTCCTTCAGTCGCAGACGGTATGAAACCCAGATCTCACCAAATGTGTGGCAAGCAGCAATGTATTTGTGCAGACTAAGTGGCGACGGGAACAGCAGATATATATACAATACAAAGGGTACTAGGAAAGTTTTGCAATATGACGCAACAATGAATCACAGGAAGCTGCTTGTTGCTGCATGTTGAGACATGTTCATACGTGCATAGTAGCTGCCGCGCCAAGTCGATGGGCTCAGTTATTCATTAGTAGTGAGAGTGTAAAGTGCTTGCGATGGCATCGTGGTCACGAAATGAGATAAGGACAGTTTTGCGGTATAATTTCGTGCGTGGTTTAACCATAGACCAGTGCTTAGAAGAAATGACTCTTGCACTAGATGATGATTGTCCACATCGTACAACGATATTCAGGTGGTCACGAAATGAGATAAGGACAGTTTTGCGGTATAATTTCGTGCGTGGTTTAACCATAGACCAGTGCTTAGAAGAAATGACTCTTGCACTAGATGATGATTGTCCACATCGTACAACGATATTCAGGTGGTATAGAGAATTCCAAAGGGGAAATTTCACTCTGGAGGATTCTGAGAGGCCGGGAAGGCCACGAATGTCAGTTACGGAGGAAAACGTTACTGCTGTGAGGAAAATGCTTGACGAAAACAGGCGAGTGACCTACCAACAGATAGAGGATACTTTAGGCCTAAATGCACCAGCAATTCGTTCGGTTCTGCAAGATCATTTGCACGTGAAGAAACTTTGTTCTCTCTGGGTGCCGCATCAACTGACTGAAGAGCAGATGACACGACGTGTGACTTGGTGCCGGGAGATGTTAAAAAAGTTTGATAAGGGACAATCTCGGTATGTGAACAACATCGTGACAGGTGACGAGACTTGGCTGTACTATTACGATCTGCCAACCAAGGCTAAAAACAAAGTTTGGGTCTTTGATGATGACGACACACCCGTAATTGTCAGAAAATCCCGATCTGTAAAGAAGAAAATGATAGCTGTATTTTTCAAATCGAGTGGAATTGTGGAATGTGTCGTTTTGGACACGCAGAAGACAGTCACAGCTAAGTGGTATACTGAACAATGCCTGCCTAAAGTCATTGGATCTATGAAGAACCTGCGGCCAAAGTCAAGAATGGACACCTGGTACCTCCATCACGATAATGCTCCAGCTCACCGCGCCAAAGCCTGCACCGAATATTTGACCACGACAGGACTGAAACTTCTCGAGCACCCTCCCTACAGTCCAGACCTTGCTCCCTGCGACTTTGCACTGTTCCCGCATGTGAAAATGAAGCTAAAAGGAAGGCGGTTTTCCAGTGATGAGGACCTTCTACGGGCTTGGGACAACGAGTGTGCTTTACTCCCTAGTGAAACTTGGCAGAACTGGTTTAAAGATTGGTTTCGGGGGATGGAGAGGTGTATTGAATGTAGAGGAAATTACTTTGAAAAAATTAAATAAACAAAGCTGTATTGCAAAACTTTCCTAGTACCCTTTGTACATGTATTTAGTATCAGTATGAGTAGTGGCAAACGATTCAAGAAAGCACCTTTATAAAG
The DNA here is from genome assembly GCF_048544385.1 of Mastigoproctus giganteus. NCBI lineage: Eukaryota > Metazoa > Arthropoda > Arachnida > Uropygi > Thelyphonidae > Mastigoproctus > Mastigoproctus giganteus. The sequence continues at coordinate 120,095,851 of NC_143582.1, forward strand.
CATCAGCCATAAACCACTGCCATTCAGATGTATAAATTTTAAAATAGAAAATGTTACGTATTTAAAATAAAATGATTTTGTAAGAAATTTTGCCGAACTTGTACTAAACTCTGGCTAATCGAAATACTTTGTGGTTCCATAAACCATGGTCATATTGTTGTGGCTTCTTGATATTATAATATGTTTATGATAACTTATTTATTTATTTATATAGTCTTTCTTTCTAGTGGACATAGTGTTTTTGTCAAGCGATTCCTGTGGTTCCCCACAAATCCGCGTTGAGTACTCTGTGATGTATGCACAACATTGCAAGGCCAGTCAGTGTGGGTTATCTGTGAGTACTGTATTGCTTGTGTTGTTTGACTGGCCTCTTAGTTACTGGGAGGCTCGATCACCATGGAAGGAGCCTTTCATCATCCGTCCACCGGCACGAGGAACCGGGCCAGGAAGTTAGAAGGATCGCCTAACGGGCTCTTTCCCCAATTGCAAAACAAGAGAAGAGAGAGAGGCCAAGTTAGAGGAACGGAGCGAGGTGGATAGGAAAGATAAGAAAAGGGAAAGGAAGCAAGGGTAGGCAGAGCAGAAGGCTGTCCCCAGCAGAGGGCCAAACGGCCAGGTGATCCCACGCCTGTCAGTCAGTTGACCATCGTCAGCAGAATTCCTTCGATGAGGACTCATCGAGGGTGGTTAAAATCCCGCCTAGGGAGCAAAAGAGGCCAGCGAAAGAGCCCGAAAGCATCTAATCCCACGCCGATGGAGAGGCGGCGTCAACAAAGGAACTTCAAGGAGAAGAGGTAAAGGCAGGAATCCCCATGGTTTATTCCTTGCAGACAGAAGTGTCGGCGTTGGCAAGAATCTCTGGTGGAAACTTTGTCAAGAGAAGTTCAGAATCACCCAGTGAAGTCTTCTAGGAGCAGCAGAGAACATGTTGGAACATTGCAGGAGAAGATGAAGTTACTGTGGATGGACAGGGGAAAATTAGAGGCGGCTCTCGAGTGGCCACATAATAGAACTTTGTGATGTGATTGCATTGGTGCATCCTGTGGAGCACAGAATCATTACTGGGGTTAGTATATCCTTATGGCTGACAAGTTATTTAATTTCTGGTGTGACTGGCAGTGGGGAAGCTAGTCGAAAGATGAGCTGCGGTAGTCATAGGTGTGCCAGTTGGTGGTTGTGAGTGATAGCGGCGTCTGTTGAAGACCGCGGTGGCATAGGTCGAGAATGCTTTGTAGGCTTCTTCTGATTCCAATACCCTAGCCTCCGGATGGATTGTCGGTGCATTAAAGACCAGAAGAAGCTGGTTGCGGAGGTCAAGATAGATCGGACAGGAGTGCATCACGTGGTCCCAGTCCTCGGGCTCTCCACAGAAGCAAAAAGATCGTCAGCCAGACCAAAGTCGAGAAGACGCCTTTTAAATGATCTATGGCCAGTCAAAAGAAAGTACGTGTAGACATTAGGATAAAATCAGTTGCAACGTCGTTTGTTGAGGAAGGTGACATCCGGAATAAAGAGCTTAGTAATTTCACCTGTTGATGAGCTATTCCATGGTGTCTAGGGAAACCAGTTCAGTCCACACACGGGTCATCTCATGTTTGATGTTAGTATCTGTACGCGTTTTAATGGTGAGTATTTCAACCTCTTTATTCTTCTTGATGGCATGAGAGAGGCCGAAGTATATGACATGCATGGAGAGCTAGAGGTAGGCATCCAGTAAGCACTTGTAGTGCAGCGGTTGACGTGGTCCGACACGCACGAGTCATTTGCAGCATCATAAATCGCTGGATCTGAAAGATCAGTTGTTGCATTCTTACTGTCGTCATCTTGTTAAACCACACTGCAGTGCCATATGTGATAATGGGAATAAATACAGCTGGGTAAAGAAGATGTAAAACCCGGCCTTTGAGGCCCCAGTCTTTGTGGTTGAAGCGTGCCAGCATGGTAATATAGGCTTTAATTTTCTCTTTGATGGAACGTGAAAGTTCTTTCTATTTTTTCTATGCTATTAGTTGTAATTCATTTAACCTCATACTATTACATTAATTTTTATTTAACTCACTGCACCCTATACAAAAAAGCCATTTATTTATTAATTAATTAAATATTGTTTATGCTCTAAAAGTGTATTATATATATATAATACAAGTGGTCGTGCCAAGCCATTTTAGTACCTGAGGCAAGAATGAAAAATTGCTCCCTAATGTTAATCATGGCAACGTTGGCAATTATTTAATCTTTCTTTTGACGCCCCTTTCAGTTTTTAATCTGAGGCAAGAGCCTCGTTCGCCTCACCCTCGGCACGGCTCTGGTTCGCAGTCATTTCTTTCTTTATTTATTTTTGCTATTAAACGAACACGCACACAAGCGCGCACAGGAATGTGTCCAAAAATCGCCTCGAAACTTAGTTGTCCGAGTTAGATCAAGTTCCATTAGATCAAGGTAACGTGATCTAACGTGATCCCAAAGTTGGGACAGTTTGGCGGAAGGTTGGGGTTTGTGTGTTACAGGCCAAATGACTCTGAGGAATATGACAAAAATCTCTCTAGGTAGGTAGAATAGGCTAGTAAGTACGATTATCTCATTATGGGCGACTTCAGGGTACTTCCTCAGCTTATCTGGAATATGGGTCCCTAAAATACCCTGTGTGGTAACAGTTTTTTTGAACGAACTATGAACAAATTAAATACTGCTACTTATCCCAGAATGTCCCAGAGAGTTCATGCGATTCTAGTGTTCTAGATGTGGTTCTCATCATGGAGCCTAACTGTATGAAAAACTTGGCAATGGGTGAACTAACAGCAGGCAGTGATCACAGTACCATAAAATAGGTTGCATCTAAAGAAACCTATGTGGTCAAAGATCAAGGAGAGGACTTCAATTTCAATAGAGGGAACTCTTATGGAATGCAATATTTATTGGGATTGATTAATGGAGTCACTACTGTATGGAGTCGGATGCAAATACGCTAATGGGGAATGAGAAAAAGGGTTTATCATCGGGGCCACAAAAGTATTCATTTCAGTGGTCAAGTTTCATAAACGTATGACGTTTCCTTTTTTGTAAATTGGCATGAAATAACTGTTAAATAATCCCACTGGTATTGTACCTATATTTAAATGAATAATTTATAAGATGTAGTGCTGTTTTATGAGCTCTTACAAAGGAACGTTTCTGAGAATCAATTGGAATCAAATCAGGTCCGTAATCATAGCGCAGAGCGGCTTGTGAGGTAATTAATTTTAATTTATCGTAATCAGTACCCACCCAGGAAGAGAATCCATTTCAATTTTGCTGAGTTAAAGCATGATATTTAATATGTATTATATAGTCTGTATGTTTTTTTTTTTTATTTTTATTTCTATCAGCAGGTTTTTTGTTAACTTTCTTATTTCCTTAAAGCGATTGTCAATTATGCTGTGTGTCTTTTTAAACTTTTTGTGTAATTGTTTCTGTTTTTTTATGATTAACCTTATTAAGTTTAATTTTTTGAATTATTATTCAATTTCTTGAATTATACCCATGAGGTAAGCATATTTTGCATCTTTGTTTTCAAAGGTGTAGAAAGATAACCAATTTACACTTCGTAAATGATTCGCGCCCTATTCCATTTAACTTTTCGAAAACAGAATCTATCTTTAGAATATTTCATTTGATTGTAATTTTTAATTCTAATGTCAAATGATATAAGAATTTGAGCAGAAATAAACAAAGGTTCAGTTTTGTTTGTAATTATTTCAAAATTTGAATAAAAAATCAAGGAAGAAAATAAACCTCTGGTAGGAAATTTACACCGTTGTTTCAGTTCATCTTCTGAATTTAATTTAATAGAATTTAATAATTCCATTAGTCTGTGCAAAGCTGAATTTACTGGGTGCAGTGGCGCTGCTGCTCCAGGGCTCCAAGGTCGCCGGTGGGGGGACGACTCAGTAACTATTGATTCACGGCTCCTCGCGACTTTATTTTATGGCCTTCTAAAAGTATGTGCGCTAGGGCCCCAGACTATCTATTCTAAATCTGGCATTGTGTATATAAAAGTTATGCCATACTAGTATTACATTGAACAACTTAACTTTCCGAACGTTGTAAAATGTGTTGTTTCCAGCAATTTGCTCACGACAAGCTAATTTCCTGAAGGTGACTGTATGATAACAGAAATATTACATCCGTCGTACTCAATTCTGGTTATAATTACGGATATGTATTGACTGTCTGAGTGTATCTGTAAGGGACCTGCCTCAGTGATGCTACTTTCTCGGCCATTCTCCAGACATTGTGCTCACGGGTGTAGAACGCCGTACCAGACATTCACCACTCCGTATATCCTGTGCAGGTACACACGCCATGTGCTGACTCCTCATCACGGCTGCTCATCCCCCCGGGCCAACGTATACCTACAGAACTCTATTGCTCCTGTCACGTGACTAAGAAAGCGTCCAAAGATTACGTGGGAGAAAGGCGTACACCGTAAGACCGGTATTTCCCGAGTGAATATGTACTGCAGAGTTAGGGTTGTTGTTGTTTTCGTCGTCTATTATATACTGTTTTCGACGGCAAACTGCTTGATGTCCCGAAGAGCATCTCTTTTTAAGTGCAAGTAATTTATTCTTCAGTAATTGTTGTAAATAGCTTGAATCTTGTGATGGAACATTTTCAGCTGAAGTCTGCTAGGGATCCTAGTACCCGTCTGAGACTAGCCACAGGCGAGTATTTTGATATATTGTATACCAATATTAATATATAGGTCTATGGGAGGTGAAGTTTGAACGTTAATCTTTGAGAGTGAGAAATAAGTGTTCATAAGCCAGCAAGGGTGAAAGCAAGATAAAGGAACCCACCGAAGAGCTCTGAAAACATTAACCGGTTAATAACTTCAGTTTGTTTTCTTGCTGCATGCTTGCTATGGGTGTCACCCAGTTTTTTTGGTGAACCCTTATCATCACTTGAGCGCAGTGGCATAATAATCGTTATGCTACTGCGAACGGGCCCAGAAATGACCCCCCCCCCTCCCCTCTCTCTCATTGTTATGTCATTTTTCGGGTGGTCTAAAAATTGTAGTTATATATAAAATAAATCTTTATAACTAGTAATGTACATATTACGGGGTAAAATACATAAAGTTTTCGCATCGCTGTGACAGAGCCAGAATTATAATTTTAGTTTTTATTTTATTACATTATTTTTATTACATTATGAATGACATTACATTATCATTCATAATGTAATAATAGTGTTGTATTTACAGGAAGAAATTAACTGATACAAATTTAACGATGAGAGAGTGATGGAAAAAATGAATAAAAATACATAAAATGCCCAGAAATTAGGGTTGGGTGTTAATTAAGAAATTAGTATTACAGTAGATGATTAAAGTTGAAATAACGTTATAATATACAAAATGTCATTGCGTGAGTGAGTTGGTGGTAGACAACTACCAACCAGTGCCGGATTAAGTCACGGGCTAACATGGCAGTCGCCCAGGGAACCATTCTTTCAGAGGCGTCAGAAGCTGAAGCGTAAGGAAGGAACCAAAACCTTACGCAAATTTCTAGGATATGCAAGGGGGGGGTGAAGTAATCTTTCTGACCAGGTCGCCGAATACCTTTGTCCGGCCCTGCTACCAACTAGATTTTCGTGAAATGTAGACTGTTATTACAAGTGCACAATACTGCAATCACTCCTTTTTAGGGCCGATAGTCTAAAGAAGGACCCTTGTAATGTCACTCGGTTGTCTGTCTGCCCGTCCGTCTGTCACAGCATTGTATCTCTGGAACCACAACCTATTGACTTGAAATTTTGCATGGGTTTGTACATCATGCGGGCTAACATAACGCTATACTGATCGTTGTTGACAAAAACTTGTCTGAGAATTGGTGGGGTAAAATGTGAGGGACGAAACTGTTTTCTACAACCTATAACTTATTATACACCGTTGGAAAGAGCCCAACGAGTAGGTTTAAAATATAATTTTAAAATATTTTTTAAATTAAAAATGGCGGCACCAGACAGGAAAATGTGAGAATTTTCGTGACTCCCTCCCGCTATTTCCGTCGCTAATTGAGCTAAAAATTTAAAAATCACATTAGCTATGGTGTGGTAACGTCGGGTCCCACTAGGGGCTCTGCGGCTAATAGACCGGAGGAACAAAGGGCACAACACAATATACAGCACATGACCCCCACACACTTCAAATCTCTGGTCCCGATACAATGTACACCCGCGGAGATGGGAGAAATCCCAGGAGCCGTTAGACACTAACATACCTTATACCTTATACCTTATATTAGCTATGCGATTGGAGACAGATCCTTTCTGTACATGTGGCGAACAGGAGACTTGGATGCACGTAATTTTTTTATGTCGGGAGTATGAAGACCAACGGCAGATTTTGATGGCATATATTCCTGACTTATCATTTGATAAAGTGCATTTACTTATTGCAAATCGTGACTGTTTTAATTCATATCAGGAGTTTTCAGCTGCTGTTTTTGCAAGAAGAACTGTTTTCAGAGCCTTTCTTTGAGAGGCAAACCTGGTGAGTGGATTGTCTTCATGGAGTTTCACTATTTGTTTCTACCTCTGCATAGCAGCTGGGGTGCTGGACCTGATTCATGGTGTTGGGTCTGGTGCTCTGGTTAGTTGTCTTTTGTGCTGCGATCATGAATACTCTCTTCTGGATTCTGGGGTGCTGGATCTGATTCATTGCTTCGGGTTTAGTGCTCTAAAGGTTCTATTATCCATGGCGTATAGTTGGAGATTTGCTGGATAGTACCTTTATTGGTTTTGGAGGTTCCAGTGCATGTGGAACAGCAACTGAGGAAATATTTAGTTGAACTGTGATTTTTGAAGTTTATAGTTGTGCCATCCAGACTATTGAATATTATTGTTGTTTTATTATATATATATATATATATATATATTTTTTTTTTTTTTCTGCTGGCTCCCTGGTATGGGCAACCTACCTCCCGTGGGTGCGGGATTTCATGGCCGAATTGCGCTACAGTAAAATCAGACTCAAGTAATTTAACATACCTTTTCAGGATTGCTTTGTCAAGACTACATATTCCCAAGTTCTCAAGGTAGATTTGGGCTTATGCCTGGGAGCTACCCTGCTTAAGAACACACTTACACACACACACACACACACACACACACACACACACACACACACACACACACACACACACACACACACACACACACGAGAGTTTAATGTTATGTCCGAGCATATAATTATATGTAAATATAAAAATAAATATATTATATGTAAATATATAAATCATGTATATACTTTTATGTACATAATCTTGAGACTATACTGTGTGTAATTAATAAATGAATGAAAAAAAAAAAAAATTAGCTATGCGTTTATGCCCTGTGCTTGCCCAGAAGGAGATTGTAGATCCTGGCCGCCTCCACGTGGCGGGGATGGGAGGTGGGACATAATGATCAGGTGTTACTGCTTCTCACCTGCTAAGAGCCAGGCACAGGCCGAAAACAAAACAACCGAACGCTTCATAACACTTACACGCCCAACACACTACGTACAAATGGCCGGTTTTGCCGTAAGCTTCAACGCAAGAAGTACAATAGCGGCTAGTGGGGAAAACCCTGGGGTCCGCCACAACAACATATGAATATCCCTGAAATTAGCTTGCGTTATTCGATGCTTATCAAGGGAAAACTATTCCGATTGAACTCTATCATTTACTTTTTGTGTTAAAATTAAAAAAAACAATTTTTTATTGCACTTCGATAGCGCGCTTCTTTGTACTAAGTAACTCTCCTTTTGGTGACAAAAAGGTTGCTAAATAGTTAGTTAATAATTCTATAAAGGTCATTTATTAATTTTGGAAGAGAAGTATTTTCTAACAATTTTCAAAGCTGGAGTTTCGCCGGAAAAGTGGTACTCAGAGAGCCAGTGTTGAGGCGGCGGTGGTGGGGAGGAGCCTGCGTGGAGTCTTGCACGGCTCTCACCAGTCGCTTTTCCCCCAAAGCTTTAATCGCTTCTCCAGGAAGAAGTCGGAGTCGCTTCTCACACCCCTGTCATTCACAACAACTGGAAAGACTCAAATAGACAACGTTTACGTTTTCGTTAGTTCCTCAGTTTTAGGCCTAGCCGGGGTTCTAGAAACTTTTTTCAGTTACCATAAAGCTCTCTATTTGAGATAATACACTAACGACCATTCGTGAATGCCCGGCACTTAGTAGTTGACAGATTTATTTGTTTATATTGTATACATGGTCCACATAATCCACATAATTTATGTTTTTCAGTAGCTGTTTATAATTCGTACCACAACTCAGAGTGGACTGGAGAACACTTGAATACCACTTCGGCTCGTCTCACGTAAGAACGCCGCATGTCTATGTGCGCATTTTTACCAAGTCTTATCGGTGCCCAAAAATAATAAATAATTGTAGAAAGTTATTTTAATATATTTATATTATTAAATATATTAAAATACTACCAAAAAATGCCTTTTATCAGAGTGTTTTTAATCATTCTGTTTATTATAATTTATGGCTGAAACAAATCAATCTAATGACAATCTAATCTAATTTAATCTTTTTAGTAATTGTGCTAAAGAGCCACCTGTAGAGTACTTATTTATTATTATTATTATTTTTACGATATTATTATTATTGTACAGATAATATCATACATCTAGAGATTTACATAATCATTAATTATTGCTACTGGACACATGGTCTCTGTCTTTCTAGATTGAAAAAGAGTTATTGGAGCCGATCATTTTCCACATATTGTTAGAGTTGAGATCAGTCTTTTGACAGAACTTAGTAGTCCAAAAGTTGATCAGAAGCCGTCCATGACGGTGATCAGCACAAGTAGCCCCATGATGGTACGGTGGCTCTCTCAACCAGCAGCACAAGAAGCTGTATTATGACGCTGTAGTAACAACCGTTGTAGTAGTTCAGTTAAAAGCGTCATTCTTGTAGTTGAATCGTCATGTGGTGGTCGCGTGCAATACAGTTAACTGTATAAATTTCTGTAATTGATTCCCTAAGCAGCATCAATAGCTGCAGTAATTAATGAACATTTGAACGATCAGCAGTGTAATCGGCTTACTAGAAACTACGGCGACGTGGAGCATTATAACCGTAGTCGTTTTTGCGCCATAAAAGACTAAACCGAACCAATTGCTTGGTTCTGTTTGAAAGCGCAATAAGAGCTGCTCAAAAGAGCGGTAGGAGCTGCTTGAAGGACAGTAATTCAACTACATGAAGGATAAGGAGTTTAGTCACATAGCAGCACAGAGCTACATATGGAGTAGTTAGTCATATAACCATATATATAAGCTGTTGGGATTTAGCATGTTAAGAGGGAGCTGGAAATTGGTCTGGTTATAGCCGTAATAGGGCCGTAGCGCAGAAGTGGGCACCCACCGTTGTACAGAAACAGATTACCACACATACACGCCTACTTCCACCTTTAACTTGATCTTTGCCTGAAGATATAAATGCTTCTGTTTTGGCTGACATTATTCAGAAGGCGATACTTAAAGCATCCTATAAAGCATCCCGGAAAAAATGCATAACAACAAGAACGTGCCCTTGGTGGCAGGGCCGCCGCAAGTGGGTAGGCGAGGTAAGCGTCGCTTACGGGCGGCAGTTAGGGAGGGAGCAAAAAAACAAATTGACATATACAAGTCGGACCTCTGTTAAACGAACTCCTTTATAGAGAAATTTGATATTTAGCGATTTTTTTTAATTCCCGTGGGTACATTTATAATAGTTTCAGTATAACGAAGAAAATTTCCATATAACCAACGGATTACTAGAGATTTTACTGGGAACGCATTGTTCGCACCTATTGAGTCAATTGAGGCTACTGAGTCAATTAGTGCTGCTGCTGCTAAGCACAAAATTAAGAGCCAAAGGGATTACTATTCTGCAACTTAGTGTTGCTCTTAAAACCTATCCAACCGCTTGTCCCACATACCAAGAAGTAGCGCTGGTTATCTGATTGGTTTAATACAATCAGCGCGACTTCCATCGTTTACCAGTATTCAACACGACAGGCAAATAATTCGTTTGAAATAAATGCAGTACATGAAATTGCAGGCACATTAATTTGCTTATCCGGATCTGTGTTTTCATATTTATATTTTACAGTTATAAAATCTTCTTTTCTTCAAGTTCTCTGGCCTCAGGCAGGTTTAGGACTTCATTGATGCCATGCTCCTCTATCTTGTGCTATACTTTTAATTCCTACATAATTTCCTCTTACCGTCCAATCCATCATTCCAGTCCTCCTTCTCCCAACAGTTCTCTTCCCACACATCTACTCCTCAATCTCTTTCCTCAGCACGCTTTCTCTTCTCAATACATGTCCTATAAAGTTATTTTGTCTCCTTAATTCTTTACAAACGTTCTCTCTTCTACTTTCCGCAAAATTTCATTCTCACTCTGTCCACCCATTTCACCTTTTCCATTCTCTTCCACACCCACATCTCGAAAGCTTCTAGGCGTCTACTCTCCTCTTTCCCAGTGTCCATGTCTCGGAGCCATATAGTACAACAGTCCATATTAATATTTTCACCAATTTCTTTCTTAATTCCTCCTTGAAATTTCTTCTCAACAGTTATTTTCTATTACTAAATGTTTCTTTTCCATTGTAATTCTTGTTTTTATTTCTTCCAGGCTTTTCACAATTTCTGTCATTTGTTTCCTAAGTATCTGTATCTTTCGACCTGTTCCAATATTATTCCATCTAATGTTGTATTGATTCTTCTTCCTGGCCACTTTGAAATTAACATTACCTTGGTTTTCTTGCTGTTAATCTTCATATTGTACTCCTTTATTGTGCTGTTCAAGATGTCCAAGGAGATCTGTAATTCTTCATTATTAGCAATCAATATCTAGTCATCTGCAAATCTAGTGCTTCATATCTAGTGCTTCTGCAATCAATATCTAGTGCTTCTGCGTATAAATCAAATAGTAACGGGAAACATGGAACATCCTTGCTTTACACCGCTACCAATGGGAAATCACAGAATATTTTCAAGAAAATAGAACAGAGGAAGTATTCGAAAAATTCTTGATTCGGCTAATAATAGTAATAATAATAGAGGCATGTGATGCAAGAAAGCAAGAGTATGAGCTTATGTAACATCAATCAAAAAAAAAAAAAAATTTACACAAACATTCCCTGTAAAGGTTTCTCCCGTTCCCCCTTGAATTTATTTAATATATCAACTTCCACAGCCACAGACTGAAGTTTGTCCGGCGATTAACCACCCGCTGGCTAAAAACAAATTTCCTCACATCTGTTCTACAGCTGTCTTTTCTCAGTTTGAATTTATGCCCACTTAGGTTGGTAATATGTGCAAGCAGAAGGATCCCATCAGGATTCAGCGTGCTCAACCCATTCAAGGCGTTATACACTTCACTCAGATCACCTCGCGGGTGCCTAGTCTCCAGATGCTGCAATTTGAAGAACTTAAGCCTTTCTTGGTAAGAGTACCCCTTCGTTCCCCTCACCAATCTTGTTGCCCTTCTCTGTACACGCCCAAGCAAATCTACATCCTTCCTAAAATGAGGCCTCCAGACCTATAATCACTTCCTTCTTCATGCTAGCAAAATTCCTCTATATTATTGACAAAACCCCATAATCTGCTCTGGCAGCCTGTCTGCCTTGCTCAGAAAACTTCATATCTGACTGCACAATTACTCCCAGGTCTTTTTCATTTTCTAGCACCTTTTACCCATATGCAGTACTTTACATTTGTCAATGTTAAACTTCAGTTGCCACTTCTCAGCCCATCTGCCAAAATTTTCTAGCTCTTGTTGCAGTAGCACACTGCCATTACTGTCATTAACAACCCTGCCAACCTTTGTATTATCTGAAAACTTTGACACTAAGCCTGATATACCTTCATCAATGTCATTGATAAATATACGAAACAACAGTGGGCCCAACACCGAACCCTGTGGGACACCACTAATATCATTAGTTCACGAAGAGCAGCGTCGATTTATTACCACTCTCTGTCTTCTCCCACTCGACCACCCTTTTATCCATTGTAGCAACTTAGCCTGAATACCTACCATTCTGCTCCAATTTGTACAGTAGTCTTTCATGCGCAACAGTGTCAAAAGCTTTCCTGAAATCCAAGTACTGCATATGATATCAAAATTATTTTTTGCATCCAGTTCCTTTGTAATATAACCACATCATAGTATCCAATCAAATTTGTCAGACAAGACTTTCCCTTAACAAACCCATGCTGTGTCTGAATTATTGCTGCAGTCTTGTCTAGATGATCCTGTAATGCATGTTTAACCAGTGACTCCATCATTTTACCTGGAACAGAAGTTAAACTTACTGGTCTGTAATTACTCGTGTTACCCTTCGATCCCCCTTTGTGAATTGGGGATACATTTGCACATCTCCAGTCCGTGGGGACCTCCCTTGAATCCAAGGATGCTCTCATAATTATGGCTAATGGCTTGCTTAGATCCTTTGCCGCCTCCTTCAATATAACTAGAGAGATCCCATCCACCCCAGGTACCTTTCTTATGTTTAACTTCAACAATTTCTCCTCCACTTTGTTCTCAGTTATTACAAAATCATTAAGCACCCTGTTCCACTTTGATAAACTTCTGGTATTTTCCCCTCTTAATAACTCCTCATGTGTGAATGTAGATGCAAAATACTCATTCATTTTGTTAGCTATCTGAACAGGATCATCAACAGTCGAACCATCGATATCAAGTGGATCAATCTGATTCATCCCCTTCCTTTTAGAGTTTATATAAGTAAAGAAGTCATTGCTGTTTTTCTTAGCATCCTTTGCCAAAGATTTCTCGTAATCTGCCTTCGCTTGCGTAATCTCCTTTGTGACTTGAATACAGAGTAGCTTATATATGTGCCATAGGGTACTATCACTGGCATTGCCTTTTAGTTTCCAAAAGTAAGCACTGTAAGGAAAAGATTGAAAAGATGTCATTAAGAAGGTAGAGAGGAAGCTATTCAGGATCTGCAACAAAATTTCTAAATTATTTTTTTCATTCCAATTATGGAACACAAAAATATTCTCGTTAACTGGAAGGTTTAGAAATATGAAAGAACATGTAGAAATATTTTATATTTCTGAATTTAAAAAAAAGGGTATCATAACGATTTCTTAAATCTTTGCAAAGATTTATGTAATAAATTAAGTTACAATAATCATAACGGTCTGATATTAATGGTTTAGCATTATTTGAAGAACTTAGAGTACTGTACTTCAAATTTATATTAAAGACAATGTTACTCCATTTGACGTGTTACAATATATTTTTAAAAACAATTTTAGAGATACTTTTTTCAAATGTAGCAGTTGCGTTAAAATTTATGTGAATGAGGGGAACAAAGGTGTGTTCTTACCTTTGAAAAGGCTTGAATTCTACAAATTGCAGCTTCTGGAGACTAGGCTCCTGCGAGGTGATCTGATTGAGGTGTGTGTGTGTGTGTGTAAGGCCTTGAATGGGTTGAGCAGGCTCAATGTTGATGGGAATTCTTCCTCTTGCTCAGATTACGCACTTGCGAGAGCATAAATTCAAACTGAGGAAAGACAGTTGTAGAACAGTTGTTTGGAAATTTGCATTTAGCCAGCGACTGGTTGAATGTGGAACAAACTTCTGTCTGCTGTTATAGTAGTGAATAATTTGAATAAATTCAAGGAATAACTAAAGAGACTTAACCCCTTGCTTGTAGCCGTGAATGGTATTGTGTACGGCATGTGCGTTTTGTATGCAATAAAGACTATTGGAGGGAAAAGACAGGTGATATGGGATTTTTTTTTTTTTTTTGGCTGATGCTGTATAAGCTTGCTTTCTTGCATATGCTACTACTAATGCTAATGCCATTTTTTCTGACAATTTTTCCAGTTTCAGTTGGCTCAGGTGAACCGAGCTTTTCAAAATTAAAATAATGAAAAATTATTTACGATCGACAGTGTGCCTACAACGACTCTCTGATTTGGCAATAATTTCAATGGAAAGTGATCATTTGGAACAAATAAACATAAATTATATAATTAATAAATTCACATCTCTTAAAGTAAGAAAACATAAATTTGTATACTTTTTTAACATTATAATTTTCCTTTTATTTTATTATTATGATACAGTACGATACCGTGATTTAGAATTTAAAGTTTATTTCCAGAATTTCAGAATGATTTTGTTATTTTTGTTTGTTGTTTCATTATATTATATGCGAGATACGTTGTAACTCCTTTCTTTTTCAATAAATTAATAATTATTTACGTCTTATTTTATTTTTTTATCCAAATATTTTGGGGCTGCAAATTGGATTTCGCTTACTGGCGGCACATAGGGTCGCAGCGGCCCTGCTTGGTGGTCCTCTGACCTGTCGGACCTTCGGAAGCGAGTTCTTGAGTGAGGAGGGCTTATCAGAGACATAGATCGGCAACACACGACGAGGTTGAAAGGTATTATTCTGAATTTAGAGATATAAGATGGCGTTATGTTAAAGAAATTGCAACTTGTAAAAGAAATACCTAGATTGATTTCGTTGAGGGAACTGGAAATGTTGATCCATCGGGTCTTTTATACAAGATCTCTAGAAACAGTCTTTCCATCTGATATCTTTAAAACGGTAACAGAAAACTCAATGGAAACATCCTCATGGACAGAAACAGTAAATGTTATATTAAAAAAAATCTTTTTCAAGATTACGATTTGTCCCAGGATCTTGAAACCCATAAAAGAATTCGCTATGCTAACTTAATATATGTCTCTGCTTCTGTAACTGATCTTTTTACTGAATCTGAACTTTTCTCAGTTCTCAAGAAAATTAACGTGAAAAGTGTACTGACCCGGATCAAATTGAAAACATCTTCATCATCCTTACGGCTAAATTAAAACCTGTAATTATTTTGCAATTAATGAACAAATGTCTTCTGGAGGATCTTTTTTCCTTCTTGCTAGAAAACGGCTGTAGTTAAACTTGTGTGTGTGGGGGGGGGGGAAGTTTGTTATTATTTGGCTTGTTTTTATTGAGTTTTGACTTCTACTCTACTGAAGTCACAAGCCCACCTCACAAAACGCAAATATAACTGTAATTCACAGAAAATTCTAGATTCTAGGGTGCGTAAAGCGGGTGTTAACAGAAAATTAAAGACAACTTTTTTACAAAAAAATTTACAAACCTTTAATGAACTTTATATACAACATTTACATAAAAAACAAATAATTACATACATGCATGCATATCAATTTCTCTGTATATAAACCATGCTATAGTACAATACGCTATCTCTCCCTCAGGATTAATGCTCGAGGTCGTTTCCTTTGTAGTACATATTATAAATCATCAATGAATATACAATCATTCTTATCTATTGCTATTTTATATCGCTTACATTAGTAATATCCATTACAACTCTTACTATTTTGTTAGATCTCTTAGCTGTTAACACTTGAAATGTATTAAACCTGGTATCCTCTTACATCAGTAATGTTCACTACAGATCACTTATTATACTTTAGTTACTACCCTTTATGCAAGAGTTTTTTTAATAAATAAAAATTTCTTTCTCTACAAACCGTAAAATGATACATGTTAACATATCCACGACTTATTACCCCTATTACTATATTTCTTTATTAATTCTTTTATACTATTTCTCTCTTTTTATTACCCCTGTACCACCCTTAAGTTATTTCATAATCATTAACATTCATAACAAATTATCTCAACCTTAGTAACTAATTTGCCTATTTCAAATTGAATATTTTTTAGAAAGAACTATCAATCAATTTCTTACAGAGTTGAGATTATGAGTCCATGAGTTCGGGATTATTCCCGAACTCATAAATTAATAAAAATAGGAATAAATTAGAATCAATACAAAGGACAATACTACTCACTATTACCAGAGCATGTCACACAGTAAGCACACCCGGGCTACAGTTGCTGGCTGGAGCTCTCCCACTTTACCTGGAAGTAGCTAAAAGAGGCTTATATTATAGATTTAAAAAGGGCATACCCACAGAATTTCTGGGGATAGCCCTTGATACAACCAACACCTTCAATGCTGAAAGAAAAAGAATAGCCACAAAGCTCCATGAGGTATGGCAAACAAAGTGGGAGCAGGAAACCAGAGGTCTGGTTACCAAAAGGTTTCTCCACGGGTGGCAATTGTTAGCCCAAAGCCACCTAAGTGGTATACCCCTGGACTTTTTTGCAACATTTATATTGACAGGTCGTGGCTCCCTAAAGGCGAAACTAACCTCCTTGGGGCTGACTGATTACCCAAACTGCATCTGTGGCGAGAGTGAAGACTGAGCACGCATTCTATTTGAATGTATAATTTATGACATCCCCAGAACAGAGCTAATAGAACAGATTGGCCCCCTTCTCAGGGGAGAAGAATATCTGTTCATCATAGAATAGGGAAATTATAAAGCCTTTACATCTTTCACACAGAAAGTATTCGAAATGTGCAGAATTATCCAAAGAATGGCAATTCAGCTCCCCAGCAATTAATCAATATTTAAAATTGCCCAAGTTTCCCGCCACGCCCAGACGATGACTTAAAAACTGTCAGGATAACAGTATTCTGCGCCCTGGCATGACAAAACTCCCCAGGACTACCCTGCCATGTGTAGGAACCTGGGGCCCGATGCCAAATAAGTAACCATGTAGGGGAGGGAGATGTACAGGCAGCTAGGGAAGCAGATTAGCTGAAAAATATCAGTAAGCTATTTACTGTACAGTAGCAAGGAGATAAAATGTAGAATGAAAGACAGAATGAATAGGTTGGGCACTGAGTGAACCAGGAATTATGGTAAAAGGGAATAAATGACAGTTTTGGTGAAAGAAAGAGAGAGTGAATGGGAATGAGTGAGAGAGCAAATGTAATTGGCCGAAAGAATACAAAGTTAAAAATAACTTACATTACTTTATATATACTAACAAACATTTACTAACAACACAAACACTATCACCGCATTTTCCCCTGACCGGAAAAAAACTTGCAGCTAGGCTTGCACCACAACTGAAGAATAACAGTAAGTTGAGGTGCCCAGAGAGTGCAATGCAGAAAGCAAGAGTAGATTAAATGAAATGAAAGCCAGAAGACTGAATGAAAGCGTAAGTGTGTGAGAAAAAGAACAGAAACAATAAATGCTACAGTTAAGTACACACTAACCCTAGTTTAATTAGTATTTAAATTTACACTACACATCATTGCATCCTCCTCCCTGGTGTGTGAGAAAAAGATGAATGAGTGTGAGTGAAAAAATAAAAAATAAAAATATATATAAAACTTGGAAGGAAAAAAAATTATAAAATATAAGACAAAGGTATAAAAAAAACAGAATATAAGTAGTGAGAATGCAGATTATTAATGAAGTCAATGTGTGTCTCTCCCACCCCTTCGCCTGGCGGGGCTCGT
Organism: Mastigoproctus giganteus; assembly: GCF_048544385.1. Classification (NCBI taxonomy): domain Eukaryota; kingdom Metazoa; phylum Arthropoda; class Arachnida; order Uropygi; family Thelyphonidae; genus Mastigoproctus; species Mastigoproctus giganteus. The sequence goes on from NC_143582.1 coordinate 120,113,280, forward strand.
CTCCACTGACCTCTTTGGAGATGCCTATTCTATCGTCCCTATCCTTCTATCTGTTTTCCCCCAGTCTTCAAGTACTCCACTAAGTGGAGTACTTGAAGACTGGGGGAAAACAGATAGAAGGAAACTGGGGGAAAACTCTTCAAGTACTCCACTAAGTGGAGTACTTGAAGTACTCCACTTAGTGGTATAAAACGGTCTGAGCTCACTTGATTGATGATAACGCTCAAGGAACGATGCGTAATATAGCTGCGTAGCCATGAGAGCAAAGGGTAACGGATACTATATAGCTTAAGTTTTTCTATAAGTTATTCGTGCGGGACTTTATCAAATGCTTTAGATATATCTGTGTAGACTGCATAAACTTGAAGGTGGTTATCAAGAACTTCAGAGGTGTATTGCCAGAAAGGGAGCAAATTTCTGACAATTGACTTGCCACTGCAGAAACCATGTTGATTCTGATCAATGAAAAAAAAGACACCTTTTTTGAAAATTGGAACTATATTGACCTGCTTAAAGTGCTTAGGATACTTCCCCAGCCTGAGAGACAAGTCGAAGATCCGAAGCATGAGGGGTTTTAAGGTAGTGACAGTCATTTTCCAAAATAAGCCTGGAATGTCATCTGGACCTCTAGTATAGTCATTTCTCATGCTTTTTAATGCAGAATTTTAATCTTCATCTGTGATAAAGAGGTTGATGAGGATATCATCTGTGAAGTCAGAAAATGAGGCAGGTCTTAATGTATCATTTGTTTTGATTCTGGAAAAATGTTTGGCAAACTCTTGAGCAATAGTGAATTCGTCCGATAAGAGAATTCCATCGGCGTTATGGAGGTGTAACTTTCTACAGGTTATATTCTTGTGCTTCGTGAAATTCCAGAATGGTTTAATATCTCTGTGAGTAAGTAGACTATCCTGAACTGACTCTGTATACATGTTGTAAGATTTTAATATGAGTGTTTTGACTTCTTTGCGGAGTTGACTGAATATTTCATAGTATCGACTGTCACCTGATTGCTTATACTTGTTTCTAGAGAATTCTTTGAATTTAATTTTGTATATTAATTCGCTGTTATACCAGTGCGGGTAGGTGGAGCGTGCGGTCAGATAGGATTGAGGAACAATGTAAGATATAACTGAGTGTACACAGTTCATCAGGTTATTGGTGAGCACATCGATGTCATCCACAGCATCAAAGCGCTGTTTGTTTATGTTGCTGAGGGCTAGGTTGGGCAGAGGCCAGTCAGCCATTCTGAAATTGAATCTGAAAATCTGATTATATTAGGGTGACCTAGAAGGTTACAACTACACATGTATTGTGTCTGTAAAAATTGCGTGTGTTCTCTGATCGATTTGCCTGCATTGCGGGACGAAAAAGCCCAATTTTTTTCTGGGGGAAACTTTGCTGTCTACGCCTGAGACCGACTAACTCATCCAAGGAGTGAAAAAAAGCCCATAAAAGTTCCTTGCGTTATCGACGGGATTCGAACCCGAGCCTTTCCACCGATGTGGGGAGGACGGTGCCGATACCATTGTGCTACTCACGCAGACATGTTCGACACCCCTGACACATGTATTAGAACAGGTCTCTAAAAATTACATGAAGATCAAATGGCACTTTTCCACCTATTACCTGAAGTGCCTACATTCCCTAAACCTGGAAGGACTGTAATCGGTCGATATGAACTAGAATAATTTTTAGGTATCAAGGGTGATTTTTATACTTTCAGTATTGCATCCTTCTAGGAGTGCGAGAAGCAACAATCCCTAAGACAAATGTTAGACATTGTTAAGAGTAAATTTGGGCACAAAAAATATAACCTTTTAATTACCTTTCCCCTCTAATAAGTCCATTGTTGGGCACCTGTTGTTTCTTATTTTGCACACCACTTGATCCAAGTCATCTAAGGTAAACAGTGACTCGTCCACTCTATTAATATAGACTCTATTCAACAATATGATCTGCTTACGTGCTAATAAGTCACTGATGTCTGTACCTTCAATTCATGGTCACACTCATAGATTTTTCCCATGCAATATACCTTATTCCATATTTACGTGAGCTATTCTATGTTATTTCTGCCGATGTTCTTATCTGTACTGTCGATATCCTGTAAACTAGTCCTCAAGGATCATCATTACTTGTCATTTTAAGCAACATTCTCCAGGCCTCATTTCTTTTTCTCAATCATTTGTACATAATTTATTCGCATTCTCAAAATTTTTCCTTCAGACTCCTAACTTCTATTTTCTGGCCTTTCTTTGTCCGCTGATATTTCTCACTTGCTTGATACACTGACTTTTGCAGTGCTTGGTTCAACTGTCCACAATTTTTACTTGCGCACACCTTATTTGCTTAAGTCTCATCGAATACTCCGAGGCTTCGTATAGCGTCCCTTGAAACAACTGTACCGCATCTTCACCTGTCATACCCAGCAGTCTGTCTTCATGATTAGAAAATTCCTCTGACCTTTCTCTTATAAATCCATCAAACTTGTCCCAGTTAGCATATCTAACTGCAAAACGTGTGAGCTATTTTACAAAATTATTAGGTGCCGCTGACCGCTCTAATGTGAAACTGATTGTCCTATGATTGCTATTCATATCCAATCCGCCTTAATAGGCCAGTCGTTAATTAACTTACTGACACTTCCATTCATAATAGTCAGATCAATATTATAATGCCCATTTACAGTGGAAAATGTATGTACCATATCTGGTAAGTTATGTATGTCTACTTTTCTTGTTGCAACAAATTCCTCAAGGAACGTAACCACATTCACCAGATTTCATTAAATCAGATTGAAGATTTAGCATTAGAATTCATACAAATTGCTACCGGAAAATTACCTAAGCGATCTAGCGCTTTTCTCAAGTATTCTAGACATCTCTTCATTGCCTTGGCTTGTTGACAATGCAAAGGAATGATGATCGTTCTTCCCATTTTTGACTCGACATTCATACAAACTGAGTATCCTGTATACATCGAGTCTGCTGTAGCCACCACAAATTCGTCATTAAACATAAATATTGCTGCCCTAAGTTGTTGATCACCTTTATAAATTACTCTTGCAGGTAACGGGAAACAAACTTTCACGTTATATGGTTCCTCAATACAGGCTATATCAATTTTATATTTGATTGACACTATACGTATTTTACCTATCACTGAACGCGATCTTTGAGCATTAATTTGTAATTCTTTTAACTATGCTGATTGATTAACTAAACAGAAATACTGATTATCACTTATATTACTATTATTAATGTCCATTACTAGTCATTCGTGATTTCTTCATTCTTTCTTTGGTTATACCCAATGCTAGAGTGTATATTCAGGGTAAGTTTTGTCCGGTACAGACTGGTCCGACCTCAATTTATTGAGCAGGCAATTACACATATTTCTTTTTTTCCCTGTTGGGGGCAAGCCCGATAAGTATGATTCAAACTTGCACAGTGACGAGACTTCCCTGTCATTGTTACATGTTACAGCTTTGTGCCCGTAACGCTGATACTTGTAACAGATTGTTACCAGATAAAAATTATTCGACTTACAAGATGTGAAACCGATGAAAATACAGTTCCTTTGACGAAAATATCGTCTAATTCTTTTAGACACTTCCCGTTATCCAATCCATTCCTGATACAATTTTAGTCGTGCTACCTCAGCACTGAAGTTTTACGTAAATATTTCCCATATAACTTTTTCTCAAACAAGTAATGTAAGACATCCTCTCTACCAACACTTTTGTTCAAGATTATATACTGCAGTATTGCCTTCGTGGGTAGCACGGTTGGTAGGATCACCACCCTTCCCACATCGGGTGGAAAAGACCTGAGTTTGAATCCCGTCAATGATGGGAGGAATTATTATGGTTTTTTTCACAACGTGGCTAAGTCAGTCGGTCTTAGGCTAGGGTAACATGATTTTTTCTCCCGGAAACTCTGGTTTTTCGTCCAGCAAACCGAAAATCGATCTCGGCACACACGGAGCAACATGACCTTAATGGCCAATGCTCCTAAAACCCAACAACAACAACTGCAGTATTAACTTATAATTACTTTGTTTTGACCGTGATGGAGTCACTCCTAATCGTTTCATCATCCTATTACTTTCCAAATTCAGCAAGTTTCGTCGCAGTTTCGGTTTCTGTAAGCACTCCTCTGTCTCCTTATTCGTATGTCTTTCATGGAAACATTATATCTTTTACAATAGCATTTTTCACATCATCACTTGACTGAAGCTTCCAGCCCTCATTTGTTGTTTTATTCGTTAGCCTGGGGACATCCTGAGAAACTTTTCTCCAGCTGATCTAATACCCTTTTTCAAGCACAGTACTATACAGCTCCTTTCCTGTGCTTAAATCCATCTCTGAGCTTCTTCCCAAGAGACAACCGTTGTCTGCTCTTATTTTTAACGTTACACTCTCCAACACTCACCACCTCGATAGGATTGTATCTATAATTTTTCTATCCATATTTGTCCCTGCCGAAAAAAAGGTACTCTTCCATATCTTTCTTCAAGAAAACAGTTAAAACTGAATGACATTCTTTTTAGTCTAAAACGCACAATATTAGTGCCACCCGAGAACTAATTCATCTGCCCATGTGTAATGTATTCATTGCTTGTGTTCTGTTGTAAATTTTCTTGTGTTCTGGCCGAAAAACCCGAGTTTCAGGGAAGGAAACCCTTGCTGGCCACGCCTGACACCGACTAACTCAATCACGGACTAAACAAAGCCCATAAAAGTTCCTCGCGTCATTGACGGGATTCGAATCCGGGCCTTTTCAACCCGGTGTCGGGAGGACGGTGATTATATCCACTGTGGTACATAAATGGAAATTCTGTTTAGTCTGCCCAAAACCTATTGAACATATTGCGGCTTATGCATTCCAAGCGTTTCTGCATCCTCCATCATTTCTCAAGACTTAGCCACCGCAATAAATTGATCACCGTTAATGTTGAAGCTAGTTCCTTTCCATTCCGAAAATGGTTAGATGCCTAACGACGAATGTGACGTATTTACACTTAAAGTTATATTTATAGCATTGATGATAAAGTTCTCAGAGACATCTTGTAAGTGATTCTGACTTTTGTTCCTTCTTGCTAGTCCTATATCTTCTGCAACATTTTGATAATCATTCGAATTTGTTTTATGAAACTCATATCACCTGCAATATTTTGGAGTACTATTACAAACTGATCCCTACTTTTCTGTTCTCTATGTGTTAATTTATTCGTATAGCCGTGTATGTATTGTCTGTAAATTGCGTGTGTTCTCTGGTCGATTTGCCTGTTTTAATGAACGAAAAAAATTTAGTTGCTGGGGAGAAAAGCCTTGCTATCTACGCCTGAGACCGACTAACTCAGCCACGGAGTGAAAAAAGTCCATTAAAGTTCCTCGGGTCATCGACGGTATTCGAACTCGGGCCTTTCCCACCTGGTGTGGGGAGGGCGGTGACGATACCACTGTGCTACTGCGCAGACACCGTGTTAGATAATACTAAACTCCAGCTCTTATCTTTCTCCTGTTTTCCGACCTAAGGAAACAAATTTGATTCATTTTGTAGGCTGCTCACATGTGTCTTTTTAGATTTATAATCGACCTGTCCCTTTCTTCTTTGACGTTCAATCTGTTTAGCTCGCATTCAGGTTCTCAGGAGATTCTTGAACTGCTTTTCCAACAAATTCTGCTTTACTTGTTAATTTTTCTTCTGCTACTCCTAAGCCCTGGCAATCTGCTCCCTCTGGAGCTAAGAATTCCACCAAGATTTCTTTAATATCCTTTTTCTTCAGTTGCTACATTGGCTCATTATTTCTGTTTTATCCACACTTCTAGAGATAATATGATGTGGTGAGTCTATCTTTCTTTCTTTGATTGAAAATTTCTTGACCTTTACAAATGCCACTGGTGTTCAAAGAAAGTGCATTACCCCTCAGAATAATCACCTGAGAGGGCATAAATTCAAAGTGCGGAAATTTGCCTTTAGCCAGCGGGTGGTTGGTTGGTGGAACAGACTTCCATCCCTTGTAGTGGAGGTTGATAGCCTAAATAAGTTTAAGGCTCAGCTGGACAGGTATTTTGAACGAACAGAGGGGTGAAGTGGAAGTGGGTTTTTTTTTTTTTTTTGGCTGATTCTGCATAAGCTTGCTTTCTTGCATCAAATGCCTCTACTAATGCTAATGCTAATGCTAAAATTGTAATTGTTATCCGAATAACGTAAGTATATGGCAATATTTCTTACAAGTTGCATGAGCTAGGATTGACACGCGAGGATGATGACGTAATATTGAATCAGCTGTTACTTTCATAAGCTGTTACTATATAAGCACGCTCTGGAAGAGTTGCAGTCATTCCTTGACTGTGTCAGGATGGCGAGTTACGTGCAGTTGACGCCACGAATAAAGAGTGCTATTGTTGCTTTACGTGAGGAAGGATGTTCTTCCCGTCACATTGCTTATAGAGTGTCACGTAATCAGCAGACAGTGAGTAGATTTCTTTCCAAACTCAAGAATACTGAAGAGCATACAGCAGTGGTAGCAAGTGCAGTAACAGTCAGAAGACTCCCCTTCAAAAATGAACTTGTAGCTCGTCGTCCTAAGAAGAAGGCGCTCCTCACACAAAAAATGAGAAAGGCCCGATTAATTTGGTGTAAGGAGCATGTCAAATGGATCCCCGAGCTGTGGAAGTCAGTTATTTTCTGGAATGAGAAGAAATTCAACCTGCATGGCTGTGATGAGAGATAAACGATTCGCCGTAGACGTGGTGAAGAATACCATCCAGACTGTATGGTGTCTACAGTGAAATTCCCTACCAGCCAAACGATATGGGGGTGCATTTCGTATCGCGGAGTAGGTCACCTGCAGTTTATAAAAGGTTCCATAAATGCTAATGGATACCTTGCTATATTGGAAGGTAAAATGCTGCCAACCATAAGAGACCATTTCAACCTGCCAAGTAACTGTATCTTTCAGGACGACTTTGCTCTTTGTCATCGGGCGAAAAGTGTAAGTAAGCACTTCTGTAGTTACTTTAGCTTCATTTCTGCATTAGAGGTTCGACAGTAATGCGTTTACATTTGTTACAGGTGTAAAAATGGTTGGAAGAACGGTCCAATACAACAGTTAGCTAGCTGGCCAGGAAACAGCTCGGACCTGAATCCCATAGAGTACTGTTGGCATCGTGTGGAATCTCCAGTTGCCAGAAAGAAACCAAAGACCCTTCGTGAACTTCACAATTCGTGTTTGGAACTATGAACTATCAGTTGATTATCTTCAGAAATTGATCTTGTCAATGCCTCGACGGTGTCCTGCTGTCATCAGGGCCAGAGGCGGTTCAACTAAATATTAGTTTGCACCTGCTGAACTTTTAATTTTGTTTTTCATTTAAAATGATAAACTGAAGCAAATTGAGGGCTTCTGATAACATTTCAGCCATAATTGTCGTGTTTACCAAAACTGTTGTATAAAGGTTGTAAATGCTCATTTTGGAATATTTTGAGGTAAAGGTAAAGTGCAGCCATTATCAACCCACTGCAGGATGGAAGCCTCCTCAACAATTCATGCTGTCATGTTTATTTCAGTGTTCTGTTATACATATGTATATTATTTCATCGACACAGATAAAAGTCAGAGGTGGCGTTATTGTCCCTTTATCCCACCGCAGTGCAGTGGTTACCATATTCCAAAACGCTAAAGGAAAAATCATTTTAAAATTAATTTTATTAAGATAGGTTTGTTGTCTGCGCGCGTAGCACAGTGGCATCGTCACTCTCCTTCCCCACACCGGCTGGAAAAGGCCCAGGTTCGAATCCTGTGGATGACCGAGAAACTTTAATGGCCTTTTTTTCTCTCCGCGACTGAGTTAATCGGTCTCAGGGGTAGATAGCAAGGTCCCCCCCCCCAAGAAACTGGGGTTTTTAGTTCAGCAAAATAGACAAATTGACCATAGAACACACGCAATTAACAGAGAAGACAACTGCACGGCAGATGAATTTAATCATTCCGGTGGCCTAAAAAATAATAGTTTGATTTTAACATCAGTCTGTTTTCTCACAACAAAATTATCGTCTGCTGTCAGATGAAATGGCTTCCCATCAGAATTTTATGGTCCCCAGTTGGAAGAGACTTGCGGTGCGCTGACAATTTCACCGCAGTTTGGTTAACACTACTCTGGACTATTTGCTTTTCTTTTAGGCGGCATATTTAGCATTAGCATTAGTAGAGGCATACGATGCAAGAAAGCAAGCTTATGCAGCATCAGGAAAAAAAAAAAAAAAAAAAAAACTCCCATTTCACCCCTCCATTCGTTCCAAATGCCTGTCTAGCTCAGCCTTAATTTTATTTAGACTATCAACTTCCACAACAAAAGATGAAAGTCTGTTCCACCAACCAACTACCCGCTGGCTAAAGGTAAACTTCCGCACATGTATCCTACAACTGCCTTTCCTCAATTTGAATATATGCCCTCTCAGGTGATTATTCTGAGTAAGAGGAAGAATCCTATCAGCATTGAGCATGCTCGAACCATTCAAGGCTTTATACACCTCTATCAGATCACCTCGCCGGTGCCTAGTCTCCAGACACTGTAATTTGCAAAACTTAAGCCTTTCTTCGTAAGAGCAACCCTTTTCTGTTCACTAATCTTGTTGCCCTTCGAAGTTAAACAAAACAAAAATAAACACAAGGATTCGCCCATTTTCCTAAAAATAGCCGCAAAATTGGTGGTACCAGATTTGGGAAGTTCGACTTGTGGCCGCCCATTCTTTTATATTTAATTTAATTTTTTTTTCTTTAAAATAAATGTTGTTGACTTCCACCTTACTCTAGTCCCAGGCGGACACCAGTTGCAACTCTGACTGCAAAATTTCTGAAAATTCCAAATTCTAGGGTGTGTAAAGCGGTGAGATAGCAGAGCATGGAGACGACACAAAATTTACATAAATAACAAATTTTTAATGAGCCTTATATAAAAAAATTACATATTTACAAATTTAAATTTGCGTATATAAGAACTATGATACAAGAAAATTCTCCATCTCAAAGATATCAACTATTCTCAAATATTTTCTCATATATATATATATATTAGGTCAAAGTTCTGATTAATTTTTGTTTTGCAATTGATGGTGAAAATTGTTTTGGGCGGGAAGCATTACCGGTAATTAAGGCCTAACTAACTGGCTAGACATAGTTGTTCTAGTAGTTTTTGGTTCGCCTATAGTGTCATAGGCAATTAACATGGAATCAAGTTAACAAATATATAAATGTAAAGTTTGGAAATATTTAAAGTTAGAGGAAAGAGGAAATAAAGGGAATTATTAAAGATTGAGTAAAGAAATATTAGGAATAGAGCTAGGAAGAATTAGGAAGGTAACATTCCTTCACATGGCAGTTTCATTGCTACTTCCTCCGTAGCTTTGAACAGACGGATAGCATACTAAAAGAATGTTCATGTATACCCGTTTCTATAGTCTCAATAATAGTTTTGCTTGGTAAGTACTCACTCATGTTTAGTTATGGATGTCCTAATGTAATAAGGACAATAAAATTAATTGTTAATTTATTTTTAATCAATTTAGTTTTAAATATTTGGATTATTATTAGCTGCAAACTGGGATTGAGATCCCAAAGCCCGACGGGTATGCCTCAGAGTAAATATAAAAAGGTATATAGGTATTTACGTGCGATCACGCAGCATTGTCACAACTGAAAATTAAAAAAAAATAGAACATAGGCTTAAAAGTAGTGTTCAAGAATATACAGAGTATTATGACCACCCTCCAGTGTAGACATCACACACGCCTAGCGAATCATACAGCGCACTGGTCAAATTCACACGCCGCAAGCATATAAGGCTTGATATTCGGCATCCGTGAGCACAGTAACAGCCTCTGTCATGGGCAAAGCACGCGACCTATCAGACCTGGAAAAAGGCATGAACATCGGCTATCGGGCCAGGGGTGCCAGCATTTCCGAAACAGCGGACTTTGTGAAATGCTCACGTGCTGCAGTGGTGAAAATGTATCAAAGACAGGACGAATGGGACAGTTTTGACGACCCGACGTGCCAATTGTGGAGCCCCATGCGCCATTGATCCCAGATGTGAACATCTGCTGAAACGGTTGGTCAGGACCGATCGGCACGCTACTGTGCTCAACTGGCCATCCAAATGAACCATGGGCCACCAGAAAGGTTTCCAACATGACAGTGCAGCAAACCCTGTTGCGCATTGGGTTTCGGAGTAGACGCTTGGTGACAGCACCCATGCTGACGGCCGTTCATCGCAAACGACGCTGTCAGTTTGCACAGCAATACCGACACTGGACCCCAGTCGAGTGGCAACGGGTGACTTTCTCCGATGAGTCACGATTTCTGCTCCACGGAGTGGATGGACGGTGGCGTATTAGGCGTGCAACCTCCGAGAACAGGCACCCGGACACGATTGTTGGCAGAAGGCAGGCTGGTGGGGGCGGCGTTATGGTACACCCGTGCATGTTGACCATGTTCCATGGAGACGATGGTATCTATCAGCAAGACAATGCGCCATGCCATATCACCAGAATTGTCCGTGAGTGGTTTGAGGAACACGACGAAGACTTCAAGCTACTCCCTTGGCCACCGAATTCCCTAGATCTTAACCCAATTGAAAATCTATGGGACCACCTCGATCGACACATCAGACGGATGGATCCTCCACCAAGGAACGTACAGGAACACCCGGGGTGCACTGTAGTCTGCATGATCACAGATATAGCCGTAGAACCCTTCCGCGGACTTATTGAGTCCCTCCCACGGCAACTGACTGTGGTGCATGCTGCGAAATGCACATATTCCGGATACTAGGTAGGTGGTCATAATAATATGACTCGACCCGGTATATATATATATATATATATATACACATAGAATATCATTAGAAAAAGTAAATCAATCCAATAATAAGAATACCATCAAGGACTTAAGAAAACGCAAAAAAAAAAAAAAAAAAAAAAAAAAAATTATTATTATCGCTTTTTACCGACAATCTAGATGACTTCAACTGGGGCCAACCACCCAGAATGAAGGCAAAAAACGACAAGAAGTTCTCTGTTTCTGTGATGATCAATATATGCTAAGTAATTTAAATCTAAACCAAATATAAACCAGTATAGGCCGAACATAAATCGAATATAAATAAATCGAATGAAGATAATTAATTAAGAAAAATTTTGAAATATTAGAATCAAAGGTAAGAAATATAAGTAAAATATAAATGTAAGCATATATTAATCATCGTTGACCCGACAGAGAACGTAATTTAAGGATTAAAACAAGATTAAATATATAATACATACTACATTTGACCGTATCTAGGACATAATGTAATAGTCGTCAAAATAATATGTGGTGCCCCCTATGTGATGGATACGGTAAAAATAAATAATTAAATTAAATTAACGCAAAGAGAAACATGCAGATAGTAAGAAGAAAAACTAAAGGAGTAGGAAAAATAGAACCTGAACTCCACAAAGGCGAAAAATAGTGGTATAGATAAGAAATAGTTTCTCCTACGTCCTCGGATTGCCCTAATAATTTCGGAGAAATAAAAATAAAGAGTGTAGGACAGCTTAAAGGCATTACAAGATATAAGTTGTGGCTCGCGTATGCCCGGGATCGCAAACCCGTTCCTATAGTAGGACCCTGAGCTGAATTTGCATGTTATCTCAGCGTGAATTTAAGTAAATTTAAATGAAATTAACTATATGTATTAAAAAAAAAAAAAAAAAAAAAATGATACACTGTAATTTGCAAGCCGGTGGGTACAAGTTTTCTACGCCGTAAGACACCAAGAATGCAAAGTGTATCATATTTACATATATACATGGCACTAAATATAACGATTTTATTGAAAATTATATTGAAACGATAGGTTCAGAAAACAAATTTTTGAAATTAATTATGCTAATTGCTTTCCTGAAGTGATATTTCAGGTAAGCGATAGGGAAATTATTATTAATCAACTTGCCGTACAACGCTGTTAAGCCTGTTGAACAATTTTTATTACTATTGCAGATATAAGCAATCCTTAAACATTGCGATAAAATTATATTAGCATGCACTGAAAAATAGTGGTATAGATAAGAAATATAATATGTTTCAAATTGCCAAACTTCGTAAAGATAATCGCAATAGGAAATATAGTAAATCTAACACGTATAAAAGCAACCGAGAACATCTAGGAGACTTTATAGATTTATTCAAAATGTGGGATACGGATCCTATAAATATTAGTAAAATTCACAACACACTTTTCAGTATTAAACTTAGTGTACTCAAAGCACTATATAGAAAAACCAATGATTACGTCTTTGCATCCTCCCACCTTATGCACATTATATTGGATATTTTTAAATTCAGAATTAATATTTTGAATGTTAGCAAGCAGCCTGAAAACTCTGTCCTCATCTTATACTTTCAAAATAAAATGATGGATGATTTAGATATACATAAAACTATTAATTTACGTAATGACTTGCTGCCTATTAATAACTTACATATTAATATCAGATTTAGATATTCTAAACCATTTGGTCTTAAAGCGTGTAACTATAAAACAATAGCTACAAACCTTCACAATATTAACATCGGACAGGATACATGTGTTTGTCACAAACCTTCATTTCATAGATACGTGGATCCTAACCATAATCACATTATAACCGGCAATTTAGATATAATCCCATATCCCGAACTTAGAGATATTTTATCACTGGGTTTTAAATTTCGACCTAATCCACCTATTAATAAATCTAATTTTAAAAAATTGTTATATCTAGATTTACTAAAATACTGCATAAGATCAGCATACAAACATAATATACCGGTTGAAGCCTATCACATGTGGTTATTTACAATGCTTAATATCATATCTAATAAATATAATCAATTGAAATTCGTACAGGATAATCTATATAATACCAAATTAATAAATAGGCAGCTCAAAGATATACATGAACATTTTATAATAACTCCCGTTGACAAAGCTGCTTGCAATTATGCAATCATATGTAAATCATATTATATAGATATTATAAAAAATGAACTACAGTCTAGCCGTACATATAAACAGATAACATCTTCTTCTAATATAATAATCAAAAAATTAATTGCATTGCATAAAAAATTAAAGTTAAAGTATAATAACCTAAAATATCCATTTATATATTGCATACCCAAATTTCACAAAACACCAATTGCTTTTAGATTCATAACATCATGTAGAGATAGTTATGCTAAATTTCCCGGAAAAACGTTAGAAAAGTTACTTAAAAGTATATTAAATAACTTAAATAAAACTATTATAATAAATAATAACTTACCTATTATAAATGCTCTAAAAAATAATAATATTCATCAAATACAAACTTTTGACTTTAACAGTCTATTTACGAGCATTAACCTTAATAACTTAGAAGTCGTCCTCCAGAAACTATATTTAGAAAATAAAAATGCTATAAAGGTTGATTTAACCTATTGGAATTCTCTAATAAAATTATGCATCTTTAATAACTATGTATATGACGGAACATCGTTATATTTGCAAGTCACTGGCACCCCTATGGGAAGTCCAGCATCAAGCATAATCGCAAACCTTTATCTGTATTATACAGAAAGAGAATTTCAAGATAACCTACTTATATACAGATACGTAGATGATATATGTGTTTTTAATTGTCCACATTTTGTCCAGGATTACAGTGGATTATATCCAGGGGAGCTTGTGTTGGAAAAAACTAATAGTTCCGATACTATAGCAAATTACTTGGATCTTCATATAGAAATATTACATAATAATAAAATAGACGTAAACGTATATAATAAAAGAGATGCATTTAATTTTAACGTAGTCAGCCTTACAAACTGGAAATCAAATGTATCAAAATCAGTGCATGCTAATATAATTTTATCGCAATGTTTAAGGATTGCTTATATCTGCAATAGTAATAAAAATTGTTCAACAGGCTTAACAGCGTTGTACGGCAAGTTGATTAATAATAATTTCCCTATCGCTTACCTGAAATATCACTTCAGGAAAGCAATTAGCATAATTAATTTCAAAAATTTGTTTTCTGAACCTATCGTTTCAATATAATTTTCAATAAAATCGTTATATTTAGTGCCATGTATATATGTAAATAGGATACACTTTGCATTCTTGGTGTCTTACGGCGTAGAAAACTTGTACCCACCGGCTTGCAAATTACAGTGTATCATTTTTTTTTTTTTTTTTTTTTTTTTTTAATACATATAGTTAATTTCATTTAAATTTACTTAAATTCACGCTGAGATAACATGCAAATTCAGCTCAGGGTCCTACTATAGGAACGGGTTTGCGATCCCGGGCATACCCGAGCCACAACTTATATCTTGTAATGCCTTTAAGCTGTCCTACACTCTTTATTTTTATTTCTCCGAAATTATTAGGGCAATCCGAGGACGTAGGAGAAACTATTTCTTATCTATACCACTATTTTTCGCCTTTGTGGAGTTCAGGTTCTATTTTTCCTACTCCTTTAGTTTTTCTTCTTACTATCTGCATGTTTCTCTTTGCGTTAATTTAATTTAATTATTTATTTTTACCGTATCCATCACATAGGGGGCACCACATATTATTTTGACGACTATTACATTATGTCCTAGATACGGTCAAATGTAGTATGTATTATATATTTAATCTTGTTTTAATCCTTAAATTACGTTCTCTGTCGGGTCAACGATGATTAATATATGCTTACATTTATATTTTACTTATATTTCTTACCTTTGATTCTAATATTTCAAAATTTTTCTTAATTAATTATCTTCATTCGATTTATTTATATTCGATTTATGTTCGGCCTATACTGGTTTATATTTGGTTTAGATTTAAATTACTTAGCATATATTGATCATCACAGAAACAGAGAACTTCTTGTCGTTTTTTGCCTTCATTCTGGGTGGTTGGCCCCAGTTGAAGTCATCTAGATTGTCGGTAAAAAGCGATAATAATAATTTTTTTTTTTTTTTTTTTTTTTTTTTTTGCGTTTTCTTAAGTCCTTGATGGTATTCTTATTATTGGATTGATTTACTTTTTCTAATGATATTCTATAGACATTGTGGGTGTATTGCATGATTGCTTGCAACTGCATTAACCCATAAATATTAGTTATTGTCTTTTAACTTTCTTGCTTTGCTTTATTTCTTGCTTTCCTTTTATCACTAATATAACTATTAATATATATACACATATATACACGCACACTCTGAGTGATCACTGAATTATGACCACCTACCTAATACTTCGTAGGTCCTCCTTTTGCCCTCAGTACAGCAGCTATCCATCCGACGTGGCATTGATTCAACAAGATGTCGGAAACGTTTGGGAGGTGTGGCCACCAAGCTGTGTGTGTGTAATGCGGTCAGCAATGCAGGTATGGAGGTTATTGGTGTATCCAGACGCTGATATGCCTTTCCATAGTGTCCCACAAGTGCTGTATGGGATTCATATCGGGGGAAGTTCGGAGATCAATTGATATGCTGGAAGTCAGAACTCTGTTCCTCAAACCATTCCTGCACATCAAGTGCCCGATGGCTCGGGCATTGTCATCTTGAAAGACACCATCGCCATTCGGGAAAAAGTATAACATAGCGGGGTGTAAACAGTCAGAAAGCAGTGGATGATAGCGGAGAACAGTGATACGTTGTTCCACATGCACCAGGAGTTAAAGTTCCTGCCAGTGAAACATGCCCCACACCATACAACCGCTTCCACCAGCCTGCACTTTTGATACCATGCATGATTGATCAAGAGCCTCACGTTGTTTACGCCAAATCCTTACACGACTATCCACAGTGTGGAGTAAATAACGTGATTGATCCGACCAGCACACCTTCTTCCAGTCTTCCAACGTCCAACTTGCATGCTCTTTGCACCAGACGAGTCTTTTACGCCGATGAACCTTAGTTAGGAGAGGATGCCGTAGGGGTCATCTACTGGTATAGCCTATACGTGCGACGCATGGTCATGCCAGATATTGTATTGGGTAGTCAACTCTTCAACAGTGCTACGCCTGTTCGCCTGTACGAGTCGTCGGACCCGGCGCTCACCACTAAAATCAACCTTTTGCTGACCTTTGTAGTTTTGCCGTCCGGTCGTTGTTTGACCATTTTGATGCCAGTCCTGGTACACTTTACCTACGGCGTCTCTCGAACACCCCACCAGTTCAGCCGTTTGGGAAATCGAGGCACCAGCTCGTCGAGCTCCTACAATCCGTCCTTTATCAGAGTCCGATAAATCCTTCCTTTTACCCATCACGCTCGGAATTTTACTACCTACTGAACCACGAACACCTTATCTATGCTACCTAGGTCGACTAACTCCACACTCTCGTACCTCAAGTGGTCAACGGGTCGCATTCACTTTTCATAAGGGTGGTCATAATTCAGTGATCACTCAGTGTATATATACATGATTATACATTATTTTTTTTAAAAAATCTTATTATTATTAGTAATTTGTTTTTATTCTTATTATTTTATTTTATGTATTTTTTGTTATTTTATTTTTTTATTATTATTATTTTTTATTTATTTCTTTGGCTTGTGTAGCATAAGCCATAAGCTTCCTTGCACCATGTGGCCATTACTAATACTAATTTATGTTGGTTAACACAACCCTTTCTTCCTTATTGGAAGAAAGGGTTGTGTTAACCAACAATTAATAATTGTGTTAACCAACAATTAATAAATTCGAACTATTGCTTAGGAGAAAGTACTTGTCCTCCTTTACAGGTTTCCACATATCACTTTACATCCGTTGGCTCTTATTTACTACAAATAACAAATGCCCGTCAATCACCTATCTATCAAATCAATTACTATTTTCATCACTTACAACAGTAGTACTTATTACAAATCACTTATTTCATCACATCAACTGTCTATCAACACAATTACTATTTTCATCACCTTGCATCGGTAGTTTGTTTGTTTGTTTGTTATTTGTTTTTTAGGAGCATTAGCAACTAAGGCCATATTGCTCCGGGGATATGACCTTTCCCCATCCTCCGTATTTGGTGGTCACGGGCTCGAACCGCGGTCTAATCAAGAAGCGTGTGCTACGCACTGCTGCTCCTACCCACCTGACTACGGAGGCGCCACATCGGTAGTACTTACTACCAGTCATCTATTCCTAACAAATTGCCTATCAATCAAATCACCTATGTACCAAATCAATTTCTATTTATCACCTTAAATTAGTAGGATTATTACAAATCATCTACAAGTATCTTTGTTATTTCCCTGTTCTGATACAGGGTAGTGTTCCAGTTTTCCCTCAAGGCTTCTCAATAAAATAAAGTTTTCTTCCTTTTACACATTAACACATTACCTAGAACCTTATCTGTTATATTATCATCTGTTAATGTATTGTCAAGAATAATAATATAGGTTATCACATTCTGATCCTATTACGCCTATGATTTTTTCTATTATTAATTCCCTTATATTTTTTTTTCTTCTTTACCCCTTACATCATCTTTCATGGTCATTAACTTGATCTATAATCTAACCCAACCTAACAACCTAACTGTACATTACAAAAAAAAAGATTTCCTTTGAAAGAAACTATCAAACAGTTTCTCAGAGAGTTTAGCTTATAAGTTCAAGGTTCAGTAAAAACTGGAACAGACTTACGTTCCGAATTCGGCTGCTACTTTGAATTCTTTTGCACTCTGGTTTTCTTTCTTCCGTGGCAGACAGGCTCCTCACATCCGTTTCCAGTCTTTCTGGAGGTCTCTTGGACTGGATACTCCTCACGTATGTTTCTCGACTCACATATCTGCATACCTGGCTCACTCTCGACGGGACCGGACCCTAGTCTCATATGTAGCTTCCTACACATTTTTAACTTCAGAAATACAGCATGCGATTATGTTGCTAGGCACGCCGACCACCCGATGGTTGGACTCTTTCTTTCCATAAACCTACATACCTGGCTCATTCCCGATGGGCCGGATCTAGACACATCTGTAGATTTCTACATGAAATTTCTTCAGAAGTACAGCATGTGGTTTCGTTTCTAGCAACGTAACCACATGCTGTATTTCTGAAGAAATTTCATGTCCTTGTCCTTCATTACTTTTCCTTTTTGTTTCTTTTCTTCATCTCAGATCTCTCACACTTCTCTCTGTTTCCGAACTCCAACTCTAAACTCTAAAAACTCTCCATGTCCTCGCGTCCTCAGCGCCTCACTACCTCCCTCCTTTTTCCCCCCTTTTTATTCATCTCTCTTCCACGAATTCCGAATACTGAACTTGAACTCTTAAAAACTTTATCTGAAACTCGAACCCGCAACTCACCCTCTCATTCAAAAAAAAAAAAAAAAAAATAATAATAATAATACTTTTCGAACTCTCTTCTGATCCCTTTTTCCTCAGAAGTTTTTGGAACGGCTCCCACAGGACTCTCAACCAATCCCAATACTGTACTTAGTTTCTCACTCTTTCCTATTTGCTAAAAAAAACTTAACCTAACTCTCTCCCTCGTGCCACAAATCAAACACCTCTCTTGTAATTTCTCGTTTTCTTATTTACATAGCATCCCCCTTCCTGTATTACAACTCTTTCATCTGTGCTGAGCACTTCCAAAAGTACCTATTTTTGTGTTTACACCTTCCTTGCTAAATGCCACCAACTTACCTAAAATCGCCACACTGGCACTGTTTTCTTGACGCAAACGCCAGCTATCCTGTCACTTGCTGTGTTTGTCAAGCTCTGCGGCTTAGATCAAAGGCGCTTCCTATTGTCTTGCCCTTAGTAAGCCCTTTCTTGCCTGTTCGCAAATGACCACTCCTTCCCTGGGAAAGAGTGGTCATTTGCGAACCATAATATTTCCATTTAACTGCTATTTAATATACACATTATTTCCATTTGTATTATCTCCAGAACTTCTTATTTCCATTTAACTGCTATTTAATACACACATTTATAATCTCCCTATTTCTAAATCCAGTACTGTATATTCACACGTCGATATTTACCATATTTAAACCTTAATATTTACCATGTTCAAACTCAATATTCAAACCATAATATTTATCATATTCGAATTGAATATTCAAACGTTAATTGAAAACCTTAACCCTACTTGATTTATTTCACATAAATATTTTCATTTAATTTGTAAGAGTGTACCCTTACCGACTGTATAAATCTATTTTGAAAATTATAGAGCTTAAAAGTGAAAAAGCTTCAGAACTTAAACAAAAAAAGGCCTGTTTTAAGAAAGTTTGTAGATATATTAATAAAAATTATAATTAATATTTTAATCTAGTTTAATCTGAAATCAAGCCTGAAATATTCTGGCTGTTGTGTGCAAATTCATTCTGAAAGTTTTGTTTCCATTTTAGCTGATCTCAGAAACATTTGTTAGATGAATGAATAAATCGAATAAATAACCTCTTAAAAAAAAAAAGAAAAAAACACGTTTAAAGGGAAAAAGGTACAAAATGTTTCCGTTTACCAAAAACTTCAGCGTATAGATTTTACTTGGATTTGGCAAAGGTGAGGAACGAGTAAATAAATAAATTTTCTGTTTATACTCCGGGACGACCAAACGGTCAGAGAAGTTCGCAAGATAGATTGAATACAAGAAACAGCACCGTATTCAGCAATCACGGGCTTGAACCCCGGTTACTCAAGGCACGTGCTCATACACGCGCGCGCCTGACCACTAGGCTACGGCAGCCTCTATGATTCGCTTAAAGCGCCAGTTACTGGTAGCTAGTCTAGGTTACTGGTAGACTAGCTACCAGTACTACGTAGTCTAGGTTACTGGTAGACTAGCTACCAGTAACTATGACAGTTTAAGATGCTACGTAGCATCTGTCAACTGTACAGTTAGAACAGGTTAGCTGAATACATTAACATTATGGAGCACCTTAAAAGCAATAGTCACAGAAGCCATGAATCACATACTGTATACCATTAAGCAAATGTAGATGGAGTATACCAAAGTGGATGAATACGGACCTTGTCACTTTAATAGATCAAAAAAAGATGGAATGGGAAAGTTTCGAGCGATGGAAAGTATTGAAGCCTATAACAGGCACAAATTGATTTGCAATAGTAGAAGAGGTTAAGCTGAGTTGTCAAAGGCTAGGAGAAATCATTTGCTAAAAGAGCAAAAAATTGGGCAGCGGAGTTTTTAATATATATGAAAACAAAGAAGACAAGAACGAGTCAGACCTAACCATTGATTGATGAGTATGGAAAAGTCTTAGATAACACAGCTGGCGATGCTGATGAATTGAACATGTTCTTCCATCGATCTTTACAGACAAAAGTTCTTCATAGTGAGTACGAGCTGTGCAAGTAGTGAGCTTGAACAGTATGAAATTAGTGATATTGAAGTTACACATGACATTTCCATTCGAAAATCTTTCGAGCCTAAAGAGAAGTAAGTCTTCTGGAGTTGGTGGTATATACGCGGTAATGTTGAAGGAGGCGGCGAGCGAGTGCATTGAACCATTAAGGTTAATTATGAAGGCATCACTGGATTTGGGAAAGATTCCTCGTTGTTGGAGAAGCGCCAATATTTCACCAGTACGTGCAGGCAGTTCTAAGGGTGAAGTAAATAGCTTCATACCAGTCGGCTTGTCTTCAGTGGTAGCTAAATTCGTTGAGGCAGTGATAAACAGGTCAATACGGGGTTATTTAGATTGAAATGGAATTCTGGCTACGCAACACAGTTTCCTTAAGTAAAATCATGTTTAACCAACCGGGTTTAGCTATCTTGACACAGTTACTAATGAGCTGGAACACGTTGGAATCACGAGTAAGATTCTAAATGGTCTATCCAGAACCTCCTTTCTGGCTGACGGTGAGGAACCAGGGGTTCTGGGTCCACCGTTTCTAATTTTCGTAAATGACATCGGCGCAGTGATAGAAAGCTTAATGCAAAATTTGCAGATGTGAAGATTGGAAGAATGGTTAATGATCAGCACCAAGCAGCGCTCAGACTGACTTGGATAAGCTTCAAGGATATTCAGAAAAGTGGAAATTATGTTTTAATACAGCAAAACGCAAAGTCTTATACTTGGAGAACAGCAACCTCTAAATAACTTATACACTTAATGTGGCTAAGTTAAAAACAGTAGAGGAAGAAAGGTATTTGGGAGTTGCAGTACGGCTCGAGCGCAGTTCTCTGAGTAGCGTTGAGAGGCGGCAGGGAGGACCAGTGGTGTTCTATTGACGATTTATTGAATATTTACTTGTAGATATTTGGAGGTCATAATCCTACTGTATAAAACAATTGTAAGTTTGCACTTGAAATACTGCATCCAAGTATGGAGACTGCACCTAAAAAAAAAAAAAAAAATAATAAGGATATCGAGCATCTTGAAAATGTCCAAACACTTGGCGAAATTAAGAAGAGAAACCTATACGAAGAAAGATTTCGAGTATGGATTACAGAACTTCGTGACGAGGCGCCTTGGAAGGGGATATAATTGAGGTCTTGATAAACTTTAGTGATAAATAAATTATACCAGAACTAAGGGCCATAAATGTAAATTATGTAGAAAGAGGTTTAGATTGGAGTGTAGGTAGTTTTCTTTTAGTCAGCGAATTGTTAATTTTTTTTCAGTAAATGGATTTATAATAATTATAATACCGGATTAATTATAATAACCGAATTTATAATAATTACCGTGGCTATGTGAGAACCGGGGTTTCTTACTATTTATTTTATTTATTTAACTGGTTAAGTGTCGTTATACCCCATGCTTTTGAACCCAATTTAGGTAGTTGTGTATTATCTGGATTAAAACACAACTGGCTCCTCACTCCTGCAAATCTCACACGCTACCGGACTGCTTTATTTATTCTTTCTGTCACAGAAGATTCTGGGCACTGAGGATATATTTATTCCCCTTGTATAGGTTTCGGTGTAGTGCAAACTTTTTTCTGAGGGCAGCGTATATTTCTCTTAGAAAAATGAAGCACTTATATTTAAATTTCTAAACATAACAAAGGTTTATTTCCATATCAAAATTTACACAGTATTATCTCATTTAATATTAAGAAATATTATCTCCACCTTCTTTATGAAATCTTACAACCTACTCTTAATTAAGGTTAAATTCAGGATCAATAAAACTTCCTTCTACCTCCTTTTTACATACATATCTTTAATTATGCCATTAATTTAAAAATTATAATCACCCCTTTCAGTCTGCAAATTGTACGACACTACTTTTAATTAAAGTTAACTACAGAAACAATAGAAACTTTCCTTCTACCTCCTTTATACATATTCATTATACATTTTTCCCAGTTAATCTACAACTTTCTTTCAAATCTTTTTGAGCACACGACACCTCTCTAACAATTTCAGACTATACAACTCTCTGAAAACAATCCTTTTACCCTTACAAAATACTGCTTTTCTAGCCAATTATCAATCAAATATCTACCCCTTTCCTTTTTTTTTTTTTTTTTTTTCACAAACATATACAACTTAGGGATACATATATTCTCGCGAGAGCACTTATGCAACATAATCCTGAGCATATAACATACACTGTGTTGCCACTTTATTGGGTACACCTACTTAGTTGCGTGTTGAGCCTTCAAGACAGCCTGAATTCGTCTAGGAATGAATTGAACAAGATGCTGAAAACGTTGTGCAGGAATAAAGTACCATGCAGACATGAGTGTGTCACGCAGTTCCTTGAGATTCGACGGAGGTGTAGGCTTGCAGCGAACAGTCCTTTCCAGCTCATCCCAAAGATGTTCAATAGGATTGAGATCCGCAGACTGAGCGGGCCACTGCAGCAAAGAAAAGTCATTGTCATGTTCCTGGAACCATTCCATAGTGATTCGAGCTTTGTGCACCAGCGCATTATCCTGCTGGAAGTAATCATCTGACAGAAGAAAAATTGTCAACATGAACGGATGCACTTGATCAGCAACGATGTTTAGGTACGATATGGCATTCAGACGTGAACCTATGGGTATTAATGGACCCAACGTGTGCCAAGAAAACATTCCCCACACCATAAGACTGCCCCCCCACCACCTTGCACAGTTGTCGTCAGACATGACGGGTCCATGGATTCATGTCGTTTTAGCCAAATTCTGAGCCTTCCATCAACATGATGCACCAGGCACTTCGACTCGTCAGACGAAGCAACTGTTTTCCAGTCTTCAATAGTCCAGTGCTGGTTTTGCTGTGTCCACAGAAGGCGTGCTCTCTTGTTCATCATTGATAACAAAAGTACGCGATGTGGCCGTCTGCTGTTGTAGCTCATTCGCGACAAAGTGCGACTAGTGGTCCGTTGCGATATTTTAATTTAATTCTTAATTTTCTAAATTATTTTAGGAACGTTGTTTCAACACTTCTTAAGAAGAAGAAGAAAAAGAACTCTTTATTGCATACAAAAGGCACACGCCGTACACAATACCCTTCACGGCTACAAGCCAGGGGGTTACAGTAAAGGCTAATACAATGTAATAAACAAGGATGAGATAGGATGAAAAAAAAAAAAACAATATTATTGCTAATTATACAAGTGTAGGTTTAAACACTGGAAAAAAAATTGAAAAATTTACATATGAAAATATTTACGCAACAGCATGTTATGAAGTTAAATTATTCCCCGGGGAGCAGTCCTTTTACAGTGCTGGAGTCATCTGAGCAGGCGCAGAAAGTTGGAACACTGTGATGATGGATCCATGGCAGTGATGGACAGGTCCTTGGGAGCAGATTCTAATGTCCTGTGACGCGGCCCTGAGAAGGAAGTCGATGGAGTAAGTTCTGCTTGTATTTTTTATCCAGTGCGAACTTATAGAGGTCGCCATCCAGGCAGTGTATGTACTGCAGCATTTGCACAGGTACAAAGTACATTTAGGGTCAAACGGCACCAGAAATTTCTCCCATCTCTGCGAGTGTTCGCTGTATTGAGGGACAGTACTCTGTCAAGACCAGAGATTTAAAAGTGTGTGGATCATGTGTTGTGCCCATTGTTCTTCTGGCCTATTGGCCGTCAAGCCCCTGATGGGACCCGACGTTGTCCGTACTATGCCAACGAGGAGGCTGGCCAGGTGTACCTTGAAATTTATTATACTCTGGCAAGTCCCGCCGCCTAATTTCCTGGATTTCAGCGGCTGGGTCCTATGAAAAAAAAAAAAAAAAAAAAAAAAAGATAATCGCGGTGATATTATTGCAAGATCGCTATTAAGAGATAGTATGTGGGGTTTGTTCGCCGAAATGACCATGGGGTTGTACGCTAAAATGACAAGTTCTAGAGGCCTAATGGGGCGAGCAATAATTTTGGAGTTAATTTAGATTTGGATATGTGGGGCTCTCGCGGTGTATAGTCAAGAGAAGGGTAGGGAGACTGAAGACTGGGGAGGGAAGAAAGAGAAGTAAGGGGCCGATAGGGTAGATGGTCCCTGCAGTCAGTGGGGCATGCCCATGCCCCACCAGAGGGAAAGGGGGGATGGCAGGAGGAGGAGAAGACAGCGAGCCATTCCCCCCCCCCCCCTGCCAAGGAATAGGAATGAAAGCAGGCTGGTCAAGGTCTGCACTCATTTTTCTGAGCCCTTGCATGGTAGTCTTGTTATCTTGATCAGGTTGTCAAATGCATGTGCTGGATGAGGTTGTCTAATCGGGTTGTCACAGTGTGATTTCTTTTTTATTATTTTTATTATTATTATTATTTTTTTTTTTTTAGTTGGTCACTTCCAGGTCAGGTCCAGTTATCTTATTCATGTCATGTTCATGTATTGAATGAGATTGTCACATCGGGTGGATACATCTGTGGGTTGTCATAGAGATTGTGACTTCAGGTAGACTCAGTTGTGAAGTTTAATTCCTTGGTTGTTTCACCCTGGTGTCCATTCATCATCTGAGAAGGTTTCCGTGGTTGTGTAGACATTCTGCTGGTCTGCACGGCATGGTTGTTTACTGCAGTGGTTGAGCCTGTGGGAGCGTCCTTCTCCTTGTGAACAGGTCCTGGGCCAGCTGCGCGAATGCCTTGTACCTGTCAACTTCAGTTATCGCGAGGTCTTCTTGATTACGGAGGTTAAGCTGTGTTCTAGTAATGAACCTGCAATAGAGGTCCTCATATAGTGGGCAACTGTACATTAGGTGCTCCCACGTTTCACGTTCACCACAGAGGCAAAATGGTGTATCACTCAGTCCAAATCCTTGTAGTTTGTCTCTAATGGCCCCGTGTTCTGTCAGCAGGTAGTGGTGTAGAGTCCTGGTGAGAGCCACGGTGGATAATCCGGGTATACCAGCCATATGTTGGGTAGAAATTTTCTAGTTATTGCACCTTTGCTGGAGGTTTCCCAGCGCGCCTGCCAAGTTTGTTGGAGGTAAGCGGAGAGATGGCTCCTTTCTACTTTGGGATCATTTGACAGATCTATGGTGTAGTCGAGGCATGTTGCCGTTCTGCCTTTGATCAGTTGATAGAGTAGCCCATGCTTAACAATCTCCAGGTCCAGAGGGAGGGATCCCGTTAGGGCCTGTAGTGCGTGAGTACTTACAGTGTTACATGCTCTCGAGATGGTTATGAGTATGTGTCGCTGCGTAGTCTCCAATTTTTTCCGGTTCACTGCAGTGGTCGCCTTGCGATACCATATTCCAGCAGCATATGTAATCGCTGGCAGGAAAATAGCTTTATAGTAGAGGCTGAGGGTTTTTCTCTTCAAACCCCATTCCTTGCGTGTGATTCGCGCAAAAAGTGCGGAGTATCTAATTTTCTTCCGTAAGTGCACTATATGTGGTGTAAAGTTTAGGTTCTTATCTGATACGACTCCAAGGTGCTTTAATTCGGTGGTAAGCTTAATTGTGTTACCTTGTATCTTGATTTGAGGGGGTCGTCTGGTGTCTAGGGCTCCTTTTAATAATATAGATCTTGTCTTCGAGGATGAGATCTTCAAGTTATTGTTGTTAGCCCAGTCCTCTAGAGTTTCTATTGCTCTGTTGGTGGTGTTCTCCAGTTGCGCCCTAAACCCCCCCCCAGGCAGTATCAGAACCACATCATCCGCATAGGTTAGGGGAACGACGTCGCCGAGTTCCAGGTTCAAAAAGCTGTCTAAAACCAGGTTCCATAGGAGTGGACCCAGGATTGAGCCCTGTGGGCATCCTCTGAATACTTCTCTTGTTACTGAAGAATATGGTGCTCTGACTGTCACGAACCTATTCGACAGTTAGGATTTGATGACTTGATAGAGATTTAATGGCAGGTTGGCCTTCTGGAGTCGGGCCAGGACGCTTGGCCACCATAAAGTGTCAAACGCCCCAGCAAAGTCTATTGCTATGACCAGAAAGTATTTCTGATCTGAGGTAGTTGCAGCATTAGTAATATTTTCCAGGACATCCAGGGTTGAGCATCCCTTCCTAAATCCATATTGTTGGGGTGACTGCAGGCCGGCTGCAGTGTAGTGGATCCTTATTCTGTTTCTTAATAGCTGCTCAAAGAGCTTGCTCAGGACTGATAAGAGTGCTATGGGTCTGTATGACCCGGAAGGTCCAGTTGTTTGTTGGGACTTTTGGGAATGAGGCAAAAGTTTGCAGTTTTCCAGGCCTGGGGGAACAGGCCTTCTTTGAGGCAGTGGTTGTATAGGTTAAGAAGCACCTCTGGAATGGTTTCGACGGCTTTCTTGACAATCTCTGGCTCCAAAAGATCAGAGCCAGGAGACTTCTTGTTTCTAATCCTCATCGCAGCTGTTTCCAGTTCAAGTTTGGTGAAAGGGTCTTCTGTTGCAGTCGTGCAGTAGGTTTCATTGTCCGCACAGAGGGTTATCTGCTCTGGGGTAGAGGGGGCAAGATGGTCTTGAAACATGGTATCCATGATGTTAATAATTGTTTCCTGCCAGGTCTGGATACAAGTACCCTGCTGTGTCCTCATCGCTGGTATGGTCTCACCCCTGGGGAGTTTGTTTGTGGTTACTCTGCATACCACACCCCAGGGGTTATCATTCCCAGTGGTAGAAACAAGGTGCTCCCAACTGCGCATCTTACGCTGGCGTATGGTTGCAGTGTACAGGTTTCTTGCGTCTCGGAAGTTCTGTCTTAGTGCTTCCACTTCCGCTGCCGGCTGGGAGCGCCTTGCCTGCTGGAAGAGTTTCCTTCTCCTGTGCACCTCCTGCCTAAGCCTCTGTAGCTCTGTAGACCACCAGGGTACAGCTCCCGGGGTTGGGTTTTTCTTTTTAATAGAGGTGTTGGCAGCTTCAGTGATGAGACCAGAGACCGTCATCTGGTGCTGATCCGGGCTGAGTCCAATGACGTTCAGCGATTGGGCTGCTGTGGTCAGTGTGGCTTTGAAGAGTGGCCAATCCGCCTTCTCTATGGCATATCTTGGCTGTGCCTGCCTCACTGCTTGGTGTCGACTAAGGGAGCGTTGGAGCTGAAACGTGATGGCCCCGTGGTCTGACGTGGTCCAGCTTTCTTGGACGGTCCACGATGTTAGGTGGCCAGCGAGGGATCTGGTAGCCAGAGAGACATCGATTGTGGCCTCCCCCATCGAACTAGAGAATGTTGCCAGATTGTTTGGTCGGTCTAGGACTGTGTACGGACGATTCGCTAAGTAATCTTCAAGCCGTTGTTCGTTCTGTATTCCACGTCTATCCGTGGTCTCGCTGAACCACGCTGGGGACCTGCAATTGACATCCACTCCCACGACAATCTTACTGTTTGGGAAGTCTGTCTGGAGGCTCCTCAGATATCTGGTTATTAGTATATCTTCACCTGGGTGACAGTATAGCGAAACCGCATAAAATTCACCCAGGGGCGTGATAATATGGGCACATGCAGCCCAAGATGTGCAGTAGTTGGTTAGTTTTGTTGCTGTTATATTTGGATTCCGAATCAATATGCAGGCCCAGGGTGTTTCTCTGTTATCCTGCACTATCTTATAGGCCAGGGGGTAACCCCTGATCTCCTTGCGATATGCATATGGCTCCTGGATGAGGAATATGTCGAGATTTGCCTCGTTCTCCTTCTTTATGAGCTGCGCCGCTACTATTTTGGACCGTTGTGCGTTCAGTTGTATGAATTTCTCCCTCAGAACAACGTTGTTCTCTAACGTTGTTCTGAGGGAGAGGGTCTTTTCCAGTACCGTCCCCTCTGGGAGAGTTGGATCTAGCGACTCTACGTTTTCGTCCTGCTTTACATTGTCAGTATTTTCTGCTTGAGAGCAGAGGATGTTCTGACTTCCACTCGTTCCTTGATGGCTTCTTGTCTCTCTGTCAGAGCGACAGAGAGACAGGTCGTCGAACAGAGCGTTCGACGACCTGTTTTTTGTTATTTTTCCGCTTGGATGCAGGGTTCGTTTCCTCTGTGTACTCAAGCTGCACAGTTTCCAATAGAGTACTGCCTGCTGTTTCCTGCCGAGCAGCGTTTATTTGGGCGGTGTTGCTATCAGTATCTTGTGGCATCTTGCACCAAAATTCGGATTGCCGAGCTATTCCAGATAAACGAATGTAATGCGTACCGTTGTGAAAATTTTCTGTTTATACTCCGGGACGACCAAACGGTCAGGGGGAGTTCACAAAATGACAGAATACAAGAAAAGCACCGTATTCAGCAGTCAAGGGCTTGAACCCCGGTCACTCAAGACACGTGTACTTATGCACCCGCGCGCCTGACCACTAGGCTACGGCAACTCACAAGATTGCAGATGGTGTTGACTACAAGTTCGTAGCACAAGTCCAAGCCGAGATATGGCGTATCAAAGTTTCTGCTCACCCCCACAGGTCACTGAGGAGGGGGAGAGAACACCAGGGAGCTGGGACTACCTTTAGTGGGGGTTGGGTCAATAAATACGGGGGGGGATTTTATTTCTGTCTATGTTGCATGGTTATCAATCGCTTCTTTAACATTTTAGGTTCCACGTGGGGTGGGTGGTGGGGGAAGCACATTAGAAATTTAGAAATTATTGTTCAGTAACTGTAGTGGTAGTGAACTTCTTCCGTTCGATGACCAGAGGAGAAAGTTGCAGCAGTGGGTGGGAGTTGGGGAGAAACAATCCCTAACCCTGTCGCCACTTGACCTTGTCAGTGGCTTAAGTGACGTGTTGCCTTAAGCAGAATATCGCTGGGTTCGGCTGCGTTGAATCAACATTAAGCCCGCTGTTGGTTTCGAATCTTAATTATAACTGGTATATGAATGCTTAAAATTTAGATTAAACATATTTTCATTAGCAGACACTACAGGTTCTAGTTCTCATAAGCTTTCTGTCAAATTGTGATTCAATATATAACACAGGGGGGTCACCCTCCCCAGTCAAGAGTACAGTTCAACCGCGGTGGCAGGGAAATAAGTGGAATGCCACCCTCTCCAACGCTAGAACAATGCCGACATGGTGAGCTGACACATTGTTGCCAGCGTTGAATCAAAAACGAGTTGAAATACACTATCTCACCCAATAAAACTGAAAACAAATCTCACCACTGTGATCCACTGATGTAGGTAAATCCTTCAGTACATAATTTAATTACCATACTAAACTTAAAACGCATAATCCAGACACATTTTCACGGAGCGATGAACAGCACGTGTGAGTAAGAAGGCGGCCATTTTGGTGACCATTTGCACAGGTAAGAACCGATCAGATAACTTTAACCGGTTTGGGGTGGCCTGGAGGACTGGATTGGCCCGAAGGCTTGGTACTGGGATTCTCCATCCGCAGTTAGCCCAGAAGTCTGGTTCCGAAATAATGCCAACCATCATTTTTACAGCAAAGACGACTCTTCTTTCATGGATAATGGCAGGAAGACGTCTGATGTTTAGAGCTGCTGCCATCTGGGTGGTCCTTGGTGCAGGGGAAGACGAAATTTCCATACGGCCCAATTCAATAGCCAAAATTCGCCCGCAAAAATCCGTCTCAGATGCGTTGCGGCAGTTGAGGTCCAGACTTCTGCGCCATAAAGTATGACCGGATAGACACATGTCTTAATATATCTGCACCCAACGGCCTGGTCATGGACATGCATAAGTTGTTGCTTAAGCATCCACCGGAGTCGACAGAGCTTTATTTGCAGATGGTCTATGTGTGGTAGAAAGGAGAGCTTCTGGTCAAAGATAACGCCCAGATCGGTGTGTTGCTGAACAGCAGAAATCGCAGATACTCTTATATTGGGTTGCACCATTGTTGGGTTGCGTTTGAGCGAGAAGGTCAACTGTTTCGACTTCTCAGGATTGATGTGAAGGCCGAAACCGGATAGGAAGGCCTCGAGGTTCTGGATTTTCTGTACGATTAAGGCATTTGTGTAGTCAGCAGTCTCTCCAGGGTTGATAGCAGTGAACAGCTTTATATCATCAGCGAAGGTGATAATATCAGTTCGGCCCTTCACGAAAGGCAGAAGAACAGCTGAGAACAAGATACCAGAGAGGACCCTGCCTTGTGGGACTCCAGCTGTAATAGTCCTGGTGTAGCGCAGATTGCCATCGCGAGCAATAATGGTCCTGTTCTCAAGCATTGTCTGAATAAACCAGAGCACGTCTCCTCCAATGAGATAGTACTCACTTAGTAGCCTTGCCAACGCGTGAACGGATACGGAATCAAATGCTGCCTGGACGTCGATATAAGTAACGGTGATTTCCGAACCGTGCTCAAATGCCTCGAGGATCTTGGTAGTGGTGGTAGCTAGATTTGTAGCGGGGGATCTTGACCGGGTGGCATAGTGGATCTGCGGTGGTTGATGTGGCATTATTTGGGTGGTTAACGTTTTCAGAAGAGATTTCAATATCTTTAATAGGGTTGATGCAGAAGAAATAGGACGGAAGTGACTGGGCTGAGAAGCAGAGCGTATTTTTGGCAGCGGTCTTACTAGATAGACATGCCACACAGGAGGGAAGAATTTTTGATGAAGGATTTTGTTGAATAACGACAGAATGGGATCAACAATAAATGTACTCAGGCATTTCAGCATAAACTGAGGAATCCCGTCGGTGCCGGATGCGACCGTAGTTGCTAAACTATTTATTGCATCAATCAGCTGATATTTGGTGAGTTGAACTGAATTTAAGGGGTCTGTTGAAATCGGATTGATTGGGAATTCCATTGGTGTAGTAGATTCTGGCTGAGCGGCGAACCTAGTGATATGGTCGAGCCAACTGCTGAGATTGAGTGAGTCGATGGCGTTCTCTGATTTGCTTCTATGGAAGGGCTTCACCTTATTTATGGTAGGTGTCTGCGCGGGTAGCACAGTGGTATCGTCACCGTCCTCCCCACACAGGGTGGAAAAGGCCTGAGTTCGAATCCAGTCGATGACGCGAGGAACTTTAATGGGCTTTTTTCACTCCGTGGCTGAGTTAGTCGGTCTCAGGCGTAGATAGCAAGGTTTTTCTCCCCAGTAACTGGGGTTTTTTCGTCCAGCAAAACAGGCAAATCGACCATAGAACATACGCAATATACAGACACAAATACGTGTTAATGTATTTAATTACGGGCAATCCTAAAATAATAATTTGATTTTTTTTTTTATTTATGGTAGCCTCTAAGTGAAGTTTTATTGCCTCCTTCTTGTTCCTAAATAAAAAGCGCCCTAGCTAGGGAGAAGGCAGTTCTGTCCGAGGGTGAGCCGGAGTTTTTCCATCTCTTATGCATATTCTGTTTGACTGGAAGCTTTCAGAGACTTTTGGACTCCACCAGGCCTTTGAATGCTCTGTAATGATTAGCTTCTTTGTTGCAGAATAGAGAGAGAGAGATAGTGGCTATCCATCTTGTCATTAGGTCGATTCCGAGTTCAAGGTCGCATTCCTCAAGTACATCCCATGGGATTGCCTGGGCTGCATAAACACACCTTTCAGGATTGAGGTATTTGGGCGCTGTAATTGTTTTGGCTGTGACTTTTCTCCTGCCAGAAGTGATGGGCATTTCTGTTTGCACAGAGAAAATGATGGGGTTATGATCTGACTGTATATTGCTTGTCGGGTTTTGATTAGCTACACAATTTGCTGACCCGAACACAAGGTCCAATGTGCTTTCACCCCTCGTCGGTGGTGTGCTCACCAGTTTAAGACCTAATATGTCTAGACGCTGACTCAGTCTTCTCTTGAGGCTCCCCAGGATATTTGGAAGATTGAAATCCCCACAGACGACGTGCTTCAGTGATGAATGGAGATAGTTAAGCAGCCAATTCATCAACTACTTGTGCTTCTGGAACTGGTGGGATATACACTGCGACAGTGTCGAGAGAACCGTTCTGGCTGTTGTTGTTTTTAGGTTTTAGTGACTAGAACTGCCTCGAAAGACTCGGACTGTCTCGATACTGAGTGGAGGATAGAAAATACCCGCTCATTGAACAAAATTGCAACTCCTCCTCCCCTGCGGTTTTCTCTAGATGTGCACACCATCTTGATATCTTGCAGACCAAGTAGAAGAAAGTGTTTCTTCACTGGGATCAAGCCATGTTTCTGCGAAGCAAACCACGTCCATTGAACTGGACAGCAAGAGCTCCTCAACTTCATTCAATTTGTTCCTAATGGATCGCACATTTTGAAATAACAGTTGGAATGAAGCTGTTCTCTTGACCATGACGACGGATGTACACTGTCTGACCCGTCTGTGATGCGTTGCTGGTTTTTGATTTGTTGAAACGATGACAGGGATTGTAAAATTCGGAGATTGAGATGCCGGAGATATTGAGTAGTTTTCAATCGCCGTTGGAGCCCCCTTTCCATAGGTATGTTAAGGGCGAAATATGGAATTACCTTTTTGCTATGGCCAATCCCATGTAGAGCAGTTTGGTTGTTAGCTGGGAATAAAGATACATCGTCTAGTCATAGTCTGGACTGTTGTGGACACCTCTCAGGGATATTTGAGGGTATTGTTTCTTTTCTGCTTCGTGTTTCATACTTCTTATTCTTTATCTCCCCCCCCATATATATTTTTTTCTGTTATTGTTATGTTATTTCATTTGGTTAAGTTCTTTTTCACTCTACTGGTTTGCCATGGTACTGGCAAATAGGCGCCTCCGTAGCCAGGTGGGAAGGAGCAACAGCAGCAACAGTGTGTAGCACACGCTTCTTGATTAGACCGGGGTTCGAGCCCATCATCACCAAATACGGAGGATGCGGAAAGGTCAGGGAATGACCACCGCATATCCCGGAGCAATATGGCTTTAGTTACTAATGCTCCTAAAAAAACCAAAAAAAAAAAAAAAAAAAAAATACTGGCAAATATCCTATTTTAATTTAGCTTATATATATATATATTTTTATTATTATTATTATTTTTTTTTTTTTTTTTTGGCCTGTGCAGCAAACGCCTGTGGCTTTCTCGCATTGTATGGCTACTAATGCTCACAGATTTCTTCATTTTCTCCTTAAGATTGATATGGTGGCTGGAGAAAGTGAGCATTTGTCTATGACAGACGTTCGCAAACTTTTATACGTTTATACGGCGGAGACAGGTGGTGGATTGAACGTGGCCGTCGCCCATAAAACATATCAAGTTTCAAGGTTCCTCCCCAAAAATATATCATAAATTTTAAAAGGACTTTCGTCTGTAAAAATCCTGAACCCACTACACAACGATTCGATCTGGTTCGTTCTTCTTTGTATTAATCACATACATGAAAAGTCCTTATCGCCGTTCCTTGTTCACTCTTAGCCAGCAATTTCTCATCATCTGCCTATGATAAACTAACTTTTTCCTCAACTTTAGCTGTTAGAGGATTTAGTACTTTCTATGCCATCTTTTCTTGCTCTGTTAACAAGACAGAATTCATGGGATACCTGGTTCCTGGGCAACGCGACGCTGTCACCCCTCTCCCTAGTGGACGGACCCATCGCTTGGCAGGTATATAGGTACACTGCATTCACGTAGACGGTAATTCGATGTAAGTATGGATAAACGTTGTGAGTTAACCGACTTTGAAAGAGGGATGATAGTGGGTGCCCGTCGCACGGGTCACTATCGCGGTACACAAATTGCACTATCCTCGTTCGACAGTATCAAGAGTGTATGAGGAACACGCCATTTCCAGAATAACATCTCATCTTGGACAGCGCTGTGGGCAGAGAAAGCTGGTGGATGAACGTGGCTGTCGAGGTCTGTCTCGCATTGTTTCAGACAACTTAAAAGCAACAGTGGCACAAATCACCGCTGACTTCAACGAGAGAGGTGCCAGAAACGTCTCCACCAAGACCATCAGGCGATCATTAGCCGCAATAAGTTATGGGAGCCGCCGACCCACCAGAGTCCTATTCAGTGCTGGATTAAGGCACGGGCTAGAAGGGCTATTTCCCGGCGCCCCAATCTTTAAGGGGCTCCAAAAACAGAAGAACGACGAGGCAAGGAATATATATATATCCTTAGTAAGAGGGCGCCGAAAAACCTTTCTGCCAGGGGCGTGGAAATACCTTGTTCAAATTCTGGTCCCATTGCTAACACCACGACACCGAACTCTACGCCTCAACTGCGGGAAGAAACACTGGCACTCCTTGGATGCTTGGAGACGGGTCTCCTGGTCCGATGAGTTCTGTTTCTAGTTATTTCAAGCGGATGGGAGGGTGCGTATCTGGCGGAAATCGTACTCTTCATGGTCATCGTGCGCCCGCAAGGCAATGGACTCCTCCAGCAGGACGCCTCCCCACAGAGCCCTGGTTACTAGAACATGGTTCGAAGAGCAGTCCGCATATTTTACCACTATGGAATGGCCTCCCCGTTCACCAGATGAACCCTGTGGAGCATGTTTGGGATGCTGTGGAAAGGTCTGTTCAAGCTTTGGATCCTCCACCCAAGAATGCGACGGAATTATGGACAGCGGTGCAGCAAGCATGGATGGAAATACCCGTGGAATGCTTTCGTGAACTAGTGGACTCAATGCCTCGCCGTGTGACTGCCCTTAACCAGGCAAAAGTGGGCCTACCATTACTAGGTAGGTATTCCCGTGATTTCTGTTCACTTAGTGTATGTACTCATGGCTTCTCTGGCCAGAGCTTTTAAAGTTATACCCTAATTCTAATGTATTCGCGCTCTGTGTGCGCTAGCTAAGTTCCCAGTTGATGGAGACCATAATCTCCTTTCCTGCTCCTCGTTTAGTATAGTCACTGCCCTCCCCACACCGGGTGGAAAAGACCTGAGTTTTTTATCCCCCTCATAGTCGCGAGGAATTTTTACAATGTGGCTGAGTTAATCAGTCTTAGGCGATGACAGAATGGTTTTTCTCCCCGAAATTCGAGTTTTTCGTCCAATAAATAGCAAATCGGCCACTCAAAATGCGCAATTTACATATTATGTACAGAGTAATATGGCAAATTGTTGATGCGCCTAAAACCCAACAACAACTCCTCTCCTGAAATTAAAGCCCATTCCTTTGTTAATAAGAATTTCTCTCTCTCTCTCTCTCTCATCATCATCCAACTTATAACTGAGTGATCACACCATGCTAATGGTACCTCTACTGGCAGCCTTATGATATAATCGGGTTCGTTGGTTTTGATAAGATCTATAATATTCTTGCTTCTAATATGCTAATTCAAGTAACAATCATCAATCATTTAGGTTATTTAAAATTTTACTTTCCATAATGAGCTTCTCTCCCTTTGGTTTCAATCGATTAAGGGAAAATTGAAATCACCCGTAATAAGACATTTTCACTTATTCGCCCATGTAGATGCTCTTCTCATAATCTTCACAACCTTCTGATGTATAGATTACCCCCAATCTCATTATACCTTTTTCTTCAAACTGACTCACACCTCACAGATTCTATACGAGTGGTCTCCAAAGTGGGGGTGCGCGAGAGATCGTTTTGAGTGCGTGGGGCGATCTGCGATCAGTTATTTATTTTTTAATTATAGAAAGATTTTAGATTTTCAAAAAATAAATGAAATATAACTAATTAATCTTTTCGTCTGCGCGGGTAGCATAGTGGTATCGTCACCATCCTCTCCCACAGGTGGAAGAGGTCCGGGTTCGAATCCCATTGATGACGCGAGGAACGTTTGTGGGCTTTTTTTTAATTCCGTGTCTCGGTCTCAGTCGTAGATAGCAAGGTTTCCCCCCGAAAAACGGGGTTTTTCGTCCAGCAAAGGAGGCAAATCGACCAGAAAACAGACATAATACAAATAGGTAGTTGAATTAACATTCCAGGTGACCCTAACATAATAATAGTTTTAATCAATCTTTTCTACTATGTATATAAAGTGCTTAGCGTCATAATACACAGCCATTTCTGAATAAACAGAAAATTTTTAAGGTGGCATCGTTTTAGGTTATATCTCATATTGTGAATGCCTTCACAACGAGTTGCCATGATACGAGTCGATCTACTACTGAATTCTACAAAAATACAAACTTACCTATAAAACTATTTGAAATTTGGATTTACATCCATTATCTTTAACGATGAGTTACGTCCTAAATGTGTATTGTGCTTTGAGATATTAGCTAATGGTAATATGAAGCTATCTTGATTAGCAAGACATTTAAAAACTAAGAAGTGAAGGCATTCACAATATGAGATATAACCTAAAACGATGCCACCTTAAAAATTTTCTGTTTATTCAGAAATGGCTGTGTATTATGATGCTAAGCACTTTATATACATTGTCTAAATTTGTTCGCAGCTTGAGGCTCTAGCCCTAAATGCGCCTTAGTCAATCTTTTCTAATATTTCATATAAGCAATCAGACTTTTTAAAAGTACATAATAAAGTACATAAAAATCTTGTTTTCGCTCTTAATTCAAGAATTAAATCTAATTCTCACCAGACTTATCCTCGCAAAATGAACAACAAGCGGCTTAAAAATATCCCTTCAAAGAAACCTGGATTGAAGATGATACTGATAAGGCTATCGCCACAAACCAACAAGAAAATATTTCAACTATTACATGCTAAAAAAGATGTCGATCTACTACTGAATTCTACAAAAATACAAACTTACCTATAAAACTATTTGAAATTTGGATTTACATCCATTATCCTTAACGATGAGTTACGTCCTAAATGTGTATTGTGCTTTGAGATATTAGCTAATGGTAATATGAAGCTATCTTGATTAGCAAGACATTTAAAAACTAAGAATCCAGGACATGAGCAAAAACCTGTACAATTTTTCCACCGATGTTTAAAGTCATGCAATACTCAATCCAGTACTTCACAAAATTTCACTAAATTTAATGATAAATGTTTAGAAGCTGCTCCTGAGATTTCTTACTTAATAACGAAAGATAAAAAGCACACACCATTGGGAAAACATAGCGACATAGTGTTGTTTGTGTAGCGGCACCGGTGATTGCCCACATCTCTGCTTTTGTTTTTCTCTGTGACTCATACAGAACTCTGTAAAGGTCACAAATGTGTGTAATTATGTCAGTGTGGGTAGGGTTGTGTTGTTCTTCTGACCGTTTAGCCATGGGGCCCCTGATGGGACTCCACGTTGCCCGTCACCACCTCGGGGAAGCAAATCAGGCAGCAGTGGGGGGAAGAAACTCTGGCTAGTCCCGCCACAGAGTCTCCTGAGTTTTCCATGACGGGACACTAAAAAAAAAAAAAAAAAAACAACAAAGACAATTTAGTGAGGGAGGTAGTTTGAGAGTGGAAGTTAAAGTGGGGAAGAAGAGAGGACGAAGAAAGAAGGCATCCTTCGGTTGAGTGAGGTAAGGGGGAGAGGAAGGGTTTGACATCCTTGAGTTCGGGAGCCCATCCATTAAAAAAGATTGCAGGACAAGGGTGCTGTGCAAAGAATGACGCTATTTAGGACTAGAACATCCGGGGATGACCCAATCCTAAAGAAGGCGTTCGACATCACTGGGCAAATGTCAGTCACACTTGTCCCACAACAAGTTGTTCAGGTGGAATCTTACCCTGTATTGGACAACAGCTTCCTACTCTTGTAAAAATGGTTGAAATAATAAAGGGAAAACAATATGCCGATCAACTAAAATCCATTCCTTTGTCATCCAGCACCGTTGGAAGACGTATAGAAACCATTTCTGAAAATTTAAAGAAACAAGTAATAGAACAAATTGCTCTGTTCGAGAAATTTACTCTAGAGTTGGATGAAAGTACAAATGTTTCTAACGTGTCTCAGCTTTTGGTGTTTGCTAGATTCTGTTTTAATAAATGAAATGCGCGAACTATTTTTTTGTGAGCCGCTAAAAGAAAGATATACTGGAGAAGATATATTCTCAACAGTAAATGACTTCTTCAATAAAAACAATATTTTATGGGAGAAACTGTTTGAGTATAATTTGTGATGGAGCGGCTGCTTTGACTGGAATAAAAAAGGTTTCAAGGGCAAGATTTTTGAGATAGCACCACATGTGAAATTCATTCACTGCACCATCCATAGGCAAGCTATTGCAGCAAAAAAATTTGGAGCCAGAAGTCCATAAAGTTCTCCAAGACGTGTTCAGTAGGGTTCATTTTATAAAAACAAGACCTTTAAATAGTAGAATATTTACAAATACTTTGCAATGAGATGGGGAGTAATCATGAAAATCTTTTGTACCACACAGAAATTCGCTGGTTATCTCACTGCAAAGTATTTAAATGGAACTTAAAGCTGAGTTACGAATTTTTCTATTATAAAAAGAGAAGTGTTCCAAATTTTCCGAGTGCTTCTGCGAGGAGAAGTGGCTGGCAGTAATATGGTACCTAGCAGACATTTTTGAAAAAGTTGACACACTTAATTTGTCCCTTCAAGGTAAAGGTGACGTTTTAACAATGTGTGAGAGCGTAACTGCGTTTTGAAAGCAACTCGTGCTGTGGAGCATTTTGAAAAAGGATGTTTGGAAAGGTTTCCATCGTTATGGAAACCTTTGGAAAAATGCTCGTGCTGTGGAGCATTTTGAAAAAGGATGTTTGGAAAGGTTTCCGTCGTTATGTGATTTTGTTGCCGAAAACGATATTAGTGTGTCATTCATAAAAACTATTATACTTGTACACTCACAAAAATTAGAAACAGAATTTTCTGACATGTTTGCAAATCTTTCAAATGAAGAATATCAATAGGTTTTGAATCCGTTTGTGGAAAACGTAAAAATTCAACAACTTTCGATTATTGCCCAAGAAAAGCTGATTGACATCAGGGATGATTGAAATTTCCGAGCTGAATTTCAACAAAAACCTTTAAACATTTGGTGGATAGGATTGTAAAATGATTGTCATGACTTGGTGAGCGCAGCGAATGATGCAATCCTTCCATTTCGATCTCCTACTTGTGTGAGGTAACTTTTTCAGCAATGACAGTCATCAAAACCAAGTATCGAAATAAACAGAACTTGGAACCAGACCTTGGAATCGCCCTATCACAAAATGTCACACCAAGATATTCAGAAATGATGAAAAATATTTAATCACACTGCTCGCGCTAAAAATATATTGTTGTTTTTTAATCTTTATCTACTTTTATTTCAATTTATATTTTTCTGTATTTTTTCATTGAATTCTATCGGTCATTCTGTACCTATAAATATCCTTTATAAATATGTATACAATTTATAAATAGATAAATATTACGTATATCAGGGGGTGCATGCTATTTATTTTTACTAACATAGTGGTGCGCGATCAGAAGAGCTTGGAAATCACTCTACTATACTAGGATGTATAATTTCTGAATCTGCGAATGCTGATGTCGCGCTCAAGCTGCTTTTGACAAGCAGCATATCATCGCGGTAGCAGAGTGTAGAATCTGCGTGGGTCAACCGTATTTTGTGGCACCCCTACTCAATTTTCTGCCCGGTAGATCTAATTCTCTCTCTCTGTATATATGTATCTAATATTAAAAAAAATATATGTTATATGATAGTTATTATAATAATATAATTATAAACAAAATTACAATTCATAATACAAATGATATATACTTTTATAATAATTTTATTCTTTATATAGAGGTACTAAATAAACATCAGTTATGGATCACCACAAAATTTAAACGATACCATACAATGGAAGGTATTTAAACACTTGATTTACGTAACTTTTCAATAAGATATTTGTGCCTGGTATGATTCGCAGATATTTCTAATATTAAGTGGAATATTGGAAAGACACTCGGTTCTTCCTCAATCGTTTGTAGTCTTTTCCTCTTAGTTTTTATAGCGGTTAGCACAGAAAATCCTAACTCACATAGGTAAGATAAGGATGTACCTTTTTATAATGAAATAAATATCTTTCTAGACATTAAAATAATTTCCCTCCTAATGATATTTATTCAGCCAATGCGAAAAGAGATGCGGGTTACGTGGTAATACGTAACATATACAAAAATACGTAACAGAAGCTTCTTTTACTGTGGTAAAACAAACTTCTGTTTAATCGTGGTCACGCGCTATGGTTATCTAACATGCCCACGCGGTACCATTCTTTATTTCCATATCTAACGTATTTATTTAAATAAACTAAATGCAACAATACATAATATTTTAATAGTAAGATTCTATATAATATCGATGTAGATACACCACAGACAACTCTTAAAGAAAAACTGCGATCGTAGTATGAAAGGTATCTACCGATGAAAAGCCAACTAGCTTTGAAACGGTGCCGTCTGGTGCCCACCGAGAATAAGTGACAATAGTCTTTTCTATTAGTGAAGCGTTACTTATTCGAGGTAGTGCAATACATGGTAACTCGTTGTGAAGGATGAGCACAATATGAGATACAGATAAAATGATGCATTTCACAGTACGATCGTAGTTTTTCTTTAAGAGTTCTCTATGGTGTATCTACACCGATATTATATAGATATAGTAACGTATTTATGTATTCATAGCTGAGGAAGAGACACAGAGTCGAAAGCTTCTGTAAGTATTTTATTTTATCAAATCAAAAGAAGCGAGCGCAGTGAGCAGGGGGAAAAGTCCCCTAATATAAATTTAAAAAATAATAAAAAGAGATATTGTGTCTCCTTGTCGAACTCCTTTCTCAATTTTAAATTTGCTACTGTCTTTAGAAGAAGAAGAAGAAGAACTCTTTATTATATACAGAAAGCACATTGCTGTATACAACTCCCTTCACGGCTACAAGCCAGGGGTTTACATAAAAGAAATCACACAACATAATAAACACGAAAAAAAAAAAAAAAAAAAAGCATTATGACTCCACAAAGGTTTGAACACTTGGATGATGGATTCAAGGCAGTGATGAATAGGTCTCCGGGAGCAGGTTCTAAAGTCCTCTGACGCGGTCCTGGGAAGGAAGTCGACCGAGTACTTTCTGCCTATATTCCTTGTCGACTGTGAATTTGTAGAGGTCGCTGTCCAAGGACTGCATGTCTTGCAGCATTTGCACAGGTAGGAACCGATCAGTTAACTTTAACCGGTTTGGAATGACCTGTAGGATTGGATTGGCCCTAAAGCTTGGGACCGGGATTCCCCATCCCCAGTTAGCCCAGAAATCTGGTACTGAAATAATGCCGACCATCATTTTGATTGCAAAGACTCCATCATTTTGATGGCAAATTGGGTAGTCCACTCTTCAATTGTGCTGCGCTGTGTTCACCTGTACGAGTCGTCAGACCTGGCGCTCACCTCTGACTTCAACCTTT
The DNA here is from genome assembly GCF_048544385.1 of Mastigoproctus giganteus. Taxonomy (NCBI): domain Eukaryota; kingdom Metazoa; phylum Arthropoda; class Arachnida; order Uropygi; family Thelyphonidae; genus Mastigoproctus; species Mastigoproctus giganteus. Next base: position 120,154,821 of record NC_143582.1, read on the forward strand.
TGCTGACCTTTGCAGTTTTTCTGTCGGGTTTGACCATTTTGAAGCCAGTCCTGGTACACTTTAACTACGGCGGCTGTCGAACACCCCACCAGTTTAGCCGTTTGGGAAATAGAGGCACCAGCTCGTCGAGCATCCACAATCTGTCCTTTATCAAAGTCCGATAAACCCTTCCTTTTACCCATCACGCTCGGAATTTTACTACCTACTGAACCACTGACACCTTATCTATGCTACCTAGGTCGACTAACTGCTCCCTCTCGTACCTCACGTTGTCAACGGGTTGCATTCAGTTTTCATAGGGGCGGTCATAATTCAGTGATCACTCAGTATATAATGTAATGTTAAATGCTTTACTCGTTTTTGTGCTACTCTTGGCCCTGTTGGATTCGGCACTATTATGTATACTTAATTAAGTAGTGGTAAATGTTCAATTTGTATAATTTAAGCATTGAGTGCCATGTTTACCTAAAAATAGGTAGCGGTACTACATGGGTAACTATGCCACTAGTAGTTTTTTTTTTTTTTTTTTTTGCTGGTTCCCAAGTCTGGGCAACCTGGGAGCGGCATTGCTGGCACTCACCCGTATTCGTGCCTGGGAACGGGCACCAGGCGGCAACTGCCCAGGTGTTGGCTGCTCGCTGGTGGCGAAGTGACCTAGAGTGACTATACCATCACAGAGAACAAAGGTGGAGATGGGTTATTGCCTTGGCGCATATGGGCCTAGGCTCTGGAGGCACGTATGTGAAGAAGTTGTTAATATATGTATAGCCTTGGAGCCACCATGGTACACCCACTATCCTACATAAGATACTACTATACATACACACAGAATGTACCCTTGAAGGCTAATTCTTTTAGTTGATCTGTTGGTCTATTTTTTTTTTTTTTTTCTTGAAATAACCTACTAGACAGGTAGAAGAAGAAATATGAATAAGAACCAAGTCGCATATGGGTGGAAACCCGGGTAGCGACTTGGGATGGACACACAAGTGAAAAATGTACGCTTAAAGGTGGGGTGAATCCCTTAGCTGGAAAGATTCAATGTCACAAATTTTGAATGATCTGTTGTGTACACCCCACCTTCAAGCGTAATGAGGAACAATCTTCTATTTCAGAAGAGAATAATTTGTATGATAGAGAGGGGTGCGAGCCTCCCTTCTCTCTGACCAAGCTTGATATGGCTTTAGAGGCCACTAAGACTGGCAAGGCTCCAGGGTTGGACTCTCTGGAGATAGCCATTATAAAGTGAGTGCGACATGCGAGTCTTGACGTGCTGCTTGACTTTTACAATACCTGTCTCACAGAGCGAGTGTTTCCCTAGGTCTGGAAGAAGGCGGTATTGAGAATGATTCTCAAAAGCCCGTAAAAGCCTTTGGATGCACCTCGATCGTATTGCTGTATTGCCTGTAATGGGTAAGACTTTGGAGAGGTTGATTTCTTACACATCTGGTTGATTGCTCTGGCGCGCAAGGGCTCCCATTTCCAAATCAATTTGGGTTCAGGCCATACATAAGGTACCTGGACTAATGAGTTTGATGGGCGGATGTTCTGGGCTTGTTCATTGCCTTTCAGGGGGCGATCAATGCCCCGTGGTGGTGTAGTGTCCTCTGCAAGGTTAGAGTGGTCCTCTGTCCTTGTGTGCTTTATCGCCTTTTGAAGGACTATTTCTATCAGAGATTGGTTATTGTGAGATCGAATTATGCCCAGATCGAGATATGTGGAGAGAGGCCGTCTGCAGGGTTCGATCCTGATACCAGCTATCTGGAACTTCATTCTGGATGAATACCTTGCCTTGCACGATGTGGAAGGTACCACTACGATAGCTTATGCAGATTATCTTGTCCTTGTGGGGGGGGGACACTCCCGCAAGGAGTTGGGGGAGCGGGTGGAAGCCTGCCTGGCCCGTTTATTATCTTGGGCTTCTCTACATGAACTTAGTCTCTGAGCACTAAGTCGAAGGCTGTGTTGCGGAGGGGATGCCTCAGCTAGACGCAGCCACCTTTTTTTCGCTCCAGGGTTTCTTCCTTCAAGTAGAACAGAAAGTTCTGTATCTGGGGGTTATCCTGGAGGAGTGGCTGTTTCTGGCTCATGCCAGTTACTTGCAGGAGAAGGTGAAGCGGACATATGCCAGGCACCAGTAAGTCAACCACATAGATTGGGGTATTAAAGGAGGGACCTCCACCTCCTTTATGATAATATCTTTATCCTGATCTTGAGTTATGGAGCTGGGGCTTGGGGAGGGAGAGTCGAGCACTCATGTCCGCTGGATCCTTCTCTCAACACAGAGCCCCTGCTCTTCTGGGAATAATCAGGGCCTGTAGGACAGTAGCAACTGACACTTTGTGTGTTTGCTGGTAAGTTACTAGCTGACCTGCAGGTTGCTAAGGCAGGCCCACCTAAGATACTGTTTGAGGTGATTGATTCCTGGACTGGTTTTCGGCATCCAGTCCTGCCCAGTTAGGCCGCCATGCGTTTAACATAACAGTTGAGCAGAGGCGAATTAATGATGAGATAGGGACCATATCGCAGACCCAATGGACTACCTCTGAAAAAGGTCGACGCTGTGCACCAGTTGAGGTTCATTGTCCCAGACCCCTGCTCTTATGGAGTACCCAAGACAGTCCTCCACATTGTGCTAGATTGCCATAATTATGAAGGCCTCCGAGTAAGGATTGAGGGAGGGACGTGCGCCCTCTCTAGAGTAACTCTGAGCTAACTCAGACATGATCAGACTATGATCTATGTAATAGATTTGTTAACTTTGTAGTCACTTCTTTTGGATAATGTCCAATCGCTGCATAGGGCGCCCTACCTCCTCATGGTGGGGACGGTAACTCGGGGTGGGAGCGGTGACGCCATCCCCACCGTGAGGCCAAATGGTCTTTCCTGTTATGTCATTTGTTATTTTGTAAATGGCTTGTGTTAGGCACTAATATTTTGTGTTCAAATTACTAACCAAATGCTATAGTTATGAAACAAGTCATGGCCTGAGAACTAAGCTACATATGGATGGAAGCCCGGGTGGTAGTCTTGGGATAAAGGTTCTTTCAAATGACAATTGTACTCTTGAAGGCATCCACAGGTATAGCACTACTCCTGTGAATGTGGGATTTTGTACATTGCACACAAACAGTGGAAAAGGCTCGTAGTTAAGATAGTGCGGTATTCAGGACTGGGCAACCTGAGTATGGGGATAATGCATCCATTGATTTTGCACTACTTCCAGTGTATATTATAAAATACAGGAAACAGATCCGGCTCCATTGTTCCGAGAACGGGCACTGGGAATCCATTCTCCAGGTGATGGCTGCTCCCTGGTGGCAAACAGGCCTGACACTCACATCTCTTACTATAGAACATTCACTAACACTAATAAATTCATTAACCACACGTCAGGCCTGTTTTACAGAGGTTCTGTATTTCATCACATTGACACTAGGTGGAGATGGACATTAGTCTGATTGCCACCATAGACAGGGTACACATACACTGCTGTTCAAAGAAAGTGCATCACCCCGTAAAATTGTAATTGTCATCCGAATAACGTAGGTATATGGCAATATTTCCTACAGATTGCATCAGATAAGATTGATACGCGTATGTTATGACGTAATATTGCATCAGCTGTTACTTTCAGCTATATAAGCAGGGTTGCAGTCATTCCTTGCTTGTGTCAGCATAGCGAGTTACGTGCAGTTGACGCCACAAAGAAAGAGTGCTATTGTTGCTTTACGTGAGGGACTATCAGCGGAGCAGGTCACCTGCAGTTTATAAAAGGTTCCGTAAATGCCAATGGACCTGGCTATATTGGAAGGCAAATTGCTGCCAACCATTTCAACCTGCCAAGTAACTGCATCTTTCAAGACAAATCTGCTCGTCGTCATCAGGGGAAAAGTGTAAATAGACACTTCTGTAGTTACTTTAGCCACAATTCTGCATTAGAGGTTCGACAGCAATGTGTTTACATTTGTTACAGGTGAAAAAAAAATGGTTGGAAGAACGGTCCATTAGAGCTCTTAGCTGGCCAGGAAACAACCTGGACCTGAATTCTACACTGAACCGTTGGCATCCTGTGGAATCTCCAGTTGCCAGAAAGAAACCAGACCCTTCGTGAACTTCATAATTCATGTTTGGAACCATGGACTATCAGTTGATTATCTTCAGAAATTGATCTTGTCAATGCCTCAACGGTGTGCTGCTATCATCAGGGCCCGAGGCGGTTCATCTAAATATTAGTTTGCACCTGGTGAACTTTTCATTTTGTTTTTCATTTAAAATGATAAACTGAAGCAAACTGAGGGCTTCTGATCACATTTCAGCCATAATTTTTGTGTTTACCAAAACTGTTGTATAAAGGTTGCAAATGCTCATTTTGGAATATTTTGAGAGCACCTGTCAAATATTACTTAGCTTTGCCTTAACTATTAATAAATATCTTTTGTTTATATTCCTATTTGTGATGCTAGTCATTAATGTAATATATTATCGCGAAAATAGGTTAGAAATGTGAAATTCCTAGGTGTCGCGAAAAAAGGTTAGAAAAGTGAAATTCCTAGGTGGTGCACTTTCTTTGAACACCAGTGTACATACAGGTACTCTTGAATGGCCCAGGTGCCAAGTGATCCTGTATAGTTGTTGGTTTTGCGTTTATCCTTGTGACTCTTTTGGCGACAAGTGTCTTTGCGATTGTTTGGTTCCAACTAGACAAGTAGCTTGTAGCTCTGCCTCTCCATGGTCTGGGCCGGGCAGCTCTGGCGAGTTCCCAGCTAGCAGAAAGAGCTTTTTTTTTTTTTTTTTTTTTTTTTGGCGATTTTTCTAAATTCTGTGGATCTGTTCTGTATAAAGTTGTTCTTTGCGCTTATTTTTGGAATTTTTGTCTGTATACTAACAAAATTATTATACCTAGAGCTAGGAGGAAGATTCCTCAACCTCCAGTAGAAGTACAGGAGACCTCAGAAAATGAGGAATCATCTGAGGAGGAAGTCTGTTTTATCTTCAAAGCAAGTAGGTGCCAACGAGAGTCCTAAGTACCCTTTCTCCAGTCCTGGTGTGCAAAATAATAATGGTGATCTAGACATGACATTGTTTAGAGAACTGAATAGGTATTAAAAAAATTACGGGTATATGTATCAACGGTTAGTGATGTAGCTGGTGTTGAGCGATTTATGTCATATTGGAATAATATGGCGCAAATGGTACAGAAGGTTATTCTCGAAAATGCTGCACTGAAAGCTAAGCTGGAAGTGTTATTTGATGAGCGGATCTCACCGAAAAGAACGTATGCTGATGTGGTTTGTCCTCCTGAAGTACGAAAGCCTAAGACCAAAACTATAATCCTGAAGGCTAGAGCGGAAAGATTCCAGACTAGTGACCAAGTGTAAACTGAATTGGTGAATGGTACCGCAGCAGTTTTGCCAACAGTAAGAGTTGTTGCTGTGCGGGCAATTAGAAATCGGCGTGTGGATGTTGAGGCTGATAGTGATATAAAGAAGATTAAAGATTGCATCCAAGTAGAAGAGATGGGGCTGGAAGTAGAAAGGACTCTACAACGAAATTCTTGGCTTGTAGTGTTTGACATAGTGAAGTCACTAAAGAATTTTTTTTTTTCTCGAGGAACTTTGGAGAAGAAATCAGGAAGTTGGTGGACTAACAAAAGAACAGGTTTCTTCTGAAGTGAAAGTTATAACAAAAAATAAAGCTAGAACTTCTGGTATAAACTATGTGCTAGAGGTATCTAGCAGAGTGAAAAGAATACTTGTAAATCGCTCTAGAATATGTGGACTCGAGTTCGCATCGGGTCCGAGATTTGTTGTCCCCGACCCAATGTTATAGATATGACATTCGGCCATGCACTGTGATTCAGAGGGTTTTGGACATTTTGCGCAGTCATGTTTACACAAGACTGTTTCTTGTGGTCACTGTGCTAATGTTTTCGATGAGTGCTCTCACAAGGAGGACCCTCCACAATTAAATATCTTTATTACAGGCAGTAATTTGTATCACTGTATTGCCCAATCTACTAATTGTAAGAGAAGAAACATTGTAATCACTCCGTAAGGGACATTTAGTGTCCTGAGTACATGAGAGCAGTGGAATTAGTTAATATGCATATTAATCATGAATAATATTTGATGTAGAGCATTGCAAGGACATAAATTTAAAAATTTTGCAAATAGGTGGACAGTGTTGTCGGGCAGTTGCTGATAAAATAAGGGTGATTGCCTTGGAGCATTGTGTAGATATTGTTTGCATCCAGGACCCATTTTATTCCTCACAGGTGGGAGGGCCAGCCCATAAGATTATGGGTTTTCCTTCTACTAGAATAGTAGCAGCTGTGGATGTTCCTCCAAAATATGCTATAGTGATTTTTAATCAAGACCTTGTGGTAACGTCAATCACCGGTTTGTGCTCGGCGTGTGACCAGCATTCTTGTCTTCACAAGTTTCTTCTTTTTGCCTGGTATCACTGTATTGCCCTCTATCTGAAGATATTCAGATAGCTCTTCATAAATTGGAACATATTTGTTTAAGAAATGCATCCCATAATCTCATTGTGACTGCTGATTTTAACGCAAAATCACATTTTTGGCACAGTGGATTTACTGATATGAGAGGAAGCCAGTTTGAAGACTTCATATTATCTCAGTCTTGTTCAAAGCCTTCCAAATAAGCCATTCACTTTTTCAACTGTGAATGGAGAGTCTAATATTGACGTTACTGTGACATCTCTTCGTATGTACGATTCTATTTTGTATAGGAAAGTCAATCTTGGTTTAGTAAACAGTGATAACTGTGCAGTTTCTTTTGATCTGTTTCAAAGGAGGGGAAAAGGGCTTGGCTATAAGTGATCTGTCTAGATATTGTATGGACCGTGTTAACTGGAACAATTTTAAGGTATTTGACTACAGTTTCCGATAGTGATAATAGTGAAGTACGTGGGATAAGTTTAAACACCATGACAGCTTATGAATATGTAAATTATGTACAGTATCATATTTCCAGGCTTGTGTGCACTCCATTAGGAGGAAAAGGACTAAAATTGTTGGTCCCGTGGTGGATTCCAGCTTTGTCTGCTCTTAGATCTCAGGTATGACAGGCTAAGAAAGTATAACAAACAAATAGAAATCTCTCAAGTGTTGATGTGGAATCATTTAAAAATACCTATAAAGAGAGAAGAAAAGCTTTTCATACGGCTCTTGCTCAGAGCAAGAAAACTTGTTGGCAGAATTTGGTTAATGAGGTTGGTAACAGATCCCTGGGGTCTCGTGTATAAAATTTCTCGTAATAAATTGCTTTGTCGAGAAATATACAACACTGTAGTGAACAATAATGATGAGACATCCGATTGGTTTTCTACTGTGGAAACCGATTATTACAAGGTTATTTCCTCAGGATCTTCCTCAAGATGATTCACCTGAGCAAGCAGAGATTAACTCTGAGCTTGTAGGAGCTGGTGCCTTATGCTGAACCGTTCAGTTTGGTAGAGCTGGGTGCAGCTGTTTTTGAACGTTAAGAAAAGTCCGGGTTTGGATTTAATTGAAAATAAAGTAATCATTTAAGTTTTGATTATTTTCCTCAAATTATGTTAAATCTATTTAATAAATGTTTCATTGAGGGTACTTTTCCAAGACCGTGGAAGCTAGCACTGCTAAAGATGTGTAAGCCTAAGACTGATCCAGAATTTTAGTAATGTTGGAGAATAAGCATCTGTGTTCTGCTGATCAGCATGGATTTAAGAAGGGGCACTTTACAGAGGACGCCATAACATCTCTTTTAAACTACATCGAGGATTATTCTGATAAATATGGTCTTTATAGGCTTTGAAGGAATTTGATTCGGTATGGTGGGAAAGTGCCCTTCGATCTCTTGTGCTTGCACAGTGTTATAGTTATATATTTAATACTATGAGGTCATATTTTCAGGACAGATTTATTACTGTGCGTGCACGTCATCTGTCATTTAGTGCAAGTGTCTCGAGTGGCTGTCCTCGGGGTTCGGTTTTGGTACCTCTCTTTTGGAATGCAGTTTTGGATCAGTGGCTTGTTAAGGAGGGAACGTAGTTTAAAATAGCCTATGCTGATGACCTTATGATTGAAGTTTCTGAGTGCTCCAGACTTACATTGGAAGAAATAATATAGTCAGTTTTAGATGACTTAATTCAGTGTGCCGAATTGAACAAATTGAATATCTCTGCAAGTAAGACGTGTTCTATGGTTTCAAGAAACAATTTGTTTACGGCAGACCTCCAAGAGTTCTTTTAGGTGGAGATCAGACTCCTTATGTAGCTAGAACTAAGTATTTGGGATTAATCATAGATGACAAACTTTCCTTTTTGCCACACGTTTTACACCTGAATGTAAAAGTAAGACACTTTACTGCCTCCATTGCTAGGATTTCTCATAAGGAGTGGAGATTGAATAAGAGGGTGTTGTCGTTGTATTATAGTACTGTTTTTCTCCAGATAGTGGCATATGCGGCTGTTGCTTGATTTTCTGTGGTAACTACGATTCGATCGAAACTTTTATCACTTCAGCGTTCTATGTTATTAACTTTACTGAACGTACCTAGAACAGCATCTACAAAAGTCCTACAGGTAATTGCTGGTACCATGCCATCGGATTTATTTATTGTCTACAGAGGTTTTTTGTACAAATTGAAAATGGGTATGTCGTTAAAGTTTTTGGACATCACAGTCGATTTGGAGAATAATATTAAAGAAGAAAAACAACGAATATGGAATTATGGCAGACCAGATGGGAAAGTGGTGATGTTGGAGCTCTCACTAGGCAATATATTACCCAGATATGCATTGTCAAAATCCGTGGCATCTTGTTTTGCGCCTTCTATATATACTTTCTTTTTGTTAACAGGACATGGCTCACTCGGGGCCAAATTATTTCAAAGGGGATTGGAGACAGATCCGTTCTGTATATGTGGAGAACAGGAGACTTGGATGCATGTAATTTTCTTATGTCGGAAGTATGAAGACCAAAGGCACATATTCCTCGCTTATCGTGTGGTACAGTACATTTATTTATTGCAAATCGTGACTGCTTTAATTCATTTCAGTTTTCAGCTGCTGTTTTTGCAAGAAGATCTGTTCTTAGAGCCTTCCTTTGAGAGGCCAACCTGATGACTGGATTGTCTTCATGGAGTTTCTTGTTGGACCTGATTCCTTGTGTTGATTCTGTGATTTTGGAGAACATTGCCTTCAACTATTGGATTCTAATTCTGGCTAGTGGCTGGAGTGTCAAACCTGATTCATGGTGTTGGGTCTGGTGCTCTAGTTAGTTGTCTTTTGTGCTGCGATCATGACTACTTCCCTCTGGATTCTGGGGTGCTGGACCTGATTCATTGCGTCGGCTCTAATGGTTCCATTTTTTTCGTGGCGGACAGTTGTACATTTGCTGGACAGTATCTTTATTGCATTTGGAGGTTCCAGTGCTTGTGGAACAGCAAATGAGGAGATATTCAGTTGAACTGTGATTCTTTGAAGTTTGTAGTTGTGCCATCCAGACTATTGATTATTAGTTTTTTTTCCGGCTGGCTCCCTGCTATGGGCAACCCAGGGAGCGGGATTGCTGGCACCCACTTGTATTGCACTACCTCCGGTGGGATAATATAAAGTTATTTCTTGCAATTCACAGAAGATTACTACCTTTCCTTGTATATCTCTGAGATTTTATTAGATGCCCTCACACCTACCAAGGCCTCCACCTTTTGCCACCTGACTGCTATACACTGTATATCTCACAAGAGATTCTCAGTATTATGAGGGTAATTTTATTTGTTTCTCCTTAGTCAGTTTCTAGGATTCTCTTGCCAAATTGTGGGAGAGCAAACTCTTACCTAGGCAAGCAAGGCATGTGTTACTTAGAATAACAGCACTCAAAGTGAAAATAAAACATGACATTTATTATATACATATATACAACTGAACTAGGAAGTGTATGATCATAATATACAAAGTTGACTCAGAGATGCATAAGTAGAGGCATATGATGCAAGAAACCAAGCTTATGCAGCATCAGCCAAAAAAAAAAAAAAAACGCTCCCATTTCACTCCTCTGTTCGTTCAAAGTACCTGTCCGGCTCAGCCCTAAATTTATTTAGGCTATCAACTTCCACAAAAAAGGATGGAAGTCTGTTCCACCAACCAACCACCCGCTGACTAAAGGCAAACTTCCGCACATCTATCCTACATCTATCTTTCCTCAATTTGAATTTATGCCCTCTCAAATGATTATTCTGAGCAAGAGGAAGAATTCCATCAGCATTGAGTATGCTCAAATCATTCAATGCTTTATACACCTCTATCAGATCACCTCGCCGGTGCCTAGTCTCCAGACACTGTAATTTGCAAAACTTAAGCCTTTCTTCGTAAGAGCAACCCTTTGTTCCATTCACTAATCTTGTTGCCGTTTTCTGTACTCGTTCCAGTAGCTCTACATCCTTCTTGAAATGAGGCCTCCAGACCTGTATACAGTACTCTAGGTGTGGCCTGACCATTGTCTTATATAAGGGGATAATCACCTCCTTATCCCTGCTAGAAAAATTCCTGTATATCATTGACAAGACACTATGAGCTACTCTTTCAGACCGTCTGCACTGTCATAAAACTTCATATCTGCCTGCACAATTACCCCCAGGTCCTTTTCCTTCTCTACCACTGTCAGTGTAGTACCATAGAGTTGATACGTCACTCTGGGGTTGCTGCTTCCCATATGTAGTTATTATTATTGCATATATTATTCTTGCATATATTATTCTTATTACAGTTTCCCTTCACTAGTTATTCTGATTTGATAATTATATTAAAACACATGATTCATTCTTCTTGCCTTATTCCCTAATTAACTCCTAACACTTGAACATTCACTATACCTATTTTCTTTACTCATGGATACAATACTGTTTCATATAGTAATAATTAAATATGCTACATTCAGCTCTTTGTTCTCACCACACTGTTACAATATACTTGTAGACCAATCTTCAGTATCCTCAAGTCCCTACTTGTTACTAATCATTCAGCTAAACTACTTTTACACAAATTTCCATAAATTAAAACACTGTATTCAGAGTTGCTCATATAACTTAATTATCTATCATTTAAAAATGTTCATAATCTATCGTAATTCTAGTGCAACCCCCTTTCATTAATTACTCTACTATTTTACTAAAAGTCCTTGTTAACTTAGAATATAACTAATATATCGCTCACTTACTACTTTCTCTTCGGCGCCTCCGTAGCCAGGTGGGTACGCAGCAGTGCATAGCACACGCTTCCTGATTAGACCGGAGTTCGAGCCCGTCACCACCAAATACGGAGCATGCGGAAAGGTCAGGGAATGACCACCGCATATCCCTGGAGCAATATGGCCTTAGTTGCTAATGCTCCTAAAAACCAAATAACAACAACTTTCTCTTCTTCTCCAGGGAGGTTTCAGGCTTTCATCCTACGATCTCCAGGCTGTGATCTTGGGCTTTCCTTTCTGGTTTCCTTCATTTGCTTCTTCCTGACTCTGCTTCAGATAATTTTCCGGAACTCTGGGCTGCTTAGGTCTGGCATCCTTGATCTCCTGGACTTCCTGCTCTGAATACTTAACTACTTCTTTACTACGGATCACTCAGATGTATCTTTGTCCAAGAGGTCGTTACCTTTCCTGGTTCACTTAACCGATTTTCTTAACTTTTTTTGCTTATCATAGTTGAACTTCCCTTTACATGCTACTCTTAACTATTTTCCCCCCTTATTGCCTAGGGCCATTTTTGCACTTCCTATTTTTCTGCACTGCCCGACTTACTTTTTTCACTGTCTCCGCGACCAATCTTTTAGTCACTTCTGACTTCTCTTCACACTAACGATCCCCGATTTTTTTCTCCGTCGTTTGAACCTCCTCCCATAGGACTCTCCACCAATCCCAAGCATTCTCCGAACTTTTCCTATTTTCTATTTATTAAAAATTGACCATAACCATTTTGCCCCATGTGCAAACCAAGCCTTGTTTGTGTAATTTTATTGTCTAGTTCTCAGGGCAGCACAAACCTTTCATGTCTGCCGTCGTCTCCCAGGATAGCCATTTTCGTGTTTTCACAAATGTGCAAAATGTTGTCAACTTACCAAAAAGTCGCCACCAGTGACCTGGTCTTTTCTGACCCAAACGCTAGCCCATCGGGACATGTCCAGATGACGCATAGATCAAACCTTTCTTAATCACCCGCATTTCACTGACCCATTGTTCTGCTTCTAGTAACTCTTTTCCGCCTGTCCACTAATGACCACTCCTTCCCTAGTATGGGCCGCTACCTTTGTTTACTCTCAGTTCACCGCTTTTCCCACGCATTTACATTTATATGTTACTCTCTCTTCCATTTGAGTGCTATTCAATTTACACATCTATAATGTAATCTAAATGTAAAGTACATCTATGTAGTACTTTATATCTAAATGTAAAGTACTACATATGGGAAACAGCAACCCCAGAGCAATATCAACTCTGTGGTACTACACTGACAGTGGTAGAGAATGAAAAGGACCTGGGGGGTAATTGTGCAGGCAGATATGAAGTTCTCTGAGCAGTGCAGACGGACTGCAAGAGTAGCTCATGGTGTCTTATCAATGATATACAGGAATTTTTCTAGCAGGGATAAGGAGGTAATTATTCCCTTGTATAAGGCAATGGTCAGGCCACACCTTGAGTACTGTATACAGGTCTGGAGGCCTCATTTCAAGCAGGATGTAGAGCTGCTGGAACGAGTACAGAGAAGGGCAACAAGATTAGTGAATGGAACAAAGGGTTGCTCTTACGAAGAAAGGCTTAAGTTTTGCAAATTACAGTGTCTGGAGGCTAGGCACCGGCAAGGTGATCTGATAGAGGTGTATAAAGCATTGAATGGTTTGAGCATGCTCAGTGCTGATGGGATTCTGCCTCTTGCTCAGAATAATCACCTGAGAGGGCATAAATTCAAATTGAGGAAAGACAGATGTAGGATAGATGTGCGGAAATTTGCCTTTAGCCAGCGGGTAGTTGGTTGGTGGAACAGACTTCTATCCCTTGTTGTCGAAGTTTATAGCCTAAATAAATTTAAGGCTCAGCTGGACAGGTATTTCCAACGAATGGAGGGGTGAAGTGGAAGGTTTTTTTTTTTTTTTTTGGCTGATGCTGCATGATTTCTTGCATCATATGCCTCTACTAATGCTAATGCTAATCGCTTTTTCTAAATCCAGTATTCTTGCCATATATGCATCTCTTTAATGTCAAAAATTCCTTTTCCATATCAAGGATTTACCATGCCAAAGAATAATTTATTCCTAACTCACAAAATAAAATCTTCCCATAAACTCTAACTCTCCATATTTGTAAGATTTACTCTTAAACCCGGATATCAACCACAACAAACATTTTTTGAATGTGGAGCGCAGCATTCTCCAGTCCACGCGAAGGCCTGGCGTGGACTGGAGAATGCTGTCAGTCCACGCCGTGGACTGGCAAGGCCTGGGTTCGAATACCGGCGATGACGCGAGGAACTGTAGTGGGCTTTTTTTTTTCCACTCCATGGCCGAGTTTGTCTGTCTCAGGTGTAGATAGCAAGATTTTACCCCCAGAAACCAGGTTGGGTTTTTTCGTCCAGCAAACAGGCAAATCGACCAGAGAACACACGCAATTTACAGACACAATTAAAGTATGGGTAGATGTAGTCATTTACGGGGACCCTAATATCTTTTTTTTTTTTTTTTTTTTTTTTTTTTGTGATTTGTGCCACTGTCGCTCTCCGGTTGGCTGAAACAATGCGAGACAGATGTCGAAGGCCACGTTCATCAGCCACCTTTCTCCGCCCACAGCGCTGTCACGATGCGTTGTAATCCCAATACACTCTTGATACTGTCGAACAGGGACTGTGCAATTTCTGTACCACCTCCGCGATAGAGTGCGTCAGGCACCCACTATAGAATAGAATAGAATAGAATAGAATCTTTAATTGCAGTAATGATAGACATACAATTAGTCCGGTCACGGCATGGTGGTGCCAGGGGTTTACAAAACATATTTACAAAAGATAAATGAGAAAAACATAAGTTACATCAGATTATTAACAAAGCACAGTTTTACATTTTCAGTTCGACGAGGATACCCTTCCTGTATTTTTTATTATTGACCACTTCTTGGAGGTCCCCGTCGATGGCTTGCAGTGAGGGCAGCATTTGCTTTGGCAGGAATCTGTCGGTTAGTACTAGCCGGTTACGGTTTGCTAGCAGCTGTGCTGAAGACCGGAGATAAGGGGGAGGAATGCGCCAAGAGCAGTGATCCCAGAAGTTCGGGTCTGTAATTTTACCGGTGGCCATCTTGATGGTGAACAGCAGCCTTCTTTCTCCGATGTAGGACCGGAGCCTGCGTAGTTGAAGAGCTTCTGCTAACTGCGTTGATCTGAGAGCTGGGGGAAGGTGGAGTTTGCTGTTGGCCCATTTTAGAAGCCAGAATTCGGCAGAGAATATTCTTCTAATGTTGGATTCGGCGGCCGAGGCCCATATCTCTGAAGCATACAGTATTGTCGGGTAAAGGATTGATACGATGTATCTTTTTACCAGTTGTGGGTCGGTGGTGTGGAGCAGCTGTTGTTTGGCAACCCAGCGTAGTGAATTCAGCCTCGACTGTATGAGGTTTATGTGATCGTTGAAAGATAGTTTGGAGTCGAAAACGACCCCCAGATCTTTGTGTGTTTGAACACTTGGAACTGAGGAGCCGTTAAGCACAGGCTCCAACGTTGTTGGGCTGCCCTTTAGAGAGTAAGTTATTTGTGCTGATTTTAGGGGGTTGATTTGGAGGTTGAAGGTATTGAGGTAGTCAGCCATGTCCTGCAGATAATATGGATAAACATCCTCACGATGTTTATCCATACTACCAAGCGGTGGGTTCGTCCACTAGCGAAAGGGGGGTGACAGCGTCGCGTTGCCCAGGAACAAGGTATCCCATGAATTCTGTCCTTTCAGTGTACATTCAAATTTTGAATTTCTTTTTTCCGTACAGTTTGTGTGGAACATGGTAATTATAATTGCTGCATTTTTGTTGGTCCGATTGAATGTAATTTGGAATGGATCCACAAATATTTTTAAAATTTTTTGCACAGTTAACTTTTCCATATTTTGTTAATGAATGAATTGAACTAATGAAACCACTGAATTTCTAAACCTATACTGCTCAATGCACTATCGAATTTAAATGTAAAGCGACAAATACCACCTCTGTTTCCAACTGCTTACATTAAGGGGATTTTCTAATCCGGATGAAACTGTATATCAAAATGTCACCAGCGGAATTGTCCGGGACGAAACTGAAATGTACATTTTAGTGCCAGTAGTTAAAATATTAGCTTCTTAGACTGAACTGTGAATTAACTAAGCTTAATCGACTTTGGAGAGAACAACAATTCCGTGATCGTATATCTAATGCAGTAATGCACTGATTTTAAATCAGCGTACTTAGAATTTCTAGGTTAATATCTCCTCCGCAATCCGACATTAGAAAAGTGTATTTTTAGTGAGCTTATTTGTTTGTTTTTGACTGTTTCTAACAGCGATGGATGTCGTGTGTCTCAGCCAGATTGATATGGAAAGACATCTAGGAAAGCTGTGAGCAACAGCAGAAAAAAGATTATTAAATTTTTTAAAAACTTTTTCTTCTTTATGTGTTTTTAATTTGTTCTCCCCCCCCGACGGGTAATGCTACGAAGTGCATGGGGTGGTTGGTTTTCCGTTTACTACTATTATTATTGGTACTATTACTATTGGTCGATGAACTCTTACTATCCTACAGGTCTTGAGGATCGCTTCTTTCTGGAGCACGTGTTATCTGCGAGTGTAATTGTTCTGTAAGACATAATATCTTACAAATTAAAGAAAGAGAAATATATAAAATTTTATTATAAAAATTTCGGGGTTGCTGCCCCCCAAACTTGAAGACTAATTCTAAGTGAAGCTTCTGGTACAATAATACACATTACAAATCACAAATACTGCTTAAGATAGTGGGTCTCACGCTAATGAAATATAATTAAGGTGAGGCTATAATTAATCTAAGAGCAAATATATCATGAAAATAATAATAATAAGATTCTTTATTAAAATAAATTTTATACACTAGTGATTCCTTACACAGAAAGCCAGAGGAATCTTACAATTAGTTGTTTATACAAGTGATTTTGATTTATAAAAAAAAATAATAATAATAAAAAAATAAATAAAATAATAATAATAATAATAACTAAATAATAATTAACAGATCAAAGCAAAGATAATAGTCAAAATGTAAAAATGAATGAAGTAGTAATTACAGAGAAAAAAGACTACAAGTTGAGCAGAACATGAAATTACATCGGCTAACTAAGATCGGCACTTACATAAATGTCCTTTACAAACAGCAAGATAGGACAAGATGCCATCGCGATATGCCTTGTCTACAGACCACAGGTTGATGTCGATGTTGAGCGAGTTGAGAGTGTCCAGAGTCACATTTGGGAAGTGTCTTTTGAAATTCTGTAACCGCTGGAGCCTTGAGCATAAGGAGGGGGTACTACGGAGATGTCTGCCTGGCAAACGCCAACCAACCGTGTTCCAGATGTTGATGTGATCATGCTTAGCTGAGCACAGATGAAGGAATGACTTTATTTTTAGGACATGGGCTCTGTGGACTATGGGCTTATATTGCAGGTTGCAGCAGAGAGTAGATTTAGATGTTGTGTAGATCTGGTGCGACCACAAGTTGGCCCACTTCAGCACCCAGAATTCGAGGCCCCATAGTTTCCTGAGGCTGGTGGGTGGTGCCGCCAACCAAACTTCCACGGCATAGGAGAGTACACTACAGAAGTAAGTTGCGAGGTACTTCTTGATTATTTTCTTATTGTGCGTTTTGCACAGATCAATTTTCATTCCCCAGAACGCTCTCAGGGCTTTGGCATACTGAGCTTGGATTTGTTTTTTTATAGGTGAGTTTGGCATCAAGGATTACTCCTAGGAAATTGACACTATCTGTGGGAGTCAGGACATTTCCTGCCAATACCGGAAGTAGAGAAGATGCAGTATCAGTAGAAGTCCTCCGACTTGGCATAAAGATGAGATAGTTTGACTTCTCTGGATTGACTGACAGGCCAAAAAATTTAGCATACTTATTAGAAAGAGATGTATGATCAGCGCCCACTCCCTGAAAGTGCAAGCGAAGATAGCGAGACGGAACAGTGGGGGGTAAATTGATGGAATGGCTAGGGACGGATTGCGTTTTTGTTTACTGCACACAGAGCGGGGGTGGTCATTTTATAATAAGGCGAGACGAATTAAGTAAATGGACACAGATGTATTCTGGATGGCTCTGGAAAGATTCTGAACTTCCGGATGTACAAAGAAAGTTCGAGAAATTTCTGGAAACCGGAAGTCTTCTCTACACCGGAAGGAGCTCGACCTTTTCCTATTGCACGTCACGTGCAATAGGCAAATGAGAATGGAGATGATGATGGGAAGATAGAAATTATTGGTTGAGGAAAGGAGATGCGTTACAAAATTTTGAGAAATAAAAAGGGAAGAGCGCGAGAAAAAAGGAGTGATGAAAGTTTTTTCGGAGTAGGCTCGGGAAACAGCCCCCAGAAGTGATTCACCAGTAGAACCAATTATGGTGAGTTGGCTAAATTCTGATAGTTTAAGTAAAGTATAGATAGGTTACAGTAAAGGGAACTTTCTCGAGATGGAACATAGAAGTCCGAGAGAGTCCACCGAGAGATATATTTAGAAGGAGGACAGCGAGAGAAAATGCTCACGGAAGAACACCGGACAGCCCTGCAGCCTACAGAGAGAAATAAAGTAAAGGGAAGCAACTCCTACTGAATGATCTGGCACAGCGAAGAAAGATATGATACTCGGAATGATCGGCAAAGTGGATAGTTAGCAGTTCCGAAGCTGAAGGAGAGCGATTTCAGACTGATGGTGGACCCCAATGCAGAGCGGAAAGTCACAGGCCAAACATTTTATTAGCGGGAGGATTCAAATCCCAGAAATAAGTGTTCAAACAGCTTATGTAGCTATATATATTTGCAAAGGACTGTTGGAAAGATTAGGAAATTTTAACTGAGATTGTGAGAGCACTTTCAGTAAACTCAGTGCATGTTCTATAGTTGAGTAAGGAAATATTTTTGAACTAGTTTAACGAAGGATTGTTTATAGTTATGGTATATTTACTGATTAATTAATGGAGGGAAAGTAATAATTTTGGACGGGTTAACTTAAGAGCAGGTAGAGTTGTATGTTAACATGAATAACGTCCCAGTAATAGGGGAGAGGCGCTGCTAGCCGCAGATAGCCGAGATTTATTTACCTATTTATTTTCCTTGAAAATCCAAGGGTGAGACAGAACCATTACAATTTAAATGGTAGCTTTATTACTGTTAAGGTGAGATTTGTCCTGAGAAACTTATCATTCGGACAGTTGGCTTAAGAAGAAGAGAATTGTATTAGCGAAGAAATAAAAGAAAGAAATGAACTTTAATTGAAAAATAATATATATTTATTCATTTATATATATATATATTATATATATTATATATATATATATTATATTATATATATATATATTAAGAAATATATATATTTCTTGCCTGTACTGTATTCACATTTGCCGCCTTTGCATGTCTCAATGCCCGGATGTTAACTCCTTGGTTACTAGCCTTCACTGCTCACTAACTCTTGCCCACTACTGTATCACAAGGTCAAGCAGTTGCATTGTGTTGGGAGTTATTCGCCAGTCGACCCCCCGTATTGCAGGACGTTTACAACTCCGACCTATTTACGCTCCCGCTCTACTTATGAGACTGCCTTCGGCAACAAGCTGGAAGGAACTTGGCAATCAAGCGTTTGGTTATTTGTCTGCTATTTGCCTGGCAACGAAGTTTTGGAAATTGTCAGCTTTTGCCTGGAAAACGCTCTCAACAGACCACTTTTACTTTGACTACTAAACACAATTGTAAACTCTTTTTCAACCCACTCGTAATCCTTTTATCTGCGCCTAAAATCTGAAAATGCCTTCAAAGCAAGATCACCCAAATAATGAAAGCTGCGTAATTTGTGGCATTGTTCCGGACGTACCTATAGAATGTACTTCCTGTCTCAAGACATACGGAAGCGAATGTCTCGCGTTGGACCTAAAGAGGCTCGGGAAGCAGCGACGGAAAGTATGGCAGTGTCCCCCCTGTAAGGGAGAAAATTATATGCAGTCACTAGGAACAACTGGTGAAACTTCTAACAACGACGTTAACCAAATTTCGGATTCACTTGAGCACAGGACCCAACCCGCACCTGAAGTAGACACGGAAAAACTGAGATCGTCAGATTCACATGTGGAATTGAGCCCTGACTCATTACTGGCAGAACAAAATCTCATCATGCAAAAATCAAGTAGTTCCCAACAGGATAACATCCTATCAACAGAGATCTCAGCAATAGTTAATCAAGCATCACTCGAACACAGTCCACTTCTTGTCTCGCTCCTCACAAATATCGAGACAACTCTATGTAAGAAGCTATCCCCAATTAATAATATCCTCGCAGACTTACTGCTTGAAAACAAGCGACTACGAGAACAAAATGAATGCATGCACAAAACATTGGAGGTGTTAGGGAAAAACTTTGATGACCTGAAGCACTCTGTTTGTGATCTTGCTGTTCAAACTAACCATCATGAGCAGCATCCTCCGGAAGGACACGTTCATGCGAAACCGAGAGCTCCTACCCAAACCACCCCATCTTTATTATCACATGACTCCTCTCCATCCCCCATTCTTACAAGATGTGAGTCTGAAGTTGTGTGCCCTGAAATCACAGCAGATGCCAGCGAATACTCTGGAAATACTGCCTCCCAGAAGATCCATAGAAGTCATCAGGAGCAAAACCTGCCAAATTGCACCTTTTCGCGATCACAAAACTCACATATGGGGTCCTCGCGCTCGAGACCGGATAATGCTCTGGCTGCGGAAGTGCATCGCAATTGTGGCTCCACCTCAAACAACGTGAGGGGTAACCATTATACAGGGGCTACGATTGTATCTAATGTAAAGACCCATAGAGACACTACAACGTATGCAATGATATCAAGCCAAAGAACAAAAGAACAAACACTGACCCGTAATCCAACTCTTAAGGAACTGAGCCCAAATCTTAAAGTTATTGGAACCAATTTGCACTTCAGCAAGATGCAAATTGCGAACACTAGAATGATGGACAAGCGGATGCGTAATGTCTTCATTAGTAGGCTCTCCCCTGCTACCTCAGCTGATGATGTGGAAAACCTTCTTGCGGCAGTCAAAATGAATGGTAGAGTCACTAAGCTGTCCACGAAATATCCCACCTACGCCTCCTTTAAGATCGATGTTGCTGATGCAGATTTTGAAGCACTCTTCAATCCTGAAATCTGGCCTGCTGGAGCTCTTGTTATGCCATATCTCGGGCAGCGATATAGAAGAAATGGAAAGGACTCCCACCAATGGTACCCTGATTCATAGCAATCCCAGATCTTGTTACCGCAACCAGAATCACAGACACAGAACACCAAAATGCCGATCCCTGTGCTCATCAATCCTAGACACACCGTGCTGAATCGAGTAGTGCCATGTCAGAGACCACCCGTCCGTATCAAAGTACCCAGAGTACCTGCCTGCACCATCTTTTATCAGAATGTGCGTAGTCTTAGGAACAAGCTTGATACTATGGAGCAAATTCTGCTCTCCGGACATTTTGACCTGCTCGCCATCACCGAAACCTGGCTGAATGATGATGAAGAATTCCTAGCGGCAGCTGCCCCAGCTGATTATGGGGTGGTATTCACATCTCGGATTGCACGCAAGGGTGGAGGCGTCGCAATATTCTACAAGAAATCCGCTTTCAAGCTATTGGATAATAAATCCAGTAACTCTCCTAACTATGAAGCAATCCTCGTTACGTTAGGATACAACTTCGTGACGTTTGACGTCTGTGTGCTGTATATACCCCCAAAGCCGTCCCAGCAAATCATCCTTGAAGTTTCCAACTGGTTAATCAATCAGCTGCATCCCACAGCTTCTCACTTAGTTTGTGGTGATTTCAATTTACCTCCTCAGCTATCTAATCTGAAAAAGGATCTTCTGGCACACTTGAGATGTGCTGACCTACAACTTATTAATGAAGCTCCAACCAGGAGGAATAACCTCTTAGATCTAGTTCTAGCCTCTTTCCCCTGCACCCTTGATTACATTACAGAAACGTCATTTGACTCTGATCACGTCCCGATACATATGACCGCATATCTGCCAGCCCCCAAATTAGAAGCCAGAAGGACAACAACAAAGGTTGACATCACTAGCCCCAACTTACTTGATGTAGATAAGTGCATCAGAGCCGCCTCTCTCATTCCCTGGGTGGCCTTAGAGACTTGTGACCCAGAACTAGCTGTGAACATTCTCACAAACTGGATCAACACGGTTGCCAAATATGCTGCCTCTAAAAAGATCACAATCAGTCCATATACAAGACTTTGGTGGAATTCTGAACTCAAAATGAGTTTCCAGCTGAAGCAACAGCTCCATCGCACATGGAAACAGTCGCAAAACGTCAATGATCGTATCGTTTATTCAAGGGCACGGGCTCAATTTAATCGCCTGAAATCTGAGGCAATCAAATTATACGTTAACTGTGAGCTGGCTAAAGGAAAAATTCCATACAAAAAAGTGAACCCTCATTTTCCTTTACAACTTGATCCTGAATTGTGGCTCGATTTCGTCACAAGATTTAACCGTAATCCTATACCAAACTCAGATCTAGCTCTACTAACAGAGCCCATCCAGCAAGAAGTGTTGAACAACATTCAGATTACAAAACAACAACTGATCGTAGCCATCAATTCTCTACCTGCCTCGTCAACCACCGGTGATGATGGAGTTCCCCAATTCATGCTCAAATGCCTAAGTCCGTACATTATTCAGCCACTTTTAATTATCTTCAACCAGTTACTCTCGAACAAAATTTTCCCACAGCAATGGAAAAACTATCTCATCAAACCTTTAGCCAAAGTTCAGTCGCCATCGAAACCTAAACACTTCCGACCCATCTCCAACTCCTCCAGCCTGCTGAAGCTCCTGGAGAAGGCCTTACTCCCCATCCTCACTAAGCAGATCTTGCCCAGTAATCCAGCCCAAATTCACTACTCCCTTCCAAACAGATCAACGATCACCAATCTGCTAGCCACCACAAATACTATCTTGTCAGCATTGGAGAATAGGCAGGAACTAGCTGTGACTTACTTAGACATTGAAGCTGCATTTGATGCCGTCCAAGTAAACCAACTTCTCACTCTCCTGGAATGCCACTTCCAGATCACAGGGAACATATTATGCTTTCTCTCCTCTCTTCTGAATAACAGAGTTATAAAGCTTCATACAGGAGATCGCACCCTTACTAGATCCCTCACCGCAGGAGTCCCACAAGGAGGGGTCCTTTCGGGCCTTCTGTTTTCATCCATTATCTTCCCACTGGTTGCACATTCTCGATGTCTACTGAGCTATGCGGACGATATCAAGATACTCACTCCCATCACCCCCGGTCAAGACCTAGATCTGGTAAAAGTGGAAATTAACAACACTCTCACCACAGTCACATCTTACCTCTGCCAGTTTGGGCTCAAGATCAATCCTGCTAAGTCCGAATTCATGGTGTATTCATTGAAGCAAACTCCTTCTTCTCTCCAGCCTTCGGTCGGCAACACCCTCATCCCAATTGTGTCCAGCCATCGTGATCTGGGCGTTGTATTCGACCCAAAACTTCGATTCAACGCCCACATGGATATGCTCCTCACACGTGCTTCAAGACTCCGGTGGATAGCAAAACAACATCTCCTTCATATCACAGATAAAAAGATAACCGTGAGGTACATAAGAACAGTTATCTTTCCACCTTTACTCTATGCTGCTGAAATTTGGGCGTCAGCGGCACCATCAATAAAGAAACCACTCTTTGCCACAGAATTCTGGCTCCTAAAGTGGGCCAACAGAAAGCACAACCTTCCAGCTCTGATTCGGACCACACAGCTTGCCAACTCTCTCGGAATTCCACGGCTTCCCACCTTAGTCGACGACCAACGCCTCCTAGCAACAGTCAGGATGATAACAGGCATAATGGCAACACCTTCATTCTGGGATACCTGTGGCTGGAGGATCCCCCCTGCTGCCCTTAGGGCCAATCCCGAGCTCCACTCACATTCAGCACGACTCCATCTCTCGGACAGGTTCCTTCCTCAGCAGATGCTCAAGCAAACCCAGGCACTGGACGCCGACCTGAACAAATTCGCTGCTGACCGGACTTACCGGAAAAAAATTATGACGAGTAGGACTAATCGGCAATGACTGATGTATACCTTGCATCTGTTCCTGTCTAATTGAGCTGGTGCTCTTATCTCGATGTTAAGCCAGCTCAATCAGATTTAACTCTCGTAAGGAGTTCTCTCCTTTGTATTATAATGTTTTCTTTGTAAAATTACCTTTTGTAAATAATTGTTCAATTTTCCCGGAAGTTTGGGAAACTGTAAGCCCCTGGCTTTATGGCCGTGAAGGGTAATAAAGATTATCTCTCTCTCTCTATATATATATATATATATATATATATATATATATATATATATATATATATAAACGCAAGAGAGTGTTACTAGCCCAACGGCAAGAAGAAGATGATATATAGAAGAGCCTAATGACCAGAATCGTAGTCCATGCCATGTACTAATATCAAATAAATAATGTGTAATGATTTGCTAAATAATCTATATTTGCATATATGTTAATAAACAAATTGTATATAATGTATATGAACTGTGTCAGTCATTTTGAACACAGAGCCTAGAGTCCGGGTGAGGAATATAACATTACTGAACCCCCCCCCCCGAAATCTAGAATCTTCTGGGAGTTAACAAGTCAGGTGCTATGTGGGAGGGGACAAAAAGGTGGGAATAGTAGAGTTCAGTGAAGAATTGATTAAACTAGACAGAGGATACGGGAGGAAAGGAATAAAAATATAAAATTAAGAAAGCAAGTAATAATAATAAACAACAAATGTCCTCCACCCCCACAGTTCCCTGCGAGGCCTTTAGCCGCTAGGTTCTTATGGTGGCTCTTTGGCACCATGCCACTGGTTGACGAGGTGATCGGGATGGTCATTACTTGTTCCATTTGTCACATTTTCTTTGACTTCCTGTCTTAGGTCCATATTGTACGCTTTCTGCATTTTTCCTCTTAGGTTTTCTGGTGGTTACTGGTGTTGGGCACCGTTATATCAATCAGTTAGGTAGTCTATTCCTTCTTGTCGATGAGGGTTATGTCTGTTCTGTTGTGCGGGATCGTTTTGTCTGTTATTATGACGCGGTACCAGTATAGTCTGACAGTGTTTCCCAAACTTTTTTTTTTAGTCACGGAACACTTCATCTCACAATATATTGACGGAAAACGTTTCATCTCACCATATATTGATAGAACACTTACGAAACACAACTTTAGCGGGAGCCAAAGAACTGTTTGTAATATTTTATTACATACGATACACTGTGCATCAGGAGCATCTTTATTTCCAACACATGTCAAGCCAAAATTCAAATAACTATCATCATACTTTCGTTTTGGTCTTTTATTAGGTGGTTCCTGTTTTTTTCACTTTGGATTTTTGGGGAACAAAAGGCTGTGATTGTTCATCCTCACGTGATTTGAAGGGTGACAATATTGTGTTTTTTTTTTCATCGATCACAGTTGCAATACTAGTACTTTCTTCTCGTTTTAAAGTTCCTTTTTTCAACAACAAATCCATGGTCATTTATTTTAATAATAGTATTTCGAAATGCTGATAATTATCAAAAAAAAATTTAAACAAGGAATTGAGTTTAGTTATGATATCGGTTCGCTTCCCTCTCTCTTTCAACCCATGTACTCCAGACTAAATCGCATACGAATGGCATATTAGATCACTACATTGCTACTTTTTAGTAGATGTCATTAATTCTACGCATACTTCTCTATGCAAAATCCCGCCAAAATAGTGTTCTAGAGACTATTTGATTATTAGTCTATGCCAGTATATTAATAACCAACCGGGAAAAAAAAAAATAAATAAATAAACATTATGATACAAAATGGTGTACGCTCGAAATATGCAAAATTTATTTATTTTATTTTTTTTAATTATTAATTACGATTTTTCGGGGAACACTTGTTCACATCTCACAGAACACTAGTGTTCCGCGGAACACAGTTTGAGAAACGCTGGTCTATGAGTAGAGCTCATAGACCGGAGGCTCGTAGTGTAATACGGCAAACCTGCTTTGATCAGCTGGTATTTTTGAATTAGCTTCTGGTATACAGTAGATTGTCGAAATAACGGGACCTCAATAAGTGAACATTCGAGCTAACAGCACATCGAGATCGGCTGTTAAATAGTAGTAGTAGAAAAGCATGTGATGCAAGCTAATGTAGCTTCACCCCAAAAAAAAATTTTGCTCATCCATTCACTCTAAAAGTTTGTCCAGTTCTTCCTTTAATTTATTTACCCTATCAACTTCCACAACGACAGATGAAAGTTTGTTCCAACAATCAACTACCCACTACCAAAGGCAGATATCCAAACATCTATTCTAAACTGTCTTTCCTCAATTTGAATTTATGCCCCCTCAGGTTCGTAATCTGAGCAAGAAGAATCCCATCAGAATTGAGCCTGCTCAACCCATTCAAGGCCTTGTACACCTCAATCAGATCACCTCGCAAGTGTCTAGTCTCCAGACAGTGCAATTTGCAGAACTTTAGCCTTTCTTGGTAACAGGACCCCTTCGTTCCCCTCACCAATCTTGTTGCCCTTCTCTGTACTCGCTCAAGCAACTCTACATACTTCCTAAAATGAGGCTTTCAGACCTGTACGCAGTTCTCAAGATGTGACCTAACCGTTGCCTTATACAATGGGATAATCATCTCCTTCTTGATAGCAAAATTCCTGTATATCATTGACAAAACCTCATGTGAGCTGTCCTTGACAGCCCATCTGCATTTCTCAGAAAACTTCATATGACTGCCCATTTATTCCCAGGTCTTTCATTTTCTACCACCCTAAGTGTATTATCACACAGTTGGTACTCTTCTCTGATGTTACTTCCATCTATATGCAGTACTTTGTAGTTGCCACTTCTCAGCCCATCTGCTCAACTTTTCTAGATCCTGTTGCAGTAGCAAACTGTCATTGACAACTCTACCAACCTTTTTATCATACTTGGACTTGGACATTAAGCCTATTATAATGTAAGGACCCATCCTTACAATAATAATTAATAAAGTCTTGTTAAATATTGGGAGAGTTAATTGTAGTGTAAACAGTCAGTTTTCAGTTCAAATATCATGTGTTAGGAAACACTGGAATTTGAAAGTTATTCCAGACACTCCCAGCTTTAGTTATATCCCTCGTTTGTAAAGGATTTCTTAGTGAGTCGTTAATTGTAATAGACCGAAACAAATCCCACTTAAGACAGCGGCATACACTCAAGAGAAAAGGGCACTGAGTACGGAAGTACCCTCTTAAAAATTTCATGGTGCGACTACTAGCAGGTGTGGGCAACGTAGTAATGGATGTGAGTATGAGGTCACAAGAGGATCTGGAATTTTCTTAGATGACCGGAACTTCCGTTGGCTTTTCGCGAAAGTTCCAGAAATTGCTAGACAAACGGAAGTTCTGACATAAAGGATGGAAGACACGCCCACGGAAGAGGAGAGGAGACGAATAAGAATCGCGAAGGAAGGGATTTGAATGTCAACGATTGGCCAGGAAGAAAGCGGAGGGAATTTTGGAGAGAGCGTAGAGAGGGAAATAGAGAGGAGTTTCGAAGAGAGTCGTGGTCTAGTTTGGGTGGTAGCTGCAGTCCTGGGGTAGATGGAAGCTGTAGTGGGAGAATTTGTGATAAGAACTTTGTGTAAGTTTAGAATAGGAAGAAAAGTTCACTTGTAAAAGCTAATGCAGTATGGAGGAAGAAAGGAGAAACGCACACAGAGAATCCTAGAGGCAAATTTAATCAAATGAGATGTCGAGCGACTGGCTGACTCGGAAAGTACTTCAGTCCACGGACGCAATGCAGACTAAAAAAGAATATAGGATCCTGATTTAAATCCAGCAGTGCAGTACCCGGTAGGGAAACATCTGATAGATTATTGTGTTCCCCGGATGGGCAACCTTTTGCATTCCAGTCCACGCCTAGGGCAGATAGGAAAGGAGACCGAGCAGGGAGAAATACCCAGTCAATTACGTAAGTGTTAGATAAATTACTGAAAATAAAGGAACCTAATTTAATATTGGAAAGGACTATAGGAGAACGCTATAAAATTTAGGAGGGAATGTCTAAGTAATAAATATATATATAAATGTACCATTGTAATACATAAAGAAAGATAAACAACCTAGTGGAGGGAATAAGAGTAATGTAATTAAGGTATAAGTTAGTCTGTAATTGGAAGTGAAGTTCTGTATTAATATTTGATTGAAAGAAATGATCTAATAAGTAACTAAGAATTGTTAACAATTGGGTAATGGATTACTAACTAGTGTGGAGTTAGAAGTTGAAATTTGAATTATTGTGAATGTTGATTTATAATGAGTATACCTTATTGGAGTGGAGATTGATTAAACAGGTAGACCATTAAGGGATTGTTGATTGGCTGAACAGGAAGGTAACTAATTAATTTAGTTGATTATTGTTGATTGTTGACCTGGCTACAAGGAAAGGTGATTGAATATATGTATTTTCCTAACAATTTTGGGAAACGAACACTTAGTGAATTTTATAGCCTGTTCATTAGCTGGTAGTTGATTATTCATTTATACGGACTGTTTAGGAGTAAAGAGAGACGGATTGTGTGTGGTGAATACCATGACCTACTGAAACCTATGTAGAACATGAAGAGACACAATGAGATATATATATATATATGTATTAGAATTGGGTAGTTGTTGATGATATACTTTGATTTTGATTACACGATATATACACATTTAAACGTTAGTAGGATAACAAGTTCCCACTAAATATGGTATTTAGTTAGATGTTGTAGCAAGTTTTATTATGTATGATATGCCAATAAACATTGTTATATTCAACACTCATGAGTTTGTCTGTCATTCCGAACATCAGCCAGTCCAGTGGAAGAATACCTATTATATTTGGGGTCCCCTGGAGTCTGGGATTTTCTGAAATCAATCAAGTCAGGTGTTAAAGTGGGAGGGGTTAATAAGGGGATATATAAATATATATATATAATAAATAATAAAATATACAATAATAAAAATAAATAAATAAATAAATATAAAAATAAAGATAAAAACCCCACCCCCACAATACCTTCGTCAGTATCATTGATAAACAGTATTTGTTTAACTTCACCATTTTGAAAGTGAATTCTGTATTGATATCACGGATTATACCGCTGTTTTACATTTATTTTAAATTAAAATCCCCTCGCTATAGCTCCTAAAGTTAAACCTCATACGGAGAAGAAAAGAACAACAGTAAACCTTAGTGATAAACATGATATACTGTAGTAATAGAAAATATAATGGACATAAGCAGTAGAATATAACATTGGATCGCCCACATGTTTTTTATGTGCAGTTAATAAAATTGCATTCTTAATCTCTTTATCTAGCCTCATTATTTCTGCATTAAATATATTAAAAATAAAGCTTTCTAGATAAAAATTCGAAATAACAGTATCTTGAATCCCCGAAGGTGCAATTATTCTGAATGTCTACTGTATTTCCTTGCCCACCTGGTCTTGTCTGTGAGTATACTCCGTCTGAGCGATCACCCTGAGTCCTGCGGTTATGTACTGGATTTTCTTGGGCTATGTGGCATCTGTCACTCCGGGATCCTTGGCGATGTATTTCCTGTAGTTACTGGTATTAAATACCTG
Source organism: Mastigoproctus giganteus (assembly GCF_048544385.1). NCBI lineage: Eukaryota > Metazoa > Arthropoda > Arachnida > Uropygi > Thelyphonidae > Mastigoproctus > Mastigoproctus giganteus. The sequence continues at coordinate 120,183,806 of NC_143582.1, forward strand.
ATCTTGGATGGAGAGCATGAATCCTTCCGTCTCAGAGAACCTCTTTCCTTTCGTGAGCCAGGGGCTGCGCGCACGGTGGTATCGTCAGGTACCGAAAAGGTCCTGGTTCGACTCCCGCCGATGATGCGAGGAACTTTTATGGACTTTTTTTCACTCCGTGGGTGAGTTAGTCTGTTTCAGACGTAGATAATAAGGTTCCCCCCCCCCGGAAAAACTGGGGGTTTTCGCCCAGAAAAGGAGGCATATCGACCACAGAACGCACGCAATTTATAGCACAATGCACATGTGTAGTTGAAAGTAGCTTTCTAGTTGAGCCTAATATAAGTTGTTTTTTTTTCCCCCTCCCCATGAAGCAAGTGTTGGAAGCCTCTTATCTACGTAGTTTTGATGGATGTCATTGTAGTGTCTGCCATGGGGTGTCTTCTTCGCCCGTTCTTTTCTGTCTTTGTTTCTTCTGTCTGTGTGAGTGTGGTCTTTCCTTGAAGTTGAGTGTCATGTGTCGTTTTTTTATCTTTCTTATGGCTTGGTATATTGGTGCTTTGTTTACCAGGAAGCAATCCCGTAGGTTCTTAATCGTCTTCTCTTGTTCAGTGAGGTCAGTTCAGTCCCCTCCCTCTGTCCAGGAGCCACCGCTGTAACGTGAAGTAAAATATGGCATAGAAGTCAGGCAGGTAGATTGAACCACTGAAAATGTGATAAAACTGATTTAGATCCAGAACAGTTCGCCTTGTTTCCAAAGTTTTAAGCTTTAAGTAAGAGCAGAAATTCGGGTAGAAAATCCGGGTGGTAAAACATGGGATTACGTCTGGAAACAGTGGATGAATTTCATTGCAGGGATTCAATTTGCTGTATCAAATGTGTAATGTGGGTTCCATATAGGAGCAGCGAACTCCAGTATAGGGAGTACATAGAACTGAGGAGCTCTAAATCTGTTGGTCTGCCTTTTGATGAAGCCAATTTGTTTTTTCGCTCGATATAATATATTCCTAATATGTTTTTCAGCCCCACAACCAGCTGTAAAGGTAACTTCCAGATCTTTTAACCTCGGCAACTCTGGTAATCGGAATATCCTTGACTTAGTACTGGTTTACTAAAATCATCGTTTTCCTCGAGCTAGCAAATTAAATTGAGCTACATTTCCTGCGATTAACCTCCAAACCGTTTAAAGCAACCCAATTAGCAAAAGAGTGGAGAACATCTTGAAGGTTATCTGCCTCAGCTTGACTGTTGATCCGTGAGTAAGTGTCACATCATTAGCAAACATTAAAAAATCCTAATACGACCTTCCTCTACAAATTGCGGTAGGTTATTGACAGAGATGGTAAATAAAAGAGGCCCAAGAGATGATCCTTGTGGCACTCCTTTAGATGGAATGAATTCCCTTGGAATTTCCTATCCGATGATCAACCTATGTTTTCTATTCGAAATATAACTTAACAACCAGGAAAGTAGAGGGTCAAGTGTTCCTTATTGGCTTACTTATTTAGCAAGTTTCACATGGGAGTAACTTGCGTCCGTGGATTGACAAAAATCGCCACAAAATGCGACATGAAATGATTCATCGACCCCCGCCATTGTACCAGTCCGTACCAGGCACGAGAGACGCGGCACGGTATGTATTAGCAATGCATAACGCAATCAGTGTCCCTACAGCGCGACCGTGGTGTAACTCGCAGGCTTGTCGCTTTTACGTTTAAATCGCTATCTCAGCTTCTAGCAGTCCGATTTTAAAAATTTAAAAACCAAAATATTTCTTTCGCCATTCTCCACAGTATTTAATAAAAAAATTTCGAGGGAAAAGAATTTATAATTCATGCTGAAAATTAATAGTGAGCATTGTAAAGCGTATAGAGCACGTATACGTGCAATGCGACCACCGAAACCACTTCGATTTAGTACAAAGGCGAGATCTATAAAACCTTTGTAATAAACTTGTAAAACAATTGTAAAATTTTAAACCACTGTAACATTGAAAGAATAATAAACGTTTCAAAAGATTCCAAAGAAATTTCACCTAACTTCCTCGGCACACCTTATTTTTATTTTCAGGCTATATATAAAAAATGCAAATTCCTAATACTGTTTTATATACAAAAAAAAATCTGTCAGTGAATTCTTTTTTAGATTTTATAACAAATTATAAAAATAGTACTTTACTTTTGTTTTTAAAAAATTACCTTACTTTTGCTTTTAAATTAGCATTAGTAGAGGCACATGATACAAGAAAGCAAGCTTATACAGCATCAGCCAAAAAAAAAAAAAAAACCCCTTCCCATTCCACTGATCCATTCGTTCCAAATGTTTGTCTAGTTCTGCCTCGAATTTATTTAAGCTATCAACTTCCACAACAACAGATGGAAGTTTGTTCCACCAATCAACTACCCGCTGGCCTTCTGCAGTAGCGTAGGAACGCCTTGGCATTGGGGCAGGTGCCAAGGGCGCCACTGGCAGGCCACATCAGTTCCGTGCCAAGCTATTTCGACACCCGAGGCTAACTGACGAAATGGCACCCCAAGACGATGGCAAATCAGGACCAGAGCAGAGGGCGGGGCGAAAATCAATTTTCACCAAATGGAATGTTTTCAGGGAGCGATTCAAGCCTCCATGCATTCTTAAATCTGAGTACATACTGCATAGCACCGTAGCTCTATTTGCCGTCCAGAACGTACCTTTGAAGGGACCAATTTCGTTATTTCTTAGATCATCTAAGGAATAACGAAATTTATAATGATTTTACTTAAATTGAGGAAACTTGCAAAAAAAAAAAAAAAAAAATAGTACCAGTTACAGAAAAGAGGAATGCGAAACGAGAAAAAAAGCCAGGTGTACATGCTGAAGATTAATCGTTGAACTTCGATTGAATAAAAATTTCTTGTTTTTCAATAACTGATTGTTATTATATTGCAATTAAATGAAAGGTTTGAATCTCTAAAAAAGGTAGTAGGATAATTTTGATTGGCGAAGCGTTCCATTCAATGAAAAGTTTAGAGACTAAAGCTATTTTTTATTGTTAGAAAAATACCGTGAAATTAATCAAGACCAATTTAAAATTGAAATAAAATGATTTAAACACCAACTAATTAAAATATTAGGAAACAAAAATTCCCATACAATATATCATTTAGATATTTAAAATGTATTGGCTGAATGGGAGTTACAAGAAACCTATCCAAATATTGAAAGAGCTCTTAAAATATTCTTTCCAATGCCAACAACAGTAGCCACTGCCAGAAGGAGTTTTAATAAGTTAAAACTTGTTAAGAATTATTTGAGATTGACGTTAGGACAAGAACGCACATCATATCTATGTCTCCTTTCAATTGAACATGAACTTGCTAGCAAATAGACTTCGATGAAATTATCACAAATTTTGCTAACACTAAAGCAAGAAAAATTAAGCTTTGATATAATTTTACGTTCCTATATAATAACTTTATATAATATCGGTGTGTAGATACACCATAGACAACTCTTAAAAAACTACAAAGTAGTTGTTTTAGGCGTCATTTGCTCTTTCTCATATTGTGCTCTGCCTTCACGACGAGTTGCCATGATATTGCACTACCTCGAATAAGTAATAAATAAATAAATAAATTTTCTGTTTATACTCCGGGACGACCAAACGGTCAGAGGAGTTCATAAGATAGACAGAATACTAGAAACAGCACCGTATTCAGTAGTCACGGGATTGAACCCCCGGTCACTCAAGACACGTATACTTATGCACCCGCGCGCCTGACCACTAGGCTACGGCGGCCTGACGCTTCACTAATAGAGAAGACTATTGTTACTTATTCTCAGTGAGTACCACCACCCAGACATGTTTCAAGGCTATTGGCCTATTTTATTTTGATAGTATAGTATATAGGCCAGCTATATATAGGCCAATAATATAGGCCACCTACTGGCCTATATTATTGGCCTATCATCAGTGGGTGGGCAGGTACCCTGGTATTGCAGACATGACGACCCAGTTGTGAAGATAATCACACAATATGAGAGATATCACCTGCCCACCCACTGATGATAGGCCAATAGCCTTGAAACCTGTCTGGGTGGTGGTACTCACTGAGAATAAGTAACAATAGTCTTTTCTATTAGTGAAGCGTTACTTATTCGAGGTAGTGCAATATCATGGCAACTCGTCGTGAAGGCAGAGCACAATATGAGAAAGAGCAAATGATGCCTAAAACAACTACTTTGTAGTTTTTTAAGAGTTGTCTATGGTGTATCTACACACCGATATTATATAGATATTAAACTCTTAATGTATTATGCCTTGTGCATTTAGTTATTTTAAATAATAACTTTATGTACCTATCCATTTAAATCTGATTTTATATATTACTATTGTTCCTCTAGCAATGTTGCTTCTGTATTTTTTTTATTTTGTTATTAAATAAAAGAAGTTTATTTGTTTTACATTATATATGTATACACATAACCAATGATATTATTTGTTTCAACTCAATAAAACAATGATAAAAAATTTCGGATTTCTATATAACGAAATCGATTGTTCGTTTGAAAAAATTTGTTGATTAAACAGAAATTTGGATATAAAGAAATATTGACCTTTTCAACAATTATTTTTAATTGTTAAAAAGATAAAATAAATAAATTTCCTAACATTTTAAAACAATTTATTAATATATAAATAAGCAATTTTTTACATATAGAAACGACTTTTTTTTTCATAGTATATGATGCGCACAACATTACTACACTTTATTATTTAATTACTATTTTGCAAAATATTTGGCTATTTTTTGTTGAAAGGGGCTTACAGGGGAACAAGTATCCTGTGTGTTATCAGACACTCAGTCTAAAACACTGATGGATCCAGTATCTTTCTATTACAGAAGATTTAGGAGAAGTCCGGTTGGCCTACCTCCCTAAAATCCACTCATGCACACCTTCTCGATGGTAAGCCCTGTTACGTCACTTAGGTGGCAACGAACGTGTAGAGTGGTTCTCTTCAAGACGCCTGGTCAGCATGAAGAGGAAAAGACCAAACCCTCCAGCATATGACAGCACGACAAAACATTTGGTCCTTAGTCCACAGCGGCTTTCACTCTCCATCATACGGCAGCGAGAGGATCAGAGTGGAAGCAGAGGGTGCTAAGAATCTCTGGGTACGACCAGGCTGCCATGCACGGAAACTGAACTTGGCCTGTTACAACGTAAGATCACTCATCGGTGAAGACAGGATATTAGAGCTGGAAAAGGAAGCAGAAAATGTGAATTGAAATATCGTCGGTTTGGCTGAAACAAGAAGAAGAAATGAATCACTTATAAGTTTATCAAGTGGAAATCTGCTGTACACCAGTGGAAACAGTGAAAGGAGTGAAGGTAGAGTTGGGTTTCTGGTCCATAAAGATTTAAAAAACAACATTTTGGAATTCAAAAGTACATCAGAAGACTATTACTCAGGATTTCTAAGAGGTACAAACTAAAGGTTATAATGATTTATGCACCAACATCGAGCCATGATGATGAAGATGTTGAAGAAATGTATACCGAAATTGAGAGTCTTCTAGATGAGCAGAAAACCCACTACACTATTATTATGGAGGACTTCAATGCTAAGGCTGGAAAAAGACAAAACAGCGCAGAAAGGGGAACTATAGGAAATTTTGGAATTGGTGAAAGAAATGAAAGAGGCGAAAGACTTGTGGAATTTGCAGAATCTCAAGGATTGTCAGTAATGAACACCTTTTTCAATAAAAGGGTGAACAGAAAGTGGACATGGAAGAGTCCAAATGGATTAACAACTAATGATATCGACTTCGTCATCACTAACAGAAGATATATTGTGAATGATGTTACCGTCCTGAATAAGGTAAATGTTGGAAGTGATCACAGAATGGCAAGATGTACACTTGATATAGATGTAGGAAAGGAAAAAACTGATTCGAGTAAATAATACAACGGTCTTTGAGATAACAGAAGAGGAGAAAAAGCATTATGTACTGGAACTTAAGAACAAGTTTGAGCTTCTGCAGACTGCTCAGGACCAAGATATCGACGTGGAATATTACAACTGTCTGAAAGCGATAAAGCCAAAGAAACCTATAGGGAAAAAGAAATCCAAAGAAAAAAAAAAATAGTCAAGAAACACTTGTTCAATGAAGAGCAAGATAAACACTGACAAGGAGAAAATTACGTATACTGAGTTATGCAAAGCCATTAGAAAGAGACTCAGAGAGGACATAAGAAGATTTAATACAAGAAAAGCAGAACAAGCATTAAGGGAAAACAAAGGATTTAAATCAGCAGCCATGAGCAGTAATACAGAAAGACAAATGATACTGAAACTGAAGAATAGCGATGGTGTACTTATAAACAGTAGAGAAGGCATAATTCAAAAAGCAGAAGACTACTATAGAGAATTATACAAGGAGCGAGGGAATGATGCCAGCAGTGGGGAAGATGGATTGCAAATTAGCAACACATATGACATACCCAATATTCTTCCTGATGAGGTAAACATTCATTGAAGAAAATTTAGAATCAGAAAGCCCCGGGGGAAGATGAAGTTACTGTAGAGTTGTTAAAATTGGGAGGAAGAGACATAACACAAATGCTGGCAAGGCTCTTCACAAAGTGCATTAGAAAAGGTGTGTCGCCTAAGGAGTGGAATAATGCAATCATAGTTTTGCTGCATAAGAAAGGAGATAAATCAGAACTTGGAAATTATAAACCAATTAGCTTGTTATCCCACATCTACAAGTTGTTCACAAGGATCATCACTAACAGATTAGAAAGAATACTTGATGAGAATCAACCGAAAGAGCAAGCTGGCTTTAGGACAGGATTCTGAACTATGGATCACCTTCACGTAATATCACAGCTAATGGAGAAAGCAAATGAATATAAAACACCATTATGCCTGGCATTTGTGGATTATGAAAAGGCATTTGACTCCATACAGCATAAGGCAATGTTTCGGGCAGTGGAAAGACAAGGCATAGATACCCCACATATTATTATGATTTTGAAGAAAATATATGAGAATACTACCTCCTTTATTAGACTAGACAAAGACAGTAGGAAATTTAAAATCGAGAAAGGAGTTCGACAAGGAGACACAGTATCTCCGTAGCTGTTTACTGCTGCCCTTGAGGAAGCTTTCAGAAGATTAGACTGGTCGCAGAAAGGAGTCAATGTGAACGGAGAGTACCTAAACCATTTACGATTTGCAGACGACGTTGTGATCATAAGCCACGATCCCAAAGAATTAGAGGAAAATCTTAATCAGTTATGCAGAGTTAGTAAGGATTTTGGACTAAAGATGAATGTGGCTAAAGCAAAAGTAATGATGAACAAGTATGCCACAGAAAAGGAAATAATTATTGAAGGAGCAGTAATTGAAAAGGTGGAGTCATATACTTATCTGGGACAAGTTATTAGCTGTAATAATGATAAATGGCTGGAAGTCAAGAGAAGAATAAATTTTGGATGGATAACATTCAGGAAATATAGTCATATACTGAAGAGCAATATCCCAGTTTGGGTGAAACGTAAAATAATTAACCAATGTATACTCCCCACCATGACTTATGGAAGTGAAACTTGGGTGCTTACCAAAAGAATGGAAGAGAAGCTGAGAACTACACAGCGAATAATGGAACGAATTATATTGGGAATCAGACTGTTAGATAAGAAGAGAAACACATGGATTAGGCAGCAAACTCAAGTAAAGGACATTCTTATCAAAACTAAAGAACTAAAATGGTCTTGGGTAGGACCCATAGCTCGAAGACATGATGACAGATGGACTAAGAAAATAACAGAATGGTACCCAAGAGGAGCTAGAAGAAAACCTGGAAGACAAAGGCGGAGATGGATAGATGAAATTCATGAGTTTGTGGGTAGTAAATGGATGGCCAGTGCTCAAAACAGAAGGAACTGGAAAGGTGATTTAGAGGCCTTCATCCTGCAGTGGATTGAAAATGGCTGATGATGATGTTGTACACTGAATTTTACCGTACGCACATCGATCATTTAAAAATGTTCGTATTTGTTTTAACACTGAAATACGTATATGTTCAGGAACATTTTCTGCACATTGAAGGCCTCAACGAAGTTTCAGAAACTCCAATATTTCATATTTAGAAAGTCTAATATCTTCGTTGCTCTTATTTTCTTCCCCTCATCGATATTGTACCTAGTTCTTTAAACTAGTCCTTAAATTTTTTTTAAGGACTAGTTTAAAATTCTTACTCTTAAGGTCATTAGTGCCAACGTGTACAACAATATCACCTTTTGTGCCGTTAAAAGATATTTGCTCTACAATGTCATCCACTTTTGCTCCTGGCAGACATACACTTGTCCTCTTCCACCTATCTCTTTTGCATAATATATTCCCCGTCTCCCTGACAATAGAGTGACCGACAATAACTAGCTCCTGTGGGACTAGCACATTCTGCCTTGGAGATTGTTGCTTTGTTGCCTGATGCACAGGAGTGAGCTTTGGCATTGAGTTTGGCAGCTGAGAGCTTGATGGGCCCCTCATATTAATTTCTTCGAGGGCACCTACCCTACACCTAAAACTCTCAGACACCCATCAGAACACTATGTTGACACCTAATTTCTTTAGTCTCTGCACCTCGCACACAATCCTTCTTGGCTAGATCATGTCCTGTTATAGACAGTTCTGCAAACATTTCACGTTTTGCACATTTTTTCAGACTGTGATGCGTTGGAGAATTGCCCGTTACGGTTCTCCCCGAGCCACAGTACTACCGCTACCCTGTGCCCGTTGCTTTACTGCTCTAGTTTGGGTCATGATACCTTTTAAGTACAATTTAAATAACAATGAAATTTAATAAGATTAATAAATTTTTAATTGATTAATTGATACTACACGCTAACAGATTTCAAATAGAGTGCTAGAATTTTGCTATCTAGTTTTACGTTAAATCTTACTCTATCAAGTTCTGGATATACGTCATGCTATTCCGTATCGTGTAACAATGGCGGCAAGTTACGAACGGTAAATCTACGGACACTAACTTTCAAAATCGCTATCTAAATTCAAAATAAACCAAGGGACTTGACTGTAAAGCTACTTATAGAAAATAATTTTATAACAATTAAATCAATAAAATGGCTAAATACTGTATAAATAAAAACTCAGCGTTTTCAGGAGCTGTTAAATCTTGGGTAAAACTCCAGAGAACGGTACCCCTTACAAAATGGCGTCGAGAAGAAGGGGGAATGCAATAACTCCGCCCACTCACTCGTTCCCCCTCTTCTTGACGATTGCACGTGGCGGATATCACGTGACAACACAACAGCGTGTCGGAGCTGAAAACGGCAATTTTTTTTTCGGAGCAGCAAGTAACAGAAATGCAATTTATTCGGGGAAGGCAAAATGTCACGTAATATAACATCTCAGAGTTATAAGGAAGAAAAATTAACAAGAAAACAACAATTTTTTTTTTTTTTTTTTGTTTTTTCAAAACAAGAAACAAAGTAATGCCACGTGTGGTCAAAGACTGGTTTTTGCTTGAATCCCTCCCAAAGTCGCGTAAAACTAACCTAACCTAAAAACAACCTTTTGCACTAAACACAAATGAAAGTCGATTAAACCGACTCCTCTTATAATTGTTTTTTTTTTTTTTTTTTTCCAACGACTGGGTTTTGCTTGAATCCCTCCCGAAGTCGCGTGAAAACATAACTTTTTTTTTCACTAAACACAAATGAAAGTTGACTAACACGTGCAATTAACAATAAAATTCCTCTTTGTATATGCACAGTATGCCAATAGAATTTTTTTTTTTTAAAGAACGTAACAACTGACTCAACACTAGGTTAATGAGATGGGAAAAGAAAACCACCTCATCAGTCCTGGCATGCGGGCTTGCGGCAGCAAAAAAAACAACGAAACAGTTTACCTGCAGAATGGAACAGGATACACGACACAAACTCAGGACGACACGAGGAACCACGTGGCAAGCTAACCCAATATTAATTTTTTGACACTTACGGTAATTAAAGATGTTAAAAGAAAAATATGAACAATTTATGAATATTTCCAAGTTTCACTTTTCTTTAATTCCGGACGACACGAGGCACCGCGTAACAACAAGGAAACCCAGCAAGCAAATGGGACTGCTAAACGATACGAATTTAGCATTTACCGCTGCAATGACGCCTGTCACGTGACGACCGCCTGAAACGAAGAGGGAGACGCAGTTAGTGAGTGGATCACAACATGTCAATCACCACTTTCTCCGCTTCTCGTCGCCATTTTGAAGGGTGTACCGCTAACTGGAGCATAGCCAAATCTTGTTTTATGAGAAGCGCACTAACTCCTCCTTGCCTGTGCTTAATTAATACCCCTTCTATTTCCTGAAACAATCTGCCTTCACATGCATTTCCCGAAAATTACTCTACAGAAATTCATGTCTAATGTGAATCTTCTGTCTTCTCAGCCTTTACTCTAATGAGAAATCACTAGCAAACAGAGCAAAGAGGGGGGATAAAGAATTCTTCACATATATAAATGCCAAGAAGAGCAGGACAAACCAGATCGGACCTTTACGTAAGGGAAAAGGGATAGTAATAAATACACCAGCTGCCGTTGCAGATGAACTGAACAGTTATTTTGCATCGATATTTACAAATGAAAAGCCTTTTGTGGCAATGGGAAATTGTGGGAGCGAAGTTAAAAAATATGTAATTAATGATATTGAAATTTCGCAAGATTATTTAATGAAAAAACTTTCAAGCCTACAGACCAGTAAGGCTCCTGGAGTTGATGGAATATACCCTATAATCTTGAGAGAGGCGGCAAGCGAGTGCATTGAACCACTGAGGCTGGTTATGCGAGCATCACTAGACTATGGGGAGATTCCCTTGGATTGGAAAAGTGCAAATGTATCTCCCATACATAAGGGTGGCTCTAAAAGTGAAGTGGGAAATTATCGACCTGTCAGTCTGACTTCAGTAGTAGGGAAAATCATGGAGGCAATGATCAAGGGTGGAATTCAGGATCATTTGGATCGAATTGAAATTCTCAAGGATACTCAGCATGGTTTTGTAAAGGGAAAATCATATTTAACAAATCTGGTTCGCTATTTCGAAAGGGTCACTCACGAGCTGGATTTAGGGAATAATTTCGACATTGTTTATTTAGATTTCAGCAAAGCTTTTGACTCAGTCCCACATGAGCGGTTGCTTTATAAGCTGGAACAGGTTGGAATCACTGGGAAAATCCTTAGATGGATAGAAGGATGGCTTCAGGGCAGGAGGCAGAGGGTTGTGATAAATGGCTATTCCTCAGATTGGGTTGATGTAAGAAGTGGGGTTCCCCAAGGATCAGTATTAGGACCACTGTTGTTTTTAATTTTCATAAACGACATTGATGAAGGGATAGAGGGCGTGATGTCTAAATTTGCAGATGATGTTAAAATTGGTAGAGTAGTTAATGATCACTGTCAAGCTGAGCTTCTTCAGAGAGACCTAGATAGACTTCAAGAATGGTCAGAAAAATGGCAGCTGTGCTTTAATCCAACAAAGTGTAAGGTATTACATCTGGGAAACAGTAATCCCAAAATAACTTATTCACTTGGTGGAGTTCAACTAAACCCAGTACTGGAGGAAAGGGACTTGGATGTTACGATACGGTCAGACATGAAATTCTCTGAGCATTGTAAACAGGTTGCAAGGAAGGCCCATGGTGTCCTATCGATGATCTATCGAAATTTTGCAAGTAGAGATAGGGACGTGATAATCCCATTATATAAGGCTTATGTTAGACCACACTTGGAATACTGTGTTCAAGTATGGAGACCGCACCTAAAGAAAGACATCGAGCTTCTTGAAAGGGTGCAAAGAAGGGTAACTCGCCTGGTGAGATCGGCAAAACGGCGTCCTTATGAAGAAAGACTTCGAATATGTGGGTTGCAGAGTTTGGAAACTAGACACCTTAGAGGAGATTTGATTGAGGTGTTTAAGGCTCTGAGAGGCATCAGTAAAATGAATGAGGATAAAATTTTCAAGATTATAAATGATGCTAGAACTAGGGGACATAAATTCAAGTTACGGGGGGAAATGTTTAGATTGGACTGCAGGAAGTTTTATTTTAGCCAGCGAGTTATAAATTACTGGAATAAGTTGCCTTCATGGGTGGTAGAGGCCGACAGTTTGGGGAAATTCAAAGGTCATCTGGATAGTACTTTCGGGTAAGGGAAGCGCATAGGATGATAGGATTAATTTCCTTTTTATTTATTTTTATTTCATTTTATTATTTTTATTTATTTATTAATTATTATTATTTATTTATTTATTTAATTTTTGTTTTTATCATTGTTTTGTTCGGATTTATTTTTATTTATTTTTTTTTTTGGCTGGTGCAGCATAAGCCATAGGCTTTCTTGCACCATACGGCCGTTACTAATACTAGTACTAATACTAATACAGTACTCCATGTTGTTGTTGTTATTTGGTTTTTAGGAGCATTAGCAACTACGGCCATATTGCTCCGGGATATGCGGTGGTCATTCCCTGACCTTTCCGCATCCTCCGTATTTGGTGGCGACGGGCTCGAACCCCGGTCTAATCAAGAAGCGTGTGCTACGCACTGCTGCTTCTTCCCACCTGGCTACGGAGGCGCCCCACACACACAGTACTCCATACACGGTACTAAGTTAAAGTGACTAGATGTCCCGGACTTCAGTCGTTTTCCCCGCATTGCAAACTGTCCCGGATTGGACACGTAACCTCCATAATACAAACATAATGCAAATTATCTGCATTATGTTTGCAGGGAACCAATAGTATAACGGAAAGAGTTTTTTTTTTTTCGGTAGTAAATAAGTTGTGGACGTCAACAAAAACTGACCGTAGAAACGCTGAAAGCAATACTACAAAAATAATGAAGAATTATTAAGAAAAATTCACTCAGCGGAAAAATATATTTAATTATATTATTTAATTTTTCTTTTTATTGTTAAAAGAAGTATGTATTTTTATTATTAGTATTATTTCACAGAAAAAACCTAACTTTTTTACATTAAACTAAAATGAAAGTCGATTAAAAACATGACCCCTAATAAGTGTTTTGCCTCTTTCTAATAACACAGAGGTTCCCAACCTTTCTCGGTTCACGGCGCCCTTAGTGTCCCAGTAATTTTTTCAAGGCACCCCTAGGCCAAAAGAAATAACTAACACAGTGGTTTTCGGCCTTTTAATATATAGCTATATAATAATTTTATTCTTTATATAGAGGTACTAAATAAAGATCAATTATAGATCACCACCAAATTAAAAAGATACGGTACAATGGATATTGTACCGTACCCTTTTATAATGAAATAAATATATAAATTTCAAAATAATAATAACTTAATATTAATAAGTAATAATAATAAGTAACTTAAACCCAAATTACACGGAACCCCAAGATGGTTGTTGCGGCACCCTAGTGTGCCGCGGCACCCCAGTTGAAAACCACTGTTTAAATAACAACTATTTTTCTCAGTTCATATGCTTCATGCTGTTCGTCATGTAGCGTAACGCGAGGGGTACCTCTCCTAACTTAAAATATAATATTTCAAAATTTTAATACTTCTTAATATCCTGTACATTGTATTATCCTATTTTTATTTGGTTTAAATTAGCATTAAGAAGGGCACATGACGACGCACGAAAGCAAGCTTATATAGCATCAGCCAAAAAAAAAATAAATAATAATAAATAAATAAATAAAATAAATAAATAAAATAAACAACATACACACACCCTTCTAATTTTATTTCCACTCGCTCCAAATGTTAGTCTAGTTCTGCATTGAATCTTAAGCTATCAACTTCTACAACGACAGATGGACAGAGGCGGATTTAACGGCGGGCGCACCGGGCGCGCGCCCTGGGCCCCGACTTCTGAAGGGCCCACGCAAAACTGCAACAAATTAGCTGAACATATTAGTTCAAAACTTTGTGATTATTATTATGCTATTATTAATTATATTATACATATATTATATTCAAATTTTATTGGAAATAAAACATTAATAGTACATAATATTTTTTATTTATTTAAAAAATTGGTTACATGTATTTTTATTTTCCCTGTCTCTCTCTTTTTTTTAAGGGGCCCAATATTTTCTTCTGCGCCCGGGGCCTAAACCGACCTTAATCCGCTCCTGCAGATGGAAGTTTGTTCCAGCAATCAACCACCCGCTGGCTAAAGGCAAACTTACACACATCTATCCTACAACTGTCTTTCCTCAATTTGAATTTATGCCCTCTCAGGCGATTATTCTGAGGAAGAATCCCATCAGCATTGAGCATGCTCACACCATTCAAGGCTTTATACACCTCAGTCAGATCACGTCGCAGGTGCCTAGTCTCCAGACACTGTAATATGCAAAATTTAAGCCTTTCTTCGTAAGAGCAGCCCTTTGTTCCATTCACTAATCTTGTTGCCCTTCTCTGTACTCGTTCCAACAGCTCTACATCTTTCTTAAAATGAGGCCTCCAGACTTGTATACAGTACTCAAGGTGTGGCCTGACCATTGCCTTATATAAGAGGATAATCACCTCGTTATCCCTGCTAGAAAAATTCCTGTATATCATTGACAAGACACTATAAGCTACTCTTACAGACCGTCTGCACTGCTCATAAAACTTCATATCTGCCTGCACAATTACCCCCAGGTCCTTTTCCTTCTCTAGTCCCACTGTCAGTGTAGTACCACAGAGTTGATACGTCACTCTGGGGTTGCTGCTTCCCATATGTAGTTATTATTATTGCATATATTATTCTTGCATTATGAAAGTTCCATGTTCTTCACAGTCCACGTGGCAACTATTTTTGAAAGTATAGTAAACAGAACAAATAACAGATTATCAATAATAATCTGTTAGTTCTTCGGTAAATTATCATGTGCGCGGAAAATGAGCATGATAATTTATCATGTGCATTTTCCGTGTTTCATTGAAGACGATGAATCAAATTGGTACAAGAAAAAAGCTGTATTAGAGCTCAGAATGGATAGGAACATCATAATGCCCTTTCAGTTCCTCACACGCATCGGTAACGTCATGTGTATACGTCTAATTATTAAAAATAAAATCATTTATTAACGATCACTCCGTTTCGTAAAATGTTCCATTTTGACTCTTGCGTGTTCCATTTGATTAAGTCCAGCATGTTTCAGCAATTGCGGTACTTGTTTTGCATTCTTATGAAAGCAAGGGCAAACATATCAGGATTGGTCAAAGAACCTACCGTAACGTCTAGAGGAAACAATAACCCTGAACAAGATCACGTGATTCTTGCTGTACATTGACCCCACTTGCTGTCGTCTAAATAATTTCTTCCTGTTTTTCGCGCAAAACCTGCCCTAGCACTGCTGCTCAGCTTAACAAATCTAATGAAAAGTCGCTAGGCACAGCTTATTATTGTTACTGTTGGTGCACTGTTCCGTACAGATAAGCAATTCTCCACCAGGTCATGAGAGCATTGAGTTGGAAGCAGAAAAACTTTAAAATTACTTAAAATATCTTAATATATATTTTAATGATTAAAAATTTAATCAGATTGATTTAATGAAAAATTAACGAACGACTCTCATAGTCCCTAAAAAAATTAAGTTTATCATCTATGGTGGACATGTGGTTTATAGACAAAGCTGAAAATAGGCACATAAAATAACACTGTTCAACAAATAAATTCTTTGAATTTGTTTCCTTTCCTAAAATAGGCAAACTGTACTAATTTTGGGGTCGAGAAAAACGAATATGACTCCAGAAATTTTTATTAGCTCTAGTTGTTGAGATACAGTGCTTTTGCTATTGTCTAAGAACATAGTAATTTCAGTAGTAGTCGGGAGTGAAAAGTAATATTAAAAGAATCTCATATTTACATTTTCTTTATACAGCATAAATCAGTTGTTTTTAATTAAAACGAAAAAAAAAAAAAAAAACAAGAACACAAAACTGCACACGAACCCAAAGTACTTTTGTGGCTTATTCATGACAAATTGTCAAATTGTGGCTTATTCATGACAAATTGTCAAATTGTGGCTTATTCATGACAAATTGTCAAATTGTGGCTTATTCATGACAGCGCCTGTTTTGCTTGTTTTCTACTTTCGGGGCATCTCTTGTTACTGTCTAACAGTAGTCAGCAAGCATGGAAGCGTTCCACCTACCCTGAAATCTTTCCATTGCTGAAATGTCTTGGTGGAATCGCTCACCGTGCTCGTCACTCACTGCACCACAGTTGTCAGGGAAGAAGTCCAGTTGAGTCGAGAAAGTGGATTCTCAGTGACATGTTGCAGCCTAAGTGATGATACAGGGGATCCTCGTTATCCGAGCATAATTGGTTGCAGAAAATTCCACTTAAAATGAATCAACTTAAAACGGGGATAAATTTTCGTAATGCTTATTTTTTAAATAAAACTAAATGCAACTAGGCTTAATATTTTAAGAGTTTAGATTTTATATCTATATAATATCAGTGTAGATACACCATAGACAACTCTTAAAGATAAAATATAACAGTAGTGTGAAAAGCATCATTTCATCTGTATCTCGTTTGTGCACATCCTTCACAACGAGTTGCCCATGTATTGCACAACCTCGATTAAGTAACGTTCATTAATAGAGAAGACTATTGTTTCTTATTCTCGGTGGGCACCACCACCCAGACGGCACCGTTTCAAAGCTAGTTGCCCTTTCATCGGTGGGTGGGCAGGTACCCTGGTATTGCAAGTGAAGCGTTACTTATTCGAGGTACTGCAGTACATGGGCAACTCGTTGGGAAGGATGAGTAGATATGGTGTATCTACACCGATATTATATAGTAATGTTTATTATGTACTTTTACATAGTACAAAATGGATGAAGGAACTGAAAAATGAGAAAATTATTTTATTGGACATTTTTTTTTTTTTTTTTTTTTTTTTTTTATTATAATGTGTTACACAATGTAAGGTAAAGTAAAGTTTATTAAATTACTATTTTTCAGTTGTACGAATAAAAAATGAATCCAGAGGTGTTTGTGCTTTTTTTTTTTTGGTCTTATTTTTTCAGATAAAATTGTGTCGTAGCATTTAGTTATGTTATTATTATTATTATTATTATTATTATTATTATTATTATTATTATTATTAGCCATATGGCGCAAGGAAGCCTGGGGCTTTTGCTGCACCAGCAAAAAAAAAAAAAAAAATTCAGTTACCCACAGAGAGAGAGAGAGAGAGAGAGAAGTAGAAGGAAATCACCAAGAAAGAGAAGAATGATGATATCCGGCTCAGGACCCTGGGTGTGCCAAGCCCATACTCACCAGATGTGAGCCCCTGGGGTCTGTCTTTAACTTCGTGATTAAGCACGATCATGAAGAAGATCGTTCTCACAAAAAATATTCAAGTGCTTGGTCAATTTTCTCAAGGGAATAAGCTTCAATTCTTCAATTTTCAAATCCTCGTAACTGAGGGACTCGGATACCAGGGATCCCTGTACCTTTCTAGAAGGTTGTTAAGGCTCAACATAGGTTCCAGCTCTTTGGTTTCCCAGGAAGTCATGCACAACACTTTTAAAGGCTTCCGAAGCTGCGTTCTCATTACCTTGGAGGACTCGCTCAAAGTTTTCATCCTCTAAAAGTTCCCGAATTTGCGGACCAAGAAAGAACCCTTCCTTAACCTTAGCATCACTGAACAGTGGTAATTGTTTCCACTGTTTCAAGTACCTTTCAGGTACTTGAAAGCTTCTCCATCCTGTGTCATCCCCTTAACAGAGTTCTTCATGAGTCCCAGTTTGATGTGTGAAGGGGGCAGAAGAATTTTGCTCAATCAACCAAAACAAATTTTGATATTAGGGTCCCCTGTAAATGATTACATATACTCATACATTTATTTTGTCTGTAAATTGCGTGTTCTCTGGTCGATTTGCTGGACGAAAAAAACTAGTTTCTGGGGGGAGGGGGGAAACCTTGCTATCTACGCCTGAGACCGACTAACTCAGCCACGGAGTGAAAAAAGCGCACTAAAGTTCCTCGCGTCATCGACGGGATTCGAACCTGGGCCTTTTCCACCCGGTGTGGGGAGGACGGTGACGATACCACTGTTTTACGCCCGCAGATGCTTCGATCAACCAGAGGATTGTGCTGGACATTTTTTTTTTTCTCCCGGGGCGCAGATTTTCCCTTAGAGGCCAGACTTTTCTCTTGTAGTGTGAGCAGGGCCGTCGCGATCCTATGTGCCGCCAGTAAGCAGATTTTCCGCCCCAAAATATTTGAATTAAAAAATAAAATAGCATTCATTTATTGAAAAAGAAAAGAATTACAAAATATCTCCCATATAATATAATGAAACAACAAGCAAAAATAACAAAATAATTCTGAAATTCTGGAAATAAACTTTCAATTCGAAATCACAGTAATCGTATTCTATCACAATAATAAAATAAAAGGAAAATTATAATGTTAAAAAAGTTATACAAATTTATTAATTATTTCATTTATGTTTATTTTTTTCAAAAGAGGTCATTTTCTATTGAATTTATTGACAAATTAGAAAGTCCTTTTTGAGACATTATCGATCGTAAATAAATTTTGATTAATTTTAATTTTGAAATACTCCGTTCACCTGAGGCAGTTGAAACTGGTCAAGTTAGAAAAATTCTTAGTGCAACTGCTACATTTGGAAAAGTATCTGTAAAATCCTTTTTAAAAATATATTGTAACGATTCAAATGGAGTAATATTTCAAGTGGATAGCGAAGAAGAATTTCTTCATACAGCTTAAAACATGTAAAATTTCCGGCGCCCGCGGTAACCAGGCACTACGGGAGCTAGAATTAACCTTTATAACACTCAGAATTTCTCTCCCGAACCGACTGATGACGGAACTGCGAAACTCCAACGTTAGGACTCTTGGTTCTTCTCATTTTTAGTTTCATAACCGTTAATTTTTATGTATGACGATCCAAGCGGAAAAGAGTGCCTTTATCCCTCGGGAAACTTTTTTATGTTTTTCAATTTCCCATTTTAATTATTTCTTCATTATATTTTAACCCTACCGATTAGGAGGTAAGTTTCGTGATATTTATAAGCAATGCTAAAAAATTGAAATCGTATAAAGAATCGAAGCTGTAAGCATATGCTAACAAATAAGTTGCACATGGTAACCCAAAAAATACTTACCCTGAGAAAAATTAAAATACAGTACTATATATAGTACAGTCAGTCTTCGTATAACACATGTTTACACTACACGAATTCGATCATACACGATTTATAAATAGGGTAACGATGTTGTATATAATCTAGCCGAATTCGCTTGTGCGCGATTCGCCTTTGTGTTTACAAGGAATGGCAGTCTAACTCGGGAATCACCCGAACTGAAAGACGAAAAGTTTCCGAAAATATATTTGTTTTTCATACTATTGAAGGTATCAGTGAACGGGAAACACATTTCACCATAATAACATAGTTGCACAATTGCAGCTATCGGTATTATCGCAAATGCAATTAGATCAAGTTTACTACCCGTTTATAACAGATTCCACTAGTAAGAACGCAACTTGAAATTGTTTTTATTGTTTTATGGTAGTGACCTCCAGAAATGTGTTTTAGTAAAATGTGAGCTAGCACGAGGTGATAATAGTATTTCCGTCATTACTGCTTTGTTTATCCAGTTGCTACAGGCGGGCAGCTTTGTTTCTGTGTATCAAGGGTGCCTTCTCATTTTTTGTCTTTTTATACTGTAATTGTGTTTCATTTCCTAAAAATGAGTAAAATACTTTAGAAAAGTGTGAAAAGGAAGCGTGCTGGTGAAGATACTACAGATTCAGAGAGAAAAAGAAAAGCAATATGGATAGACTGTCAAAAATTCTTACCGGGGAAAACTTGTAGCGGCTTCATACAAGTGTTTATGGCCAAAATCACACCGGTCTCCGGTAAGGCCAGTCTGCCTCTGTCGATAGAGAAAAAAACGAAATTATGAAACGCTTTGAGCGAAATGAAAGAACATGTGATATTGCGTGTATCACTAAATAGAAAATTTCGCTATACAGAAGTTCATTAATTAAACAGAGGTCCTACTTGTATATGTCAAAAGCTTTTTTTTTTGGCGCCCACTTGAACTGCTGCCTGTAAGCAACGCTTACTTGCCTATCCACTTGCGGTGGTCCTGAGTGTGAAGACCTAGCTCAACTGTCCCACTCGCACAGGAAACAACAGTACTTTGTGTGTCCCAACTGCATGCCCAGCAGTATTGCAATCACCTTCAGGTCTCCACAGATCTGCCATTGGTGGTCTTTGTACATCATTGCTTCCAGAATTAATTTCATATTCTCATATGTCTCCTTTATGTGGACAAATTTCAAATTCAAATTATTATATTAAGGTCACCCATAATTTCTTACATAAACCTATATTTGTGTCTGTAAATTGCATGTGTTACCCTGGTCGATTTGCCTGTTTTGCTGGACGAAAAAAAACTAGTTTCTGGGGGAAAAATACCTTGCTATTTATACCTGAGACCGACTAACTCAGCCACGGAGTAAAAAAGCCTGTTAAAGTTCCGTGCATCATCGACAGGATTCAAACCCAGGCCTTTTCCACTTGGTATGGGGAGGACGGTGATGATACCACTGTGCTATTGTGCAGACTCTTTGTGTGTGTGTGTGTGTGTGTCGGGGTGGCCCCTAGGCATATGCCCATCTCTACCTAGAACTCCTGTTTTAAACAGTAATACTGCTAAATGGGCATGAGGTGGAGAATGAAATTCAAAACCAAGAAAAAAAATATATAAATAAATAATATGTATTTAATATAATTAAATTTATTTAATTTAATTGATCTTAATTTAATAATTTAGTTGATTTAGAACAAGACAATTAATATTTCAAGGATTGTTTGGGGGTGTTGTGGGTGTCAGGCCTCTTAGCCACCAGGGAGCAACCAACACCTGGACAGCTGCTATCTGGTGCCCATCCCTGGCAAGAGGAGTGGGATTTGGGTTTACTGTTAAACTGTTGTACAAGAAGCACAAATCATTCACCCACCGCAGGTAGTGCATCACCGGTGGGTACCTGCGATTCCACTCCCAGGTTGCCAAGACCTGGGAGCCAGGAAAAAAAAAAAAAAAAATAGTGGACCAGATGGTCGAGTAAAGTTAATTTACCCAAGTTATTTACAACTTGATTTTGCCCCGTAGTATAGTTTAGAATTTCTATATACCGTTTAACTTTACTTTTAATTTGCTTGATCTTAAGGCTAAACTTAGTATAGATCAAGACCAAGGAAATCAAGTTATACTGGACTTCAGTAATGCAACCAAATTATGATATTAGGGTCTCCTGTAAATGATTACATCTACCCATATATTTATTTTATCTATAAATTGCGTGTGTTCTCTGGTCAATTTGCCTGTTTGCTGGACGAAAAAACGCCAGTTTCTGGGGAAAAAACCTTGCTATCTATGCTTGAGACTGACTAACTTAGCCATGGAGTGAAAAAAGTCCACTAAAGTTCCTCACGTCATAGACTGTGTTCGAACCCGGACCTTTTCCACCCGGTGTGGGGAGGACGGTGATGATACCACTGTGCTATCCGTGCAGACCTTCGGTAATGCAGTGAGGACAACACAAGACAACGTGACAATGAACAAAAAGCTAATACCAAGTTTCATAATCCCATCTCTTCAACAGGATCACTTTGCCTTTTCTAATCTCAGCTCCAAATACTGTGTCAACGGTCCTTTGGGCTCTCCTGAAGACGACTGAACAGGAAAGATCCAAGGAAACTTTCCTGCAAAGGAACAGTACAGAATGATGTCTTCCAAATATGGACACTGGGAGAATCATTGTGCGTATTTAACTTCAAGCTGATTGTAACAAATTGAATCTGTGTTACTAGATCTGAAATTCTGGATGAAAAAGTTTTAATTTTTTAAGTCATAAGATGCAATTCACGAGACAGAAAAGGACAATTCAAATTTAAAATAGTTGCAATTTTTCAATTTTGTTCTAAACAGTATGAAGCTATCATTAAACCAACAAGGTTGATCTAAGTGCCAACCTTTTAATAAAGACTTCAGCTGTGAACTTCTGAAAAGCAGCAATTTTCTAAGCTACCCACAAGAGGGATAACATTGTCATTCTCCAGGTCAAAGACTTTCTGTTTCAGAGTTACTCTCTACAGACTACTGGGGGCAATGTAGTAGCACGTGTCCAAGTTTCAGATTCCCCGCACATGCATGGGGTAATTTTCCAAGTTTCTTTCAAATAGTTTAGATCTCAAGGACCTGTGTCCTGTCAAGATATAAGATGTCGAGATTGTTGGTGAAAACCAGTGCGCAGCTGAACTAGAACCTGCAAATATCACTTCAGGAATAAAAGCCTTGGTAACCACACCATGTTCTGTTTGATCTCATTCTTGCCAAATGCGCCAAATTCTTGTTTTTTCATTTTTAAGTGTTTGCTGGATCTGAGATTAAGTTGAAGCAGGAGGTAGAAATTCCCTTCTTACGACGACTTTTCATTCCCATGCATATAATATGAAGATCAAGGGGCAATGTGCCCGCAGTAACCTGGAGAGCCGGATTAGAGACTGTTCTTGGCACATCTGATGTTGATAAAAGCATAGATCTTTGTGTTGAAATAAGTTTTCCTCGAATTTTGGTTTTCATGGCAGCCAGCTGCCAGATTCTGCAGGCATGTGAAATAATTGGGATGAAAATAGCTTTATAATATAAAGAACTTTTTTGTCAAGCCCCATTCCTTCCTAGACACTCTTATGACTGAAACCGTGAAGTTTCTTATTTTTTCTGACATCTTATTGATGTGAGGTTAAAGAAATCCTGTCATTCAAAGTGAGTCAGAGTTATTTCACACTGCTAACAAAAGGAATTTATTTTTCATTTAAAAGCACCCGAGGATGTCTGTTATAAGCTAGTTTTCCTCTAAAAACCATAAAGTTCATTTTAGTGTGCGAGTTTGTTCAGTGAGGCCGAATGAGAAAGATCATCAAAAATAATTTGTATCTTGTCCTCAATAATTCTGCGGGACTGGCCGCTGACTCCAATCACTAGGGCATATACAACCTTGACATAATCAGGATGGCTGTGAGTGAGCCATTGATCGAGTACTTCATTCCAGAGGAGAGGCCTCAGGACTGATCTCTGCCGGCACCCTCTGGAAACAGCAGACTCATAAACCAGGTGACGAGAACACACTTTTTAATTTTTCTGTCTTTGAAGTATGATCTCAGGGTAAAAAAGTGCAGCCATTATCAACGCACTGCAGGATGGAAGCCTCCTCAACAATTCATGCTGAGGGAAATGGACCATAATCTGCCACACTGGTCCAGTGCGGGTTGGCAGATTGACTGTATTCAGCAGTCAGGGGCTTGAACCCCGGTCTACTCAAAGAGCGTGTGCTACTGCACTTCCGCTCTTGACCTCTCGGCTATAGGGTACTGTATATATACTGATCACAACGAGCAGAATGCAGGGACCTGAGGGCACTCTCCGACCAAAGTGAGTCAAAAGCACTTTCAAAGTCCATGAACAGCATTAAGACATATTTACTGGGTGAAGAACAAATGAATTCCAAAACAGTTTGAATCGCGTCCTCAGTTGAGTGACCCCTCTTGAAACCAAATTGGTTGTGTGAACATAGATTGAATTCGTGTAATTTATTAGTTATTCTTGGGGCCAAAAGTCTCCTAAAAATGTTTCCAAGGTTAGCTAGAAGAGAAATGTCTGTAGGCACAAGGATCCAATTTCAATTTACCTGGTTTGTTGAGAATTTTGAGAAGAGCAATCTTCCAAGGTTTTGGGAAGACTCCCTCTAGTAAGCATTTATTGAACATATTTAATAAGATATTTGGGTGAAGATCATGAAATTTCGTGATAATTTTATTTTCTATGAGGTCAAGCCGTGGACATTTTTTGGGATTTAATTTTGATATAGCCAATCCGAAGTCAACAAAAGTAAAAAGCTCAATGCCAATACTCTGATAGTCCTCATTACCATTACGAATCTCCACCTCAGCAGGGGAGTCATAAGCGCAAAGATCAGTAGGAAATAGTTTTTGACAATAGTGTCAACAGTGAAGGTCTAGTCCGATGATTCAACGTTGTCAGCAATCACAGTATTGTAAATATCCCCACAAAGGAGCTTGTTTCTTATTATTTTATATATTAAGCCCCAAGGCTCAGTGTTTCCATTATTTTAGACTAAATTTTGCCAATTGTTGATTTTATTTTCTACCACTGCCTTGTGAAATATTTTCCTCTTGCTTTTGAGATCATCTTTAAGAAATTGAACGTCTTGCTCTGAAAGCAATCGTCCTCGTTGGAAAGCACTCCTGGCCTGTTGCACCTGCTGCCCCAGACGAGCAAGATTAATCTACCACATGCATACGACTGTCCACTATGCCAAAGAAAGGACTTTGAATTTATATCTGTAGTAATTAATAAATTGCTGCCAGCAAATCTAGTGCAAATTCTGTTAGGTATGTGCAAGGAGATGTCCACAATCTCCAAAGGGGGGTAGTAGAGTGATACTAAATAAAATGCGCCAGAATTCACAGAAACCAGGACTCGGATAACATTGGTCGAGCGTTCATTAGTAATGACTGTTATAACCAAGTCACCGTTGTTGACAATTTCAGCCTTGGGAGGAGAATCGCAAGATGTGATCACCCTTGATGAAATGGGAACCTCATTACCTTGCGAGTCGCTCCACCAACGTGGGAAGAGAAGAATGGCTCCTGCAGACAAATCAGGTCAAAGCCTTCCTCCAGAGCAGCAATTCTCATTTCGTCTGAGGCCGTCCTTGAGTGTAGACTGTTTATTTTTATTTCATTATTTCTGTAGATAAATTTAGCAGATGAGGACCTATCCATTTAGGGTTTGTTTGTTAGCCTGTTCAACTGCCTTAATGTATTTGGGATACTTAGGGTCTCGAACTGAGTGATTAATATCCGTTTTTTCTCTTACAGTTAACGCACTGCGGTGGTTGATCTTTTAGATTACTCTGAATACATATAACCACCTCCTGCACAGTGACCACACGGCACAGTCTTGTGAGAACAATTTTGTGCCGAGTGGCCATACCATATGCCAAACACCTGAAGCATTTATTCACTACTATGAATTTCCTGAACTGATGCGAGGTAAAATTAAGTATATTCTCTCATTTTGTAGTAAGCAATTTATTATTCTGGGACTAAAACCTATCACCCAATTAATTGTTTTGCTGTTGGTTCTTAAGCCGAACCTAAAAGTGGTCTCCTGAGTGACTTCTTCCTGTGAGAACTCAAATTCTTATAAATTTTTGTTATAAAGATCTGTCAAGATCTCCTCTTTGGAATATTCCTTGGACACATTATATATTAAAAGTGTTGGATTGGTTGATCTCAGTTTTTCCACAGAGATACCTACGTCCTTAAAAATAGCTGCATTCTTAATTCTGCTGGCATCAACAGAAGAAGCAATCTCAAACAACAGACCATTATTGCATAGGATTCTTATATTTCTAATCTTCATATCACAGTAATCTTTCTTTAGTCTCTGTAACAGTCTTTTTTTATTTCATGCCCTGAAGCAAGGGAAGAATCTGATAGAGGTCTTAAAATCAGTATATTGTTGGGATCACCTGCAGCTCCTTTTCTTTGTATTGGTTGTGTTCCAATCTCTAAATGACCCTCGAGACCCTGCCGAGAATTACTACTGCCTTCCTCAAACTGCAAAGCATGCCCAGAAGACAACTCCTGAACAAGACCAGAGAGACCTGAACCCACCTTAACTGCCTCAGCAAATTGCTTTTCTCTACTGCACGAGAATGTCTGACTGAAGATTGTCCCAGGAAGTATTTATCAAACAGATCCACCCTAATCTGCAACTCCGTTGATTTTGTTTTTAGTCTCTTTTTGTCTTTATAGCTTCCATATCTGCCCATAGGCTGAATATATGATTGGAAGCTGTTTTGGTAACTTTGCTCGTATCTGCAGACATGTAATCACCAAGTGCCTTCTTAATCTTAGTTATTGCTTGAATAGCTGAAGAGTCCAAAGAGCCACCCAAAATTAATCCCTCAGTAAAAGATGTATTGTTGACTGTGAAGGATTAGCATTCGTTCCCTTATCTGAAGTTTAATTGTCAGTTTTGTCGTTATTGACATTGGTGTTATGAGAGACCATGGCATTAGATGTTTAATCTTCTTGATTAGAATCCTTATGACACCTTTTTACTATAGTCTTGGGATTTTTCATCCTTTAATTTTAACTTCTTTAGTGGAAGAGGCATGAGAATCCTTGCCCTTCAACTCCTGAGAAGAATCTAAACCTGAAGATGTACTGCCCCCAGCCGAATCAGAAGCAGTCATGTGTGGTTTTCAAATCACCACTTATTTCTAAATCACCACTAGTATCCATGTTAAGTGTGGTGACAGCATGGCCTAGAGGAATTGAAGGATGAGCATTGCCATTGTGGAACAAAACAGCTTTTAAACTTAGCTTTGAGTCTTTGAATAGCCTCCAGTCCTGTGGGTTGTGCTCCACGTTCAAAGCTGTCATCAAACCATTGACATCACAGCAGGCAACAAGGTTGTTTTCACTTTTAAAATATGGAGTCAAAGCATTCTGCCTGCTCTTGTACACGGACACCTTGACATTTGATTGCAGAAGATTCCACTGTTGGAGCCTTGATCCCAGAAGCTCTGCTTTATCATTCAATAGATCTAGGTCTCGAATTAGATCACTTAGTTCACCTTGAGTAATTCTGTGTGACTCACTCAGCGACTTGGGTTCTGGCACAAAATCAGGATCCTGTGATGTTGAAAGCCCAGGTTGACCATCATTCCTCACACTGTCCCCATCTTCATCATACTCCAAAGTGTACTCTTCTGGAGGGTGAGGTACGGGCAGACCATCCCATGTGCCACTGGTCGGATAGCTGATGAGATGTTGGGGTAATCTGCAGTCCATTTCCTTTTTTTTTTGACATGCCAATGCTGAAGAGGAGGCACCATGCAGAAATAAGTCATTTACATGATTTGAAGGCTCCCTCCAAATCATTGGAATGGCAAAAGGCATGAACATTCTTTGTTATTCAACCATCTATGGAGATTTACAACAAATATGAGGTGCCCATGGTTTATCTTATTCCCCTACCTTACGGCCAAAATAATTGTAGTAGGCTGTCTTCACAAGTGGAGTCAATTGGCATTTCTGAGTGGAAATGTCACATCATCATCACACACAACAAAAATTGTCAACACTATTAACACATTTAGTGGCATCCTGGCTTTTTACATAATTTTTGTCCATAAACCTGAAAAAAAAAAATGAACATCACGTGCAAGGTAAATGATACACAGAAATATGAATAGAGAAATACAAATACACAGAAATAAAAAAAAAAAAACCAAATACAAAAAAAAACATGTCGTATCTGTTCCTGTTTCAGTGTTACCAACCTGTCTATTCTCTAGACTCCAAAATTCCCTAGTATTCATCATCAATATCCCCCTAAATCATAAGAGGGGCTATATCATTGAACTGAGAGCTAACTAAGAGTTTTAAATATTATATTTGTTTTTCTCATGCTGATTAAGAATTCACTATTTTCAAGCCAGAAACATTTTTGGTGTTGACCAGTGTAATTACTTACTTACTTTCGTGATGTTTATATATGGCCTCTACCTAATTGAAAGAGTTATTTTATTAATTTGCCCATTTCAGGTGGCAGTATATTTGATCACAACGGAGTACCACTTGATTCAGAAAAGGCGATACGTGTGGCTACACACTGGCTGGCTTCGTAGAAAGTGCGTTTCAGTGCAGTTTAAGAAATCCTATTAGTTTTCTGTTTTTTCCCCCGATTTTTTTTAAACAATGACGTATGTAGGATATAACCTCCTCTACAAAGATTGTTGGTAATAATCTGAAAAGGAAAGTAATAATTTCCAAAATGTTTTACCTTCACATTCATGTTTCCCATTGATTTGTGCAAGAAGTGAAATTTGCCTGTTCCAACCCTGTTAATTAAAAACCCTGTTCCAACTACAGTTAAACCTACAGTTCCAACCCTGTTCCAACTACAGTTAAAAACAGTAAAAATATTTGGTTAATCTTTATGAGCTGGCAGAGCCATGGGTGATGCGAACAAGGCTGTAGCTCAGTGGTAGAGCATTCGCTTTGCAACCCCAGGGGCTCACATTTGATGAGTATGGACTTGGCACACCCAGGGTCCTGAGCTGGATATCATCATTCTTCTCTTTCTTGATGATTCCCTTTCCACTCTCTCTCTCTCTCCCAGGGTAACTCGGGAATTTTTTTTTTGGCTGGTGCAGCATATGCCTCAGGCTTCCTTGCGCCATATAGCTGATAATAATAATAAAGGCTCTTGCCTCACGTTAAAAGCTGAAAGGGGCGCCAAAAGAAAGATTAAATAATTACCAACATTTTTGATTTTATGTTTTGATTATTCCAACCCATTTTTCATCTTGGTTTTGTAAGACAAAAATCTTTATCACTTCACTGTACAGATACCAAGCTCTCCTTGCTAGCACTACTGGGGTGCCACCATGGTTGTTGCCCACTGGTTGTCATTGTTACAACCTTTTATTTTTATTAAAACATAATACTAGAAATGTATTTTGAATAAGTCATATTTTTTTAAATTAATTTTTTAAAAATATTTTAGGGAAGGTTCAATTTTTCATTCTTGCCACAGGTACTAAAATGGCTCAGCATGGCTCTGCAAGCTGGTACCCTTCCAGTTGATCGTTGGGAGTAGCAGTGATTGACATGCCGAGCTCACTAGGCATTGTCAATCACCTTTACCATTGTTTTAAAATCGGAAAACGTTCCCGATTTTAAAACAGCGGCAAGAGGGGGGATAAACACCATAAGACTAACCATAGCAGGCTAGGCATGTACTGTGACGTCACACCTCCTCGAAACTCAACCAAAATAATACCAGCTTGTAAAGATTAACCAACTATTTTTTTGAGTCCAAACGTGCTACGTTGTTTCATGTTAGGATTTCAATCTGCAGCCCTTACCCTGCAGTAAGTACCTGATTATAATGATATCCTTTGTTTTGGTTATTTTACTTGGTCTCTTCAACTGCTATTGAAGCATAAAATGAGTTGGCTTAGCATTAGCAACCCCCCCCCCCACCCTCGTAGGTAGCACAGTTGGTAGAATCGGCATCCTCCCCATACCGGGTGGAAAACATTTGCATTATGGCGTGAGGAATTTTTTTTCATAATGTGGATGAGTTAATAGGCCTCAGTCGAGGGTAGCATGGTTTTTTTCTCTCGGAAACAAGTTTCTCGTCAATCAAACAGAAAATTGACCACAGAACACAATTTACAGACAGTATACATAAAGCAATATGGCCTTAGTCGCTGATGCTCCAAAAACCTTATTACATCACCAACTCCCTCCCTCCATTTAGAAATGGATTATTGTGCAACGCCAGTGATGGCTCAAAGTGTGGAATGGCTGATATAAGGCTGTATGTTGCACACGTGGTGACCAGTTTTTCAGAGTGTCGAGATCTTTCAGATTCTGAACATGGCATATCTGAGGGGCAAGACTTGCAGAGGCAGGTCTTGACAACAGCCAAAATGGTTAAGTTTTCCATTTTTTGGTGTCAAGAGTGTACTGTGATTGGCTCGACAGTGGTGGAACAACCAGCCAAAGGTCACACATGGTCGAGGATGTGGAGTTGTGTGTCTTGTCTAGTAACATGGCAACGATGCAGCACAGTAGTTAGTTAACTAGACAGTAAAAGTAGGAATAGCAAGACCAATATCCACATGGACTATGTGTCAGACATTAGCTTGTATAGGTTATGGTAGTTGACAGCCTTCATGTGTACTCATGCTCACTTTGAGACACATGAAATATGTACCTTGCATGGGCATGTCGACACCAACATTGGACCAAGGACATGCGGAAATCTGATTCCCAGTTTGATGCTTCTGTTTCTAACTCCATGCCGATGTGTGTATCTGCATTTGGAAAAAGCAATAAGAGTCCAAGAACCTGGATGCGCTGTTGGTGTTTGATGAACAGGAATTCATGGAGTTATGGTTATTATTATTATTTATTATTAGCTATATGGTGCATGGAAGCCTGAGGCTTATACTGCAAAAAAAAAAAAAAAAAAATCCCGAGTTACCCTGAGAGAGAGAGGAATCACCAAAAAAGAGAAGAATGATGATATCCAGCTGAGGACCCTGGATTTGCTAAGCCCATACTCACCAGATGTGAGCCCCTGGGGTTTTGGACTGTTTTCATAGTGTGCCCTAGGTGCTAGAGTTGTTTTGCTACAGTTGACCAGAGAACACACACAATTCACAGACAGCATATATGGAGCAATATAGCCTTAGTTGCTGATGCACCTAAAATCCTACTGCTATAACAACTAAATCTCAACTCAATTGAGCATGTTTGGGACCTACTGAAAAAGGACATTCAATGTTACGACCATTCACCGGACTATGTATGGGCTCACTGGACCTACTGTGCAACTCATGGGTAGTGCTACTACAGGATACCCTGCTTTTTAGTATGAACTCCACCTTGTGGAGACAAGTACAGGCTGTAGTACTGACAACAGGTAGCCCCACAAGATATTAGGTAGGTGTTGCTAATGTATAGCTAACTCAGTGTATTATAGAATAATTTCTCTGCCACGTGGTAAGTCCATGACAGCTAGAACTCAAACACTTATATTCCTGTCTCTAGCTCAGTCCTTTACCATACAATAATGTTCAGATTTAATCAGATCATCTGACATTCCAATACTAAATCTTGCCCTTGGTCCCTTGCTTATCACTCTTCTCATTATATGCCTCTCTTCCCTCAATACATGTCAAATCCAATTTTTCTCTCAATTCCTTATATTGCATATCATATTTAGATTTTCTCCTATCCTCTTCAATATTTCCTCTTTTCTGTTGCTGTTTACTCATTTTCACTCTTTCAAGCCTTTTCTGCAACAGCACCCCACAGCCCCTGTAGTATGATGCTCCATACAAAAGATTTTTCCTTAACTTGATATTCTCTCTCTCTCTCTCTCTCTCTCTCTCTCTCTCTCTCTCTCTCTCTCTCTCTCTCTCTCTCTCTGTGTTCTCAAATTCTGCCGTCATTTCATTTTCATTTCCTCCTACCATCATAACTTTAGTCTTATAAAAATATATATATATATTAACATCCCATACATACTCTTCACAACTTTCCTTTGTTCTTCAGAACAAAGTCTGTCCTTCTGTATTAGATACTAATGCTAATATCTACTGCAAATCTCACTGTCTTAATGATTTTACGCATGGCAGCCTGTGAGATCTTACTACAGACTTTCTTGCAGTTCCTATTGGGCAGCAGAGGCATATTCAGGGGTGGACAGAGGGGGCATATGCCCTCCCTTAACCAAAAATTTTAAATTAAAGAAAAAGAATGCAGGAGGCATTCTAAAAAAAAACAACTCAAAAGCCTGGTGCCATGCCCCCCCCCCCCTACGATGATACCTGAACCTGGTTGCCATGCCCTCCCTTACGATGAGACCTGGATATGCCACTGTTGGGCAGCCATATCAAATGCATCAGCAATGCATTGTATCCATCCTACAAGCATTCCCTGTCCAACTCAGAAACTGTATACTATTGCAAAAAATTGAGGCACCTTCCTGTATATTTAAAAATGCATATGCTTAATTTAATATAATTTTTTTAAAATTTTGTGACACTGTTCTCTGTATTTAAAATGTAAATACTTGAATTAAAAATGACACATTGTAATATGGTTAAAAACTTAAAAACACCCTGTGTAGTAATGTAACTAATCCATAGCTTTCTTCTGAATTAGAATCCTGTCAATGACGTGAGGAATTTTTATGGGCCTTTTACACAACGTGGCTAAGTTAGTTGGTCTCAGGTGAGGGTACTTAACAAGTACAAGTCAATGCTGAAATAAAGCCGTGAGTTAGGGTTGAATTTGAAAGTATCTGCAATTCTGCCCAGACACGATAGGAGGGAGTACGCAATGAGAGCCTGGTCGATAAATTTGGCCCTGCAGAGATTGTGCAAGGCTCAAGAGGTAGAATTTTTCTCAGCCTGGTTTGTGCATGTTAACAGGAGAGACTGCTTCTACAGGTATGGAATACACTTAAATAGAAAGGGTGCAAGAATATTTGCTGATGCTATCGGGGCAGAGTTAGGTGGGTCGGAAAACTACTAGCTTGGGGGGATACACGACTAATAGATTAACATTAGCCGCTGGCAGAGGTGAAAGTGAATCTTGCACTGCTTCCATTGAAATGCAATTGAGCAGCAGCCTGGAAAGCAAAGCAATGGGGATTTCCAGGACTGCTGGGAGTCATAGTGGAACAAGTAAATACATGGGCTGTGTTAGGATAACTAAGAGTAGAAAGAGGTGCATGTATACTTGCATGTACACCAATGCTAGGAGTATAGTTAATAAATTCAATGAGCTTGAATTGCTGGTCAAGACATCAAAGGCAGATATTTTTGGGATATCAGAGACGTGGTATCACACAGACATAACTAGTGCAGAATTGGAATTTGGGGAGTACAATGTGTACAGAAAGGATAGACAGGACAGGAAGGGAGGAGGGGTTATGCTGTTAGTCAAGAAACACATAAAATCTAAGGAAGTGCATCCAGTTGGCGTTGGTGGACAATGCAATGTTGAGTCTCTTTGGTGTGACATAAGCACTGGGAAAGGAAAAATGAGAATAGGTGTGTGTTATAGGCCAAATGAATCTGATGAGTATAATGAGCAATTGTGCAGAGAAATAGAGTGGGCCAGTAAATCAGAGTGTCTTATAATGGGAGATTTTAATTTCCCAGAGACTGACTGGAATTTGTGGGTTAGTCACTCACACAAAAGGAAGGCTTTTGTGGATTTATTGGGTGATTGTTTTCTACAGCAGTATGTTTGGGAGGCAACTAGAGGGAGTAATACTCTTGATCTGATTATCAGTAGTGATTCTTCATGCATTAAGAATCTGGAGATAAAGGAACCACTAGGTGGCAGTGATCACAGTGTGCATAAGTCGGATTTACTGAAAGAGGTAACTACCATCAAGGTTAAAGGGAAGGGTTTTTGCTTTCGTAAAGGTGACTATGGTGCTCTGAGACAGTATTTAAATTCCATATGGTGGAACCAACTAATGATGTTATCAACAGCAAATTCAAAATGGGAAGCATTCAAAGAATTAATCGTGCAAGCTACTAGGCTTTTCATAGCAACTAAGAAATATTGTTCAAGATTTAGTCCTAAATGGATGTCAGATGAATTAATTAGACATGTGACAGAGAAGAAAAATGCATGGGATACTTATAAAATAAAAAAGTGACACAGAAGCCTATGATAGATATAAGCTGGTCTGCAACCAAGTCACAAAGGAGGTTAGACAGGCGAAGGCAGATTATGAGAATTCTTTGGCAAAGGATGCAAAGAAAAACCGCAAAGAGTTCTTTATTTATGTACACTCTAGAAGGAAAGGGATGAATCAGATTGGTCCACTTGATATCTATGATTCAACTGTTGACGATCCTGCTCAGGTAGCTAACAAGCTAAATGAATATTTTGCATCTACATTCACACATGAGGAATTATTCAGGGAAGGGAATGCCAGAGGTGTATTCAACTCTGGCAGTAAGCTAGATAATCTTGTAATAACTGAAAGTAAAGTGGAGGAGAAATTGTTGAAGATAAACATAAGAAATGCACCTGGGGTGGATGGAATCTATCCAGTTATATTAAAGGAGGTGGCCACGGAAATAAGCAAACCCTTAGCCATAATTATGAGAGCTTCCTTGGACTCAGGGGAGGTACCCATGGACTGGACATGTGCAAATGTGATCCCAATCCACAAAGGAGGATCAAAGGGGAGACAGGTATTTACAGACCTCTTAGTTTAACTTCTATTCCAGGAAAATTAATGGAAGCACTGGTTAAAGAAGCATTGCAGGATCATCTAGACAAGACTTCAGTTATAGCTTGGACACAGCATGGGTTTGTTTAAAAGGAAGCCTTGTCTGACTAATAATTTGATTGGATACTATGATGTAGTCACAAAGGAACTGGATGTAAAGAATAATTTTGATATCATGTATTTGGATCTTAGAAAGGCCATTGATACTGTTGCACATGGACGACTACTACACAAATTGGAGCAGTGTGGCCTTTGAGGCAAATTGCTGCTGTGGATAAAGGGATGGTTGAGTGGGAGAAGACAGAGTGGTAATCAATGGACACTGCTCTTCTTGGACTAATGTTATTAGTGGAGTCCCTCAGGGTTCAATGTTGGGTCCATTGTTGTTTTCTGTATTTATAAATGATATTGATGATGGTTTGCAGATGATATGAAGGTTGGCAGGGTTGTTAATGGCAGTACGCTGCTTCAACAGGATCTAGAAAAGTTGAGTAGACGGGCTGAGAGGTGGCAAATGAAGTTTAACATTGACAAATGTAAAGTACTACATATGGGAAGCAGTAACCCCAGAATAACGTATCAACTCTGTGATACTACACTGACCATGGTAGAGAATGAAAATGACCTGGGGGTAATTGTGCAGGCAGATATGAAGTTTTCTGAGCAGTGCAGATGGTCTGCAAAAGTAGTTCATGGTGTCTTCTCAATGATATACAGGAATTTTTTTAGCAGGGATAAGGAGGTGATTATCCCCTTGTATAAGGCAATGGTCAGTTCACTTTGAGTACTGTATACAGGTCTGGAGGCCTCATTTTAAGAAGGATGTAGAGCTGTTGGAACAAGTTCAGAGAAGGGCAACAAGATTAGTGAATGGAACAAAAATGGTTGCTCTTATGAAGAAAGGCTTAAGTTTTGCTTAAGAGACTAGGCACCTGCGATGTGATATGATTGGGGCGTATAAAGCTGTGATTGGTTTGAGCATGCTCAATGGTGATGGGATTCTTCCTCTCGCTCAGAATAATCACCCAAGAGAGAATAAATTTAAATTGAGGAAAGACAGTTGTAGGTTAGATGTGCGGAAATTTACCTTTAGCCAGCGGTTGGTTGACTGCTGGAACAAACTTCCATTTGTTGTTGTAGAAGTTGATAGCTTAAATATATTCAAGGCAGAACTTGACAAACATTTGGAGCGAGGGGATTGGTGAAATAAGGGTGTTTTTTTTGTCTTCTGCTATATAAGCTTGCTTTCTTGCATCATGTGCCTTTGCTAATGCTAATCAGGAAATGACCTATGTAATTCTGTTCATGATTGGCTTGTAGAACAGTACTATTCAAATCTGTTTTGTTGTACAATGAAGAGTATTTATTTATGTAATAAAGCAAAAACACTGATTTTGTATATTTTCACTTTTAAACAATATGCTAGCTAAAATTAAATTTCGATTGTATTGTTTTTAATTATTCTGTCAGCATCCTACAAAAAAGGTGTTGAATAAATTCTAGAGAATGGGTAGACACTAAATTATGTTTGTTATCGATGACTGATTTACAAACATTATATATTAAATGGTTGATCGTTTTAGAGTTTTAGGCACATCTGCAGCTTTATTGTGCCATATATAATATGACTTTAAATTGCGTGTGGCTCCTCCATAGCCAGGTGGGCAGGAGCAGCAGTACCACACGCTTCTTAATTAGACTGGGGTTCGAACCCGTGACCATCAAATATGGAGGATGCAGAAAGGTCAATGAATGACCACTGCATATCCCCAGAAAAATGGCGTCTCCGTAGCCAGGTGGGAAGGAGCAGCAGTGCGCAGCACACGCTTCTTGATTAGACCGGGGTTCGAGCCCGTCACCACCAAATACGGAGGATGCGGAAAGGTCAAGGAATGACCACCGCATATCCCGGAGCAATATGGCCTTAGTTGCTAATGCTCCTTAAAATCAAACAATCTATCCCAGAGCAATATGGCCTTAGTTGCTAATGCTCCTAAAAACCAAATAACAAACAAAACAATAAATTGTGCATGGTCTGTGGACAATTCTGGTTGCTGTATGATATCAGAGTTTCCAAGCTGTTCATATGTAAAAGTTGTCATTTACTTTAAGACACACTGCTTATGCAAATGAAGTCTTGTTAGATAAAATCAGAAAGGCCAATGCCTCCGTCAGTAACCATTATGGCTCTTACAAAAAAGGAACATGCTCTTTTAGCAAAACAGTTCTAATGCAGCACTACATGAATATTGGAAACTTAATGGTTTGCATAAAGGACCTTTGATGTCAGTGGGGCTTTGAAAACTAATAAAGAAATTTGAAGTGACTGGTAAGTTAGGTGTAATTCCAGGTAGGGGACCAGACAACCACATATCGGAACAGAGGTAATGAATGCTTCATCCATTACCTCTGTTCCGATATTGGTGGTTGCAATGGTCAGAATGCGAAACACTACCATTCAGTAGTGGACTGCCAGAGGTATGTCAAGAGATTTGAACTTTCCTTGGTTTAGTGTACGTAAAGTTCTTCGAATAATTTTAGCATGGTTCCCATACAAGATTCACATAGTGCAAGAACTAAATTCTTGTGATCAGCAACAACAAATACCACGATTTCTGGCTCATATGGAACTTGACGATACATGGGCTCAAATGATCTTGTGGTCTGATGAGGCACATTTCGCTCTTCATGGGTGTAAATGCACAAAACTGCCGAATATGGGGAACTTCTTGGCCATCTGCTGTGCATGAAAGACCACTACAAAGTCCATATGTTACAGCAGTGTTTCCCAAACTTTTTTAGCCATGGAACACTTCATCTCAAAATATATTTACAAAACTCTTACGAAACACAAGTTTAGCAGGAGCCAAAGAAGTGTTTGCTAATATTTTTTTACATACAATGCACTGTGAATCATTATTATTTCCAACACATGTAAAGCCAAAATTCAAATGACTGTCATACTTTCATTTTGGCCTTTTATTAATTGGTTCCTGTTTTTTCACTTCAGATTTTTTGGGAACAAAAGACTGCGATTGTTCATCCTCACTTTGAAGTGTGACAGTATTGTGTTCGTTTTCATTGACCACAGTTTCAATACTAGAAGTACTTGCTTCTCGTTTTAAAGTTCCTTTTTCAACCACAAATCCGTGGTCATTTATTTTAATAATAATATTTCAAAATGCTGATAATATCAAAAAAATTTATACAAGGAAGTGAGTTTAGTTATGATATCGGTTTCCTTCAACCGTTTACTCCAGGCTAAATAGCATACAAATGGCATATTGGATCACGACATTGCTACTTTTTTCCTAGATGTCATTACCTGCACGCATACTTCTCTCTGAAAAAGCCTCCCAAAATGGTGTTCTGTGGTCTATTTGATTATTAGTCTATGCCAGTATATTTATAACAAAAAAAAAAAAAAAAAAAAAATCATACATAGGCTCGAATGATCTTGGGTTCTGATGTGGCACATTTCACTCTTAATGGAGATGTAAATGCACAAAACTGCCGAAAATGGGTAACTTCTCGTCCATCTGCTGTGTATGAAAGACCACTACAAAGTCCATATATTACAGTGTGGTGTGGATTCACAGCAGAGTTTATAATTGGACCATTTTTCTTTGAAGAGTCTACACCTCGTGGCCCCATAAGGTGTATGGTAACTAGTGCACAGTACTGCACTCTTTTAAGAGATCACCTTATTCCTGCTCTGCAAGAAAGACAATGCTTGGAAACCTTAGTGTTCATGCAAGATGGTGCCCCTCCACACATTGGTGCACAAGTGAAGGAACTGTTTCAGTCAACATTCGGAAATTATTCATCATTTCTAGAGACTTTCAGCAGTTCTGGCCAGCCCAATCCCAGGGGCTCACATCTGGTAAGTATGGAGTTGTCCTGAGCTAGGGTCCATCATTCTTCTCTTCCTTGGTGATTCCCTTTTATCTCTCTCTCTCTCTCTCTCTCTCTCTCTCTCACTCTCTCTCT
Organism: Mastigoproctus giganteus; assembly: GCF_048544385.1. Taxonomy (NCBI): domain Eukaryota; kingdom Metazoa; phylum Arthropoda; class Arachnida; order Uropygi; family Thelyphonidae; genus Mastigoproctus; species Mastigoproctus giganteus. Next base: position 120,221,741 of record NC_143582.1, read on the forward strand.
CTCTCTCTCTCTCTCGCTCGGGGTAGTTCAGAAATTTTTTTTTTTGACTGGTACAGCATAAGCCTCAGGCTTCCTTGCACCATATGGCTATTAATAATAATAATAATAATAATTAGCTGATCTCAGTCCCTGTGATTTCTGGCTATGGGGATAACTGAAAGATAGTGTTTACTGTGGTGACATACAGACGTTTGTCCATTTGAAAGCAAGCATTAAACAGCATGTAGCCAACATCCCAATGAGATGCTACGTGAAACTGTCACATGCAGTTCTCTGTTTTCAGAATGCCTTCTGAAGTGAAGAAAAGCACATAGAACAATATCTGTAGATTTCTAAGTTCTGATATTAAAATCTAATCCTAAGTTAAGTATTCCATCTCATGTTTACAGTGCCAATTTCTCCCCCGGTGGCAGAAATTTGAACTAATTTTTTTCTTCTACAAATCACTTCCCCATACCCTAAATGACATACCCACTGATTTTCATAGCGCTGTCTCTAACCATTTTGACACTAAGGTCTCCTGAATAGGGAAAATTATTTTTTAACCACTCGGTATACAGGTTGACTTACGTATCATTTCTTCTGTAATTGTCATAACAATTTGCTGAGCTTTTACAGTATATTATTGCATTAAATTATTTGCATACTATACATTTCTGATGTAAATAAAGTTCAGATTTTATAGTAGTTCTTGTGATTTTGTCCTTAATTTTAGACCTATGGACAAGGTGTTGAAATATTTGGCGTTACATGGAACTGTTCCTTTTAAGGAGTGCAGGTTAGTGAGCTTTAACCTAAGTGGGGGTGCTGACTCTGGTGGTTTCTATTCCAGACTTTTGGGAGTGAGATAATATCTTCCATTAATGGAGCATCGATCTGGCAGGTTAGCATTTTAGTGAATATGGACAGATTTTTTTTTTTGAGAACAGTGAGCTTCCAGGGGGTCATGCCTAGATTGACTAGAAGAATAGGTTTCGAGATGGTGATTGGGTAACCCCCCTCAAGTCAGTTGAGCCACTGTAGGATCCACCGTAGGAAATATCATATTTGCATGGTATTTGGTTTGGTCTCCAAACCAGCAACTTTTTGCTAGTTTGGATTGAGTTGAGGGTTGTCTGTGTCGTGTGACCCCATGGTACATCTTTCTTTAAATGGTTTCATGAGTGTTCCAACAGGTCGTTTCATCTTTGACTAAATAATTATTTCCCATATCTCTCAGATGTCATGCATATTGATGTTGTTGTATTTGGGTTTCAGGAGCATTAGCGACAAAATCGACCACAGAACACACTGCATGTTTTCTGTGTTCGATTTTCTGTTTGCTGGATGAAAAACCTGAGTTTCTGGGAGAAAATACCATGCTACCCTCACTTGAGACTGACTAAATCAGCCACATTGTGAAAAAGGCCCATAAAATCCTTGCATTATTGACAGGATTTGCACTTAGGCCTTTTCCTCCTGTTGTGGGCAGGATGGTGATTCTATCAGTTTTGCTGCCCGTGAGAGCACACTGAGTTGATATATAAGGTAACACCTTATTTAGCACCTGTTACATTTGAATTGTAAAAATAATGTTGTGTTTCTACCGACATTATTATTTTTTTTTTTTTTCATAATATGATTTGGTAGTGGTCAGTAGAGTTTGATAGGATTGAGATCACAGTGGTGTGCCAGTATTCTTGAAACTAATTAGCCATGTTCTTTTAACAGTTCATCTATAACGTAACATTTCATTGCAAGCTTATTTTCTCACACGAGATTTAATGCACAAGATTTCTGTGAATTTTCCTGCATGAGATTTCTGATTTTAGGGCATCTGGTATATAAGAAATGTTTTAATTCAACTTTAATTTAATGTAATACTTTTTCCAAACAGTTACTGGAGCTCTGTTTATTTGCTGTGAAACATAGGGTATGTTGTCAAGATGATTAGGCTTATTTTTGGAATATTGTGCAATAACTGACTTGTAACCCGTCACTGAAAATTCTCAGCATTCATTAAATCACAATATAGGCACCTTTATATTTGAGTGAAATAGCAGTCTTCCACCTCAAATCCAAAAATTTTCATTACTGTCTTGCAGAACAATTAACTGTGCACTGCCACTACAACTTGCACTTTTGAAATGACAGCTCCCAGATTCATCTTGTCAACCCTTCCTTGGTTTTCGATGCATAAATATCCACTTTTGTCTAAGTAATAATGATTGGATGTCGATTTGTGATGGAAGATTTTCATTTGTTGCAGATATCTTATCCTGGCAATTACTGTATATTCATGTTCAGTTAAAACTTTATGATTATCATTTTTCTGTCATTTCAATCCAAATTCTTTCATGATGTGGTGTAATGATGCTCGGCCACCAATGAATTCCATCTCTGGTCTTTAATCAATCTAAGTAAATTGTGTCTAAATTGTCTAAATGATACATTCTAATTATTAGCGTATTCATTAAATCAAACTTCTTAAAAGAATCCTTACTGAAATATTCCAGTAAGGAATATTTCAGTAATGCGTTAATGCCTACACATCTTTTGGATTTTCTTTTCCCTGATGTCGATGGCTATTGTAGCATGAATCTCAAGCAAGTGTTGCAATGTATGTAACACTTGCTCGAGAAGTTTCTAATGCCTGTGCTGCTCTTTAATAAATAAATGAATATTCTTCACTTAAATGAAATATCAAAAGTTGCCTTTGCTATTTTAATTTTTGCTGTTTGAGGAAGAAGGTTGAGGGTTTAACAGTGGCAAATGATGCTAGCAATTAAGCTTATGCAGCATCAGCCAAAAAAACGTGACATCTCCCATTTCATCTATTCATTCCCTCCAATAGTTTGTCTAGTTCTTCCTTGTATTTATTTAAACTATCAACTTCCACAACAACAGAGGGAAGTTTTTTCTAGCAATCAACCACCCACCCACTGGCTAAAGGCAACTTCCACACATTTATTCGGCAACCATCCTTCCTCAATTTGAATTTGTGCCCCCTCGTGTGTGATCTGAGCAAGAGGAAAAATCCCATTAGCATTGAGCTTTCTCAATCCCTTCAAAGCTTCAAACATCTCAATCAGATCATCTCACAGGTGCCTAGTCTCCAGCTGCTGCAGGTTGCAGAACTGAAGTCTTTCTTGGTGAGAGCACCCCTTTGTTCCACTCACCATTCTCATTGACCTTCTCTGTACTAATTCCAGCAGCTCTACATCCTTCCTAAAATGAGGCCTCCAGATCTGTATGCAGTACTCAAGATTCCTGACCATTGCCTTAAACAATGGGATTATCACCTCCTTATCTCTGCTAGCAAAATTCCTTTATGTCATTGACAAAACCCCATGAACTGTCATTGCATCCTGTCTGTATTGCTCAGAGAACTTAGTGACTGCACAATTATCCCACAGGCCGCCTCCGTAGCCAGGTGGGCAGGAGCAGCAGTGCGCAGTACACGCTTCTTGCTTAGACCGGGGTTCAAGCCCGTGATCACCAAATACGGAGGATGCGGAAAGGTCAGGGAATGACCACCGCATATCACTGGAGCAATATGGCCTTAGTTGCTAATGCTCCTTAAAACCAAAATAACAACAACAACAACAATTATCCCAGGTCATTTTCAATTTCCACTGTCCTGAGTGCAATACCACACAGTTGGTATGTTACTCTCAGGATACTGCTACCCATATGTAGTACAGGCTGGCCTCGATTAACGCGATTAATTCGTCCCACGAGCGCATCGCACAAAACGGAAATGCATTAATCGAATATAATAATCAATAGGAAAAATTATAATTAGTCCTTGACCTTCTGGAATGTCCATAAAGAATTTTAAAAATACCTTTTAAATAACTTTTTAACTGTATACAATGTAAAAGATAATGAAAATAATTATGGAATTAAATATTTATTGCATAAAACAGCGGTTCCCAAACTGCGTGCTGCGGAATATGTATTTTAAATTTTCGAGGGAAACACAGCGATACTCGACATCTGTCGGAGACCGCGTGAACTACTAGCTCGAGGTAGTTCACAGTTTCAGCATTTCTTATTAACTTGTTTGGACCTAACTACTTAATAAACGGAACTGTTAGGTATTTCTTTTGGCCTAGGGGCGCCATGAACAAATTACTGAGACACTAAGGGCGCTGTGAACCTGTGACATAAAATACAAAGGGTACTAGGAAAGTTTTGCAATATGACGCAACAATGAATCACAGGAAGCTGCTTGTTGCTGCATGTTGAGACATGTTCATACGTGCATAGTAGCCGCCGCGCCAAGTCGATGGGCTCAGTTATTCATTAGTAGTGAGAGTGTAAAGTGCTTGCGATGGCATCGTGGTCACGAAATGAGATAAGGACAGTTTTGCGGTATAATTTCGTGCGTGGTTTAACCATAGACCAGTGCTTAGAAGAAATGACTCTTGCACTAGGTGATGATTGTCCACATCGTACAACGATATTCAGGTGGTATAGAGAATTCCAAAGGGGAAATTTCACTCTGGAGGATTCTGAGAGGCCGGGAAGGCCACGAACGTCAGTTACGGAGGAAAACGTTACTGCTGTGAGGGAAATGCTTGACGAAAACAGGCGAGTGACCTACCAACAGATAGAGGATACTTTGGGCCTAAATGCACCAGCAATTCGTTCGATTCTGCAAGATCATTTGCACGTGAAGAAACTTTGTTCTCTCTGGGTGCCGCATCAACTGACTGAAGAGCAGATGACACGACGTGTGACTTGGTGCCGGGAGATGTTAAAAAAGTTTGATAAGGGACAATCTCGGTATGTGAACAACATTGTGACAGGTGACGAGACTTGGCTGTACTACTACGATCTGCCGACCAAGGCTCAAAACAAAGTTTGGGTCTTTGATGATGACGACACACCCGTAATTGTCAGAAAATCCCGATCTGTAAAGAAGAAAATGATAGCTGTATTTTTCAAATCGAGTGGAATTGTGGAACGTGTCGTTTTGGACACGCAGAAGACAGTCACAGCTAAGTGGTATACTGAACAATGCCTGCCTAAAGTCATTGGATCTATGAAGAACCTGCGGCCAAAGTCAAGAATGGACACCTGGTACCTCCATCACGATAATGCTGCAGCTCACCGCGCCAAAGCCTGCACCGAATATTTGACCACGACAGGACTGAAACTTCTCGAGCACCCTCCCTACAGTCCAGACCTTGCTCCCTGTGACTTTGCACTGTTCCCGCATGTGAAAATGAAGCTAAAAGGGAGGCGGTTTTCCAGTTATGAGGACCTTCTATGGGCTTGGGACAACGAGTGTGCTTTACTCCCTAGTGAAACTTGGCAGAACTGGTTTAAAGATTGGTTTCGGAGGATGGAAAGGTGTATTGAATGTAGAGGAAATTACTTTGAAAAAATTAAATAAACAAAGCTGTATTGCAAAACTTTCCTAGTACCCTTTGTACAAAATGAAGAAATGACTGTTGCGGAAATATTTGAACAGTGTTGACTTTCTCTTTTCATCAATCAATTTCCGATAGCTGACAACAATCTTCTCTGGGCCCTGGCAAAATAAATATCGCAGAAAACCTCAAATCTTTTGTTTGAGGTTGTCTGTGATACGAAAGATTTCATCTAATTCCTTTACCGTTATCTCCTTTGCGGTAACATTTTCATCTGGCTCATTTAAAAATTTGAATTTTTATGCAAGTGTGCATTGACTTTATTAGCAAAAGACAAACAAGTAACACGTCTTCTTCCGATGGTTGATGGAACACACCAAGGCGGGCAGCAGGCAAATGTTCGTTTATTGACCGTACGCAGTGGTGGATTAAGGATAGTTGGGGCCCCTAGGCAAATTATATTTGGGGGCCCTCCAAAAAATAATAATAATAAAAAAAGAATAAAAAATATATAAAAGTTAGGTGGCAAATAAATGAAATTTTGTACTTTTGAATTTTTTCGCTTAAATTTTCACCTAAACTAATCAAGATTTTCGCTTAAATTAATCAAGATTTTTATGATATTTACTGAAAACATTAATCTATTTTAGAACACTATAGGAAAATGTCTTGGCTTGAGGGCCCCCCAAAGCCTGGTGCCCCTAGGCATGTGCCTCATTGCCTTAATGGGTAATCCACCACTGACCGTATGACTCGCGGTAAGCTTAACGCGCGATTCAAATCTTTTTCAACTATCGCATAAAAAAAAAAAAGATTGTGTTAACTGGAAATTTGCATCGTGTAAAGTGAAAAGTGGTATAATTTTTCAAATAGCGTTAACTGAAAATCGCGTTAATCGAACTCGCGTTATGCGAGGCCTGGCTGTACTTTGCATTTATCAATGTGAAACTTCATTTGCCATTTCTCAGCACATCTGCCTAACTTTTCTAGATCCTGTTGCAGTAGCATACTGTCATTACTATCATTAACCAACATGCCAACCTTTGTATCAACTGCAAACTTGGACATTAAGCCTGTTATACCTTCATCAGTATCATTGATAAATACAGAAAACAACAGTGGACCCAACACTGAACCCTGAGGGATTCCACTAATAACATTAGTGAAAAACAGAAAGCAGTGTCCATTGATTACCACTCTGTCTTCTCCCACTCACCCATCCTGTTATCCATAGCAGCAACTTGTCCTTAATGCCACACTTCTTCAATTTGTACAGCAGTCTTTTATGTGCAACAGTATCAAAAGCTTTCTTGAAATCCAAGTATATGATATCTAAATTATTTTTTTCATCCAGTTACTTTGTGACCACATTGTAGTAACCAATTTAAATTGTTCAAACAAGATTTTCCCCTGCTGTATCTGAAGAGTAACTGCGGCCTTGTTAGATGATTCTGTATTACTTCTTTTACTAGTGACTCCATTATTTTACCTGGAACAGAAGTTAGCCTAACATGTCTGTTAGGTAATTATTCATGTCATCCTTTGATCTCCCTTTGTTAATTAGGGATATATTTGTGCATATACTATCCACAGGGACCTCCCTTAAATCCAAAGATGCTCTGATAATTATGGCTAAGGGTTTGCTTACTTCCTGCAGTGCCTCTCTTAATATAAATGGATAAATCCCATCCACCCCAGGTGCCTTTCTTATATTTAACTTAAACAGTTTTTCTTCCACTTTCCTCTCAGTTATTACAAAATCATTTTGCTCCCTGTTTTGAGAAACTTCTGGCATCCCCTTCCCTACAGAATTCCTTGTGTTTTGTAGATGCCAAATGGTCATTCAGTTTGTCAGCTACCTGAGCAGGATCATAAAACAGTCGAACCATCAATGTAAAGTGGACCAGTCTGATTTATCCCCTTCATTCTTCTAGAGTTTATATAAGTAAAGAAGTCTTTGTTGTTTTTCTTTGCATTCTCTGCCAAAGATTTCTCTTAATCTGCTTCACTTGCCTAACCTCCTTTTTGACTTGAAGTAATAACTTGTCCCTAATGATACAGTGCTCCAAACTGTACAGCAGTCTTTTGGGTTAAACAGCATCAGAAGCTTTGGTGGAATCTCAATATGTGATTTTAATATTATTCTTTGCATCAAGTTCCTCTATTACTGCATCATAATATATAATCCTATTGGTGAAGCTGTGACCAGTGGAATTGAATTTCTGTCTAGATGGTCCTGTACTTCTATATAATCAGTCTCTTATTTTCCCCCCGATCAGAAGTCAAGTTTTGAGGTCTGTATAACTCACTTCACTCTTTGATGCCCCCCCCCTTTTGTGAATTTGGGATACTTCCCTACATATACACTGGTGTTCAAAGAAAGCCCATCACCTATGAATTTCACATTTCTAACCCTTTTTCGCGATGGTATGTTACATTAATGACTAGCATCACAAATAGAAATATAAACAGAAGATATTATTAATATTTAAGGCAAAGCTAAGTAAATTTGACAGGTGCTCTCAAAATATTCCAAAATGAGCATTTGGAACCTTTATACAACAGTTTTGGTAAACACGATAATTATGGCTGAAATGTTATCAGAAGCCCTCTATTTGCTTCGGTTTATCATTTTAAATGGAAAACAAAATGAAAAGTTCACCACATGCAAACTAATATTTAGTTGAATCGCCTCTGGCCCTGATGACAGAAGCACACTGTTGAGGCATTGACAAGATCAATTTCTGAAGATAATGAACTGATAGTTCCTGGTTCCAAACATGAATTATGGCTTCCTGAAGTTCACAAAGGTTCTTTGGTTTCTTTCTGGCAACTGCAGATTCCGCATGATGCCAACAGTTCTCAATAGGATTCAGGTCTGGGCTGTTTCCTGGCCAGCTAAGAGTTGTAATGGACATTTCTTCCAACCATTTTTTCACCTGTAATAAATGTAAACACATTACTGTCGAATCTCTAATGCAGAAATGAAGCTAAAGTAACTACAGAAGTGCCTACTTGCACTTCTTGCCCGATGACAAGGAGCAGAGTCGTCCTGAAAGATGCAGTTACTTGGCAGGTAGAAATGGTCTCTAATGGTTGGAGCATTTTACCTTCCAATATAGCCAGGTATCCATTAGCATTTACAAAACCTTTTATAAACTGCGGGTGACCTACTCCGCGATATGAAATGTACCCCTATATCATTTGGCTGGTAGGGAATTTCACTGTAGATACCATACAGTCTGGATGGTATTCTTCACCACGTCTATGGCGAATCATTTATCTTCCATCAGAGCCACACAAGTTGAATTTCTTTTCGTCCAAGAAAATAACTGAGTTCCACTGCTCGGGGGTCCATTTGACATACTCCTTACACCAAATTAATCGGGCCTTTTTCATTTTTTGTGTAAGGAGGGGCTTCTTAGGATGACGGGTTACAAGTCCATTTTTGAAGAGGTGTCTTCTGACTGTTACTGCACTTGCTACCACTCCTGTATGTTCTTCCCATTCTCTTTTCAGCTCAGACAAAGAAGCTTTACAGTTTTTAAGGCATAAGCGCTTCAAAACGCGGTCCTGTTTTGGCATAGAGACTCGTTTGCATCCGGTTCCTTTTTTCCTATCAGCAGAACCAGTATTCTTGAATTTGGAAAGAAATTTACTCATTGTCTACTGATTACAAGATATTCTATAAGCAATATGATGTGAAGGACATCCTTACTCATGTAAAGCAACATAGCACTTTTTCTTCCTGGTGTCAGCTGCATGTAACTCGCCATCCTGATACAAGCAAGGAATGACTGCAACCCTCGCAGTGCTTGCTTATATAGCCGAAAGTAACAGCTGATGCAACATTGTCTGCTGATTAATTTTGCTGGCATTTCCCAAATCCATCCCAGGTATCTTAGTTATGTTTAGCTTCAATAGGTTCTCCTCCAGTTTACTTTCAGTTGTCACAGAATCATTTAACTCACAGTAATTTGATAATTCTTGCATCTTATCCCTAAAAAAATTCCTCTTGTAAATGTTTTTGAAAAAAATCTGTTCAAAACTGAACCACATCTGTTATGAACTGAATGAAATATTTTATCTGTTCTGAACCAATTAAAAACTAAAAACCAAATAGATTGAATTTCGTTTTCATTCTCTTGGAATTTATTCCATTTAGCCAAATAAAAAGAGCTTTAGGAAAAATGTCATATATATGCTTTATAACCTATACATTCTTGTTGTTTGTTTGTTTATTTGGTTTTTAGGATCATTAGCAACTAAGGCCATATTGCTCCGGGGATATGCAGTGGTCATTCCCTGACCTTTCTGCATCCTCCGTATTTGGTGGTCACGGGCTCGAACCCTGGTCTAATCAAGAAGCGTGTGCTACTCACTGCTGCTCCTGCCCACCTGGCTACAGAGGCGCCTCCTATACATTCTGAATAGCATTTAGACTAGGAGGATTTGAGTGTCCACTCTAAAATATTTATTTTTAATTTGAAGCCACATTTTAAAACTTTGACTGTCTTCAGTTGCCAAGATTGTATTTAGAAAGGCTTGCCTAGAAAACATAAAAACCAGTTCTCTAATAAGAAGAACTTATTTGTGAATTAATAGGCTTTTGGATAATATGCAAAAGCCTATTAATTTGGTCCCACCCTTCTGGAAGTCAAACTGTTTTGCTATTATTTCTGCAAACATGGCCCTTTCTACAGAGTCCTCAGCAGAATATTTATTAAAATATGCAGTTAACTTCTTTGGCCATGCTAATCTATTTCTTTGCTTATTATCTATATAGGCTTTTTCTTTGGAACACAGGATGAAAATTAAAATTTGACTCTTTTTGCATTGTAGAGCAATTCAATTAAGTTGTATTCATTTTTCATATATTTAAGTGAGTTATGACAGTTGAAAAAAGGATTCTTCTTTATAAATGTACAAAGCATCCCGCTTCCTCTTTTTATTGAAGAACAACGGCATGCACCGTGCACTTTGCCGAGAGATAACCATTCTTATGTCATCATCAGTGGCTCTTGATGTTGAAGACTCTGAACAATTGAGGTTTTGAGCTATTTCTTTCTGATTCTATTTACTTTTATTAATCACAATAATTATTTCAATTGCTAACATTTTTTCTTCTCTATATTCACACTGCTTCGTTCACAACCTTATGGTACTGATAGACTATAGAAAGGTCACTTTTATTTGCATATTGAGATAATTCCACAGTGTACAACCAAATTTGAGTAATTGTTCCAAATCTGTGAAATAGAGTGGGCCAAAAAATTGGAATGTCTCATATTGGGGGCTTTTAACTTTCCTAATGTTGACTGGAATTTGTGGGTTGGTCAGTAAGACATTAGCAAGACATTTGTGGATTTCTTGGGTGACTCTTTCTACAGCAGCATGTTAGAGAGGCAATAAGATGAAGCAGTACTCTTGATCTGGTTGACAGCAGTGATTCATCGTGCATTAAGAATCTGCAGGTAAAAGACCCACTGGGTGGAAGCAATCAGTCTACTAATGTGGAATTTAATTAAAGACAACTTCTGTCAATAGTCAAGGGAAGGGCTTTTGCTTTCGCAAGGGTAACTGCAGAGGTCTCAGACAGTTTCTAAATTGAGTGCAGTGGGGCCAACTTAACAAGTACAGGTCACTGATGAAAAAAAGCCGTGAATTAGGGTTGAATTTGAAAGTGTCTGCAATTCTGCCCAGACACGATAGGAGGGAGTATATGACGAGAGTCTTGTCGATCAATTCGGCCCTGGAAAGATTGTGCTAGTCTTAAGAGGTAGAATTTTTTTCAGAATGGTCTGTACTTGTTAACAGGAGAGACTGCTTCTACAGGGATGGGATACACTTAAATAGAAAGGGTGCAAGAATACTTGCTGATGCTATCGAGGCAGTGTTAGGCGGGTTGGAAAACTGTTAGCTTGGGGGGATACAAGGACTAATAGATTAACAGTAGCCACTGGCAGAGGTGAAAGTGATTTTTGCACTGCTTCTATTGGAATGAGCAGCTGCCTGGAAAACAAGGTGCAGGGTATTTCAGAGACTGCTGGGAGTCATTGCGGTACAAGTAAACACATGACTTGTGTTAGGGTAGCTAAGAATAGGAACAGGTGCATGTATACTTGGGTACACACCAGTGCTAGGAGTTTGATAAATGAATTTGAGGTAATGCTCAAAACATCAAAGGCAGATATTGTTGGGATATCAGAGATGTGGTGTCACACAGATATAAGGAATGCAGAACTGGAATTTGGGGAGTACAATGTGTACAGGAAGGATAGACAGGACAGGAAGGGAGGAGGGGGGGTTATGCTATTAGTTAAGAAACACATAAATTCCAAGGGAGTGAAGCCAGTCGAAATCGTTGCACAGTGCAGTGTCGAGTCAGTTTGTTGTGACATAGCATTGGGAGATCAAAATTGAGAGTAGAAGTGTGTTATAGGCCTAATGACTCCGGTGAGTATAATAAGAAACTGTACAGGGAAATAGTGGGCCAGTAAATCAGAGAGTCTTATAATGGGAGATTTTAATTTTCCAGATATTGACTGGAATTTGTGGGTTGGTCTCTATCACACTAGCTAGGCTTAGCCAGGTGGGTAAAGTGCCTGCCTGGCAACCCAAAGGTTGCGGGTTCGAATCTGGCCTCGATCTTGGATCAGAGTACTGCAAAAACATTGAGAGATGCATTATGGCCATAGAAGCCGATGCGCCAACAACTAACTAAGAAAAAAAAAAAAAAACTAGCTAGGCTTTTGTGGATTTACTGGATGATTGTTTTCTACATCAGCATGTTCAGGAGGTAACTAGAGGGAATAATACTCTTGATCTGATTATCAGTAGTGATTCTTCATGCACTAAGAATCTGCAGATAAAGGAACCACTAGGTGGCAGTGATCACAGTGTGCTGAAGTGGGATTTATTCAAAGGGGTAACTACCATCAGGGGTAAAGGAAAGAGTTTTTGCTTTTGTAAAGGTGACTACGGTGGTCTGAGACAGTATTTAAATTCTATATGATGGGACCAACTGATGATGTTACCAACCGCAAATTCAAAATGGGAAGCATTCAAAGAATTAATCTTGGAAGCGACTAGGCTTTGCATACCAACTAAGAAATATTGTTCAAGGTTTAGGCCTAAATGGATGTCAGATGAACTAATGAGACATATGGCAGAGAAGAAAAATGCATGGGATACATAAATTAATGGGTGACATGGAAGCCTATGATAGATATAAGCTGGTCTGTAACCAAGTCACAAAGGATGCAAAAAAAAAACAGTAAAGAGTTCTTTACCTATGTAAACTCTAGAAGGAAAGGAATTAATCAGATTGGTTCACTGGATATCGATGGTTCAACTGTTGATGATCCTGCTCATGTGGCTAACAAACTGAATGAGTATTTTGCATCTATATTCACACATTAGCATTAGCATTAGCATTAGTAGAGGCATTTGATGCAAGAAAGCAAGCTTATGCAGCATCAGCCAAAAAAAAAAAAAAAAAAAAAAAAAAAGTAACATAAATAAATCAAAATAACCACTTTCACTTCACCCCTCTGTTCGTTCGAAATACCTGTCCAGCTGAGCCTTAAACTTATTTAGGCTATCAACTTCCACGACAAGGGATGGAAGTCTGTTCCACCCACCAACCACCCGCTGGCTAAAGGCAAATTTCCGCACATCTATCCTACATCTGTCTTTCCTCAATTTGAATTTATGCCCTCTCAGGTGATTTTTCTGAGCTAGAGGAAGAATCCCATCAGCATTGAGCATGCTCAAACCATTCAAGGCTTTGTACACCTCTATCAGATCACCCCGCTGGTGCCTAGTTTCCAGACACTGTAATTTGCAAAACTTAAGCCTTTCTTCGTAAGAGAACCCCTTTGTCCCATTCACCAATCTAGTTGCCCTTCTCTGTACTCGTTCCAGCAGCTCTACATCCTTCCTGAAATGAGGCCTCCAGGCCTGTATACAGTACTGTAGGTGTGGCCTGACCATTGCCTTATACAAGGGAATAATCACCTCCTTATCCCTGCTAGAAAAATTCCTATATATCATTGACAATACACCATGAGCTACTCTTGCAGCTCGTCTGCACTGCTCAGAGAACTTCATATCTGCCTGCACCACCACCCCCAGGTCCCTTTCATTCTCTACCACTGTCAGTGTAGTACCACAGAGTTGATACGTTGCTCTGGGGTTGCTGTTTCCCATATGTAGTACTTTACATTTGTCAATGTTAAACTTCATTTGCCACCTCGAAGCCCATCTGCTCAACCTTTCCAAATCCTGTTGCAGCAGCATAGTGTCAGTAGTGTCCTTGACAACCCTGCCAACCTTCGTATCGTCTGCAAACTTGGACATTAAGCCTGATATACCATCATCAATATCATTTATAAATACAGAAAACAATAAAGGCCCCAATACTGAACCCTGAGGGACTCCACTAATAACATTAGTCCACGATGAGCAGTGTCCATTGATTACCACTCTCTGTCTTCTCCCCCTCAACCACCCCTTTATCCATAGCAGCAACTTGCCTCCAATGCCACACTGCTCCAATTTGTGCAGCAGTCTTCCATGTGCAACAGTATCAAAAGCCTTTCTAAGATCCAAGTATATAATATCAAAGTTATTCCCTGCATCCAGTTCTTTTGTGACTGCATCATAGTATCCAATCAAATTGGTCAGGCAAGACTTCCCCTTAACAAAACCATGCTGTGTCCTAGCTATAACTGAAGTCTTGTCTAGATGATCCTGCAGTGCTTCTTTCACCAGTGCCTCCATTAATTTTCCGGGAACAGAAGTTAAACTCACAGGTCTATAATTACTTGTGTCAGCCTTTGATCCCCCTTTGTGAATTGGGGTCACATTTGCACATCTCCAGTCAATGGGTACCTCCCCTGAGTCCAAGGAAGCTCTCATAATTATGGCTAAGGGTTTGCTTACCTCCTTTGCTGCCTCCTTTAATATAACTGGATAGATCCTATCCACCCCAGGTGCCTTTATTGTGTTTATCTTCAACAATTTCTCCTCCACTTTGCTCTCAGTTATTACAAGATTCTCTAGCTTACTGCTAGAGTTGAATACACCTCTGGCATTCCCCTCGCTGAATAACTCCTCATGTGTGAATATCGATGCAAAATATTCATTTAGTTTGTTAGCTACCCGAGCAGGGTCATCAACAGTTGACCCATCGATCTCAAGTGGACCAATCTGATTCATCCCCTTCCTTCTAGAGTTTACATAAGTAAAGAACTCTTTGCTGTTTTTCTTCGCATCCCTTGCCAAGGATCTCTCGTAATCTGCCTTCGCCTGCCTAACCTCCTTTGTAACTTGGTTACAGATCAACTTGTATCTATCATAGGCGTCCGTGTCACGTGTTAATTTGTATGTATCCCATGCATTTTTCTTCTCTGCCATATGCCTCATTAGTTCATCTGACAACCATTTAGGTCTAAACCTTGAACAATATTTCTTAGTTGGTATGTAAAGCCTAGTAGCTTCCACGATAAGTTCTTTGAATGCTTCCCATTTTGAATTTGCTGTTGGCAATATCATCAGTTGATCCCACTGTATAGAATTTAAATACTGTCTCAGTCCATTGTAGTCGCCTTTACGAAAGCAATACCCCTTCCCTTTACCCCTAATGGTAGTTACCTCTTTGAGTAACTCCCACTTCAGCACACTGTGATCACTGCCACCAAGTGGTTCATTTATCTGCAGATTCTTAATGCATGAAGAATCACTACTGATAATCAAATCAAGAGTATTACTCCCTCTAGTTGCCTCCCGAACATGCTGATGTAGAAAACAATCATCCAATAAATCCACAAAAGCCTTGCTACTGTGTGAGTGACCAGCCCCCAAATTCCAGTCAATATTTGGGAAATTAAAATCCCCCATTATAAGACTCTCTGATTTACTGGCCCACTCTATTTCTCCGAACAGTTTCTTATTATACTCATCAGAGTCATTAGGCCTATAGCACACTCCTACTCTCAATTTTGATCTCCCAGTGCTTATGTCACACCAAACTGACTCGACACTGCACTGTCCAGCGATGTCGACTGGCTTCACTTCCTTGGATTTTATGTGTTTTTTAACTAATAGCATAACCCCTCCTCCCTTCCTATCCTGTCTATCCTTTCTGTAGACATTGTACTCCCCAAATTCCAGTTCTGCATTTCTTATATCTGTGTGACACCACGTCTCTGAAATCCCCACAATATCTGCCTTTGATGTTTTGAGCAATACCTCAAATTCATCAAATTTATTTACTAAACTCCTAGCATTGGTGTACACACAAGTATACATGCACCTGTTCTTTTTCTTAGCTACCCTAACACAACCCATGTGTTTACTTGTACCCCAATGATTCCCAGCAGTCTCTGAAATATCCTGCATCTTATTTTCCAGGCTGCGGCTCATTCCAATAGAAGCAGTGCAAGAATCACTTTCACCTCTGCCAGTGGCTACTGTTAATCTATTAGTCCTTGTATCCCCCCAATCTAGCAGTTTTCCGACCCACCTAACATTGCCTCAATAGCATCAGCAAACATTCTTGCACCCTTTCTATTTAAGTGTATCCCATCCCTGTAGAAGCAGTCTCTCCTGTTAACAAGTACAGACCAGGCTGAAAAAAATTCTACCCCTTGAGCCCTGCACAATCTTTCCAGGGCAGAATTGATTGACAGGGCTCTCATCATATACTCCCTCCTATCGTGTCTGGGCAGAATTGCAGACACTTTCAATTTCAACCCTAATTCACGGCTTTTTTTCATCAGTGACCTGTACTTGTCAAGTAATTCCGCCGGTCTCCTACTCTTAATGTCATTAGTGCCAACGTGTACAACTATATCACCTTTTGTGCCCTTAAAAGATGATATCCGCTCTACAACGTCATCAACTTTTGCCCCTGGCAGACATACCCTGGTCCTATTCCACCTATCCTTTTTACAAAGCATGTTTCCCGTTTCCCTGACAATAGAGTCACCAACAACTACTAGTTCCTTTGGGACCAGCGCATTCTGCCTTGGGGGTTGCCGCTGTGTTCCGCGATGACCAAGTGCAAGCTCTGGCATTGGTGTGGGCAGCTGAGAGCTTGATGGGCCCCTCACTTGTAATCCTTCGAGGGCATCCACCCTATCCTTCAAGCTCTCATATAGGCCCATAACAACGCTGAGTTGTTATGGGCCTGGAGTTAACATGAGGAGTTATTCAGGGAGGGAGAATGCCAGAGGTGTATCCAACTCTGGTAGTGAGCTAGATGATTTTGTAATAACTGAGAGGAAAGTGGAGGACAAATTGTTAAAGATAAACATAAAAAAGGCACCTGGGGTGGATGGAATCTATCCTGTTATATTAAAGGAGGCAGCAAAGGAAGTAACCAAACCCTTAGCCATAATTATGAGAGCTTCTTTGGACTCAGGGGATGTATCCATGGACTGGAGATGTTCAAATGTGACCCCAACAAAGGGTCATATTTTCACATTTAACAAAGGAGGATCAAAGGGCAACACAAGTAATTATAGACCTGTTAGTTTAACTTCTGTTCCAGGAAAATGAATGGAGGCACTGGTTAAAGAAGCACTGCAGTATCATCTAGACAAGGCTTCAGGGTATCTCCATAGCCAAGTGGGAAGGAGCAGTAGTGCGTATCACATGCTTCTTGATTAGACCTGGATTCGAGCCCGTGACCACCAAATACGGAAGATGCGAAAGCTCAGGGAATGACCACCGCATATCCCGGAGCAATATGGTCTTAGTTGCTAATGCTCCTAAAAACCAAAACAACAACAACAAAAACAAGACTTCAGTTATTGCTCGGACACAGCATGGTTTTGTTAAGGGAAAGTCTTGCCTGACGAATTTGATTGGATACTATGATGTCACAAAGGAACTGGATGCAGGGAATAACTTTGATATCATATATTTGGATCTGAGAAAGGCTTTTGATATTGCTGCACATGGAAGACTGCCGAACAAATTGGAGCAGTGTGGCATTGGAGGCAAATTCTTGCTATGGATAAAGGGATAGTTGAGTGGGAGAAGACAGAGTGGTAATCAATGGATAATGCTCATCGTGGACTAATGTTATTAGTGGAGTCCCTCAGAGTTCAGTGTTGGGTCCATTGTTGTTTTCTGTATTTATAAATGATATTGATGATGGTATATCAAGCTTAATGTCCAAGTTTGCAGACGATACGAAGGTTGGCAGTGTTGTTAATCACAGTATGTTGCTGCAAGAAGATCTAGATAAGTTGAGCAGATGGGCTGAGAGGTGGCAAATGAAGTTTAACATTGACAAATGTAAAGTACTACATGTGAGAAGCAGTAAACCCAGAGCAATGTATCAACTCTGTGGTACTACACTGACAGTGGTAGAGAACGAAAAGGAACTGGGGGTAATTGTGCAGGCAGATATGAAGTTCTCTGAGCAGAGCAGATGGTCTGCAAGAGTAGCTCATGGGGTCTTGTCAGTGATATACAGCAATTTTTATAGCAGGGATAAGGAGGTGATTATCCCCTTGTATAAGGCAATGGTCAGGCTACACATTGAGTACTGTATACAGGTCTGGAGGTCTCATTTTAAGTAGGATGTAGAGCTGTTGGAACGAGTTCAGAGAAGGGCAACAAGATTAATGAATGGAACAAAGGGTTGCTCTTACGAAGAAAGGCTTAGGTTTTGTAAATTACAGTGTCTGGAGACTAGGCACCTGCGAGGTGATGTGATTGATGTGTATAAAGCCTTGAATGGTTTGAGCATGCTCAATGGTGATGGGATTCTTCCTCTTGCTCAGAATAATCACCTGAGAGGACATAAATTCAAAATGAGGAAAGACAGATGCGGGATAGATGTGCGGAAGTTTGCCTTTAGCCAGCTGGTAGTTGATTGGTGGAACAGACTTCCATTCGTTGTGGAAGTTGATAGCCTAAATAAATTTAAGGCTGAGCTGAACAGGTATTTGGAACGAACGGAGGGGTGAAATGGTAACATTTTGTTGTTGTTTTTTTTGGCTGATGCTGCATAAACTTGCTTTCTTGCATTATATGCCTCTGCTAATATCAGGCTTAATGTTGAAGTTTGCAGATGATACAAAGGTAGGCATTGTTGTTAATGACAGTATGCTACTGCAACAGAGTCTAGAAAAGTTGGGCAGATGGGCTGAGAAGTGGCAACTGAAGTTTAACGTTGACAAATGCAAAGTACTACATATGGATAGCAGTAACCTCAGAGAAATGTACCAACTGTGTGGTACAACACTCAGGGTAGTGGAGAATGAAAAAGACCTGTGGTCATTGTGCAGTCAGATATGACGTTTTCTGAGTAGCTAAGACAGGCTACTAGAGCAGGTCATGGGGTCTAGTCAATGATGTACAGGAGTTGCCAGCAGGAATAAGGAGGTGATTATTCTCTTGTGTAAGGCAATGGTCAGGCCACACCTTGAGTACTACGTACAGGTCTGGAGTTCTCATTTTAGGAAGGATGTACAGTTGCTAGAACCAGTGCAGAGAAGGGCTGCAAGACTGGCGAGGGGAACAAAGGGATGCTCTTACTAAGAAAGGCTTAAGGTCTGCAAATTGCAGCATTGCGAGACTAGGTGCCTGCAAGGTGATCTGATTGAGGTGTATAAGGCCTTGAATGGTTTGAGTAGGCTCATTTGCTGATGGGATTCTTCATCTTGTTCAGATTGCAAACCTGAGGGGGCATAAACTCAAATTGAGGAAAGACAGTTGTAGGACAGATGTGTGGAAATTTGCCTTTATCCAGCGGGTAGTTGATTGCTGGAAAAAACTTTCATCTGTCGTTGTGGAAGTTGATAGCTTAAACAAATTCAAGGAAGAAATGAACAAACTTTTGGAGTTGAATGGATTGGTGAAATGGGAAGTTTTGTTATTTTGGCTGATGCTGTATAAGCTTGATTTCTTACATCATATGCTAATACTAATGTTCACTATCACTCAAAAAGTGGTAGTTAACACTACCATTACACTTTTTGAGTTGTAGTTAACACTACCACTCAAAAAGAAGAAAACATGAATCCTGATATGCTTTTTTTCTAATGGCTGGTTGAAGGAAATAACTTTTTTTCAGTAGTATTGGATGTATTTAAATGATTTTACATTGATAAATATATTGATGTGTATATGTAGTTGTATTTTTGGCTCTGTTGTCATTATTAGGGAATATGTTTTCAATGTTATAACACATTTTTAATATTGTGTATTTTAGGAAATTCTTGTATTTTAATACAAGTATTTAATAATAGTATACAAAACAATGTTAATGAATTCTTCCTGTTTATCAACCCTCTGCTGTATGGATAGTAGTGAATCCAGGAAATGTTATGGAGTGTTATTTAAAAACATTTAATTAATTTAAGAAGATTATTGATTAAAAATGTAATATATTGGTTATTTTTTTATAACTGGCACAGTGTAGCCCCTGTAGCTGAATGGTCGGGAGCGAGAGTGCAGTAGTACACGCTCTTTGAGTGGACTGGGGTTCAGGTCCCTGACCGAAAAATACGGTCAATCTGCCAACCCACACTGGACCAGCGTGGCAGATTATGGTCTATTTCCCTCAATGTGAATCATTGAGGAGGCTTCCATCCTGTAGTGGATTGATAATGGCTGCAGTTTTTTTTTTTAAACTGGAGCAGTGTACATTATTTGTATTTTAATAAATATTGAACACTGTTTAAAATATTGTTTTACTTTATATTAGGTAACTGGATGTAGCAGAGCAGTCAGAGCAGATGCGTCCTAGCACATACTTTTGAGTGGGCAGTGCAGGAGTAGTCAGAATTCATGTGGCTGCTAAATACGGTAATTCTTGTCAAAATTAGTTAACTTCTCTGATTCATGTGTTCATTGCCAGAGTATAAACAGAGCAAAAAAATATTGATAATAAATAAATGTTTCTATGATATATACATTCATGAATATAAATTTATAATAAAATAAAATAATTTTAAATATTTATTTATAATATGTTATCTGATTTTCTCATTCCATTCTCAGAAAACATTCATTTTCTTTAGCTACATCTCTAACAATTTCATGATATGTATGAAATTGTTCTAGACCTTTCAGTCTGCTAGGTTTGTCTGGTTCATTGCAGAAATTTTAAATGAACAGTTAATATAGTATGAGATTTAATGCAAATTAATGAAACTCAATACTGTATATGCTTTGAATGTATATATTATATATCTTGAAAGCTTATGCTTTGCATTCAAAGCATATATTGAATGCATAGTAAATACAGTCAAAGTTCTTTATAGCAGCCCTGTTTCTAATGTCCCAGCATGTTATAATAACCAATATTGTTGGTCCTGCCTGAATTCCCATTAACCTAATGCTATTTTTCATTCATTATAATGACCTTCAAAGATGAGTGAATTCTCTGTAACTACCTAAAAATTTCCACCACCGTGTCTTGTTTTTCACTTTTTTTTTAAAATCTTCATATTTCAAAATGAATGAGTATTGAAGCCTAATGACTGGTGGACTGACATGAGAAATCACTCAGTGGTTTTCCATGCTCATTGGCAATTTTTGCACTTGCTCTCAGTTTTTCACACACATACATTAGTATAATGAAATTAGCTTTGACTAGATGTTCATAATACAATATGGCTCTTATGAAGTGTGTAGCTTTGCCAGTTTCAAAATTAATATTTTACAATATATTGTGCGCAATATTAATATTGCACACAAAATTAATATTTTACAAGCTATAGATAATGGCATTCATTCTAAGTGACATCATTAAGGGGGATGCTACACATGTGTGTAAAATGCCACATGTAACACTCAGCATCTTACATATTGGAATGTAACCATTGTAGTTCTATGCAATAGTTTAGATGAGCATTGGATGGCAGTTATTCCATCATATGGTTTAGTTTAGATGTCTACAATATGGCTCTTATGAAGTGGGTAGCTTTGCCAGTTGCAAAATTAATATTTTACTATATATTGTGCACATTATTAATATTGCGCACAATATATGGGGATGTTATACATGTGTGTAAAATGCCACATGTAACATTCAGCATCTTACATATTGGAATGTAACCATTGTAGTTCTATGCAACAGTCTAGATGAGCATTGAATGGCAGTTATTCCATCATGTGGTTTTAGATTAGCATTAGCATTAGTAGAGGCATTTGATGCAAGAAAGCAAGCTTATGCAGCATCAGCCAAAAAAAAAAAAAAAAAAAAAAACAAACCCACTTCCACTTCACCCCTCTGTTCGTTCAAAATACCTGTCCAGCTGAGCCTTAAACTTATTTAGGCTATCAACCTCCACCACAAGGGATGGAAGTCTGTTCCACCAACCAACCACCCGCTGGCTAAAGGCAAATTTCCGCACGTCTATCCTACATCTGTCTTTCCTCAATTTGAATTTATGCCCTCTCAGGTGATTTTTCTGAGCTAGAGGAAGAATCCCATCAGCATTGAGCATGCTTAAACCATTCAAGGCTTTATACACCTCTATCAGATCACCTCGCTGGTGCCTAGTCTCCAGACACTGTAATTTGCAAAACTTAAGCCTTTCTTCGTAAGAGCACCCCTTTGTTCCATTCACTAATCTTGTTGCCCTTCTCTGTACTCGTTCCAGCAGCTCTACATCCTTCTTGAAATGAGGCCTCCAGACCTGTTTGTAGGAAGTTTTCTTTTAGCCAGTGAGTTGTTGATTGCTCGAATGAGTTATCATCACAGGAAGTTGAGGCTGATAGTTTGAATAATTTTAAAGATCAACTGGATAGTTACCTGTGTTAGGAGGGAACCAAATACAGTAATTTATATTTTCTTATCTACTTGGTGGTGGTTTTTTTTGCCAGTGCAACAAAATCCTGTGGTTTCGTTGCACTATATGGTGAATACTATATTACTGTTATGAATATTACTATTACACAATAATAATAATAATAATTTTCTAGTAATAAATAATAAAAATAATTATAATTATAATGTCCTTAGTCGACTACCTATGTGAGGAAATTTTAAAGTTAGATGATGGGAACATTTTTGTAAAATATTTGTCGCCAAATGTGACAGCTTTAATACAACCGATGGACCAAGTGGCATCATAATCTCACTGTATAAGGAAACATTTCAAAATTTTAAAAAAATACAGAACAGAAAGGTGTTAGATAAATTAATCAAAGATGGTAATTCGTAGTCATTTTGGAAAAATATGACACTATCAGATGCAATTTTTGAAATTTCAGTATCATGGACATTAGTCAAAAGCACACAGATCTTTTCGGAAAATATTACATGTACTTGCAAAAGATGAAGAATTTCTTAGTTGTTTGTTTGTTATTTGGTTTTTAGGAGCATTAGTAACTAAGGCCATATTGCTCCGGGATGTGCGGTGGTCATTCCCTGACCTTTCCGCATCTTCCGTATTTGGTGGTGACGGGCTCGAACCCCGGTCTAATCAAGAAGCGTGTGCTACGCACTGCTGCTCCTTCCCACCTGGCTACGGAGGCGCCAGAATTTCTTAGTGACGAGACTAATAATGACATATATGATTTAAGACAGACTGAAGGTTTTGAAATTTTAGATGAAGAAGCAGTTGTTGAGTAGTTTAATCTACTATGAAGTGTATTGTGATGATGATGAAACAGTATGTAGAGTATGAATGCAGAAGAGTGAAACAGAGACAGACTCCAGGGATGTGGAAGAAACTCTATTGCCAACAAATAAAATCCTGAATACTATTGCTTTATCTTATGTGGAGGCTCTGCTTCACTATGCAGCAAGAAGAAGATAATATTCTTGCCGGCAAGATGATATTGCAAAATTTACTTTGCCATTCATAGGAAGGTCAATGATGCAAAGAAACAAACTTCACTTTCCTTTTTCAATATATTATAGAATATATGTACGTACTCAATTTGTTTTTTTTTATATTAAGTGTTTATTTTTCATAATCCTGATATTTTGCGGATTATTATCCATTGAAATTAATTTCCGGACCTCTTTGGTTAATCAGGAGTTTGCTGTATTAGTGTAGTATTCTCAGTTAAAATGTGCTGGTCCCAGAGGAACTAGTAGTTGTCGGTGACTCTATTGTCAGGGAAACAGGAACATATTGTGTAAAAAGGATAGGTGGAACGTGACCAGGGTATGTCTTCCAGGGACAAAGGTTGATGACGTAGAGCAGATATCATCTTTTGAGGGTACAAAAGGTGATATTGTTGTACACGTTGGCACTAATGATATTAAGAGTAGTAGACCGGCAGAATTACTTACCAAGTACAGGACACTGTTGAAAAAAAAGCCGTAAATTAGGGTTGAATTTGAAGGAGTCTGCAATTCTGTCCAGACACGATAGGAGGGAGTATATGATGAGAGCCTTGTCGATCAATTCGGCCCTGGAGAGACTGTGCAAGGCTCAAGGGATAGAATTTTTCTCAGCCTGGTCTGTGCTTGTTAACAGGAGAGACTGCTTCTACAAGGATGGGATACATTTAAATAGAAAGGGTGATGAATACTTGCTGATGCTATCGAGGCAGTGTTAGGAGGTTTGGAAAACTGCTAGCTTGGGGGAGATACACAAACTAATAGATTACCAGTAGCCGCTGGCAAAGGTAAAAGTGATTCTTGCACTACTTTTATTGAAATGCAATTGAGCTGCAGCCTGGAAAGCAAGACAGTGGGGATTTCTAGGACTGCTGGGAGTCATAGTGGAACAAGTAAATACATGGGCTGTGTTAGGGTAACTAAGAGTAGAAACAGGTGCATGTATGCTTGCATGTACACCAATGCTAGGAGTATAGTTAATAAATTCGATTGAGCTTGAAATGCTAGTCAAGACATCAATGGCAGATATTGTTGGGATATCAGAGACATGGTGTCACACAGACATAAGCAGTGCAGAACTGGAATTTAGGGAGTGCAATGTGTACAGAAAGGATGGACAGGTCAGAAAGGGAGGAGGGATTATGCTGTTAGTTAAGAAACACATAAAATCTAAGGAAGTGCATCCAATTGCTGTTGTTGGACAAAGCAATATTGAGTCTGTTTGGTGTGACATAAGCACTGGGAAAAGAAATATGAGAGGTCTGTGTTATAGGCCAAATGAATCTGATGAGAATAATGAGCAATTGTGCAGAGAAATAGAGTGGGCCATTAAATCAGAGTGTCTTATGGGGGATTTTAATTTCCCAGAGATTGACAGGAATTTGTGAGTTGGTCACTCACACACTAGCAAGGCTTTTGTGGATTTATTGGATGATTGTTTTCTACAGCAGCATGTTCAGGAGGCAACTAGAGAGAGTAATACTCTTGATCTGATTATCAGTAGTGATTCTTCATGCATCAAGAATATTCCGATAAAGGACCCACTAGGTGGCAGTGATCACAGTGTGCTGAAGTGGTTTGTTATTTGGTTTTTAGGAGCATTAGCAACTAAGGCCATATTGCTCCGGGGATGTATGGTGGTCATTCCCTGACCTTTCCACATCCTCCGTATTTGGTGGGTACGGGCTCGAACCCCGGTCTAATCAAGAAGCATGTGCTAAGCACTGCTGCTCCTACCCACCTAGCTACGGAGGCGCCGTGCTGAAGTGGGATTTACTCAAAGTGGTAACTACCATCATGGGTAAAGGGAAGGGTTTTTACTTTTGTAAAGGTGACTACGATGGTCTGAGACAGCATTTAAATTCTATACTGTGGGACCAACTGATGATGTTACCAACAGAAAATTTAAAATTGGAAACATTCAAAGAATTAATCTTGGAAGCTACAAGGCTTTTCATACCAACAAAGAAATATTGTTCAAGATTTAGGCCTAAATGGATGTCAGATGAACTAATTAGACATGTGACAGAGAAGTAAAATGCATGGGATACATATAAATTAACATGTGACACAGAAGCCTATGATAGATATAAGCTGGTCTGTAACCAAGTTACAAAGAAGGTTAGGCAGGCGAAGGCAGATTACAAGAAATCTTTGGCAAAGGATGCAAAGAAAAACAGCAAAGAGTTCTTTACTTATGTAAACTCTAGAAGGAAGGAGATGAATCAGATTGGTCCACTTGATATCGATGGTTCAACTGTTGATGATCCTGCTCAGGTAGCTAACAGACTAAATGAATATTTTGCATCTACATTCACACATGAGGAGTTATTCAGGGAGGGGAATGCCACAGGTGTATTCTGCTCTAACAGTAAGCTAGATAATCTTGTAATAACTGAGAGTAAATTGGAAGAGAAATTGTTGAAGATAAACATAAGAAAGGCACCTGGGGTGGATGGAATCTATCCAGTTATATTAAAGGAATAAGCAAACCCTTAGCCATAATTATGAGAGCTTCCCTGGACTCAGGGGCGGTACCGATGATGTGCAGATGTGACCCCAATCCACAAAGGAGGATCAAAGGGAGACACAGGTAATTACAGACCTCTTAGTTTAACTTCTGTTCCAGGGAAATTAATGGAGGCACTGGTTAAAGAAGCATTGCAGGATCATCTAGACAAAGTTTCAGTTAAAACTTGGACACACCATGGGTATGTTAAGGGGAAGTCTTGTCTGACAAATTTGATTGGATACTATGATGTAGTCATAAAGGAACTGGATGCAAAGAATAACTTTGATATCATATGTATTTGGATCTTAGAAAGCTGTTTGTTTGTTTGTTTGTTATTTGGTTTTTAGGAGCATTAGCAACTAAGACCATGTTGCTCCGGGATATGCGGTGGTCATTCCCGGACCTTTCCGCATCCTCCGTATTTGGTAGTGACGGGCTCGAACCCCGGTCTAATCAAGAAGCGTGTGCTACGCACTGCTGCTCCTTCCCACCTGGCTATGGAGGCGTCTATCTTAGAAAGCCTTTGATACTGTTGTGCATGGAAGACTGCTGCACAAATTGGAGCAGTGTGGCATTGGAGGCAAATTGCTGCTATGGATAAAGGGATGGTTGAGTGGGAGAAGAGAGAGAGTGGTAATCAATGGGTACTGCTCTTCATGGAGTAATGTTATTAGTGGAGTCCCCAGGGTTCAGTGTTGGGTCCATTGTAGTTTTCTGTATTTATAAATGATATTGATGATGGTATATCAGGCTTAATGTCCAAGTTTGCAGACGATATGAAGGTTGGCAGTGTTGTTAATGACACTAATGACAGTACACTGCTGCAACACGATCTAGAAAAGTTGGGCAGATGGATTGAGTGGTAGCAAATGAAGTTTAACATTGGCAAATATAAAGTACTATATATGGGAAGCAGTAATCCCAGAGTAACGTATCAACTCTGTGGTACCACACTGACAGTGGTAGGGAATAAAAAGGACCTGGGGGTAATTGTGCGGGCAGATATGAAGTTTTCTGAGCAGTGTAGCCAGTCTGGAAGAGTAGCTCATGGTGTCTTGTCAATGATATACAGGAATTTTCCTAGCACGGATAAGAAGGTGATTATCCCCTTGTATAAGGCAATGGTCAGGCCACACCTTGGTTACTGTATACAGGTCTGGAGGCCTCATTTTAAGAAGCATGTAGAGCTGTTGGAACGAGTACAGAGAACAGCAACAAGATTAGTGAACAGAACAAAGGGTTGCTCTTACGAAGAAAGGCTTTTGCAAATTACAGTGTCTGGAGACTAGGCACCTGCAAGGTGATCTGTTTGAGGTGTATAAAGCCTTGAATGGTTTGAGCATGCTCAATGCTAATGAGATTCATCCTCTTGCTCAGAATAATCGCCTGAGAAAGAATAAATTGAAATTGAGGAAAGGCAGTTGTAGGATAGATGTGTGGAAGTTTGCCTTTAGCCAGCGGGTGGTTGATTGCTGGAACAAACTTCCATCAGTCGTTGTAGAAGTTGATAGCTTAAATAGATTCAAGGCAGAACTTGACAAACATTTGGAGTGATGGGATAGGTGAAATAAAGGTTTTTTTTTTTTTTTGGCTAATGCTATATAAGTTTGCTTTCTTGCATCATGTGCCCTTGCTAATGCTAATACTTGCAAGGGGATGCAGTTTCGTTCACTTCCAAAGCCTTCACGCAACCTTTTATGAGCTCAGTTTGATGTGGAATGGTGGAACCAAAACTTTATTTGGATCTACCAGAGGTTTAAGTGCTATGTTCTTCCTTCCAGGTGTTAATGATTTTCATTGAGGCTAACTTCTCTTCTTGTACTGCATATTCTGAGTGTGACTATCCCACTCGCAGAGAAAGCAACAATACTTAGTGTAACCCTTTTGTACTGCTAATAAAATGGCGATTACCTTTAAATCACCACATTTCTGCCACTCATACTTCTGATAGTGTGGACCTAAGAGAATATTCTCCATGTTTGCGTATGTTTCTTTTTTGTGGAGAGCAAACAGAAGAGGTATCGTAAATTCGTTTCGGTATCGTTTATCGTTTAAAGAGGTATCGTTTATTGTAAATATAAAAATAAATAATATATTTCCATTGTGTAATAACACAGCCATAAGTCTAACCTTAGAAGCATCTGTAAATAGTCTCCATTCTTTGGGAATGTGCCTTGCATTCACTGCTGCTTTTAGACCATCATACAAACAGTGAGTTCACCTTTTGTTTGATAGAATTTATCATAGTCTTTATTTAGAGTATGAAATGTTGTCACCATCAGAGAATTATCTAGAACATGTATGGGCAACCCTGGGCCTGCTGGCGACATCTGGCTCGTGGCAACCTTTGTGGCCCACAGCCATTACAGAGAAAGTATATTTAATATATTGTAAAGTGTAAATACTGCTATGAAAGATAATTTTATAATTTTGTAGAAGTATAAGTGAATTTGGTTAAATAAAATAAATAATATAATAATGTTAATTCATATAAACGTCTAAAATGAAATAAAATTAAAGTTAGCTGTTTAGGCAAAATTGACTCTGTTCTACTTGACGCAATTTTAACATGTGTAAGTCCAAATCATTGTTTTAGATAAGTTTACCCTCATATCCTTTCCATCAGCCATTTTCTCTTATTTCCATTAAACAGCTGACATGTTTTCTAGGCCTCCAAGTGCCAAGTGATTTTCTTCCTGCAAATATATAGTGCTCTCCCAAAGTGATAGTTTTGTTTCTTTTCTAGCATGACCTTTCTTTTGTTTACTTGAAGTGGTTCTGTACTTTAAAGGTCGAAAGGAAATCCACCTTTCTTTTTTTATTCTATATATTCATTGCTAACACTCTACTTACTTCAACAACACTTGGTCACTGGTGGCACTGCTCCTGCCTCCATGTGGCTGGGCCGGTAACCTGGGGGATAAGACAACCCCCCAAGGCTAAAAGGAGCAGTGATGGAAACAAATGATTTTACACGTTTAGAGCCAAAGAGCTCTCAACCAAATGACACTCACAACACTGACCATGACTACTCCCCCTCTCGAAGAGAATGAAGAAAGACACTGGCAGACAGGAATTACCAGCATTCTTGATAATACATTCTCTGTCAACACAACCTGTGGGCAAACTCTCCCCCTTTATCATTCAGAGATGCCTCGAACATGCCCCAGGTTCACCAAAAATGGTGAAACATCTCCAATCTGGAGATTTATTAATAGAGACCACTAATTCTCGACACTCTGAACTATTATTACGTCTGACATCCTTGAGTGGAATCCCAGTTCAAATCACAACACATACCACCCTCAATTCTTCAAAGGGAGTGATCACTGAATGGGATATATTGAACATTCCTTAAGATGAAATAGTCCAGGAAATTAAAGAACAAAAAGTCACTCAGGCAAAGAGGATCATTATCGGAAAAGATGGCAGTTTAGTTCCTACCCAGAGTATAATTTTAACTTTCAGTTCTCCAAACCTGCCAGCTTCAGTCAAGGCAGGATATTTAAACTTTTGCATTTGGCCATATAACCCGAACCCCTAAGATGTTTTAAATGCAAGAAATTCGGCCATTCCCAGACAGCATGCTGTGGAGACGCAATCTGTGGGTGTAAAACTCATACACAAACAGAATGTAAAGCACTAACCCCACAGTGTCCAAATTGCAAAGGCAACCATCCAGCATACTCCAAAGACTGTGACCTCTGGAAGTTTGGGGAAAAAATACAAAAGTATAAAATTGAAAATAAAGTTTCCTACCAAGAGTCAAGAAAACAAATAAAATTAAGTATGCCAAAATGCACTTATGACTCTGCTACTTACAGTCACTAATCAGTAGCATGTCAGACAGAAGTGTCCATCCCTTCAGACACGTCAATCTCAGACTGGGCTTGATCAGTCCTCTCGGTCCAGCATTCATCTCCGTCAAAGCTAGTCGATCAATGCAGTAATACACCAATGACAGTTCCATCCCAGAGACTTCCCCATTGTCAAGCAGTGGAGAATTTGCAAAAATCAGATCCAGTTTTTTTTTTTTTTTTTTTTTTATGAAACCCCAAACACGAAAGGTATCAAAACCTATAGTACTTAGTACCGTGCATGGGTTGAAGGAGAGTATGGGGGGAGGGGGATGCCGGAAACTTTGCTCTAGAGACTAAACATGGGTTTCACCACTTCAAGCCTCCAATAAGCAGAGTGGTGGTAGTTCACCGATTGAAGAAAGTCATCTACCACCTACAAGTTGAGGTGAAGCAATCTTGCCCCTCAAGCATTAACACAGATGATATCACCAACTCAGAAGATCTGCTTGAAATACATGCAGATGATGATATTGAAGAAAGAAATGACTTAGGACGCTGAATTTTTCAAGAAAAGAAACATCAAAACTCAACAGATATAAACAAGCCACTCACAAAAAGCAGACAGACTCATCTTCCACTCACAAAACCAAATAATGAACAAATCATACAATGGAATTGCAGAGGTTTTCGCAGCAGTATTAATGATATCTACGAACTAATTCACCATTACAATCCTACTGCCATATGCTTATAAGAAACGAATTTAACAACAAAAATATCCATTTCTGTCTAAAATTATATTATCTACAGACACGATTGATCTAATACTAACAGCCCCCATGGAGGAGTAGCCATACTCGTGGATTCACGAGTCTCCTCCAGACGCATTGCATTGCAAACGCAATTGGAAGCTGTGCCACATGTGCAGTAATTGATATCACTCTGATACTGGTCTCAATTTATCTTCCGCCGAACAAATCATGTACAGTTCATCAACTGGAAAATCTTATTTCTCAATTACCATCTCTTATTTTTTTGTTAGGAGATTTTAATGGACATCATCCATTATGAGGTTCTCTGGTCTCAGATGGACGTGGTGAGCTTACTGAAATGTTACTTGACAGAGAGAGAGAATCTAACACTATTAAATTCTGGCTTACTGACTTACATCCATTTTCCTACTGGGTCAACTACTGCAATAGATCTCTCAATTTGCTGTCCGATTCTCCTCCCAACTATAGAGTGGGCAGTACATGACAATCCTCTAAACAGTGACCACTATCCACTGATCTGTAGTATTCAAACTACCCATTCCAAACAAACAGAAACAAAAACAAAATGGAAATTTTCCAAAGCAAACTGGACAAAATTTACCCATCATGTATCTTTTGATGATGACATCATAGAGTCTTCTGCTATTAACACTGTCACCGATCATATCACAATGCAGATACTACAACTGCAACAGTCGCCATCCCACAGTCTCAAGTAAGAAACCAATCAGCATAACAATCACTGGTGGAATGGTGATTGTAACAAAGGGAAAAGAGAAAAAAATGCAGCATGGAACACCTTCCGCAAACATCCCACCACTGCCAACCTTATTAATTTCAAGAGACTGAGAGCCAAAGCTCGTTATATCTAGTGGAAGGCGAAAAAGGACTTGTGGATAAAATTTGCCTCCTCAATCAACAAAGATACTGATACCCAAATAATCTGGGAAAAAATAAAGAAACTAAATGGTAAATATCATATGTTGACTTCTCCTATTATTAATTGGAATGGGAAGGAGATCTCATCTGCTGAGGAAATGCCAATGCCTTAGGAACGGTGTTCTGTGAATTGTCCACCTCAACTGCATATCAACCATCTTTTCAAAAAATTAAAGCTGAAGCTGAGAAAAGGAAACTGAATTTCAAAGCTACATGTCCTTTACCCTATAACCAACCACTCACAATATCTGAACTGGAAGAATCTATATACCTCAAGAAATAACTCTCCTGGTCCCAATGGAATCTACAATATAATGATTCAACACCTCAATCAGAAATCGCTATCTTCATTGCTAAACTTTTACAATAGGATATTCTCAGAACATATATTCCCTACTTCCTAGCAACATTCTTATGTAATAGCCATACCTAAACCTGGAAAAGATCATTTGATTTCTAACAACTATAGACCAGTTTCTCTTATCAGCTGCCTGAGTGAGACTCTGGAAAAAATGGTTCATCATTGACCCACCTGGTACCTTGAATCCCAAAATATAATCAGTAATAATCAGTTTGGCTTTCGGAAGAATAGATCTTTCCTAGACCTCATGACCAAAGCCAAATCCATCATAAATTGCATTCCTCAGAAATCAACATCTTGTCACGATATGCCTTGATATAGAGAAGGCCTTTGATACCACATGGTGCTCTATAGCTGAGTGATCAGGAGTGGGAGTGCAGTAGCACATTTAGCAGTCAGGGGCTTAAACCCTGGTCTACTCGAAGAGTAGACCAGGGTTTAAGCCCCTGACTGCTAAATACTGTCAATCTGCCAACCCGCACTGGACCAGCATGGCAGATTATGGTCCATTTCCCTCAGCATGAATTGTTGAGGAGGCTTCCATCCTGTAGTGGGTTGATAATGGCTGTAGTTTACCTTTTTTTTTTTTACCACATGGCGCTATGATATCCTAAAAGATCTCCATTCTATTCATACAAGAGGCCATTTACTATATTTTATTCAAAGCTTCCTTCAGCACAGATCTTTCCAAGTTAGGTACAAGCAGGTTTTATCCCAAACCTACATACAAGAAGGAGTCCCACGAGGCTCTGTTTTTAGTGCCACTCTGTTTACAATATGAATAAACAACATCACAAACAGCATTCCAACCACGATTGACTCATATCTCAATGCAGATGATCTTACCATATCCAGCCATTCCCAGAATATAAACTATACTGAGAGGCATCTACAAATATCCATTAATAACATTGAATTATCGATGGCACAAAATGGATACAAACTGTCAAGCCACAAATCTACAGCTATACATCTCTGCACCAGGTGCAGAATGCATTCTGAACCTGAGTTGCACTTGGCCAATCATCCTCTACCAATTGTGAACAGTATTCGCCTCCTAAGGCTAATTTTTGATAAGAAGTTAAACTTTCACAAGAACATCAAATATCTAAGAACCACTTGCATAAAGAAAATGAATATACTTCGGGTCATCTCCAGTACATCTTGGGGTGCCGATCGTTATACCCTGCTCCACTTATATAAATCTCTAATTAGATCTCTGCTAGACTATGGAGCACCTGTTTATGTCTCGGCTCGGGAGAGCACCTTAGCTCGTCTTGCGCCCATCCAACACTCTTCTCTTAGGATAGCCCTAGGTGCATACAGAACATCTCCAGTTCAAAGTCTTTATGTAGAGGCTCGCGAACCTCCACTGACATCCCTGAGTGGAATCCCAGTTCAAATCACAACACATACCACCCTCAATTCTTCAAAGAGAGTGATCACTGAATGGGATCTATTGAACGTTCCTGAAGATGAAATAGTCCAGGAACTTAAAGAACAAAAAATCACTCAGTCAAAGAGGATCATGATCCAAAAAGATGGCAGTTTAGTTCCTACCTGGCATGTAATTTTAACTTTCGGTTCTCCAAACCTACCAACTTAAGTCAAGGCAGAATATTTAAACTGTCTCATTTGGCTATATATCACAAAACCCCCTAAGATGTTTTTAATGCCAGAAATTCCGCCATTCCCAGAAAGCATGCCGTGGAGACGTAATGATCTGAGGATCATTGCGTCTCATGATCCTCAGTGGAAAACCTATTATGCAAATAAACCTAGAACAATTCGGCCTACTGGTATCATGCTGCAGAATCTAACAGAAAGCTGGAACATTCAGCTTGATAATATCCTCAGAGAATCATAAGCTCCAGATCCTCCGTGGACTTCCTTTGCATTTTCTTGTGATGATTACTTTGAGCAGTGTGGTAAAGGTTCTATAGCAAATATTATCATCCAACAACTACATTTTGCTCACTCACAAAAGTACCCCCACTTTACCAAAGATATATACTCGTGGTTCAAAGTCTGACAATCGAGTGGGTGCAGCTGCTGTCTTCCCTAATACAACTGTTTCAATTTCACTTCCAACCGAATGCTGCAGCTACACTGCTGAGCTCCATGTCATTAAGCTTGCTCTGAAAAACATCTCACTGCTGTCAATAAATAAAACTGATTCACAGAGTGCTCTTTTAGGTGGGGAAGTGCTTTCAAAAGCACTTCCCCACCTAACAATCGTTCATTAAAGCTAATAAAACATAAGCTGATGCATTTTCATGAGCATCAGAAAACTTATCTTTTCATGGATCCCTGGTCACTGTGGTATTCCAGGAAATGAATGTGCAGATAATGCTGCAAAACATCATTCCAACATATCCTCAACAAATGACCTAGTCCCACATCCTGACTATAGACATAATATATGAAGAACATCTATGGAACAATGGTCACTTCTGTGGCAAAATGCAAACAAATAACAATTTTTTTAAAATAAAACCGAACCACAATTATGGACTTCTAGCCTACTTAAAAATAGAAAAGAAGAAGTAATCTTAGCCAGACCTCGCATAAGTCACACATCTCTGTCTGCTTACAGGGAACGATCCTCCACAGTGTGTGCACTGCTTGCAACCACTTAAAGTAAAACGTTATTGTAGGCTTCAAATGGTGGAACCCATGTTTAGGCTCCAGAGCTAAGTTCTGTTCAACCCTTCCCCATCTCTTCCATCATGCAGTATGACTGATGACTTTTGAGATTATGATGAACATCATGGCGAGATCCAATCTGCCTTACAAAGTAAGGCTCAAGTTTTGCAAATTACATTGTCTGGAGACTAGGCACCTGCAAGGTGATCTGATTGAGGTGTATAAAGCCTTGAATGGTTTGAGCATGCTCAATGCAAGAGTAGCTCATGGTGTCTTGTCAATGATATACAGGAATTTTTCTAGCAAGGGATAAGGAGGTGATTATTCCCTTGTATAAGGCAATGGTCAGGCCACAAGTTCAGTACTGTATACAGGTCTGGAGGCCTCATTTCAAGAAGGATGTAGAGCTGCTGGAACGAGTACAGAGAAGGGCAACAAGATTAGTGAATGGAACAAAGGGTTGCTCTTACGAAGGAAGGCTTAAGTTTTGCAAATTACAGTGTCTGGAGACTAGGCACCTGCGACGTGATCTGAGTGAGGTGTATAAAGCCTTGAATGGTTTGAGCATGCTCAATGCCAATGGGATTTTTCCTCTTGCTCAGAATAATCACCTGAGAGGGCATAAATTCTAATTTGCGGAAAGACATTTGTAGGATAGATGTGCGGAAGTTTGCCTTTAGCCAACGTATGGGGTGATTGCTGGAACAAACTTCCATCTGTCATTGTAGAAGTTGATAGCTTAAATAGATTCAAGTAGAACTAGACAAACATTTGGAGCGAGTGGATGGATGAAATTAGAAGGGGTTTTTTTTTTTTTTTTTGTCTGATACTATATAAGCTTGCTTTCTTGCATCATGTACCTTTACTAATGCTAATGCTAAAGTAGGTCTTTTTTTCTGACTCGAGTTAAGGGATTTTTTCTTGAAGCTGATGTTACTTCTCCATATGTGTAATAGAAGTCATCTGGACTATTCACACAATTGCAGGGTCTATTAATCTTACACCACACAAGTACTGCGCAAAAAGTAGGATCCCACAGAGAACAACTGTTAACTGAGAACAAATCACCCAATACTTAGCTGTATTTGACGATTACTGCAACAGAGTTGAAGACACATTTGAGGCGACAAGAACTTATGTGATGCAGAGCAAGGCGACAGTTGCTGATCATGTGATAAGAGTGTGGTGATACTGAAACTATGGTGTTGCCATGTTTTTTGCCGAGTGTCGTAGTTGAAAATGTAGAATAACTTGCTAATATGAGACACCAACTGGAATTTCAAAAAAAATAGCCAATCAACAAATTGTAATGTGATTTTCATGTTCAACAGCATAAAATTAATCAAGATTGGGCATTTTCGTTTTCATAACATTTTGTGTTGACCAGTGTAATCAACAACGTTCTGCCTAAAAGAACACTTTCTACAATCTAATTTAAACATCTTCCTCCTGAAATTTGAATTTATGGTGCCTAATTCTGGAACTCTTCATAACAGTGAAAATTCCGCTTTGATTCATTTTTATGAGCCCCTCTCAGAGCCTTATAAACCTCAGTCAGGTCACCCTGTAAGGTGACTGATTGCTAAGCTTTGTAGCCCACTTAATCAAAGTCTTTCTTCATATGATTGCCCTTCTTTGGACAATTTCAAGAGCTCATTGCCTTCTTTTAGATGAAGTCTCTATACTTGGACACAGTATTCTAAATGCAGTCGTACAGCTTCTTTATACAGTGGAACTCTCTCTCTCTATCTCTCTCTCTCTCTCTCTCTCTCTCTCTCTCTCTCTCTCTCTCTCTCTCTCTCTCTCTCTCTCTCTCACTCACTCACTCACTCACTCACTCACATCATTCGATAACTCATCAATAGGGCCCTATGGGCTTTCCTGGACACCTATTTACACTATTCAGAAAACTTTATATCTTCCCATATCACAACTCTCAGATCCTTTCTTTCTCTACTATTTTTAATAGAATACCCAAATGAATAAGTTATTTTGTAGTTGCTATTCACCTAGTATAAGACCTTGCATTTCGCTACATTAAAATATAGGCTGATATTTTTCTGATCATTCTTTGAAGCCTGTTCAAGTCATCCTGAAGGAGTGCTGCTTTGCACTGATCATTAAATGATTCTCCCAATTTATACATCATCTGCAAAGTTTGACATTGAGCGAGCCCTTTATCCCTTCATCAATGTCAGTTTATGAAAATCAGAAACAACAGTGGTCCATAACATAATTAACAGTGGTCCATAACATAACATTTAACATAATTAATAACATAACATAATTAATTATAATTAATTAATAAATTAATAGAATCATGACTCAGACCAGAGCAGCAAAGCAAAAGGCTCAAGCTAATGGAAGTGCTGTGGCTCAGAGCAGAACTGAGGGGGGCAGTTGTCCTCTGACTCACAGCCTTATAAAATGCACTGTTTGCTTGATGTTTGCAGAGCAATCGGGTACGGGACATGACACTGCCAAGGGGGGATGTCTTTGTGTGTGCGCGATGCAAGGAGTGTATCGATATCAGGCAACAACTCGGCGTTCTTGTGGGCCTATATGAGAGCTTGAAGGACAGGGTGGATGCCCTCGAAGAAACTAAATTGAGGGGCCCCATCAAGCTCTCAGCTGCCCACATCAACGCCAGAGCTTGCACTTGGGCATCGCGTGACACAGAGACAACCCCCAAGGCCAGAATGCGCTGGTCCCGAAGGAACTAGTAGTTGTTGGTGACTCTATTGTCAGGGAAACGGGGAACATGCTTTGTAAAAAAAGATAGGTGGAACAGAACCAGGGTATGTCTGCCAGGGGCAAAGGTTGATGACGTTGTAGAGCGAATATCATCTTTTAAGGGGCACAAAAGGTGATATAGTTGTACACGTTGGCACTAATAATATTAAGAGTAGGAGACCGGCAGAATTACTTAACAAGTACAGGTCACTGTTGAACAAAAGCCGAGAATTAGGGTTGAATTTGAAAGTGTCTGCAATTCTGCCCAGACACGATAGGAGGGAGTATATGATGAGAGCCTTGTCGATCAATTCGGCCCTGGAAAGATTGTGCAAGGCTCAAGGGGTAGAATTTTTTTCAGCCCTGGACTGTACTTGTTAACAGGAGAGATTGCTTCTACAGGGATGGGATACACTTAAATAGAAAGGGTGCAAGAATATTTGCTGATGCTATCGAGGCAGTGTTAGGTGGGTCGGAAAACTGCTAGCTTGGGGGGAGACAAAGACCAATAGATTGACAGTAGCCACTGGCAGAGGTGAAAGAGATTCTTGCACTGCTTCTATTAGAATGAGCAGAAGCCTGAAAAACAAGATGCATGGTATTTCAGAGACTGCTGGGAGCCATTGCGGTACAAGTAAACACATGGGTTGTGTTAGGGTAGCTAAGAATAGAAACAGGTGCAGGTATACTTGCGTGTACACCAATGCTAGGAGTTTAGTAAATAAATTTGATGAATTTGAGGTATTGCTCAAAACAT
The DNA here is from genome assembly GCF_048544385.1 of Mastigoproctus giganteus. Classification (NCBI taxonomy): domain Eukaryota; kingdom Metazoa; phylum Arthropoda; class Arachnida; order Uropygi; family Thelyphonidae; genus Mastigoproctus; species Mastigoproctus giganteus. The sequence continues at coordinate 120,259,446 of NC_143582.1, forward strand.
CGAAGGCAGATATTGTTGGGATATCAGAGACGTGGTGTCACACAGATATAAGGGATGCAGAACTGCAATTTGGGGAGTACAACGGCTACAGAAAGGATAGACAGGATAGGAAGGGAGGAGGGGTTATGTTATTAGTTAACAAACACATAAAAAAACCAAGGAAGTGAAGCCAGTCGACATCGCTGGACAGTGCAGTGTGGAGTCAGTTTGGTGTGACATAAACATTGGGAGATCAAAATTGAGAGTAGGAGTGTGCTATAGGCCTAATGACTCTGATGAGTATAATAAGGAACTGTACAGGGAAATAGAGTGGGCCAGTAAATCAGAGTGTCCTTATAATGGGAGATTTTAATTTCCCAGATATTGACTGGAATTTGGGGGCTGGTTACTCACACACTAGCAGGACTTTTGTGGATTTATTGGATGATTGTTTTCTACATCAGCATGTTCGGGAAGCAACTAGATGGAGTAATACTCTTGATTTGATTATCAGCAGTGATTCTTCATGCATTAAGAATCTGCAGATAAATGAACCACTAGGTGGCAGTGATCACAGTGTGCTGAAGTGGGATTTACTCAAAGAGGTAACTACCATTAGGGGTAAAGGGAAGGGTTATTGCTTCCATAAAGGCGACTACGATGGACTGAGACAGTATTTAAATTCTATACAGTGGGACCAACTGATGATGTTACCAACAGCAAATTCAAAATGGGAAGCATTCAAAGAACTTATCTTGGAAGCTACTAGGCTTTACATACCAACTAAGAAATATTGTTCAAGGTTTAGGCCAAAATGGATGTCGGATGAACTAATGAGGCATATGGCAGAGAAGAAAAATGCATGGGATACATACAAATTAACACATGACACAGAAGCCTATGATAGATACAAGTTGATATGCAACCAAGTTACAAAGGAGGTTAGGCAGGCGAAGGCAGATTACGAGAAATCCTTGGCAAGGGATGCAAAGAAAAACAGCAAAGAGTTCTTTACTTGTGTAAACTCTAGAAGGAAGGGGATGAATCAGATTGGTCCACTTGATATTGATGGGTCAACTGTTGATCCTGCTCAGGTAGCTAACAAACTAAATGAATATTTTGCATCGACATTCACACATGAGGAGTTATTCAGCGAGGGGAATGCCAGAGGTGTATTCAACTCTAGCAGTAAGCTACAGAATCTTGAAATAATTGGGTGTAAAGTGGAGGAGAAACTGTTGAAGATAAACACAAGAAAGGCACCCGGGGTGGATGGGATCTATCCAGTTATATTAAAGGAGGCAGCAAAGGAAGTAAGCAAACCCTTAGCCATAATTATGAGAGCTTCCTTGGACTCAGGGGAGGTACCCATAGACTGGAAATGTGCAAATGTGACCCCAATTCACAAAGGAGGATCAAAGGCTGACACAAGTAATTATAGACCTGTGAGTTTAACTTCTGTTCCAGGAAAATTAATGGAGGCACTGGTTAAAGAAGCACTGCAGGATCATTTAGACAAGACTTCAGTTATAGCTCAGACACAGCATGGTTTTGTTAAGGGGAAGTCTTGCCTGACCAACTTGATTGGATACTATGATGCAGTGACAAAAGAACTGGATGCATGGAATAACTTTCATATTATATACTTGGATCTTAGAAAGGCTTTTGATACTGTTGCACATGGAAGACTGCTACACAAATTGGAGCAGTGTGACATTGGAGGCAAATTGCTGCTATGGATAAAGGGGCGGTTGAGGGGGAGAAGATAGAGAGTGGTAATCAATGGACACTGCTTATCGTGGACTGATGTTATTAGTGGAGTCCCTCAGGGCTCAGTGTTGGGTCCATTATTGTTTTCTGTATTTATAAATGATATTGATGATGGTATATCGGGCTTAATGTCCAAGTTTGCAGACGATACAAAGGTTGGCAGGGTTGTCAAGGTCACTACTGACACTGTGCTGCTGCAACAGGATCTAGAAAGGTTGAGCAGATGGTCTGAGAGGTGGCAAATGAAGTTTAACATTGATAAATGTAAAGTACTACACATGGGAAACAGCAACCCCAGAGCAACGTATCAACTCTGTGGTACTACACTGACAGTGGTAGAGAATGAAATGGACTTGGGGGTGGTTGTGCAGGCAGATATGAAGTTCTCTGAGCAGTGCAGACGGGCTGCAAGAGTAGCTCATGGAGTATTGTCAATGATATACTGGAATTTTTCCAGCAGGGATAAGGAGGTGATTATTCCATTGTATAAGGCGATGGTCAGGCCACACCTAGAGTACTGTATACAGGTCTGGAGGCCTCATTTCAAGAAGGATGTAGAGCTGCTGGAGCGAGTACAGAGAAAGGCAACAAGATTATTGAATGGAACAAAGGGGTGCTCTTACGAAGAAAGGCTTAAGTTTTGCAAATTACAGTGTCTGGAAACTAGGCACCAGCGAGGTGATCTGATAGAGGTGTATAAAGCCTTGAATGGTTTAAGCATGCTCAATGCTGATGGGATTCTTCCTCTAGCTCAGAAAAATCACCTGAGAGGGCATAAATTCAAATTGAGGAAAGACAGATGTAGGATAGACGTGCAGAAATTTGCCTTTAGCCAGCGGGTGGTTGGTTGGTGGAACAGACTTCCATCCCTTGTGGTGGAGGTTGATAGCCTAAATAAGTTTAAGGCTCAGCTGGACAGGTATTTTGAACGAACAGAGGGGTGAAGTGGAAGTGGGTTTTTTTTTTTTTTTTTTTTTTGGCTGATGCTGCATAAGCTTGCTTTCTTGCATCAAATGCGTCTACTAATGCTAATGCTAATGCTAATAAAATGAACCTTGGGGGAACCCCACTTCTGACAGTACACCAATCTGAAGAATATAGATTCACCACAATCTCTGCCTTCTGCCCTACTCTGTAATCCATCTTAGAATCTTTCTACTAGTCCTAACACGTTCCAGCTTATACAGTAATCTGTTCTGAGGGACTGAGTCAAATGGTTTGCTAAAATCCAGATAAACAATGTCAGAATTGTTCTCTATATCTACCTAAAGAAGTCATTGCGGTACAAGTAAACACATGGGTTGTGTTAGGGTAGCTAAGAATAGAAACAGGTGCATGTATACTTGCGTGTACACCAATGCTAGGAGTTTAGTAAATAAATTTGATGAATTTGAGGTATTTCTCAAAACATCAAAGGCAGATATTGTTGGGATATCAGAGACGTGGTGTCACACAGATATAAGGAATGCAGAACTGGAATTTGGGGAGTACAATGTCTACAGAAAGGATAGACAAGATAGGAAGGGAGGAGGGGTTATGCTATTAGTTAAAAAACACATAAAATCCAAGGAAGTGAAACCAGTCGACATCGATGGACAGGGCAGTGTCGAGTCAGTTTGGTGTGACATAAGCATAGGTAAATCAAAATTGAAAGTAGGAGTGTGCTATAGGCCTAATGACTCTGATGAGTATAATAAGATACTGTACAGGGAAATAGAATTAGCATTAGCATTAGTAGAGGCATTTGATGCAAGAAAGCAAGCTTATGCAGCATCAGCCAAAAAAAAAAAAAAAAACCCACTTCCACTTCACCCCTCTGTTCGTTCAAAATACCTGTCCAGCTGAGCCTTAAACTTATTCAGGCTATCAACCTCCACCACAAGGGATGGAAGTCTGTTCCACCAACCAACCACCCGCTGGCTAAAGGCAAATTTCCGCACGTCTATCCTACATCTGTCTTTCCTCAATTTGAATTTATGCCCTCTCAGGTGATTTTTCTGAGCTAGAGGAAGAATCCCATCAGCATTGAGCATGCTTAAACCATTCAAGGCTTTATACACCTCTATCAGATCACCTCGCTGGTGCCTAGTCTCCAGACACTGTAATTTGCAAAACTTAAGCCTTTCTTCGTAAGAGCACCCCTTTGTTCCATTCACTAATCTTGTTGCCCTTCTCTGTACTCGTTCCAGCAGCTCTACATCCTTCTTGAAATGAGGCCTCCAGACCTGTATACAGTACTCTAGGTGTGGCCTGACCATCGCCTTATACAATGGAATAATCACCTCCTTATCCCTGCTGGAAAAATTCCTGTATATCATTGACAATACTCCATGAGCTACTCTTGCAGCCCTTCTGCACTGCTCAGAGAACTTCATATCTGCCTGCACAACCACCCCCAAGTCCCTTTCATTCTCTACCACTGTCAGTGTAGTACCACAGAGTTGATACGTTGCTCTGGGGTTGCTGTTTCCCATGTGTAGTACTTTACATTTATCAATGTTAAACTTCATTTGCCACCTCTCAGACCATCTGCTCAACCTTTCTAGATCCTGTTGCAGCAGCACAGTGTCAGTAGTGACCTTGACAACCCTGCCAACCTTTGTATCGTCTGCAAACTTGGACATTAAGCCCGATATACCATCATCAATATCATTTATAAATACAGAAAACAATAATGGACCCAACACTGAGCCCTGAGGGACTCCACTAATAACATCAGTCCACGATAAGCAGTGTCCATTGATTACCACTCTCTATCTTCTCCCCCTCAACCGCCCCTTTATCCATAGCAGCAATTTGCCTCCAATGTCACACTGCTCCAATTTGTGTAGCAGTCTTCCATGTGCAACAGTATCAAAAGCCTTTCTAAGATCCAAGTATATAATATCAAAGTTATTCCATGCATCCAGTTCTTTTGTCACTGCATCATAGTATCCAATCAAGTTGGTCAGGCAAGACTTCCCCTTAACAAAACCATGCTGTGTCTGAGCTATAACTGAAGTCTTGTCTAAATGATCCTGCAGTGCTTCTTTAACCAGTGCCTCCATTAATTTTCCTGGAACAGAAGTTAAACTCACAGGTCTATAATTACTTGTGTCAGCCTTTGATCCTCCTTTGTGAATTGGGGTCACATTTGCACATTTCCAGTCTATGGGTACCTCCCCTGAGTCCAAGGAAGCTCTCATAATTATGGCTAAGGGTTTGCTTACTTCCTTTGCTGCCTCCTTTAATATAACTGGATAGATCCCATCCACCCCGGGTGCCTTTCTTGTGTTTATCTTCAACAGTTTCTCCTCCACTTTACACCCAATTATTTCAAGATTCTGTAGCTTACTGCTAGAGTTGAATACACCTCTGGCATTCCCCTCGCTGAATAACTCCTCATGTGTGAATGTCGATGCAAAATATTCATTTAGTTTGTTAGCTACCTGAGCAGGATCAACAGTTGACCCATCAATATCAAGTGGACCAATCTGATTCATCCCCTTCCTTCTAGAGTTTACACAAGTAAAGAACTCTTTGCTGTTTTTCTTTGCATCCCTTGCCAAGGATTTCTCGTAATCTGCCTTCGCCTGCCTAACCTCCTTTGTAACTTGGTTGCATATCAACTTGTATCTATCATAGGCTTCTGTGTCATGTGTTAATTTGTATGTATCCCATGCATTTTTCTTCTCTGCCATATGCCTCATTAGTTCATCCGACATCCATTTTGGCCTAAACCTTGAACAATATTTCTTAGTTGGTATGTAAAGCCTAGTAGCTTCCAAGATAAGTTCTTTGAATGCTTCCCATTTTGAATTTGCTGTTGGTAACATCATCAGTTGGTCCCACTGTATAGAATTTAAATACTGTCTCAGTCCATCGTAGTCGCCTTTATGGAAGCAATAACCCTTCCCTTTACCCCTAATGGTAGTTACCTCTTTGAGTAAATCCCACTTCAGCACACTGTGATCACTGCCACCTAGTGGTTCATTTATCTGCAGATTCTTAATGCATGAAGAATCACTGCTGATAATCAAATCAAGAGTATTACTCCATCTAGTTGCTTCCCGAACATGCTGATGTAGAAAACAATCATCCAATAAATCCACAAAAGTCCTGCTAGTGTGTGAGTAACCAGCCCCCAAATTCCAGTCAATATCTGGGAAATTAAAATCTCCCATTATAAGACACTCTGATTTACTGGCCCACTCTATTTCCCTGTACAGTTCCTTATTATACTCATCAGAGTCATTAGGCCTATAGCACACTCCTACTCTCAATTTTGATCTCCCAATGTTTATGTCACACCAAACTGACTCCACACTGCACTGTCCAGCGATGTCGACTGGCTTCACTTCCTTGGTTTTTATGTGTTTGTTAACTAATAACATAACCCCTCCTCCCTTCCTATCCTGTCTATCCTTTCTGTAGCCGTTGTACTCCCCAAATTGCAGTTCTGCATCCCTTATATCTGTGTGACACCACGTCTCTGATATCCCAACAATATCTGCCTTCGATGTTTTGAGCAATACCTCAAATTCATCAAATTTATTTACTAAACTCCTAGCATTGGTGTACACGCAAGTATACCTGCACCTGTTTCTATTCTTAGCTACCCTAACACAACCCATGTGTTTACTTGTACCGCAATGGCTCCCAGCAGTCTCTGAAATACCATGCATCTTGTTTTTCAGGCTTCTGCTCATTCTAATAGAAGCAGTGCAAGAATCTCTTTCACCTCTGCCAGTGGCTACTGTCAATCTATTGGTCTTTGTCTCCCCCCAAGCTAGCAGTTTTCCGACCCACCTAACACTGCCTCGATAGCATCAGCAAATATTCTTGCACCCTTTCTATTTAAGTGTATCCCATCCCTGTAGAAGCAATCTCTCCTGTTAACAAGTACAGTCCAGGCTGAAAAAAATTCTACCCCTTGAGCCTTGCACAATCTTTCCAGGGCCGAATTGATCGACAAGGCTCTCATCATATACTCCCTCCTATCGTGTCTGGGCAGAATTGCAGACACTTTCAAATTCAACCCTAATTCTCGGCTTTTGTTCAACAGTGACCTGTACTTGTTAAGTAATTCTGCCGGTCTCCTACTCTTAATATTATTAGTGCCAACGTGTACAACTATATCACCTTTTGTGCCCCTTAAAAGATGATATTCGCTCTACAACGTCATCAACCTTTGCCCCTGGCAGACATACCCTGGTTCTGTTCCACCTATCTTTTTTACAAAGCATGTTCCCCGTTTCCCTGACAATAGAGTCACCAACAACTACTAGTTCCTTCGGGACCAGCGCATTCTGCCTTGGGGGTTGTCTCTGTGTCACGCGATGCCCAAGTGCAAGCTCTGGCGTTGATGTGGGCAGCTGAGAGCTTGATGGGCCCCTCAATTTAGTTTCTTCGAGGGCATCCACCCTGTCCTTCAAGCTCTCATATAGGCCCACAAGAACGCCGAGTTGTTGCCTGATATCGATACACTCCTTGCATCGCGCACACACAAAGACATCCCCCTTGGCAGTGTCATGTCCCGTACCCGATTGCTCTGCAAACATCAAGCAAACAGTGCATTTTATAAGGCTGTGAGTCAGAGGACAACTGCCCCCCTCAGTTCTGCTCTGAGCCACAGCACTTCCATTAGCTTGAGCCTTTTGCTTTGCTGCTCTGGTCTGAGTCATGATTCTATTAATTTATTATGTTATGTTATTAATTATATTACGTTTGTAATCTAAGTCGTTATATGTATTTATTTAAACGTACAATTTAACTGCTAACGAAGTTCAACTAACGCTATCTAGTACGGTATATAACCTACGGTATATCTAGTACGGTATCACAATGGCGGGAAAGTTACTAACGGTAACGGTAGTTACGAACACGTGGAAACCCTTACCGATACTTTTACAAGGCCGAGTAAAGAATAAATACACCAAATTAATCACAAAAACACAAAATAATGTTATACTACTAAATTTAAATCAAAAGTTTTAGAAAAACAATAATTTCAAATCAATAAATAAGAAAAATCCACTTAGCGGCTTTGAACACGACCGTCACTAGTAGCCTCGTCAGCGAATGGGCCAGTAAATCAGAGAGTCTTATAATGGGAGATTTTAATTTCCCAGATATTGACTGGAATTTGTGGGTTGGTCACTCACACACTAGCAAGGCTTTTGTGGATTTATTGGATGATTGTTTTCTACACCAGCATGTTCGGGAGGCAACTAGAGGGAGTAATACTCTTGATTTGATTATCAGTAGTGATTCTTCATGCATTAAGAATCTGCAGATAAAGGAACCACTAGGTGGCAGTGATCACAGTGTGCTGAAGTGGGATTTACTCAAGGAGGTAACTACCATCAGAGGTAAAGGGAAGGGTTTTTGCTCTCGTAAAGGCGACTATGATGGTCTGAGACAGTATTTAAATTCTATACAGTGGGACCAAATGATGATGTTACCAACATCAAATTCAAAATGGGAAGCATTCAAGGAACTAATCTTGGAAGCTACCAGGCTTTACATACCAACCAAGAAATATTGTTCAAGGTTCAGGCCTAAATGGTTGTCAGATGAACTAATGAGACATATGGCAGAGAAGAAAAATGCATGGGATACATACAAATTAATGGGTGACATGGAAGCCTATGATAGATATAAGTTGGTCTGTAACCAAGTCACAAAGGAGATTAGGCAGGCAAAGGCAGATTATGAGAAATCCTTGGCAAAGGATGCAAAGAAAAACAGAAAAGAGTTCTTTACCTATTTAAACTCAAGAAGGAAAGGGATGAATCAGATTGGTCCACTGGATGTTGATGGTTCAACAGTTGAGGATACTGCTCAGGTGGCTAACAATCTAAACGAGTATTTTGCACCTACATTCACACATGAGGAATTATTCAGGAAGGGAATGTCATAGGTGAAGTAAACATTGGCAGTGAGCTAGATGATTTTCTAATAACTGAGAGGAAAGTGGATGAGAAATTGATGAGGATAAACATAAAAAAGGCACCTGGGGTGGATGGGATCTATCCAGTTATATTAAAGGAGGCAGCAAAGGAAGTAAGCAAACCCCTATCTATATTTTTGAGAGCTTCCTTGGACTCAGGGGAGGTACCCATAGACTGGAGATGTGCAAATGTAACCCCAATTCACAAAGGAGGATCAAAGGCTGACACAAGTAATTATAGACCTGTTAGTTTAACTTCGGTTCCAGGAAAATTAATGGAGGCACTGGTTAAAGAAGCACTGCAGGATCATCTAGACAAGAATTCAGTTATAGCTCAGACACAGCATGATTTTGTTAAGGGCAGGTCTTGTCTGACCAATTTGATTGGATACTATGATGTAGTCACAAAAGAACTGGATGCAGGGAATAACTTTGATATTATATATTTGGATCCTAGAAAGGCTTTTGATACTGTTGCACATGGAAGACTGCTGCACAAATTGGAGCAGTGTGGCATTGGAGGCAATTTGCTGCTATGGATAAAGGGATGGTTGAGTGGCAGAAGACAGAGAGTGGTAATCAATGGACACTGCTCAACGTGGACTAATGTTATTAGTGGAGTTCCTCAGGGTTCAGTGTTGGGTCCATTGTTGTTTTCTGTATATATAAATGATATTGATGATGGTATATCAAGCTTAATGTCCAAGTTTGCGGATGATACAAAGGTGGCAAGGTTGTTAAGGACACTACTGATGCTATGCTGCTGCAACAGGATCTGGAAAGGTTGAGCAGATGGGCTGAGAGGTGGCAAATGAAGTTTAACATTGACAAATGTAAAGTACTACATATGGGAAACAGTAACCCCAGATCAATGTATCAACTCTGTGGTACTATGCTGACAGTGGTAGAGAATGAAAAGGACCTGAGGGTAATTGTGCAGGCAGATATGAAGTTCTCTGAGCAGTGCAGACGAGCTGGAAGAGTAGCTCATGGTGTCTTGTCAATGATATACAGGAATTTTTCTAGCAGGGATAGGGATGTGATTATTCCCTTGTATAAGGCATTGGGCAGGCCACACCTTGAGTACTGTATACATGTCTGGAGGCCTCATTTCAAGAAGGATGTAGAGCTGCTGGAACGAGTACAGAGAAGGGCAACAAGATTAGTGAATGGAACAAAGGGTTGCTCTTACGAAGAAAGGCTTAAGTTTTGCAAATTACAGAGCCTGGAGACTAGGCATCGCCGAGGTGATCTGATAGAGGTGTACAAGGCTTTGAATGGCTTGAGCATGCTCAATGCCGATGGGATTCTTCCTCTTGCTCAGAATAATCACCTGAGAGGGCATAAATTCAAATTGAGGAAGGACGGATGTCGGATAGGTGTGCGGAAATTTGCCTTTAGCCAGCGGTTCGTTGGTTTGTGGAATAGACTTCCATCACTTGTTGTTGAAGTTGATAGCCTAAACAAATTTAAGGCTCAGCTGGACAGGTATTTCGAACGAACGGAGGGGTGAAATGGGAGTAGTGGTTGTGTTTTTTTTTTTTTTTTTTTTTTGGCTGATGCTGCATAAGCTTGCTTTCTTGCATCGTATGCCTCTACTAATGCTAATGCTAATGAGTAGCTGAAGTGGTGTATTCAGGCCGGAACGCGCTGAAACAATGTTCCAGTACTTTTTTCTAAATGTCATAATGGAAAATCATTAAATTTATACATCCAATGTTATGAAACAGTGGCATAATCAAAGGGGAGGGAGAAATATCTATTTTACCCATTGCACCTAAAAATATATGTTAATAGTAATCTTTAAAATTAATAGATTTCTTTAAAAACTTATTTAAAAACAAAAATATAAATTTTGCAATGAAACTTGGAACATTTCTTACTAAAGTACAATGTGTTAGTTAAAGAGATCCAATGAATGAGATATACTATGATTCGTGTGAACACTGCATTTTGATTCGCCATGAGCTGAACTCTAGAACTGGTTGTTCTTTGAACCATGAGTCTGAAGTCTGATTCAGTTACTGTACAGTCGATGTGGCGTTATCATATAGTCTTCTGGAGAACAAGTGTTTTGGTACTATTTTTTTTATGACGAGCGTTCTGGTACTGTTTTTTTTAGCAATACACCTCTACTTACCAGGTTAGTTAAACATGATTTTTCCTTAACAGAAACATGTTCATCGAAAATGCCTCTGGAGTCAGGAACTCTGTAATGCTACTAAATAACACTGACTTGAATCTGTAAAACGTCTTTATTATGATAAAATAAAATAAAATAAAATACATGCGTACTGATTGTACAGCTGTATATTAAAATATTAAAAAGAAATAAAATAAATGTTGTATAACAAGAATAAAATATATAAAATTAAAAGTGATAAAAGTTGTTTAAAATCACTAGAACCACTAACACAGGAGCTTTCGGCAGCAGCGGCCACCTTCATCAGCTATAGTGGTTGCAGGATAACCGACAATCTATATATACCACATACATCTCAGCAGGTCTGCGATATGAACTATGGCATCTGCGCACGGTTCACTTCTTGTGCATTGGAACTGGAAAGTGGATGGGTAACTCTAAACCGTTCGTCGCTTCGTAGGATAAGGGCTTCGAAGAGGGGGATGATTGCGACACCCCTTATCCCTGTTAAGACTGTAGCGCTTGGACGAAAATATTCTTAAACTCTCCAGCCATTTCCGCTTTTAATTTTATATATTTTATTCTTGTTATACATTTATTTTATTTTGTTTTAATATTTTAATATACAGTTATGCGATCAGTACGCATGTATTTTATTTTATTTTATATTATCATAATAAAGACGTTTTACAGATTTGAGTCACTGTTATTTAGTAGCATTACAGATGAAGAACCATGTTGTATGTCCTAGAATGCTATTTCTGTCTAATGGGTCTGGACTGCTCTCTTAATCATTGCCTCTAATATTTTCTCCAACCACTGAAGTCAGACTGGTCTATAGGTACTGACTTTGCTCTTAGAACCACCTTTATGTATTGGCAATACATTGACATGTCTCCAGTCCAAAGGATTCTTTCCTGAGTCCAGAGATTCCCTCGTAATTAACCTCAATTGTTTAATACACTCTCTGACTGCCTTTCTAAAAATTACTAGGTATATACTATCAACTCCAGGAGCCTTACTTGCCTTTAGACTTTACAGTTTTTCTAATAAACAGCCATCTGTAATTTCAAAATCACTAATTTCATATGGCTGAGCCTCACTTGCACAGCCTCTCATTCAGTATAAAGTGTCTTTTGTCAGTAAAGACCAATACAAAATATCTATTCAGTTCATCAGCAACATCAGCTGGGTTGTCTAAGGCTTTCCCACACCCAGTACACAAGGATCTGATTTGATTCATTTTCTTCTTTTTTGTGTTCACATACAGTCAGTCCTCGTATAGCACGATAGTTGTGTTCCTAGAAACTCTTGTGCAATGCAAAATCGTGCAATATAAACAACAGGCCCTACGGGAAAAATAGGGTTAGGTGCCGACCACCCAAGATTAAACACACATTGGTAACCAAAACATTACCAAACACAAGAAATAATCGTAATAAAATACTTATGTATTTTATAACGATTAAAATACGTAATAAAAAATAATATTATAATTTTTATATTTTTTATTATTATATTTTATTATAATATAGTAAATAATAAAAAATACATAAGTATTTTTTACGAATAAAATACTTATTTTATTACAACTATTGCGTAATAAAATATTGCTAATGCTTTTGCTTCTATCGTAAGCAAACTTGTTTTTTGTTTGATTTTCTATCCAAACAGATGACAACCATTCCATCTCTTCCAATTCTTTGTGTCTTAATCTAATGGATTTTAATTACACTTTGAGTTGTTCCTGCTATGAAAGTTGTTTTTATTTTCTCTTCATTCTTTGTAATTCTTGGCGTTGCCTCATTTAGGTCTGTAGCACGTGCAATATCACATGGTCTTTCATTTTGCTCAAAGCGTTTCACAATTTCATATTTTTTCTCTATCGACAGAGGTGGACTGGCCATAAGCCTTGCCAGGGAAACCCCGGTGGGCCGGAGTGATTTTGGCCATAAACCATAGTTAATAGTTTTTGACTCAGTCTGCCTCTCTTTATCGATATTGCTTTTCCTTTTCTCTCTGAATCTGCAGTGTCTTCACCTGGACGCTTCCTTTTCACACCTTTTAAGTATTTTACTCATTTTTAGGGAATAAAGCACAATTACAAAAACGAGGAGGCACGCTTGATACACATAAACAAAGCTGCGCGCGTGTAACAACTGAATAAACAACACCGTAAAGGCAGAGATGCACTATTAACACCACACATTTTACTAAAGCACATTTCTGGGGGTTACTACCATAAAACAATAAAAACAATTTCCAGTTGCGTTTCTGCTAGTGGAATCTGTTATAAACTGGTAGTAAACTCGATCTAATTGCATTTGTGATTATACCGATAGATGGAATTGTGTTGGTTTTTACGTTATTATGGTGAAATGTGTTCCCCCCTTCACTGATATAAAAAACATAAATACATTTTCAGACTCTTCTCTTCATTCCTATTGTGTTGCGTTCGGTTGGGGTGATTCTGCCATTTCTTGTAAAAATTGTTCGACTGCCATTTCTTGTAAACACAAAGGCGAATCGTGCATAAGCGAATTTGGTTCATGTTATATAAGTTATCGCTCTCCTATTTATAAATCATGTATGATCGAATTTGTGTAGTGTAAACACGTCTTATACGAGGACTGACTTGAAAAACTCATTATCCCCATTCTTCGCTCTAATCCAGTGCTTTCTCATACTCAACCGTGGACTCCCTAAACTTATCCGTGGTACTATTACAAATCAACTTTTAGCTGTTGTAGGCTTCAGTCCTTTTTATTGCTCCGTAACGTTCTCATGCTGTCTTTTTCTGCTCTGTTAGACTGGCTAGTTCCATATTCATTCAACTTGGCATCCTCCTTGTGCTATATTTTCTTAATGGTTTATTTAAGAATAAACAAGGAGTTACCTTTTTTCCCAATGGTTAATGGTTTATATACATTCATGGCTTCCATGATTATTGTTTTAAAGGTATTCCATGATTCTAATGTATTCTCCCTTCCTCCCTTCTTCGCTCTAATCCAGTGCTTTCTCATACTCAACCGTGGACTCCCTAAACTTATCCCTGGTACTATTACATAGTATAAACAGGTGGTGTGGTTTTTTTTTCCCTTTTTCTGCTCGTGCTGTATAAGCATGTCTCTTTGCATGATTTGCTTTTACTAATAACGTACCATTTGGATATTACCATAATCAGTGTAGTAGATTACAAAAAACATCTACCAGAAAATTGTTTATTCTGACATGAAATTCTCTCTCTCTCTTCCCCCCCCCCCCCTGCCTGCCTGATAATTTTCATTTTGGACAAATGAAATTTTTTATTTATTTTTTTTTTTTTTAGCTGGTACTGTAGAAGACAGAATATTAGATTGTTCCTTGAATCATGTTGCCAGTACTAATAATACTAATATAATTTTCTATATATTTTTTTCTCTTTAAACATATGTGTTACCTGTGTTAGAGAAGATTATGTCTGTGTGTTATTCCTTTTATTCACAAGGTATTATCCAGGAGACTGGGAAAAGAGTGAGAAAATTGCCAAAATGCAATTTTTTTTAAAACTTTTTTCAAAATATTTAAAGAAATTTATTCAAAAACATTTACATGCAACAGGGTACAGTGTTTGTTTCTAAAGGGTAAGATGTAAGAATGTGCAACTGAAAATGAGAATTTCGGTTTTAAAAAAATCTGCTGTTATGATTTTGATAATTTAATGTTGTAGAGTTAAGTATTGCATTGATCAGCAAATAAAAAAAAAAAAAAAAAAAGAAAGAGTTCACTGAGAACTATTCAAAACTGTTCATGCTGCAAGCATTTTCTGGTAGATGTATGGTCTTTACTGCAAAACCTGAACACATTTTATGATTGAATTTAGTCACTACTGTGTGATGCTGTGTCAAATTATTAGTAGGCTTCCTTCATTCAGTCAACATTCCGTTTATATTTCCAGATAAGAAAGCATCATCTACAAATTGGAGAGGAGTGACATCAAGGCATTCATTATCATAATTTTTCATGTTACTGTTGTGTTTCACAGATGCAGACTAAAAATGTTAATGTTGATCTTCAGGTAAGTATGATTACTTCTTCCTTGTTGTTTTTTTTTTTTTTTGTAAAATCTTATAGAGAGGCATTTCCTTAATGATACAAATGCACTGAAATGATTAAGACATAATTTAGGGCAGTATTGATAGTGACCTTTTGGCCTGTGTGCAAAAAATAAGGTGAAGCAAAATATAGGAATTTTGCATGCCACACAAAAAAAATAAATTTATTAAATTAATAAGTTGTCTTTATTGAAATTACAAAAAGGTAATAACACTTGAAAGTTTTTAATAGAACTTTGTTGCTTCATAATCTTGTGCTCAGTCACACTTGTGTTATAATCTTGTGTGAGGCACACTGGTTTTTATTGCCAGATATGGCTGATAGATCATTAAACAAATTTGTCTTAAATAAAAGAAATACTTTTTTTATAGCATAAACCAGTGGTTCCCAAACTGTTCACTGCAGGATATTTTAAATTTTCGGGGGAAATACAGCGATACTCGACATCTGTTGGATGCTGCACAAACTACTAGCTCGAGGTAGTTCACAGTTTCAACATTACTTATTAAGCTGTTTGGACCTAACTACTTAATAAATGGAACTGTTAGGTATTTTTTTTAGGCTAGTTTTGGCTAGGGGTGCCGTGAAAAAATTACTGAGACACTAGGGATGCTGTGAACCGAGAAAGTTTTGGCACCTCTGGCATAAACTATTTGTGTGGTGGCTGTGTGCCAGTATGGTTTCCTATGCATGCTACTTATCACACACATACATGCAATTGGTTTACTGTAATCATTTATTTAGGTTATGAGCCCATGTCCACTTCAGAATGAATATTGAGAGCTGTATTTTCATGCCTTTCTTATAAAGAGATTGTAAACAGAGAGTTTGAGAACGAGAGTATCCTGTGCGGACGTACATTTTTGCCGCTCCTGGAACAGAGAAGTTTTTTCTGATTTATTTTCTGTTTTATTAGCTTAAATTGGCATATTAACTTATTTTCTAGATTAGTTTTATATTCTTATTTACGATACTTAGATTAAAGTAACTTAGAGATTTTGTAGGTATTACTTAGTATCGGAAAGGGTATCAAATCCATGTGTTTACCGTTCGTAATTGCCGCCATTGTTACGCGATAATAGATAGCATAAGCTTAATATAGTATAGTATAGTACATAATATTGTCAATTAATCAGATAAGTAATCTTGTTGAACTTCATTGTCAATTAAATTGTACTTTTATTTATACATATAACGACTTGGGTTACGTAACATAAATAATTAGTAAAAAATAAATAATTAATACTTAACTTGATACGGAAGTTATATAAAGGGATTTCGTAGATAACACTCGATACTGAAACATAAATATAGCGTTATAACTGTGTTGACATATAAGGTTAGGGTTTTAATTTTGTACTGAAATTGAAATTTTATTGAAATTAAATCGAAATCATGACTCTGACCAGAGCAGCAAAGCAAAAGGCTCAAGCTAATGGGAGTGCTGTGGCTCAGGGGAGAACTGAGGGGGGGCAGTTGCCCTCTGAATCACAGCCTATTAAAATGCACTACTTGCTTGATGTTTGTGGAGCAGTCAGGTACGGGACACGATACTGCCATAGGGGATGTCTTTGTGTGTGTGCGATGCAAGGAGTGTAAGGAAATCAGTCGACAACTCAGCATTGTTATGGGCCTATATGAGAGCTTGAAGGACAGGGTGGATGCCCCCGAAGGATTAAAAGTGAGGGGCCCATCAAGCTCTCAGCTGCCCACACCAATGCCAGAGCTTGGTCATCACGCAACACAGCGGCAGCCCCCAAGGCAGAATGCGCTGGTCCCAAAGGAACTAGTAGTTTTTGGTGACTCTATTGTCAGGGAAACGGGAAACATGCTTTGTAAAAAGGATAGGTGGAACAGGAGCAGGGTATGTCTGCCAGGGGCAAAGGTTGATGACGTTGTAGAGCGGATATCATCTTTTAAGGGCACAAAAGGTGATATAGTTGTACACGTTGGCACTAATGATATTAAGAGTAGGAGACTGGCGGAATTACTTAACAAGTACAGCTCACTGTTGAAAAAAAGCTGTGAATTAGGGTTGAATTTGAAAGTGTCTGCAATTCTGCCCAGACACGATAGGAGGGAGTATATGATGAGAGCCCTGTCGATCAATTCGGCCCTGGAAGGATTGTGCAAGGCTCAAGGGGTAGAATTTTTTTCAGCCTGGTCTGTACTTGCTAACAAGAGAGACTGCTTCTACAGGGATGGGATACACTTAAATAGAAAGGGTGCAAGAATGTTTGCTGATGCTATCAAGGCAGTGTTAGGTGGGTCGGAAAACTGCTAGATTGGGGGGATACAAGGACTAATAGATTAACAGTAGCCACCGGGAGAGGTGAAAGTGATTCTTGCACTGCTTCTATTGAAATGAGCCGCAGCATGAAAAATAAGATGCAGGATATTTCAGAGACTGCTGGGAATCATTGGGGTACAAATAAACACATAGGTTGTGTTAGGTTAGCTAAGAAAAAAAAACAGGTGCATGTATACTTGCGTGTACACAAATTCTAGGAGTTTAGTAAATAAATTTGATGAATTTGAGGTATTGCTCAAAACATCAAAGTCAGATATTGTGGGGATTTCAGAGACGTGGTGTCACACAAATATAAGGAATGCAGAACTGGAATTTGGGGAGTACAATGTCTACAGAAAGGATAGAAAGGGTAGGAAGGGAGGACGGGTTATGCTATTAGCATTAGTAGAGGCATTTGATGCAAGAAAGAAAGCTTATGCAGAATCAGCCAAAAAAAAAAAATAAAATAAATAAATAAAAAATAACCACTTCCACTTCACCCCTCTGTTCGTTCGAAATACCTGTCCAGCTGAGCCTTAAACTTATTTAGGCTATCAACTTCCACGACAAGGGATGGACGTCTATTCCACCAACCAACAACCACCCGCTGGCTAAAGGCAAATTTCCTCACATCTATCCTACATCTGTCTTTTCTCAATTTGAATTTATGCCCTCTCAGGTGATTATTCTGAGCAAGAGGAAGAATCCCATCAGCATTGAGCATGCTCAAACCATTCAAGGCTTTATACACCTCTATCAGATCACCTCGCCGGTGCCTAGTCTCCAGACACTGTAATTTGCAAAACTTAAGCCTTTCTTCGTAAGAGCACCCCTTTCTTCCATTCACTAATCTTGTTGCCCTTCTCTGTATTCGTTCCAGCATTTCTACATCCTTCTTGAAACGAGGCCTCCAGACCTGTATACAGTACTCTAGGTGTGGTCTGACCATTGCCTTATACAAGGGAATAATCACCTCCTTATCCCTGCTAGAAAAATTCCTATATATCATCGACAATACACCATGAGCTACTCTTACAGCCCGTCTGCACTGCTCAGAAAACTTCATATCTGCCTGCACAACCACCCCCAGGTCCCTTTCATTCTCTACCACTGTCAGTGTAGTACCACAGAGTTGATACGTTGCTCTGGGGTTGCTGTTTCCCATATGTACTACTTTACATTTGCCAATGTTAAACTTCATTTGCCACCTCTCAGCCCATCTGCTCAACCTTTCCAGATCCTGTTGCAGTAGCATAGTGTCAGTAGTGTCCTTGACAACCCTGCCAACCTTCGTATCATCTGGAAACTTGGACATTAAGCTGGATATACCATCATTAATATCATTTATAAATACAGCAAACAATAATGGACCCCATACTGAACCCTGAGGGACTCCACTAATAACATTAGTCCATGATGAGCAGTGTACATTGATTACCACTCTCTGTCTTCTCCCCCTCAACCACCCCTTTATCCATAGCAACAATTTGCCTCCAATGCCACACTGCTCCAATTTGTGCAGCAGTCTTCCATGTGCAACAGTATCAAAAGCCTTTCTAAGATCCAAGTATATAATATCAAAGTTATTCCCTGCATCCAGTTCCTTTGTGACTGCATAATAGTATCCAATCAAATTGGTCAGGCAAGACTTCCCCTTAACAAAACCATGCTGTGTCTGAGCTATGACTGAAGTCTTGTCTAGATGATTCTGCAGTGCTTCTTTAACCAGTGCCTCCATTAATTTTCAGGAACACAAGTTAAACTCACAGGTCTATAATTACTTGTGTCGCCCTTTGAACCTCCTTTCTAAATTGGGGTCACATTTGACTCCATTTGACCTCACATTTGATTAGTTAAGAAATACATAAAATCCAAGGAAGTGAAGCCAGTCGATATTGCTGGACAGTGCAGTGTCGAGTCAGTTTGGTGTGACATAAGAATTGGGAGATCAAAATTGATAGTAGGAGTGTGCTATAGGCCTAATGACTCTGATGAATATAATAAGAAACTGTACGGGGAAATAGAGTGGGCCAGTAAATCAGAGAGACTTATAATGGGGGATTTTAATTTCCCAGATATTGACTGGAATTTGGGGGCTGGTAACTCACACACTACTAGGCTTTTGCGGATTTATTGGATGATTGGTTTCTACATCAGCATGTTCGGGAGGCAACTAGAGGGAGTAATACTCTTGATTTAATTATCAGTAGTGATTCTTCATGCATTAAGAATCTGCAGGTAAATGAACCACTAGGTGGCAGTAATCACAGTGTGCTGAAGTGGGATTTACTCAAATAGGTAACTACCATTAGGGGTAAAGGGAAGGGTTATTGCTTTCGTAAAGGCAACTAAGATGGACTGAGACAGTATTTAAATTCTATACAGTGGGACCAACTGATGATGTTACCAACAGCAAATTCAAAATGGGAAGCATTCAAAGAACTTATCTTGGAAGCTTCTAGGCTTTACATACAACTAAGAAATATTGTTCAAGGTTTAGGCCTAAATGGATGTCAGATGAACTAATGAGACGTATGGCAGAGAAAAAAAATGCATGGGATACGTACAAATTAACACGTGACACAGAAGTCTATGATAAATACAAGTTGATCTGTAACCAAGTTTGTAACTTGGTTACAGATCAACTTGTATTTATCATAGACTTCTGTGATACAGAAGATTGTTACAGCCAAGTAACAATTCAGTTTGTTACTTGGCTGTAACCAATTTACAGCCAGCAAACTGAATGAATATTATGCATCGACATTCACACATGAGGAGTTATTCAGCGAGGGGAATCCCAGAGGTGTATTCAACTCTGGCAGTAAGCTAGAGAATCTTGTAATAACTGAGAGTAAAGTGGAGGAGAAATTGTTGAAGTTAAATAGAAGAAAGGCACCTGGGGCGGATGGGATCTATCCACTTATATTATTAAAGGAGGCAGCAAAGGAAGTAAGCAAACCCTTAGCCATAATGATGAGAACTTCCTTGGAGTCAGGGGAAGTCCCCATGGACTGGAAATGTGCAAATGTGACCCCATTTCACAAAGGAGGATCAAAGGGCTACATAAGTAATTATAGACCTGTTAGTTTAACTTCTGTTCCTGGAAAATTAATGGAGGCACTGGTTAGCATTAGCATTAGCATTAGTAGAGGCATTTGATGCAAGAAAGCAAGCTTATGCAGCATCAGCCAAAAAAAAAAAAAAAAACCCCACTTCCACTTCACCCCTCTGTTCGTTCAAAATACCTGTCCAGCTGAGCCTTAAACTTATTTAGGCTATCAACCTTCCACCACAAGGGATGGAAGTCTGTTCCACCAACCAACCACCCGCTGGCTAAAGGCAAATTTCCGCACGTCTATCCTACATCTGTCTTTCCTCAATTTGAATTTATGCCCTCTCAGGTGATTTTTCTGAGCTAGAGGAAGAATCCCATCAGCATTGAGCATGCTTAAACCATTCAAGGCTTTATACACCTCTATCAGATCACCTCGCTGGTGCCTAGTCTCCAGACACTGTAATTTGCAAAACTTAAGCCTTTCTTCGTAAGAGCACCCCTTTGTTCCATTCACTAATCTTGTTGCCTTTCTCTGTACTCGTTCGAGCAGCTCTGCATCCTTCTTGAAATGAGGCCTCCAGACCTGTATACAGTACTCTAGGTGTGGCCTGACCATCGCCTTATACAATGGAATAATCACCTCCTTATCCCTGCTGGAAAAATTCCTGTATATCATTGACAATACTCCATGAGCTACTCTTGCAGCCCGTCTGCACTGCTCAGAGAACTTCATATCTGCCTGCACAACCACCCCCAAGTCCCTTTCATTCTCTACCACTGTCAGTGTAGTACCACAGACTTGATACGTTGCTCTGGGGTTGCTGTTTCCCATGTGTAGTACTTTACATTTGTCAATGCTAAACTTCATTTGCCACCTCTCAGCCCATCTGCTCAACGTTTCCAGATCCTGTTGCAGCAGCATAGTGTCAGTAGTGTCCTTGACAACCCTGCCAACCTTTGTATCGTCTGCAAACTTGGACATTAAGCCCGATATACCATCATCAATATCATTTATAAATACAGAAAACAATAATGGACCCAACACTGAGCCCTGAGGGACTCCACTAATAACATCAGTCCACGATGAGCAGTGTCCATTGATTACCACTCTCTGTCTTCTCCCCCTCAACCACCCCTTTATCCATAGCAGCAATTTGCCTCCAATGTCACACTGCTCCAATTTGTGTAGCAGTCTTCCATGTGCAACAGTATCAAAAGCCTTTCTAAGATCCAAGTATATAATATCAAAGTTATTCCCTGCCTCCAGTTCTTTTGTGACTGCATCATAGTATCCAATCAAGTTGGTCAGGCAAGACTTCCCCTTAACAAAACCATGCTGTGTCTGAGCAATAACTGAAGTCTTGTCTAAATGATCCTGCAGTGCTTCTTTAACCAGTGCCTCCATTAATTTTCCTGGAACAGAAGTTAAGCTCACAGGTCTATAATTACTTGTGTCAGCCTTTGATCCTCCTTTGGGAATTGGGGTCACATTTGCACATTTCCAGTCTATGGGTACCTCCCCTGAGTCCAAGGAAGCTCTCATAATTATGGCTAAGGGTTTGCTTACTTCCTTTGCTGCCTCCTTTAATATATAACTGGATAGATCCCATCCACCCCGGGTGCCTTTCTTGTGTTTATCTTCAACAGTTTCTCCTCCACTTTACTCCCAGTTATTTCAAGATTCTGTAACTTACTGCTAGAGTTGAATACACCTCTGGCATTCCCCTCGCTGAATAACTCCTCATGTGTGAATGTCGAGGCAAAATATTCATTTAGTTTGTTAGCTACCTGAGCAGGATCATCAACAGTTGACCCATCAATATCAAGTGGACCAATCTGATTCATCCCCTTCCTTCTAGAGTTTACATAAGTAAAGAACTCTTTGCTGTTTTTCTTTGCATCCCTTGCCAAGGATTTCTCGTAATCTGCCTTCGCCTGCCTAACTTCCTTTGTAACTTGGTTGCATATCAACTTGTATCTATCATAGGCTTCTGTGTCATGTGTTAATTTGTATGTATCCCATGCATTTTTCTTCTCTGCCATATGCCTCATTAGTTCATCTGACATCCATTTTGGCCTAAACCTTGAACAATATTTCTTAGTTGGTATGTAAAGCCTAGTAGCTTCCAAGATAAGTTCTTTGAATGCTTCCCATTTTGAATTTGCTGTTGGTAACATCATCAGTTGGTCCCACTGTATAGAATTTAAATACTGTCTCAGTCCATCGTAGTCGCCTTTACGGAAGCAATAACCCTTCCATTTACCCTTAATGGTAGTTACCTCTTTGAGTAAATCCCACTTCAGCACACTGTGATCACTGCCACCTAGTGGTTCATTTATCTGCAGATTCTTAATGCATGAAGAATCACTGCTGATAATCAAATCAAGAGTATTACTCCCTCTAGTTGCCTCCCGAACATGCTGATGTAGAAAACAATCATCCAATAAATCCACAAAACCCTGCTAGTGTGTGAGTAACAAGCCCCCAAATTCCAGTCAATATCTGGGAAATTAAAATCTCCCATTATAAGACTCTCTGATTTACTGGCCCACTCTATTTTCCTGTACAGTTCCTTATTATACTCATCAGAGTCATTAGGCCTATAGCACACTCCTATTCTCAATTTTGATCTCCCAATGCTTATGTCACACCAAACTGACTCAACACTGCACTGTCCAGCGATGTCGACTGGCTTCACTTCCTTGGTTTTTATGTGTTTCTTAACTAATAGCATAACCCCTCCCCCCTTCCTATCCTGTCTATCCTTTCTGTAGACGTTGTACTCCCCAAATTGCAGTTCTGCATCCCTTATATCTGTGTGACACCACGTCTCTGATATCCCAACAATATCTGCCTTCGATGTTTTGAGCAATACCTCAAATTCATCAAATTTATTTACTAAACTCCTAGCATTGGTGTACACGCAAGTATACCTGCACCTGTTTCTATTCTTAGCTACCCTAACACAACCCATGTGTTTACTTGTACCGCAATGGCTCCCAGCAGTCTCTGAAATACCATGCATCTTGTTTTTCAGGCTTCTGCTCATTCTAATAGAAGCAGTGCAAGAATCTATTTCACCTCTGCCAGTGGCTACTGTCAATCTATTGGTCTTTGTCTCCCCCCAAGCTAGCAGTTTTCCGACCCACCTAACACTGCCTCGATAGCATCAGCAAATATTCTTGCACCCTTTCTATTTAAGTGTATCCCATCCCTGTAGAAGCAATCTCTCCTGTTAACAAGTACAGTCCAGGCTGAAAAAAATTCTACCCCTTGAGCCTTGCACAATCTTTCCTTGGTTAAAGAAACACTGCAGGATCATCTAGACAAGACTTCAGTTATAGCTCAGACACAGCATGGTTTTGTTAAGGGGAAGTCTTGCCTGACCAATTTGATTGGATACTATGATGCAGTCACAAAAGAACTGGATGCAGGGAATAACTTTGATATTATATACTTGGATCTTAGAAAGGCTTTTGATACTGTTTCACATGGAAGACTGCTGCACAAATTGGAGCAGGGTGGCTGCTATGGATAAAGGGGTGGTTGAGGGGGGGAGACAGAGAGTGGTAATCAATGGACACTGCTCATCGTGGACTAATATTATTAGTGGAGTCCCTCAGGGTTCAGTATTGGGTCCATTATTGTTTTCTGTGTTTATAAATGATATTGATGAGGGTATATCAAGCTTAATGTCCAAGTTTGCAGATGATACGAAGGTTGGCAGGGTTGTCAAGGACAGGGTGGTTGTGCAGGCAGAAATGAAGTTTTCTGAACAGTGCAGATGGGCTGCAAGAGTAGCTCATGGTGTATTGTCGATGATATATAGGAATTTTTCTAGCAGGGATAAGGAGGTGATTATTCCCTTGTATAAGACAATGGTCAGACCACACCTAGAGTACTGTATACAGGTCTTGGGGCCTCATTTCAAGAAGGATGTAGAGATGCTGGAACGAGTACAGAGAAGGGCAACAAGATTAGTGAATGGAACAAAGGGTTGCTCTTGCGAAGAAAGGCTTAAGTTTTGCAAATTACAGTGTTTGGAGACTAGGCACCTGCGAGGTGATCTGATGGAGGTGTATAAAGCCTTGAATGGTTTGAGCATGCTCAATGCTGATGGGATTCTTCCTCTTGCTCAGAATAATCACCTGAGAGGGCATAAATTCAAATTGAGAAAAGACAGATGTAGGATAGACGTGAGGGAATTTGCCTTTAGCCAGCGGGTGGTTGGTTGGTAGAATAGACTTCCATCCCTTGTCGTGGAAGTTGATAGCCTAAATAAGTGTAAGGCTCAGCTGGACAGGTATTTCGAACGAACAGAGGGGTGAAGTGGAAGTGGTTATTTTTTATTTATTTATTTTATTTTATTATTATTTATTTTATTTTATTTTTTATTATTATTATTATTTATTTTTTTTTTTTGGGCTGATGCTGCATAAGCTTGCTTTCTTGCATCAAATGCCTCTACTAATGCTAATGCTAACGCTACTAAGGGTGTGGCCTGACCATTGCCTTATACAAGGGGATAATCACCTCCTTATCCCTGCTAGAAAAATTTCTGTATATCAGTGACAAGACACCATGAACTACTCTTGCAGACTGTCTGCACTGCTCAGAAAACTTCATATCTGCCTGCACAGTTACCCCCAGGTCCTTTTCATTCTCTACGACTGTCAGTGTGATACCACAGAGTCGATACGTTTCTCTGGGATTACTGCTTGCCATATGTAGTACTTTACATTTGTCAATGTTAAACTTCATTTGCTACCTCTCAGCCCATCTGCTCAACTTTTCTAGATCCTGTTGCAGCAGTGTATGGTCATTAGTGTCATTAACAACCCTGCCAACCTTCGTATCGTCTGCAAACTTGGACATGAAGCCTGATATACCATCATCAATATCATTTATAAATTCAGAAAACAACAATGGACCGAACACTGAACCCTGAGGCACTCCACTAATAACATTAGTCCACGAAGAACAGTACCTATTGATTACCACTCTCTGTCTTCTCCCACTCAACCATCCCTTTATCCATAGCAGAAATTTGTCTCCAGTGCCACACTACTCCAATTTGTGCAGCAATCTTCCATGTGCAACAGTATCAAAGACATTTCTAAGATCCAAATATATGATATCAAAGTTATTCTTTGCATCCAGTTCCTTTGTGACTACATCATAGTATCCAATCAAATTATTCAGGCAAGACTTCCCCTTAACAAACCCATGCTGTGTCCGAGCTATAACTGAAGTCTTGTCTAGATGAACCTGCAATGCTTCTTTAACCAGTGCCTCCATTAATTTTCCTGGAAGAGAAGTTAAACTAACAAGTTTGTAATTACCTGTGTATCCCTTTGATCCTCCTTTGTGGATTGGGGTCAGATTTGCACATCTGCAGTGCATGGGTACCTCCCCTGAGGCCAGGGAAGCTACAATAATTATGGCTAAGGATTTGCTTACTTCCTTTGCTGTCTCCTTTAATAAAACTGGATAGATCACATCTATCCCAGGTGACTTTCTTATGTTTAGCTTCAACAATTTCAACTCCACTTTACTCTCAGTTATTACAAGATTATCTAGCTTACTGCCAGAGTTGAACACATCTCTGGCATTCCCCTACCTGAATAACTCCTCGTGTGAATCTAGATGCATAATATTTATTTAATTTGTTAGCTGCCTGAGCAGGATCATCAACAGTTGAACCATCGATATCAAGTGGACCAATCTGATTCATCCCCCTTCCTTCTAGAGTTTACATAAGTAAACTCTAGAATTCTTTGCCAAAGATTTCTTGTAATCTGCCTTCGCCTGCCTAACCTCCTTTGTAACTTGATTACAGACTTACAGACCAACTTATATGTATCATAGGCTTTCATGTCACCTGTTAATTTATATGTATCCAATGCATTTTTCTTTTCTGCAACATGTCTAATTAGTTCATCTGACATCCATTTAGGCCTAAATCTTCAACAATATTTATTTGTTGGTATGAAAAGCCTAGTAGCTTCGAAGATTAATTCTTTGATTGCTTCCCATTTTGAATTTGCTGTTGGTTACATCATCAGTTGGTCTCACGGAATAGAATTTAAACACTGTCTCAGACCACCATAGTCACCTTTACGAAAGTAAAAACACTTCCCTTTACTCTTGATGGTAGTTACCTCTTTGAGTGAATCCCACTTCAGCACACTGTGATCACTGCCACCTATTAGTATCTTTATCTGTAGATTCTTGATGCACGAAGAATCACTACTGATAATCAGATCAAGAGTATTACTCCCTTTAGATGCCTCAAAAACATGATGCTGTACAAAACAGCCATCCAATAAATCCACAAAAGCCTTGCTAGTGTGTGAGTGACCGACCCACAAATTCCAGTCCTGCAGTGGGTTGATAATGGCTGCACTTTACTTTTTTTATTATTATAAGACACTCTGTCTTATAAGGGATTTACTGCCCACTATTTCTCCGCACAATTGATCAGTATGCTCATCAGATTCATTAGGCCTATAACACACACCTACTCTCATTTTTCCTTTTCCAGTGCTTATGTCACAACAAACAGACTCAACATTGCACTTCCTTAGATTTTATGTGTTTCTTAACTAACAGCATAACCCCTCCTCCCTTTCTGTCCTGGCTCTCCTTTCTGTACACATTGTACTCCCCAAATTCTAGTTCTGCACTGCTTATGTCTGTGCGACACCATGTTTCTGATATCCCAACAATATCTGCCTTTGATGTCTTGACTAGCACTTCTAGCTCATCAAATTTATTAACTATATTCCTAGCATTGGTGTACATGCAAGTATACATGCACCTGTTTCTACTCTTCATTACCCTAACACAGCCCATGTTTTTACCTGTTCCGCTATGACTCCCAGCAGTCCCGGAAATCCCCATTTCCTTGCTTTCCAGGCTGCTGCTCAATTGCATTTCAATAGAAGTAGTTTAAGAATCACTTTTACCTCTGCCAGCGGCTACTGTTAATCTATTAGTCTGTGTATTCCCCCAAACTAGCAGTTTTCCGGCCCACCTAAGTTTGCCTCGATAGCATCAGCAAATATTCTTGCTCCCTTTCTATTTAAGTGTATCCCATCCTGTAGAAGCAGTCTCTCCTGTTAACAAGCACAGACCAGGCTGAGATAAATTCTTCCCCTTGAACCTTCCACAATCACTCCAGCACCGAATTGATCGACAAGGTTCTTATCATAGACTTCCCTCCTATCGTGTCTTGGCAGAATTGCAGACTCCTTCTAATTCAGCTCTATCTCATGACTTTTTTTCAGCATTGACTTTTACTTGTTAAGTAATTTCTCCGGTCTCCTACTCTTAATATCATTAGTGCTTACGTTTACAACAATATCACCCTTTGTGCTCTTACAAGATGATATCTGCTCTACAACATAATCAACCTTTGTCCCTGGCAGACATACCTTGGTCCTGTTCCATCTATCCTTCCTTTTTGCACTATATGTTCCCCGTTTCCCTGACAATAGGGTCACCTACAACAACTAGTTCCCTTGGGATCTGCACATTCTGCCATGGGGTTTGCCCCTGTGTTGCTGGATGTTCAAGTGCAAGCTCTGGCATTGATATGGGCAGCTGAGAGGTTGATGGGCCCCTCAATTTAAATCCTTCGAGGGCATCCAACCTGGCCTTCAAATTCTCATATAAGCCCATAACAATGCTGAGTTGGCACCTGATTTCCTCGCACTCCTTACATCGTACACACACAAAGACATTTTTCTTGGCAATATCCTGTCACATTCCTGATTGCTCCACAAACATCAAACAAGCAGTGCATTTCAATAGACTCTGATTCAGAGGACAAGTGTCCCCCCCTCAGTTTTCCCTGAGCCACAGCACTTCCATTAGTTTGAGCCTTTTGCTTTGCTGCTCTGGTCTGAGTCATGATTTCTATTCAAGTTCAATAAAATTCCAATACAAAATATAACCCTAAACTTATATCCCAATGTAGTTATAACACATATATATATATTAGGGCTTGCAAACTGGTTTTATAAACCGGTTAAACCCGGTTTTCATATTGAGTTGTTAAAACCGAAACCGAGCTTCTAAAACCGGATTCGAATATTTTTTTAGTTAGCCCTCGAATATAGTTTTTTGTTAAGCACATTTTCTTTTGTTTGTTCGTTTGTCTGGATCGTTCAACTGCTTTATGTTTTAAACATGTTTTTTATTTTATTTTATTTTATGTTTAGGTACGAATCTCATGGGCAAGTGGCCCAAATCTAGGAGCGGTACCTTTTATCTTCTCACCTGTATCATGGCACGATGCAGGTGCACTCATTTACGACTGAGTGAGTCGGAGCGATAGCGTAAAAGAAAATGCTCAACATTTCTCCGTTCCATCTATCTTGTTCGCCAGGCAGGTTATGGAACGCGCCTTATTGATGGTTACCCACTAGAAACAGATTCGCTGAATATTGCATCAAATTTCAATCGTACACAGTTTTTTTCTTCTTTATTCCTATTAAATTTGCAATCAAATGTTCTCCAAAAAGCAGCTTCACCAAATTTAGCTTTTATGTAATTTTGAAAATAAAATCGATTTAATTGTGGAAAAAAAATTGCAAGTAAATAAATAAAAAATTTCTTTCGTGAAAATTTTGAAACTTGCCTCATTTAGACTCTTCATTCAGTGCTTGCGGTAGTGACGCATAGTATTGTGCCTTTGTTATCTTCAATATTTTTATTTAAAATTGTCGGTGATATAAATTCCTACCAATTAATATTTATTACTCTTAATATGTCTAAGATGAAATCAAATGTATATGGAATTATTTTGCTCGAAAAAGCAGAGATGAAGCACAATGTTCGAAATGTTAGAAGATAATGAAGTCGTCTGGAGGATTTACATCATCTTTGATGTTGCATTTAAAGAAAATGCATCAGATTGACATTAAACAAGATAACAGTGAACCTCCCGTAAAAATTGTAAGAACATTAGAAAACTTTATCGTTAAAAAATCTATGGAAGAAGGAGGTTTCAAAATTAACTGCTTTAGATGGATTTTCTTTTAATTCAATTGCCAAGAGTGAGTTCATACAATCAAGCCTTCACCTTCAGAGAAATAAATATGATAAATTACCACCAGTCTCAGTGAATGGAATTAAAAATATGGTTCTGAATAATTATAAAACTAAGAAAGAAGAACTCATTCAGCATTTCAAAAATTCATTGGTTTTGGGTGCACGGTATTCATTGACTCTAGACGAATATACGTCTATACAAAATAAAAAGGTATATGATTATAAATGTGCATTCAAAAGACAATCATTGGTCGTTAGGTATTATTGAGATTAATGGTTCACTTGATAGCAGAAGAACTGAGCAAATTGTGAATGGACACCTGAAGGAATTTGGTTTGAACTTGGATGAGGATATTGTTGCCTGCACCACCGATGGAGCAGCAATGATGATTAAGTTTGACAAGTAAATTTGCGCCTAATCATCAACAATGTATAGCCCATTGTATACATCTGTCAGTTATAGATGTACTTTATGAAAAAGCAATCAGTTATGGTGCCACAGTCTCAGAGTCTCCCAAAGACAATGAAGAAAATGAAAATAATGAAGAAAGTAGTGATGATGAAGAAGTTGAAGAAAGACAGCAAGGCATGCTTTATCAAACCGACTTTACCGATGAGCTCATTTATTTCTTCACTCCAATGGCCAATATTGCACAAACTATTAACAAAGGCAGAAAAATTTGCAAGCTTTTTCGAAAATCGCCTACCAAAAATGACATATTACAAAATTTTGTTAAAGCAAAATTTAATAGGAAAGAATATAAACTTATATTAGATTGCAAGACTAGATGGGATAGCACCTTCTATATGATTGAGAGATTTTTGAAATTGAAAAATTGCATTCCAAATGCTCTATGTGCAGTACTGTCAACTGAAACTGTGTCTGACGATGACTGGAAAACACTTGAATTGCTGTGTGAAACTTTGCGACCAGTTGAAATGATTCTGAAGGCTATAACCTCAGAAGATACAGACTTACTTAAAGCAGAGTCTTCAATAGAATTTCTGTTTGCTAAGCTTGATACAGCAGAAAACCCATTTGCTTTAAAGTTTCACCAAAGCCTTTTGCAGCGTTACAATGCAAGACGAAATTGCCCAACAATTGTGGCTTTGCTGAGCTATGTACACAACCCCAAAAAGTTTAGGAAAGAAGATTCAGGTTCAAGAACTTTTGATTTTCCAAGTAAGCAAGTTTTGAAAAAGCATGCTGAAGAGATTTATCAGAGATTATTTGCAAAACATTCCGAAGGAGTCTTAGCGTTGAATGAAGAAACTGAAAATAAACGAACTGTTCTTTTAGAAGAAAACAAAGACTCGTCTAGTTCCGATGTTGGAGATACACTCATGCGAGAGTATGATAGTGTAATAAAGAGATTAACTGAAGAGCCTTCAAAATATCCGAGTGAATTGGAAATCAGCAAAGAATTTAAAATTTTGGAGGCAACTAGCAGTAGAAGTGAAAAGCTGGAGAAAGTTTATAGAGCACTGCTGACCATTAAACCAACAAGTGTCCAATCTGAGAGAGTGTTTTCGATCACTGGTCTCTTTAACACAAAAATAAGGTCAAGTCTATCAGGAAAAATGCTTAATATACTGTTTTTTTTTTTTTTTTAAGGATCATTTTCTGAAAAAAGCTGAGCAATAAATAGTAAAGTATTTATTTTTAAATACTTAGTAAAGTATTTTACAAATACTTTAAGCTGTTTTTTTGCGCATTATTTTTATTTATTTTTTATTATTATTGGGCTTATTATTTTTTGTTTACTATACGAGAAGATAGTTTTTATTCAAAGGATTTGAATACAATTTGTAATTTTGTATAATCTCAAGCTGGTTACTTTTTTGGAGCATTTTAATTTTTTAAATTTTTTTTTTACTATAAGAGGTGATAGATTTTGTTTAAAAGATTTGATTACGATTTATACAATCTACCCGAGATAAAATAAATACCTGTGTTATAAGCTTTTAATTATTTTCCCTAAGTCTGAGAAAATCGGTTTTAAAACCGGTTTTATGAGTAAACTTCGGTTAAACTCGGTTTTGAAATTTCTCGGTTTTATGCAAGCCCTAATATATATATATATATATGTGTATGTATTTTGGGTATCGAATGTTATCTCCTAGTTACGTTATTTGACTTTCTTAACCTCCCTCAACTTATACGTATTAATTTATAATGTTACGTTTGTAAAAACTAGGTTGCAATATTTATTTAGTTAAAGTACAATTCAGTTGACAATGAAATTTAATAAGGTTAATAAATTTTACTGAGTAATTGATACTACTATACTCACTATCTAGTTTTCCATTAGACCTTACACTATCTAGTTTTCTGTTAGACCGTACGCTATCTAGTTTGGTGCACATGTATCGTATAACAATGGCGTCAAGTTATGAACGGTTAATCTACGGACACAAGGTATTATTTACTTTCCAAATTCCGCTATCTAAATTCAAAATAAACCACAGAGCTTGTCTAGGTCTATAAGCTACTTATAGAAAATAATTTAATCTAACAATTAAGTCAATAAAGTGGCTAAGTATAATTAAAAACTTGGGTTCACGGGAGCTGCAAAACCTGTTCAACATGTGGATTTGATACCCTTACTGATACTAAGTAATAACCTACAAAATCTCTATCTAAATTCAAATTAAACTAAAGTATTGTTACTAGGAATATAAAGCAACTCTAAAAAATAAATTAATATGCCAATTTAAGTCAATAAAAAAGCAAAACTTCTCTATTTGCTGGAGCCCGTAAAACTTCGCCTGTTCACAGCTACTCTTGCACCCACTCTCCTACAAGTCTTTAATGAAACTGCGATAGTTATCATACTAAACTCAACTTATCCTTGGGTCATAGTGCATATTTGTTACTATTTTTAATTTAAGTGAAAAGGCACTGGATTATTTTTGGCTAAGAACAGATAACGGAAGAATACGGGCTCCTAAAGGCTACATCTCTGCATTCAAAATTGTTGCTTTCTCCTTGAGGTTGGTTATTATGGAAGAGAATGCATAAGACAGAATATGAGTTAACAGCTAATTGACACGAGTTTCAAGTCCAGGCTCCTTGTTCGGAATGCTTTGCATTTTTAAAGTTCAAATCTCAGGAACCAGTTTGCTGGTTTTTTTTACAGTTACAATTCATAACTAATCATTAATGTTTAAATAAATTCAAAACTCATATAAACTGATTTTGATTTGTGATTGATGTTTTTTATTCTCACTTTAGGTTTATGAGATTTATGTCTAAGCAAATATTCAACAAGGCGTGTTATCTTTATTTATTTACTGATTTATTTTATTTTTAGGAGGAGCAAGGCAGTAAAGATTCAGAACCAGTAAATCAACCTTTACAGATTTCTTTGAGAGAATTTAGTGATTCTCATGTTATAGAAGAGAACTCAGTGAATTGCGATGCTACTAGTCAGATGGATTTAACTCTACTTCCAGAAAGTCGAGCACAATACAGTAGGGAAAATATTACATGATGTGTTTTCCTAATACAGAGCCAACAAAAAATTATTTTTTAGGTTGAATTACTTATATATAATGAAGGATGGGGTTGCACACAATAAAGTATACTGAAAATGGGTAGCACTCTGCATGTGCTGTGTTGGATGTCTGTTTTTTGTATTTCATACATTTAGTGATATTGAATGGTGTTGTATATATATTAGTAAAAATTAGCAAACAAGTTGATTAAAAATAGCAGCTTACCACTGTACTATTTCCGTATGACCAATAGGATTTCAATGAATCTTATTGCTAAGAAAGCTCCAGGTCCTGATGGTGTTTCTCCACTTGTTCCCAAAACCTGTGCTCTTGAACTTACTCCTGTTCTTTACCACCTTGTTTTAATTTCTTATTCCAAAGGTGTTTTTCCTTCTACTTGGGAATTTGCTCATATCCAGCCAGTTCTTTTTAAGAACTGGCTGGATATGAGCAAACCATCCAGTTATCTTCCCATTATTTTCATGACAAACCATCCAGTTATCTTCCCATTGCAATTACTTCTACTCTTTCTCAAGTAATGGTGGAGAAATCAATTAACCGCCAACTCTTAAACTACTTAGAAACCTTCCGTCTGATCAACGATCGCCAGTATGGATTCTGTCAGTGTCTATCCACTTGTGATATTCTGGATCATGTTACCCATTTATGGACAAATTCAATGGAAAAGTTCAGTGAAACACAAGCAGTTGCTCTTGACATCTCAAAGACTCTCAGTCGTGTTTGGCATAAAGGTCTTCCAAACAAGCTTCCATCTTATAGTTTGCCAACTGTTTTTGTTGTAATTGGTTATCTAGTTTTCTCTCTGATCTCTCTTTGAGGTGATGGTAGATGGCTCTCAGTCTTTGAACTTCTCCACTAATGCTGGTATCCCCCAAGGTTCAGTTCTTTCCCCCACTCTTTTCCTCTTGTATATTAATGACCTTCTTCCATTGACTGGAAATCCTATCCATAGTTTGCTGATGATAGCACATTGCATTCCACTTTCCATTTTGAGAAACCTTGTCTTGCTCAATCAGCTTCAACTTCTCGAATATCCACTACCAAATCCTTAAATGCCAATCTCCATCTAATTCTCCAGTGGGGCAAAGACAACTTAGTTGATTTTAATCCTTCTAAAAATCATTCTTGTCTTATATCTTGCAAAAAGGTTTCTTCTGCTCTTATGCTTATCTTTGGTGACACTCAGATGTCTAGGCAAGATGATATATCTCTTTTGGGGATTACCCTGACTTCTAATCTCTTGGCACAAGCACATGACAAATATTGCTTCCTCCGCATCTAAAAAACTTGGTTTTCTCTTTCTCTCTCAGTGTTACTTTTCTTCCAAACAGCTGTTCACTCTGTACAAATTGCAAATCTGCCCTACCATGGAATATTGTTCCCACATCTGGGGGCTGCCCCCAAAACCTCTCTCAGGCTTCTAGACTCCATTCAGAAGAGGTCAGTTAGGTTAATTAATGACTCCTCTCTAACAGAGTCTCTCCACTCGCTGTCTCATAGATGTACTGTTTCTGCTGCATGCCTTTTCTACAGATACTTCCATGTGCACTGTTCTTCTGAATTGGCTTCTATAATTGCCACTCTCCCTTTCAAAACAGTCTGAACCCGTGCCGCCATCAGCCAACATCCATTTACCGTCCCACTTCAAACTCACAGAACCAACTTTTCATCTTCCTCATTTATTCATTCAGCTGCCGTTTTCTGGAACAGCCTTCCTTCATGCATATTTCCTGAAAATTAGTCTACAGAAGCTGAAGTCTAATGTCAACAAATATCTTCTTTCATCGTCTCAAGCACCATCCCTAGCACGGTACTAAGTACTGTAGGTTCTAATACTTCTCGTGTTTTTGGTTTTCATTAAAAAAAAAAAAAAATACTGTGAAGATAATTTTTGGAAAAAATGATTTGCTGAGAAAAAAAAAAATAGTATTATTATTATTTTCTGCTCTGAACAGAAATTTCTAAAACCTGCTTGGATCATCAATTTTGTGCAACTCAGAGTTTCTTATCAACAGGTTCTACCAAATCCTCTTGAGCTCAACACTGAAATGCTAGAAATAATGGGCCATCAGTTGAAACAATAATGAAATTTTTTCAAGGGAGTTTTCACAACTGACTACTGATGAAAATAAATATTCTACAAACCATTCAAAAATTTCTTAATATTGGCAGTGTATTACATTGATAGGATATTCAGGCAAGAAGTACTTGTAACAAAAAATGAGAACATTTGTTGTATTTTCCATAAAATTCTGCAATTGACAATGACAAGGCAAGTAAAGTTTGTCCGAATTACTGATAATATCACAGATGTCAGTTAAAAAATTTATGCAATTCATTGTGTTCCTTTTTTTAAAATAAAATTCGAATGATGTAACTGTTGTACAAGCAAGACAAGAGGCAGTAAATGGAATACAAACGTTTACTGAGTTACATAAGGGTTCTGGGGCCGAGATTTTATGTATGTGGGAGGTTGTGTAAATTGTTACTGGTAGTGTTAGCACAGTGGCTGATTTAAGTCTCATGCATTTTTATACAAATTATAAAATATAATTTACAATGATGATCATATACCTTAATTCTTAATGTTGGTTTGCTCACATAAATGGTTGGTAATGGCATTAGTATGCTGGCTAATTAATTAACACTGATGAGGATGTATAAGGTTTTGGTGTGGGCATTCAACCTTTTCTGTAAACCTGTTGAGAGTTGGTTGTGTAGCTGTTTTTTTTTTTTTTTTGTTTGCTCAGCTAGATTGTCCTGTAACAAGACAGATCATTTGAGATGGCCCTGCTGACCTTGGCCATTTCAGTTTCCATTCTCTCAAAGGCTGCAGTTTTTGGCAAAGTTTTTAAATGCTTCTACCATTTCCTTTATTGTTAAGTGCTTTGGTAATTGGTAATTCCACTTCATCATCCAGGACTGTGCAAATGGGAGGGTGCATTGCACGTGCTAAAACTGGGCCCCCTATCTAGGGGGAGCCCCAATCAAGGGAGCCATCAAAGTCTCAACGTAAATAAATGAGGTCCATTTACCTGTTTTGCATTTGGGTCCCCAAGTACCTTTGCACAGCCCTGTCATCATCATTCTAGCTCTCCTTTTCAACCATCTGGGATTCCAGTTTTATTAGCTTTTTGTTTGTCAGCTCTTCACCCTGAAAGTTTTTTGCAAACTGAGGACACAGCCCTTTCAAACATCATTCTTATTTTTTGGCTTTGTCTCATTTCAGGTTGCTGGACTTTTTTTTATTGCACTATAGATGATATAGCCTTTCCAAAAATCCTCTAAGGTCATGCTATCACTGTTTGTATCGTGGATATCTTGAGCAAATGTCCTGTAGATAATAATAATAATAATATTATTATTATTATTATTATCCATATGATGCAAGGAAGCCTGAGGCTTATGCTGCACCAGGAAAAAAAAAGTTCCAGAGTAAC
Source organism: Mastigoproctus giganteus (assembly GCF_048544385.1). Classification (NCBI taxonomy): domain Eukaryota; kingdom Metazoa; phylum Arthropoda; class Arachnida; order Uropygi; family Thelyphonidae; genus Mastigoproctus; species Mastigoproctus giganteus. The sequence goes on from NC_143582.1 coordinate 120,295,729, forward strand.
CCTGTGTGAGAGAGAGAGAGAGAGAGAGAGAGAGAGAGAGAGAGAGAGAGAGAGAGAGAGAGTCAAAAGTAGAAGGGAATCACTAGGAAAGAGAAGAATGATGATATCCAGCTCAGGACCCTGGGTGTGCCAAGCCCATACTCATCAGATGTGAGGCAAGTTGCTATAACCCCTGATTCACTGGTTGCATCACTGAGATTAGCATCAGAAACTTAGTAAATAAATTTGATGAATTTGAGGTATTGCTCAAAACATCAAAGGCAGATATTGTTGGGATTTCAGAGACGTGGTGTCACAGATATAAGGAATGCAGAACTGGAATTTGGGGAGTACAATGATTACAGAAAGGATAGACAGGATAGGAAGGGAGGAAGGGTTATGCTATTAGTTAAGAAATACATAAAATCCAAGGAAGTGAAGGCAGTCGACATCGCTGGACAGTGCAGTGTCGAGTCAGTTTGGTGTGACATAAGCATTGGGAGATCAAAATTGAGAGTAGGAGTGTGCTATAGGCCTAATGACTCTGATGAGTATAATAAGAAACTGTACAGGGAAATAGAGTGGGCCAGTAAATCAGAGAGTCTTATAATGGGAGATTTTAATTTCCCAGATATTGACTGGAATTTGGAGGCTGGTCACTCACACACTAGCAAGGCTTTTGTGGATTTATTGGATGATTGTTTTCTACATCAGCATGTTCGGGAGGCAACTAGAGGGAGTAATACTCTTGATTTGATTATCAGTAGTGATTCTTCATGCATTAAGAATCTGCAGATAAATGAACCACTAGGTGGCAGTGATCACAGTGTGCTGAAGTGGGATTTACTCAAAGAGGTAACTACCATTAGGGGTAAAGGGAAGGGTTATTGCTTTCGTAAAGGCGACTACGATGGACTGAGACAGTATTTAAATTCTATATAGTGAGACCAACTGATGATGTTACCAACAGCAAATTCAAAATGGGAAGCATTCAAAGAACTTATCTTGGAAGCTACTAGGCTTTACATACAACTCAGAAATATTGTTCAAGGTTTAGGCCTAAATGGATGTCAGATGAACTAATAAGACATATGGCAAAGAAGAAAAATGCATGGGATACGTACAAATTAACACGTGACACAGAAGTCTATGATAAATACAAGTTTATCTGTAACCAAGTTACAAAGGAGGTTAGGCAGGCGAAGGCAGATTAGGAGAAATCTTTGGCAAGGGATGCAAAGAAAAACAGCAAAGAGTTCTTTGCCTATGTAAACTCTAGAAGGAAGGGGATGAATCAGATTGGTCCACTTGATATCGATGGGTCAACTGTTGATGATCCTGCTCAGGTAGCTAACAAACTAAATGAATATTTTGCATCGACATTCACACATGAGGAGTTATTCAGCAAGGGGAATGCCAGAGGTGTATTCAACTCTGGCAGTAAGCTAGAGAATCTTGTAATCTCTGAGAGTAAAGTGTAGGAGAAATTGATGAAGATAAACACAAGAAAGGCACCTGGGGTGGATGGGATCTATCCAGTTATATTAAAGGAGGCAGCAAAGGGAGTAAGCAAACCCTTAGCCATGATTATGAGAGTTTCCTTGGACTCAGGGGAGTTACCCATGGACTGGAGATGTGCAAATGTGAGCCCTATTCACAAAGGAGGATCAATGGCTGACACAAGTAATTATAGACCTCTGAGTTTAACTTCTGTTCCCGGAAAATTAATGGAGGCACTGGTTAAAGAAGCATTGCAGGATCATGTAGACAAGACTTCAGTTATAGCTCGGACGCAGCATGGTTTTGTTAAGGTACTATGATGCAGTATCCAATCAAATTGGATACTGCATCATAGTATCCAATTTGATTGGATACTATGATGCAGTCACAAAAGAACTGCATGCAGGGAAAACTTTGATATTATATACTTGGATCTTAGAAAGGCTTTTGATACTGTTGCACATGGAAGACTGCTGCACAAATTGGAGCAGTGTGGCATTGGAGGCAAATTGCTGCTATGGATAAAGGGGTGGTTGAGGGGGAGAAGACAAGAGAGTGGTAATCAATGGACACTGCTCATCGTGGACTAATGTTATTAGTGGAGTCCCTCAGGGTTCAGTATTGGGTCCATTATTGTTTTCTGTATTTATAAATGATATTGATGATGGTATATCAAGCTTAATGTCAAAGTTTGCAGACGATATGAAGGTTGGCAGGGTTGTCAAGGACACTACTGACACTATGCTGCTGCAACAGGATCTGGAAAGGTTGAGCAGATGGGCTGAGAGGTGTTAAATGAAGTTTAACATTGACAAATGTAAAGTACTACATATGGGAAACAGCAACCCCTGAGCAACGTATCAACTCTGTGGTACTACACTGACAGTGGTAGAGAATGAAAAGGACCTGGGGGTGGTTGTGCAGTCAGATTTGAAGTTCTCTGAGCAGTGCAGACGGGCTACAAGAGTAGCTCATGGTGTATTGTCAATGATATATATCAATTTTTCTAGCAGGGATAAGGAGGTGATTATTCCCTTGTATAAGGCAATGGTCAGACCACACCTAGAGTACTGTATACAGGCCTGGAGGCCTCATTTCAAGAAGGATGTAGAGCTGCTGGAACGAGTACAGAGAAGGGGAACAAGAGTAGTGAATGGAACAAAGGAGTGCTCTTACGAAGAAAGGCTTAAGTTTTGCAAATTACAGTGTCTGGTGACTAGGCACCAGCGAGGTGATCTGATAGAGGTGTATAAAGCCTTGAATGGTTTGAGCATGCTCAATGCTGATGGGATTCTCCCTCTTGCTCAGAATAATCACCTGCGAGGGCATAAATTCAAATTGAGGAAAGACAGATGTAGGATAGACGTGCGGAAATTTGCCTTTAGCCAGCGGGTGGTTCGTTTGTGGAACAGACTTCCATCCCTTGTCGTGGAAGTTGATAGCCTAAATAAGTTTAAGGCTCAGCTGGACTGGTATTTCGAACGAACAGAGGGGTGAAGTGGAAGTGGTTATTTTTTTTTATTTATTTATTTTATTTTATTTTATTTTTTTTTGGCTGATGCTGCATAAGCTTCTTTTTTTGCATCAAATGCCTCTACTAATGCTAATGCTATCTCCAGTGGCTTTCTTATGTTTCTTCTGATCAACAATTTCTCCTCCACTTTATTCTGAGTTATTACAAGATTATCTAGCTTACTGGCAGAGTTTAATATACCTATAGCATTCCCCTCCCCTCACGTGTTAATGTAGATGAAAATAATCATTTAGTTTTTTAGCTACCTGAGCAGGATCATGAACAGTTTACCCATCGATATCAAGTGGGCCCATCTGATTCATTGACTTCCTTCTGGAGTTTACATAAGTAAAGAACTCGTTGCTGTTTTTCTTTACATCCTTTGCCAAAGATTTCTTGTAGTCTGCCTTTGCCTGCCTTACCTCCTTTGTGACTTGGTTAGAAACCAACTTATATGTATCATAGGCTTCTGTGTCACCTGTTAATTTATATGTATTCCATGCATTTTTCTTTTCTGCGACATGTCTACTCAGTTCATCTATTTAGGTCTAAAACTTGAACAATATTTCTTAGTAAGTGTGAAAAGCCAAGTAGCTTCCAAGATTAATTCTTTGCATGCTTTCCATTTTGAATTTTCTGTTGGTAACATCATCAGTTGGTCCCACCTTATAGAATTTAACTACTATCTCAGAGCACCTCTGCCTCTTTCTTTACGAAAAAAAAAACCCTTCCCTTTACCCATGATGATAGTTACCTCTTTGAGTAAATCCCACTTCAGCACACTGTGATCACTGCCACCTAGTGGTTCCTTTATCTGCAGATTCTTAATGCATGAAGAATCACTAATGATAATCAGATATAGAGTATTATTCCCTCTAGTTGCCTTCCGAACATGCTGCTGTAGAAAACATCCAATAAATCCACAAAAGCCTTGCTGGTGTGTGAGTGACCACCCACAAATTCCAGTCAATATCTGGGAAATTAAAATCCCCCATTATAAGACTCTCTGATTTACTGGCCCACTCTATTTCCCTGTACAGTTTCTTATTATACTCACCAGATTCATTAGGCCTATAACACACGCCTACTCTCATTTTTCCTTTCCCAGTGCTTATGTCACACCAAAATGACTCTACATTGCATTATCCGCCAACATCAATTGGATGCAATTCCTTAGATTTTGTATAACCACTGCCTATTAGTCTCCTATACAGACTACAGGCAAATAATACATCATTACCAATGGCAGGATTCGTGGAATAGACAGACTGCGAATAAATTATATCATATAAAACCTGTACTTGAACCGTGGCAGTCTAGTCTGCGCAGGAATCGTAAGGCGGAAGTTGTTCTTGCCCGGACCCGCATAGGACACAGTCATTTAACTCATTCGTTTTTGCTGAGGGCTGATGACCCTCCTATGTGTGAGTCCTGTGGCACAATTTTAACAATCGGACACATTTTAGTTGACTGTACCAGTTTTAGAAATGCTCGTTTTACCGCTTTTAACCATCTGACTGAGCCGTATACACTCAGTCAGATTTTATCCGACAATGACCATGTGTCTGCTATTTTTAATTTCCTAAAATCAGTAAACCTTTTTAATCATATTTAAAGAATCTTATTATTTTAAGATTTTCTATTGTTACTTGTTTACTGATATTTGTCTGTTACAGTTTATACTTGTTTTTATAACCTGACGTAGTGACCTAATTCAGTAGATCACTGAAAATTTTTTACTTTTTATGACAAGGTTTTGGCGCATTATAGCCATAGTTGCTGATGCGCCAATAAAACTCAACCAAACAAACAATCCTTAGATTTTGTGTTTCTTAACTAACAGCATAACCCCTCCTCCCTTCCTGTCCTGTCTATCCTTTCTGTACACGTCCTACTCCCCAAATTCCAATTCTGCATTTGTTATGTCTGTGTGACACCATGTCTCTGATATCCCAACATTATCTGCCTTCGATGTCTTGACTAGCACTTCAAGCTCATTGAATTTATTAACTATACTCTTAGTTACCCTAACACAGCCCATGTACTTACTAGTTCCACTATGACTCCCAGCAGTCCTAGAAATCCCCATTTCCTTGCTTTCCAGGCTGCTGCTCAATTGCATTTCAATAGAAGCATTGCAAGAATCACATTCACCTCTGCCAGCGTCTACTATTAATCTATTAGTCCATGTATTCCCCCAAGCTAGCAGTTTTCCGACCCACCTAACCCTGCCTCGATAGCATCAGCAAATATTTCCCTTTCTATTTAAGTGTATCCCATCCCTGTAGAAGCAGTCTCTCCTGTTAACAAGCACAGACCAGGCTGAGAAAAATTCTATCCCTTGAGCCTTGCACAATCTCTCCAGGGCCGAATTGATTGACAAGGCTCTCATGATGTATTCCCTCCTATGGTGTCTGGGCAGAATTGCAGACATTTTCAAATTCAACCCTAACTCTCGGCTTTTTTTCAACATTGACCTGTACTTGTTAAGTAATTCTGCCGGTCTCCTATTCTTAATATCATTATTGCCAACGTGTACAACAATATCACCCTTTGTGCCCAGGTGAAAAGAAGGTGAATATAAATTTTCATTTTTTGCAAAATGTTTAAAATGCATTAATTCTTCTTTAAAAACATTAGCATCAATATCATCTGAGTAAGTATTTATTAAATTGATAATACAGTTGTCATTTTCTCTTGGTGATATTTCCATTAAATTTGTAAATATAGCAAAATAATTTAACATGTTTGGTATGCCTCAACACATCTGTTAATTTCTACTAACAGTTTATTGCATATAACATGTAAACAATTTACAACAAATGATTGTTTTTCCCTGGGTTGCACACCCCGATATATTTTTTCATCAAAGTGTAATGTTCTCTGTCAACTGCTAACTTTATCAGATTTATAATCTTTATTGCCAGTTAATGCATAAACTTCGGTTTCTATAGCATCAAAAAATTTATTTTTACCACGAATGTCTGATATATAATGACAATGATTTTAAAAGATTTACCGCATGTTGTAAATCTGAATCTTTATTTTGAAGATTTTAATTTGTGGAATTTAATCACTGTAGAATTGAATGCCATATGAAAAGAAAAAGTTGTTTCAAAATCTTCAACGAAATTGTACAGCATTTTTGCTTCTAATTTTGTCAAAGTTTTCATTTGAATCAGAGAATGTAAATAAAGTTTCTTTTATGGCAAAAAAAATTATCTTAAAAGCTAGAATTGCATCTGTCCCTACGGACTGGCTGGTATCACTAATTATTTTTAATGTTTTATTTCTTTCCGAGTTTACCTGTATTAAAAGATCCAATCTCTTAGTTGATGAACAAAAAAATACGTTTAAATTTTGAATAAAATCGAAAAAATGACTTGATTCTGAACTAGATTCAGCAGCTGAATTTGCAACAAAATTTAAGGTATGAGCTACAAATGGAATAAAAAATGCATTCTTACTATGGCTCTTAATCTTTGCCTGTAATCCATTGTATATACCAGACATATTTACTACATTGTCATAAGATTGGCTGTGACAGTTTTGAATATCTAGACCGTACTCCGTTAAAGTTGATATTATAATATTTTCTAAATAACTAGCATCGTGTTTTTCAATATGTATGAAAGATAAGATATGTCACTGTATTTGGTTTTGTTTATCTATTTATCTTATGGTAACTGATATGCATTACTTAATTGGGAGTTGAGTCAACAATAAATGAAAAGTATTTAGCTTGTTTGATATCGTTATTGTATTTCTTATGTTTGTGGCCATTAAACCATTGAATTCATCGCACATCATGTTTGAAAGATAATTTCCATGTCCTTTACCACATTTGCTATAAGTTTCTAAATGAGTTTTTAAAAAGATATCAAATTCTGCTAAGTACTCTGAACAACTCATAAAATTTTGTGTACTTGAACTACTATGCCCGCAAAATCCCAATCCTAATGTAGCTGAAAGTTTCACAATAGCAACAACTCTTTTTAAAACCTCACACCAATAGTTTTTTTGTTTTTTTTATGCTTTTATCATCTCAGAATCAATTGTTCCTACACTTTTCGAACACTTTACGTCAGGCCCGGGCAAGCTAAGGCCCGCGGGTCACATGCGGTCCGCCGCACATTTTTGTGCGGCCCGCGAGCTTTAATTGTATTTTCGAAAAAAGTTTACTTATTTTATGCCTTTTGCGACGCCTTTTTTAAAAATAAATCTGTATATGTAATACATTATAGAATTTGTCGATTCATAAATTGTTTTATCATCTCTTTAATGTTCAAATTCAGATAGAATTTGAAATTGTGCACGAACCGGAATGGGCACTTTTATAATGGTATAATTTGCGATTATAAACTAACTGCGCGAAACTATGGTAACAGACAACCGGTGATGACGAAAACGGCTTTGCTGTGGTGGCGGAGTAATAGGATAGGACTGCTGACCGGCCGCATTTCCAATCTGTTTTCTCTGACGGTCATCCTGCAGTTAGTTTTTTTCGGTTATCTTCAGTTATCATCTTGGTGCCAGTAGCGATAAAAATAATATTTACGCCCTTTTAAAAATGAATAAAAAATTTAAAATTCAACAAGAGCATCGTGTCTTCAATGAAGAGTGGAACACAAAATATTTTTTTGCTAACATAAATAATGAGACTATTTGTCTCATCTGCCGGGAGAGTGTCTCAGTGTTGAAAGAGTACAATATTAAAAGACATTTCACTACTAAACATTCCGAATATGGTACCAATTTAACTCCTGAAGCGAGAAAGAAAACTGCTGATGGATTGATTCAAAATTTATCTAGACAACAAAATGTATTTACGCGGATAACTAAGGAACAAGAAGCTACTGTAGAGGCAAGTTTCGTTATTTTTCATATAATTGAACAAGCCTTTTGTGATGGAGACTATATTAAAGAATGTATGGCTGAAGCTTGTGGAATATTCCTAGTGGTCAGGCACCCGGGTGCATAAGTACACGTGCCTTGAGTGACCGGGGTTCAAGCCCGTGACTGCTGAATACGGTGCTGTTTCTTGTATTCTCTCTATCTTGTGAACTCCTCTGACCGTTTGGTTGTCCTGTAGTATAAACAATTTATTTTTATTGGGGGCCTGACGTAGCCCAGTGGTGAGGAGCGAGAGTGCATAGCACGCGTTCCTTGAGTGGGCCGGGGTTCAAGCCCGTGACTACTAAATACGATAAATATTTGTATTGACAATTTATTGTAAATTCTACTGACTTGGTTGTCGCCAGGGTATAAACAGAAAATTTATTATTTTTTATATGTCCTGACATTAAACACAAATTTGAGAATATAAGTTTATCTCGGCGAACCGTAGTAAGAAGAATTGAATGTATCGATACAAATTTGAATGAGCAATTATTATCAGTATTAGAATCTATAACATGGTACTCGATAGCTCTCGATGAAAGTAACGACCAAAAGAATACCGCGCAGTTATTAATTTTCTTATGTGGATGTACCTCTAATTTTGAAATTATTGAAGAGCTTCTTTCAATGGAATCTCTTAAAGACCAAACAACGGGAGTTGATATATTTGAAAAAGTTGAAAAATGCTTAACAAGATATAATTTATAATGGAACAAAATGATAAGCGTAACAACTGACGGAGCACCAAGTTTGACAGGTAAAAATGTTGGAGCATTAAAGAAAATTCGGGATAAAATTTGTGAAAATTATCCTGATTATAATTTAATTACAATTCATTGTATTATACATCGACAAGTATTATGTAAAAATGTGTTAAAAGTTGAACATGTCAACTTTTAATGAATCCGAGTACACAGATATTCCTTATCATAGCCAAATTCGATGGCTTAGCTTAGGAAAAGTTCTTCAGCGAGTATGGGATCTTAAAGATGACATCATTCTATTTTTAAAACTGAAAAATATTATGGACTTTCCCGAATTAACTGATAATAACTGGATTTGTGATTTTGTGTTTACCCTGAACATCGTGACACACTTAAATACTTTCAACACCGTATTACAAGGGAAAAATTTATACTCCCATGATATGGTAAAAAGTTTGAATGGATTTAAATTAAAACTCCAGTTGTTCCTTCGACATTTATTAATTAACAAGGTAGACCACTTTCACCATGAAGTTGCTGAAGATTCCAGAAAATAAATTTGAAAAATATTGTGAAATTATCAACGCTTTTCACAAAGATTTGGCGACTTCCGAAAAATTGAGACAAGTTTGGTAATAGTGCGTGACCCATTTTCAATAGAAATTGATAGTGCACCGAGTGAACTACAGATTCAGATTATAGATCTGCAGTGTGATACCGATTTAAGGGAATTGCACCATCCTGAGGAAATCTGTAAATTTTACAATACTCTTAATTCGGACAAATTCGACAAACTTAAAAGATTTTGCCCGAAAAATGTTGGTTATTTTGGATCAACCTACATATGTGAACAAACAGTTTCCATCATGAATCTAAATAAAAATTCTTTACGATCAAGCATCACCAATGAACATTTACAAACAGTTTTAAGAATCTCAACTACAAAATTAACACCCGAAATTAAAAAAAATGGTAAAAGATGTAAAACAGTTCCATTCATCTCATTAAATTCTTGGTTGTTAGAGAATAATTTTTTTATGTTATATTTCTTCTTCATGATAACAAATTATATATATCTAAAAATAGTATTTTATGTGCGGCCCACCTTCTTTTTGAATTCCTAATGTGGCCCTTCAGCCAAAAAGTTTGCCCAGGCCTGCCTTACGTACACACACACATATATTCCTTATGTTCTTTAGGCTTATCGTACCTTCTTAAAATATCACCGATATTTTTCCAATCACTACATCCAGTAACTAATACATTCGATTTGGTTGAAAACAATTTGCAAATAAAACAGTATACTGAATTTGTTGCTTCTGAAAATATTAACCATTCTCCTTTTCCTGAGTACCATTAGCTCTAGTTAAATAGAAATGTGATTCATTAAAACATTAAAATCTATTTTTTATTTTTTTTATGTTGCCTACATTTTGTTGTTTTTCACAAAGGCAAAATTCAAGGAAGTTATTCATGATGGGTTTTGGCCATAAAGCAATATCTTTACTATACGTTTGATGTTTGCTCATATCTTGTGTATCATTTATAGTGTCAGAGACTGCTGTGGTTGTTCCATTATTAGTATTGTCTTCCTGTGTGATGTCGAAAGAGTTACCATTAAAGAAAATAGTGCAGACATAACTGATGTCTGTACTAATTTCTAACTGCATTATTTTGTAATGATTTGGATGTCATTTTTTGACTCGTCTCGATTTTTTATTGAAATAAAACGTTGCAACGAGTTTTGCTGTTTTTTTAATTCCGCTTCTCTAATTTTTAACTTTTTCCTTTTCTGCCCACCAGATTTGTACATTCTTTTCACAGACTTAAGAAAAAATATGATATTTTTAGATTTATATTTTACAAGTTAAAAATTTTTGTACTTTTAATCAGTTTTTTTAATAATTAAGTAATTAAATTTTTTAATAAAGTAATAGACAATGGAAACCCAATATAACAACAACTGCATTATAGGTGGAATTGATTGATCTTACGGAATAAATACTACACTATCACAAAAAATCGACAACAAACATAACTGAGTGACATAACTTTGATTAATATATAAAGTTGACATACAAGCATGGTTTGCCAGACAACCCAATTTGAGCTGGGTATTCCCGAAATACTTGAAATAAAATTAAAGAAATCCACTATTACATTTGTTTTTTAAGAAACAAACAGAAACTATGAGTTTATCGATTTAGTATTAGTAATGGCCACATGGTGCAAGGAAAGCCTATGGCTTATGCTTCACCAGCCAAAAAAAAAAATTAATAATAAATAAACAAATAAAAATATATAAATAATAATAAAATAATAATAAGAAGAAGAAAATTTAAAAAATAAATAAATAATTAATAAGAGAAAAGGGAATAGACAACCTATGCGTTTAATATATAAAGTTGACATACAAGCATGATTTGCCAGACATCACGATTTGAGCTGGGTATTCCCAAAATTCCTATAGGTAATTATCCAGCTGACCTTTGAATTTCTCCAAACTGTCAGTCTCTACCACCCGTGTAGGTAACTTTTTCCAGTAATTTATAACTTGCTGGCTAAAATAAAACTTCCTGCAATCCAGTCTAAACATCTCTCCCTGTAACTTGAATTTATGCCCCCTAGTTCTAGAATCATTTATAACCATGAAAATTTCATCCTCATTTATTTTACTTTTGCCTCCCATAGCCTTAAACACCTCAATTAAGTCTCCTCTAAGGAGTTTCCAAGCTCTGGAACCCACATTTCAAAGTCTTTCCTCATATGGATGCCCTTTTGCCGATCTCACCAGGCAAGTTACCCATCCTTGGACCCTTTCAGTGTCTTTCTTTAGGTGTGGTCTTCATACTTGAACACAGTATTCTAAGTGTGGTCTAACAATAGCCTTATATAATGGGATTATGATGTCCTTATCTCTACTGGCAATTGTTCGATAAATCATCGATAGGGCACCATGGGCCTTCCTTGCAACCTGTCTACAATGCTCGGAGAACTTCATGTCTGACTGTATTGTAACACCCAAGTCTCTATTCTCCACTACTGGCTTTAGTTCAATTCGACCAAGTGTATAAGTTATTTTGGGGTTACTGTTCCCCAGGTGTAATACTTTGCACTTTGCTGGATTAAAGCATAGTTGCCATTTTTCTGACCATCCCTGAAGAAGCTCTGCTTGGCAGTGATCATTAACTACTCTACCAATCTTTACATAATATGAAAATTTAGCCATCACAGCCTCTATCCCTTCATTGATATCATTTATGAAAATCAAAAACAACAGTGGTCCTAATACTGATCTTTGGGGAACCCCATTTCTTACATTAACCCAATCTGAGGAATGTACATTTATTACAACCCTCTGCCTCCTACCCTGAAGCCATCCAGTTATCCATCTAAAGAATTTTTCTGTGATTCCAACCTGTTCTAGCTTATAAAGTAACTGCTCATGTGGGACTGAGTCAAATGCTTTGCTGAAATCCAAATGAACAGTGTCAAAATTATTCTCCAAGTCCAGCTCTTGAGTGACCCTGTCAAAATAGCTAACCAGATTAGTTAAACATGATTTTCCCTTTACAAAACCATGCTGAGTATCCTTCAGAATTCAATTTCTATCTAAATGATCCAGAATTCCACCCTTGATCATTGTCTCCATGATTTTCACTGCTACTGAAGTTAGATTGACTGGCCAATAATTTCCCATTTCACTCTTAGAACCGTCATTATGTATTGGAGATCATCGACAGTTTCCCAATCCAACGGAATCACTCCCATAATTAGCCTCAGTGGTTCAATGCACTTACTTGCTGCCTCCCTTAAGATTGTAGTTATATGCCATCAACCCCAAGAGCCGTACTAGCCCATAGGCTCAAAAGTTTTTTCATTAAATAAACATGTGAAATTTCAACATCATTAATTACATATTTTTCAACTTCACTCCCATAATTTCTCTTTGACATAAAGGGTTTTTCTTCTGTAAATATCGATGCAAAGTAACTGTTAAGTTCATCTGCAATTTCAGCTGGGGTATCTAATACTATTCCACTTCCATTACATAAGGGACTGATCTGGTTTGTCCTTCTCTTCTTTCATTTATATATGTGAATTCCTTATCTCCACTCTTTGCTCTTTTTGAGAGTAATTTCTCAGAATCTGCCTTTGCCAGCCTAACCTTTTCTGTGGCACTATTACAGATCATTTTGTAGCTGTTATAGGCTTCAGTACTTTTTATTGCTCTGTAACTTTTCCATGCCCTCTTTTTCTGCTCAAGTAATTTGGCAACTTCCTTATTCATCCAACTTGGAATCTTCCTCATGAAGTATGTTTTTTAATGGTATAAAAGCATTCAAAGCTTCTGTGATTAATGATTTAAAGGTACACCATAATTCAATTGTATTCACTCTCTGTCCAATATCTACCAAGCTAATAGAGGCTATATTTTAGCACCTTAAGGCATTGTAATTTCATTTCCTGAAATTGTAACCCATTCCTTTGCCTTTAACTCCAGGAGGATTCTTCCTCTTGCTCAGAATAATCGCCTGAGAGGGCATAAATTCAAATTGAGGAAAGACAGTTGTAGGATAAATGTGCAGCAGTTTGGCTTTAGCCAGCGGGTGGTTGATTGCTGGAACAAACTTCCATCTGTCGTTGTAGAAGTTGATAGCTTAAACAGATTCGAGGCAGAACTAGACAAACATTGGGAGTGGGTGGATGAGTGAAATGAGAAGGGGTTGTGTGTGTGTGTGTGTGTGTGTGTGTGTGTGTGTGTGTGTGTGTGTGTGTGTGTGTGTGTGTGTGTGTGTGTGTGTTTTTTTTGGCTGATGCTATATAAGCTTGCTTTCTTGCATCATGTGCCCTTGCTAATGCTAACTACTGCTACCTCTCTCTTCATTGTCCACTGTATAACGCCGTGATCACTTCCTGCTACTGCTTCCTGTACTGTCAGCCCTATTATGTCATCTGGTTCATGAGTGATGACGATATCTAGAATATTCTTTTCCCTAGTACTTTCCCTGATATATTGATACAAATAATAGTCATCTAGTTGATTTAAGAATTTTGTCTCCCATATGGAGTTTTTTCCCATTTGCTCCAATAAATGATATGCAAATTAGAATCATCTTCAGTGATAACATATTAACACTTACTTGCCCATTCCATTTGCATTTACAAGCTCTCATCATTATCTTCACAACCACCTGACCTATAGATTACTCCCTATAGATTCTATACTAGCATGTGAAATGTCTGAATCTGGGAAAGCTTTCATCTTGCTCAGCCTGCTTTTGATAAGAAGCATACCCCACACCCTTTCTATCTGCCCTATCCTTCCTAAATACATTATACATACTGTACTGAAACTCATCATCCCCTATCTCCGTGTGGCACCACGTTTCCATACATAAGCCCTATTATGTCAGCGTTACTTGTTCTAACCAGCAGTTTGAATTCACTCATTTTATGATGACACTTCTGGCGTTACTGTATAAAAAATTAAGACTTAGTGTTCTTGTATAGTTAACTACCCTGACACACCCCTTAAAGTTATTTAAGCTTGCTTCCCTGGCATTAGCTATCCACTCATTTGAAACATTTCTGCCCTCAGAGCATCTTGCTAATTTGTTCTGTTGCAGTAACAAACAAGAATTCTTGAGGTATGTTCAAGTGTTACTTTGACTAATATTAAGTAAAAAAAAAAAAGATAAACTGCAGCCATTATCAACCCACTGCAGGATGGAAGCCTCCTCAGCAATTCATGGTGAGGGAAATGGACCATTATCTGCCACGCTGGTCCAGTGCGGGTTGGCAGATTGACCGTATTTAGCAGTCAGGGTCTTGAAACCCAGTCTACTCAAAGAGCATGTGCTACTGCACTCCTGCTCCTGACCACTCGGGTACGGAGGCCAACAGTATTAAATACTACTGCCAAATTATTCCACTGCACCTCAGTTCCGCTTGGACATTCACTCAAGGCTGGTCGATAAGTGGACCTTCCACATTATAGCCTAAGCTTCTCATTTGCCGTAAAAACCAAAACCAAACTGATTTACAAGATCGTGGCTACCTTCTCCCTGCTACTGTACTACCTTAAGCATAAGGGCACCAACGGCGCCAGTTTCATACAAGGAAGTGTTTATTTTTTCAAATAACTAAACTATTTAAGGAAGAACTAAATATAAAATTTCATCAAAATCAGTAAAACCATTTTTGGTAAAAAACATAATTTTAAAATTAATCTTTAAGTAAAGTTCATTGACATTGGCAGGTAGAAAGTTCAGTTTCTGATAAAAATTGCTTATAAAATATTAGTAAAAAACAGCAATGAGTTTTTGACAGTGATTTTGCCCCCCCCCCCCCCTCTGATCAGGGCCTCTAGGCAGATGTCTTTTTTGCCTATAGGCCACTGAACTACACTGGTAAAATTTTATGCTGTATTTGTCACAGACATTCTCTCAGATATGCCAGACAAGCTGTACTTGCTACCTGGTGGTCTAAAACGCTGATGGAACTGATATTCGGGTGACACTCAAGTCAAGTGGGCCCAATTTCGGCGAAGTCCGGATGGTATGTGACAGCCAAATCCTCTGCTTGCACCTTCACGATGGTGGGACTGTTAGTAATCCTGGGTATAACCTCCATGCACAAGTTCATGGTGGGTGACCACCCAGGTGTGAACCAACGTAAGCAGGGGTCGAGATGTGGCGCCCACACCACATGGAGGAACGCTGCCCCTCTATGTTACCAGGCAGTACTAGGTGGTAGATGATTCTCATCAACTGGTGAAATACCACCACTTTGCTTATTGGAGGCTTGAAGTGGTGGAACCCATGTTTAGTCTTCAGAGGTAAGTTCTGGTCAACCCTTCCCTATCTCTTCCATCATGTAGTATGATTGATGACTTTTGAGGTTATGATGAACATCGTGGCGAGATCCAATATTCCTTACATTTCGAGGGTACAACTCTAAAATGGTGTTCGCAGGCCGGCCGCTAGTTAGTACACCGGACCGAACCTATTGGTAACTCTCTAGGAGGCTTCCGGATCAGCTAGTGTATAATCTTGCTACCTCTACTCTGCCAGATAGTGATTGGAGGAAGTCCGAGTAGTGTGTATGCGGGGAGCATTGTCGAGGATCTGGGTATATTCTTACCACATGTACGCCATATCCAAAAATTTCATTACTTCATACAGCATGTCCCACCCACTTTTTCTTACTATTGAATACACCATGAATTGTCAAACTAATAGAGCAAACTTATCTGCGAAAAGATCTAAACCTCCCAAGCACTTCCTAATTCATTTCACAAATATACGTGGTCTCAATTCAAATTCCACTTGTCTGCCAAACCCCATGTACTTTTTCTGACAGAATCTCAGTTATCGGTTGATTCAACTACTGCTCATCTCAGATGCCCAAATTATTCGCTGTAGGATTCCTTTCGCCTCAAAGGTGGTACTTGTGCATATGTCCGTTCTGATATTCCCTGTCAGAGACTTGGCAATTTGGAATCTCCTCTCTTTGATCTTCTCTGGCTCAAAATCTCTCTACCTCATTGTGTCCAATTCATCTGTTGTCTCTACCATTCTCCCAACTCCACTAATCACTTGGAGCTCTTTGACTTCCTCTCTTTGCAACTTGACTTTCTCCAGTCCAACTTTCCTAACAGTGAGGTAATTTTCCTTGGTGATTTTAATGTTCACAACTCCAGCTGACTTCCGTTTTCTAGTCACACCGACCCAGCAGGTTGAGATGCTGAGGCTTTTGCAATTACTAATGACCTAGCACAGATTGTTTATTTACCTACAAGAATACCAGACAATCCTAATCATACAGCCAATACGCTTGATCTTTTTCTCACAAACAACCATTCAAGTACACAGTCGAAGTGAGAGGTCCTTTAGGCACTTCAGATCACAACTTGGTGATTGTCTCTTCTCCAATGGAACCTTTATCTCATGGCTATTCCCAACCTCGTGTTGTTTGGCATTACAAGAATGCAAAATGGGATGACCTGCGAGACTTCTTTTCTTCTTTTTCTTGGTCAGATTACTGTTTCAAAAGTTCTGATGTCAACATTTGCTCATATCGTGTCAGTGAAATTATTCTTGCAGGAATGGAATCCTTTATCCCACACTCCACTTGAAAATCTTGTCCTTTATCTAAACCTTGGTTTTCCAATAAATGTGCTAAGTCTGTTCAAGAGAAGAATGATACATATCGTAATTGGCTTGTTTCTGATTCTTCAGTTTCATTTTCTGCCTTCACCAAAGCTCGCAACAATTGTAAAGCAGTTATTAATCAGTCCAAACTAGAGTTTGAACAGGCTAAGAGTAGAAAACTTGCTTCTTGCTTAATGGTAGCCGAGCATTCTGGTCTCTTGCCAAAGCTATTGGCTGCAACTTTTGCCCAGCTCTGCTCCCACCTCTGTCCAAACCAGATGGTTCTGTTGTCACTTCAGCCAAGGATAAAGCTGACCTGCTAGCATCCCATTTTTCTTCCAGCTCATGTATTAATGATCTTGGTAAAACACTTCCCACCATTCCCAACATGCTCCATTCAATGCCTCCTATGGTCTTCTGTCAAAAGGATATCAGAAGGATTTTGATGAATCTTGATGCTAAGAAGGCTCCAGGTCCTGATGGTATTTTTCCACTTTTTCTCAAAACCTGTGCTCCTGAACTTACTCCTGTACTTTGCCGCCTTTTTTCATTTTCTTATTCCAAAGGTGTTTTTCCTTCTGCTTGGAAATTTGCTCATATCCAGATAGTTCCTAAAAAGGGTGACCAATCACTCCCATCCAATTATCGTCCCATTGCAATTACTTCTACTCTTTCTAAAGTAATGGAGAAAACAATTAACCGCCAACTCTTAAACTACCTAGAAACCTTCCATCTCAACAATGATCGCAAGTATGGATTTCGTCAGTGTCGATCCACTGGTGATATTCTGGCTTATGTTACCCATTTATGGACTAATTCAATGGAAAGGTTCGGTGAAACACAAGTAGTTGCTCTTGACATCTCAAAGGCTTTTGATCGTGTTTGGCATAAAGGTCTTCTAAACAAGCTTCCATCTTATGGTTTGCCAACTGTTTTTAGTAATTGGTTATCCAGTTTTCTCTCTGATTGCTCACTGAGGGTGATGGTAGATGGCTCTCTGTCTTCTAACTCCACTAATGCCGGTGTCCCCCAAGGTTCAGTTCTTTCCCCCACTCTTTTCCTCTTGTATATTAATAGCCTTCTTCCATTGACTGGAAATCCTATCCATAGTTTTGCCGATGATAGCACATTGTATTCTACTTTCCATTATGAGAAACCTTGTCCTGCTCAATCAGCCTCAACTTCTCGAAAATCTTCTACCAATTCCTTAAATGCCGATGTTCAGGTAATTCTCCAGTGGGGCAAAGACAACTTAATCGATTTCAACCCTTCTAAAACTCTGTCTTGTCTTATATATCTCGCAAAAAGGATTCTTCTGCTCCTATGCTTATCTTTAGTGACACTCCGATTTCTAGGCAAAATGATATATCTCTTTTGGGGATTACCCCGACATCTAATTTCTCTTGGCACAAGCACATTACAAATATTGCTTCCTCTGCATCTAAAAAACTTGGTTTTCTCTTTCGCTCTCGGCGTTACTTTTCTTCCAAACAGCTGCTCACTCTGTATAAATTGCAAATCTGCCGTGTCATGGAATTTTGTTCCCACATCTGAGGTGGTGCCCCCAAAACCTCTCTCAGGCTTCTTGATTCCATTCAGAAGAGGGCAGTTAGGTTAATTAATGATTCATCTCTAACAGAGTCTCTCCACTCGCTTTCTCATAGACGTACTGTTTCTGCTGCATGCCTCTTCCACAGATACAGTAAACCCCCTCCATTCGCGGGGGTTACGTTCCTGAGAAATGCCGCGAATACCAAAAATGTGAATACTGAGTTATGGCTTCCATAGTAATAAAGGGGTTCCGTTCCAAAGTATGAAATATATAAGAAAAACTAGTCTAAAATTTTGTCTATGTATGTATTATATGTACCTTCATAATATGACTATGTACATAGACAGTATATAGTGAAATGCAAGCATATGGCATCGAAATGAATATAAGAAACATTTTAATATTAAATGTAATATTTATTAGAAATTTCAAACAAATCTTTCAAGCGCCTTTGCTAACTAAGAAACTTATCCCGTCAGTGCTATCACCAGTTTCGCTAAAGTGTTGATAAAGGAGTTTTGCCTTTTCACGAATGATGAGTGAACTTAACGGAATTTTATTTTGAGTTCGGTCTTCTATCCACAGATTTAAAGATTTTTTAATTTTTCTAATTTAACATCACGAGTTACAGAGCAAATTTTTGAAGCAATTAGCGTGTTTTCATGGACACTACGGCGGATTTTTTCTTCCGATTTCTTAATTGATCATACTGTTGACTCCTTGATTTTATAATGTTTTGCCACTGAGAAGACACTTTTACCATTAGAAATTTTATCTAATAGCTCAATTTTATTTGCTAGTCATCACCTTCTTTGATCTTTTCACATTTCCCTTGTTATTCGTAGCATATTTTTGTACGGGTAAAAAAGAACTTGTCCACAATAAAGGCATTTTCTTCCATTAACACACTCGAAAAAGTCTGTTTTACACTGCAAAACGGTAGATTTATCACTTTTGGAAGCAGATCAATTTATAAATTGATAAATTGGTTCAATTTATAAGCATATAAATTAAAATCAAACGACAAAACCTTCCATGACAAGTGCATAACACATACCGAACAAGGATTAGCGAGAAATATCCACGCTCACAATTTTGTCACCCCTCTCCCCCCACCCACTGAGCGCTATTTTGACCGGGAAAGATAATTTTAGCCACGCCCATGTTTTTTTATGACAGAAAATGTTCACACCGCTTTAAAATTCACATTTTTTTAGGTTTCATTTTATATTAAATCAGCGACCGCGAATGCAGATACCGCGAATAGCGGGGGTTTACTGTTCTTCTGAATTGGCTTCTATAATTCCCGCTCTCTCTTTCAAAACAGTCCGAACACGTGCCGCCACTAGCCAACATCCATTTACTGTCCAACCACAAACCCACAGAACCAACTTTTCATCTTCCTCATTTATTCATTCAACTGTTGTTTTCTGGAACAACCTTCCTTCATACGTATTTCCTGAAAATTACAATCTACAGAAGTTCAAATCCAATGTCAACAAATATCTTCTTTCGTCATCTCAACCTCCAACCCAAGCATGGTACTAAGTACTATAGGTTCTAATACCTCTCGTGTTTGGGGTTCACATAAAAAAATAAAATAATAAAATAAAATGCATATGTTGTCGATGAAATTTAATTTCAAGTCTGAAGTCTAGATTTTAAACATTCTCCTGCATATGGTTACTAAATCTCCAGATTTTTTATGTCTAAATGTGCCAGGTATGGAATTCCTTTTGCCTGGCAACAGCTTTTTGACTGACAGATGAAATGCTGCCTCTCATGTGGATACTGCAACAAAGCTCTTTTGAGTTGCATCTCTATAACAGGAAGAGAGATCCCTGTTTAATGCATTTCTGTGCCTGTAGTTTTCCTTTGTACATAAGCAAAGGTTTCTGCTTGTAATCTTCCACCACATTACCACCATGGAGCAGAGTTAGACAATCCTTAGCCACCTTAAAATCTAAAATTTTAATTTTATTCTTTACGAGATATTTTTTGGAAAGAATGCAACCAGGCATTCTTTTCTAAAATTAGCCAGTTTCACCAACATTAAACACTTGCACCCTCAAATAACTGCCTTCAGAGGAATTTCCATAAACCAGCAGTTTTGGAAACTTCTTTGCTGCTACTGGATCAGTAGTGATTCTTCATGCATTAAGAATCTGCAGATAAAGGAACCACTAGGTGGCAGTGATCACAGTGTGCTGAAGTGGGATTTACTCAAGGAGGTAACTACCATCAGAGGTAAAGGGAAGGGTTTTTGCTTTCGTAAAGGCGACTATGATGGGCTGAGACAGTATTTAAATTCTATACAGTGGGACCAACTGATGATGTTACCAACAGCAAATTCAAAATGGAAAGCATTCAAGGAACTAATCTTGGAAGCTACCAGGCTCTACATACAAACCAAGAAATATTGTTCAAGGTTCAAGCCTAAATGGTTGTCAGATGAACTAATGAGACATATGGCCGATAAGAAAAATGCATGGGATACATACAAATTAATGGGTGACATGGAAGCCTATGATAGATATAAGTTGGTCTGTAACCAAGTCACAAAGGAGATTAGGCAGGCAAAGGGAGATTAGGAGAAATCCTTGGCAAAGGATGCAAAGAAATACAGAAAAGAGTTCTTTACGTATTTAAACTCAAGAAGGAAAGGGATGAATCAGATTGGTCCACTGGATGTTGATGGTTCAACAGTTGAGGATCCTGCTCAGGTGGCTAACAATCTAAACGAGTATTTTGCATCTACATTCACACATGAGGAGTTATTCAGGAAGGGGAATGTTGTAGGTGAAGTAAACATTGGCAGTGAGCTAGATGATTTTCTAATAACTGAGAGGAAAGTGGAGGAGAAATTGTTGAGGATAAACATAAAAAAGGCACCCAGGGTGGATGGGATCTATCCAGTTATATTAAAGGAGGCAGCAAAGGAAGTAAGCAAACCCCTAGCCATAATTATGAGAGCTTCTTTGGACTCAGGGGAGGTACCCATAGACTGGAGATGTGCAAATGTAACCCCAATTCACAAAGGAGGATCAAAGGCTGACACAAGTAATTATAGCCCTGTTAGTTTAACTTCGGTTCCAGGAAAATTAATGGAGGCACTGGTTAAAGAAGCACTGCAGGATCATCTGGACAAGAATTCAGTTATAGCTCAGACACAGCATGGTTTTGTTAAGGGGAAGTCTTGTCTGACCAATTTGATTGGATACTATGATGTAGTCACAAAAGAACTGGATTCAGGGAATAACTTTGATAATTTGGATCTTAGAAAGGCTTTTGATACTGTTGCGCACGAAAGACTGCTGCACAAATTGGAGCAGTGTGGCATTGGAGGCAAAATGCTGCTATGGATAAAGGGATGGTTGAGTGGCAGAAGACAGAGAGTGGTAATCAATGGACACTGCTGAACGTGGACTAATTAGTGGAGTTCCTCAGGGTTCAGTGTTGGGTCCATTGTTGTTTTCTGTATTTATAAATGATATAGATGATGGTATATCAAGCTTAATGTCCAAGTTTGCAGATGATACAAAGGTTGGCAGGGTTGTTAAGGACACTACTGATGCTATGCTGCTGCAACAGGATCTGGAAAGGTTGAGCAGATGGGCTGAGAGAAGTTTAACACTGGCGAATGAAGTTTAACATTGACAAATGTAAAGTACTACATATGGGAAACAGTAACCCCAGATCAACGTATCAACTCTGTGGTACTACGCTGACAGTGGTAGAGAATGAAAAGGACCTGGGGGTAATTGTGCAGGCAGATATGAAGTTCTCTGAGCAGTGCAGACGAGCTGAAAGAGTAGCTCATGGTGTCTTGTCAATGATATACAGGAATTTTTCTAGCAGGGATAGGGATGTGATTATTCCCTTGTATAAGGCATTGGTCAGGCCACAACTTGAGTACTGTATACAGGTCTGGAGGCCTCATTTCAAGAAGCATGTAGAGCCGCTGGAACGAGTACAGAGAAGGGCAACAAGATTAGTGAATGGAACAAAGGGTTGCTCTTACGAAGAAAGGCTTAAGTTTTGCAAATTACAGAGCCTGGAGACTAGGCATCGGCGATCTGATAGAGGTGTATAAGGCTTTGAATGGCTTGAGCATGCTCAATGCTGATGGGATACTTCCTCTTGCTCAGAATATTCACCTGAGAGGGCATAAATTCAAATTGAGGAAGGACGGATGTCGGATAGATGTGCGGAAATTTGCCTTTAGCCAGCGGTTCGTTGGTTTGTGGAGTAGACTTCCATCACTTGTTGTTGAAGTTGATAGCCTAAACAAATTTAAGGCTCAGCTGGACAGGTATTTCGAACGAACGGAGGGGTGAAATGGGAGTAGTGGTTGTGTTTTTTTTTTTTTTTTTTTTTTTTGGCTGATGCTGCATAAGCTTGCTTTCTTGCATCATATGCCTCTACTAATGCTAATAACACATTGTTTTTTGGTAATTCGTTTCAAGATCTTGGAAGTTGAAATTTTTGCTGTATAACAGAGCTATTTATCTCTCTAAAATGTCATTTTTAAGGTCATGAGCATGACCTTAAAGCCATATAAAAGGTCATGAGTGCGGTTTGTAAATTGTATTAGTTACCAATTCAAATCATTAAAATGCACTACACTTTCATCTTTATCATACGTTCTGTTATAAGAATCAATTTTAAACGCCTTTGTGATATTTTTCTAAAGCACATTTGTGGAGATCACAACCATAAAACAATAAAAACAATTTGCACTTTCCAGTTTATTGGACGTTTCTGTTACTGCAAGCAATTATAAAAGGGTAGTAAACTCGATGTTGTTGCATTTGCCAAAATACTGAAAGCTGGAATTGTGTGTTTTTTTCCGTTATTATGGTGAAATGTGTTTGCCATTTACTGAAATTTTCAGTCTAATAAAAAACAAATAAACTTTCAGAATCTTCTCTTCATTCCTTTTTTTTATGCTTCGTAAACTTGTTACTCCATGCAAATCGAGTTAGTTGCAATTTATGTGTGCCGTTAAAAAATGCTTATGCATGATATCGTGAAATTTATGAAGAAAATAGAAGATTATCTTGGAAACAAATGCCTCTTGAAACATTTCTGAAGAAGACGACTCCTTGTGCAACAAAATGAGTGCCGAGCCAATTATGAGTGATCAACGAGTGTACATTTAGTTGATGATGAAGAACAATAAACATTCTTTAACATTTTTTAGTCATAAATAATTTCTCTATTATTATAATTTGCTTGATTTTACAGGCTACGTTTTCATTTCTTTCGATAAATCAATCATTGTTTAAACATAAACTAATTAGCTAACTAATTTCGTTGTTGAGAACGTAACCCCTATTTTTAACCCTATGTCTATGGGATATAAATTCCCACTTTACGAGCGCGCGCTAGGAATGAATTAACTCGTAAAGTCGAGAACTACCTGTATTCTTATGCATGTTATCCTTCCTCAGTATCAAGTATTAAAAACAATATGGAACCCAGACTGAACCTTGAAGGACTCCACTGATAACCACTCTCTGTCTCTTGCTATTCAACTATCTAATAATCTATATTAGTAACTTGGCCTTAATGGCAAACGAACAACTGCTCCAATTTATTCAGCAGTTGTTCATGTGGAATGGTACTGGGAGCTTTACTGAAATCTAAGTATATATGTCAAAATTATTTTTGTTATCTTGTACTGTACAAAACACTGAAAATATGTCTAAGAAAGCACAATGAAGGGTTTTTTTTTTCTTTTTTTTTTGCTAGGAATAAATAAAATTCTGTAGATTGTCAAGAGATATCATAATGAACTGATTGAAAAGATAACTCAATAGAATAATAAATTAGCAAGAGAATATTGTCAAATATTTTGATTAATGGGCAAGAGTTAACTAAACTTCCCATAAAGCTTTCCAAAAACTTCCCATATCCTCTCTAATAGTTTGTGTAGTTCCTCCTTGAATTTACTCAAACAACTCACATCAACAATACCAGATGGATGTTTGTTTAAACAATCAGCTAGTGAGTAGTTGATTGTTGGAACAAACTTCCATCTGGAGTTGAAGTGGGTAGTTTGAATAAATTCAAGAAGGAACTAGACAAACTATTACATAGAATGGACAGGTAATGAGGGAAGGGTTTCTTTTTGACTGATGTTGTATAAGCTTGCTGTCTTGCGCTATTAATACTAATCACTGGTTAAAGAAGTAATGCAGAACCATCTGGACAGGAATTATACTGCAATCAAGGCATGGATTTGTTAAGGGATAGTCTTGTCTAACCAATCTGATAGGTTACTATGATGCAGTGACCAAGAAACTGGTTGCAAAAAATAATTTTGACATCAGATATTTGGATTTCAGGAAGACTTCTGATGTTGTTGCACATAAAAGTCTGCTGTACAAATTGAAGCAATATGGCATTAAGGGCAAGTTACTGCTATGAATAAAGAGATGGTTAAGTGGAAGAAGACAGATAGTAGTTATCAATGGGCACTGCTTTTTGTGGACTAATGTTATTAGTGAGTTTTCCCAGGGTTCATTGTTAGGACCATTGTTGTTTCCAATATTTATCAGTGATATTGATGAAGGTATTTAGCAGCAGGGCCATGGCATATATATTGGCTGCCTGCCTGTGCGCAAAGGAAAAATATACCACCCTGGCACATTGTAATCCCCCCCCAAAAAAATAAATAACATTTTTTGTAATAATATTTTATCGATATTAGAATTTATAAATAATATTTACATTTTTATTTTATTTCCTTATCACGCTTTATTCATGCTGCACATATTTGAACATGAAAAGGTAACATAAAATTAAGATGGCTTTGTGGAATAAATTTTATCGAAATTTGATCTGTATGTTTTGAATAATATCACTATGATTTTAAAAAAAATCGTGAAAACAGATATTAATAATAATTGTTATAAAAATACATAAAAATATAATAATAATACCTTTATTTATTATTATTATTAGCCATATGGTACAAGGAAGCCTGAGGCTTATGCTGCACCAGCCAAAAAAAAAAAATTCTGAATTACCCAGAGAGAGAGAGAGAGTGAGAGAGTGTCTCAGAAGTTGAAGGGGAATCACCAAGAAAGAGAAGTATGATGACATTCAGCTTAGGACCCTAAGTGTACCAAGCCCATACTCACAAGATGTGAGCCTCTGGAGTTTATAACAAAACATAATTACATGTACAAAGTTTAATTCATGTGTTATTACATATTTAACTTATAAAATAAAATGACAAGATATTAAATAAATTGAACTTTTTGGGTTTTCAGTTCTGAAAATTTTTTGATCACCTTTTGCATATTTTAGCTTGCATATTACTTTCAGCTAAATTGTGTTCTATTGAGACTAGTTCTAAATTATCCAATCTGTCTTGAGACATTGTACTATGAAGATAATTTAATTATTTTTAATTTATTATTTATTTAATTATTTTTGTTTTCTACATCAGCATGTTTGGAAGGCAACTACAGGGAGTAATACTCTTGATCTGATTATCAGTAGCGATTCTTCATGCATTAAGAATCTGCAGATGGATGAACCACTATGTGGCAGTGATCACAGTGTGCTGAAGTGGGATTTACTCAAAGAAGTAACTACCATCAAGGGTAAAGGGAAGGGTTTTTTTCTTTCGTAAAGGCGACTACGGTGGTCTGAGACAGTATTTAAATTCCATACGGTGGGACCAACTGATGATGTTACCAACACCAAATTGAAAATGGGAAGCATTCAAAGAATTAATCTTGGAAGCTACTTGGCTTTTCACACCAACTAAGAAATATTGTTCAAGTTTTAGGCCTAAATAGATGTCAGATGAACTGATTAGACATGTGGCAGAAAAGAAAAAATGCATGGGATACATATAAATTAACAGGTGACACAGAAGCCTATGATACATATAAGCTGGTCTGTAACCATGTCACAAAGGAGGTTAGGCAGGCAAACGTAGATTACAAGAAATCTTTGGCAAAGGATGTAAAAAAAAACAGCAACGAGTTCTTTACTTATGCCAGAAGGAAGTCGATGAATCAGATTGGCCCGCTGGATATTGATGGTTCAGGTGGCTAACAAACTAAATGAATATGATGCATCTACATTCACACGATGAGTTATTCAGGGAGAGGAATGCCAGAGATGTATTCAACTCTGGCAGTAAGCTAGATAATCTTGTAATAACTGAGAGTAAAGTGGAGGAGAAATTGTTGAAGATAAACATAAGAAAGGCACCTGGAGTAGATGTGATCTATCCAGTTTTATTAAAGTAGGCAGCAAAGGAAGTAAGCAAATCCTTAGCCATAATTATTGTAGCTTCCCTGGACTCAGGGGAGGTACCCATGCACTGGAGATGTGCAAACGTTACCCCAATCCACAAAGGAGGATCAAAGGGAAACACACAGGTAATTACAGACCTGTTAGTTTAACTTCAGTTCCAGGGAAATTAATGGAGGCACTGGTTAAAGAAGCATTGCAGGATCATCTAGACAAGACTTCAGTTATAGCTCGGACACAGCATGGGTTTGTTAAGAGGAAGTCTTGTCTGACTAATTTGATTGGATACTATGATGTAGTCACAAAGGAACTGGATGCAAAGAATAACTTTGATATCATATATTTGGATCTTAGAAAGGCATTTGATACTGTTGTTCATGGAAGACTGCTGCACAAATTGGAGCAGTGTGGCATTGGAAGCAAATTTCTGCTACGGATAAAGGGATGGTTGAGTGGCAGAAGACAGAATGTGGTAATCAATAGGTACTGTTCTTCGTGGACTAATGTTATTAGTAGAGTGCCTCAGGGTTCATTGTTGGGTCCATTGTTGTTTTCTGTATTTATAAATGATATTGATGATGGTATATCAGGCTTAATGTCCAAGTTTGCAGACGACAAAGGTCGGCAGGGTTGTTAATGACAGTATGCTGCTGCAACAGGATCTAGAAAAGTTGAGCAGATGGGCTGAGAGGTGGTAACTGAAGTTTAATGTTGACAAATGTAAAGTACTGCATATGGGAAGTAGTAACACCAGAATAACGTATCAACTGTGTGGTACTACACTGACAGTGGTAGAGAATGAAAAGGACCTGGGGGTAATTGTGCAGCCAGATATGAAGTTTTCTGAGCAGTGCAGACGGCCTGCAAGAGTAGTTCATTGTGTCTTGTCAATGATATACAGGAATTTTTCTAGCAGGGATAAGTAGGTGATTATCCCCTTGTATAAGGCAATGGTCAGTCCACACCTTGAGTACTGTATACAGGTCTGGAGACTTAATTTTAAGAAGGATGTAGAGCTGTTGGAACGAGTACAGAGAAGGGCAAGAAGATTAGTGAATGGAACAAAGGGTTGCTCTTATGAAGAAAAGCTTAAATTTGGCAGATTACATTGTCTGGAGACTAGGCACCTGCGGGGTGAACTGATTGAGGTGCATAAAGCCTTGAATGGTTTGAGCATACTCAGTGCTGATGGGATTTCTCCTCTTGCTCAGAATAATTACCTGAGAGGGTATAGATTTAAATTGAGGAAAGACAGTTCTAGAATAAATGTGTGGAAGTTTGCCTTTAGCCAGCGGGTAGTTGTTTGGTGGAACAGACTTCCATCTTTTGTTGTGGAAGTTGATAGCCTAAAATAAATTTAAGGCTGAGCTGCACAGATATTTGGAACGAATGGAGGGGTGAATTGGGAGCAGTTTTTTTTTTTATTTTTTTTTTTCTCTGGCTGATGGTGCATAAGCTTGCTTTCTTGCATCATACGCCTCTACTAATACTAATGCTAATTTGGAAAATGATCTTTACCCAGTAGCTACACTCACTGGAAATGTAAGAAGTATTCTTAGAGCAACCACGTTTAGAATAGTGGTGCATAAATTATTTTCAAAAATATACTCTAATACTTCTGTTACTCTCAAATCTGGTTTTAAAATAATTTTAAGTACTTTTAATTTATCTGTCAGGTCAATGGCATTGATATCCTTTTCATTCTTGATATCGTTTGTTAATTTATTTTGCAAATCTTTACAACATTTTAGAATTTCTTGATCGGTTACATGCTTTAAATTATGTATGTCATATAAAAAATTGAAATTATCTCTGTGATCTTAATAAATCAAACCCGTCTTTAAGAGAATTTATTGTTGTGCCTAGTATTTAAAAATAAAAATTAATTTTAAAATTTATTTATGTATGTCATATAAAAAATTGAAATTATCTCTGTGATCTTAATAAATCAAACCCGTCTTTAAGAGAATTTATTGTTGTGCCTAGTATTTAAAAATAAAAATTAATTTTAAAATTTAACCGTGCATCGTTTATGCCTTGGTCTGGATTTTCATAATCAAATGATTCAAGAATTTTCTTTTTACATCGACGTATAAGAGAGACATCAATTAATTTAGTTTTGATTTTCAATATATTTTGGCTAACTGTTTTGATTCATTTAAAAACTCTAAAAATCCACCATCAAATTGTTTAATTTGTAAATAATTAGATAAATTATTTAACTGATCAACCCAAGAATTTATATTCAATTTTGAATTTTGCATTGTTTTACTTACTACATTCACATTATTTAATATTTTGTACCAAATTACTACTGAACATATAAATTTAAATGATTTTAATTATGAGGCTAAACATTTTGACTGGTGTCACGATTTAACATCTTTATTCTTATCTTCCATTATTTCTAAAAGGACATCATAAATTTCTCCAATTTCTTGTCTTAATGGCCTTATTGCATCTGTACGACTTTCCTACCTTGTATCACTTACTTTTAAAAGTAATTTCGAAACGTTTTTTTAAAGCGTGTCAATGTTGCATGGATGAAGAAAAAAATATGAACAATTCTTGAACTGAGTTAAAAAAATCTGTTGTTTCAAAATTTATTTTGGCAGCATCATTAACCACCAAGTTGTGACTATGTGCAGCGCATGGTACAAAAAAAGCACGGGGGTTGATATTTAAAATTTTTCTTTGCAAACCATTATGTTTGCCCCTCGTGTTAGCTCCGTTGTCAGAAACTTGCCTGCGTGCATATCATATATAACTTATATAATATATATAATATCAAGGCCCAATTCATCATATATAATATATATACTATCAAGGCCCAATTCATCATATATAATATATATAATATCAAGGCCCAATTCATCATATATAATATATATAATATCAAGCCCTAATTCATTAAACTTTTAAAATAAATGCACTTAACCCTTCTCCCTTTGAATTAAAGAGGTAATTTATAATAAACTTAATGCTGATAATATTTATTACATTTATTTTTTAATATTCTTTTGTGATACACTGTATTTTAAAATAAAACTATTAAATGTTAAATTTCAGTTCATTACCTCTGTAACATGATTTACAAAAGTTTTTAGTTGGTGGTGACTAGGTACGAACGAGTAATTCCCCTAAATTTGATCCAATTGTCTCTGCGAACGCATCCCTATCGTTAAACGAGGTAATACTGTATAATGGGCTCTCAACAACTATTAATATATGAATGAAGAATCAAAAAAGTTAAAGGTTCACCATCTAATCATTTTTAAAAAGTTTATTGTGACAAGAATTTCTTTATTTGTATTTTCTTTATTCAAATTATGCTTAGATTCTACATTTCGGCCGTCCGTGTTTGTCGCACACTCGAACACAGAGTTGGCATGGCCCTGTATAGCTGGCTTAATGTCTAAGTTTGAAATGATACAAAGGTTGGTAGGGTGGTTAACAACAGCCATCGGGGTGAGCTACTGTAACATGATCTAGGAAAACAGTTGAAGGCAGTTGAAGTTTAGCATTGACAAATGCAAGGTACTGCATATGGATAGTAGTAACCCAAGGGTAACTTATCAACTGTGTGGTACACTCAGGGTAGTGGAGAATGAAAAAGGCTTGGGGGTAATTGTGCAGTCAGACATGAAATTCTCTGAACAGTGCAGACATGCTGCCAGGACAGCTCACAGGATTTTGTCAATGATATACAGAAACTTTGCTAGCAGTGATTATCTCTTTGTATAAGGGATAATCACCTCCTTATCCCATCCTAGGTAAGAGCACCGCTTTGTTCCCTTCACCAGTCAAGTGAAGGGAACAAGAGGATGCTCTTACCTAGGAAGGCTTCAGTTTTCCATATTGCAGTGTCTCAAGACTAGGCACCTGCAGGGAGATCTGATTGAGGTGTTTAAAGCATAAGTTTGAATGGACTGAGTAAGCTGAATATTAATGGCATTCTTCCACTTTCTGAGACTACACACACATGAAGGGACATAAATTCAAGTTGAGGAAGGATGTTGCAGAATAGATGTGCGGAAGTTTGCTGTTTGCCGTCTGCCAGCAGGTGGTTGATTTCTGGAACAGGTTTTCCTCTGTTATTGTGGAAGTGGATGGGTTGAATAAATTCAAGGAAGAACTAGACAATTCATGGAGGGTATGGATGGGTGAACTGTGCAAGTTTTTTTGGCTGATTCTATATAAGCTTGCTTTCTTGTTTCATTTGCCATTACTACTACTAATAATAATATTGAATAACTTTTATAATTCTACTTTTTAAAGCAACTCTTCCATTAAGATTAAGTAATCATAATGTTTGATTTGTGACCATAAATCATACAGAACTCCACTTCCTTACAGTATTTAAAATCAGATTGGTTAGTAAAGATCTCCTCTTAACATATTTGGTGATTGTTGTATGACTGCATTCCTATCAAGGTGATCCTACATTACTTCTTGAACTGCTAACCCCGTTACTTTCCCTATCACAGAAGTTAAGCTTATAGGTCCATAATTATTCACTTCACTCTTTGATTCCCCTTTGTGAATAGGAGAGACATTTTTACATCCCTAATCTGTAAGGACCTTCTTTAAATCCAAGTTGCTCTCATCGTTATGGCAGAAGTTTGCTTATTTTATTATTTTTTCTTTTGATATTGCTTGTTTTAATATAATCAGATAGATTTTATCAGCCCTAGGTGCCTTATTTACCTTTAGCTACAACAATTTCTCTTGTACCTTCCTGTCAGTTATCATAAAATGAGCTTACTGTTAGAATAAAGTATACTTCTGATATCTTTATCCCTAAAAATTTCTTCATACATGAATAGATGTAAAATATTTATTCAGTTTATTAGCAACCAAACAGCTTTCTCAGTGCTATGGACAACTTTTCTCATAACTGTTATATGATAGGTGAATATCTTCACAATCTTTCTTCATAATATTTGTCTCTTATTGGTTTCTGCTAATCATGATTAACAGGAGTTGTCAGTCAACCTGTTATTGCTGACAGTAGCAAAAATCAAAGTTATGACCTCTTAAATACATGATCTTATTAAAGTAATCTGATCTTATTAAATAAGGTAGGTTACCTAAAATAGGATTATTAGTGTTCACTTTTAATTAAGAATTTAGGAAATCTGGTGTTATTAAATCAGGTTAGGTAATCAAAAATGAGTTAAAGGAATAAAACTTCAGGGTTTGTCATATTTGATTTGAGGTAACTGCCAGCTTGAATGACAACTGTTGTCAGTTCATGATTAGTGGAAACCAGTAATAAGACAAATGTTACACAGTGAGATTGTCAAGCTACCAACCTATTGTGTAAAAGTTACAGGAACGTTGTGCATTTCATTGAATAAGTTTATGCATTTCATCCTTGTCCAGTGCATGCACTATGCTACCAGAAGTATTGGGATATGTGGAGAGAGAAAGAGAGTACTGTGATTATAAAACTCTGTTAGTATTGGTAGAACATTCTTATCAATGTATGCTATTATCTCACTCCTTTTAGCAAGTACTATCCACAAAAAAAACCCATCTGTCCAGCTTACAAAAGAAAAGCTAACATCAGCAGTGCTTCCTAGTTGGATTGGTGCAGTCATATTCAGAACCATTAAAAACCACATGTATAATGATTTTTCACTCCATAAACCATTTTTCATTGTTTCAGATACCATATTTCTCTGAACATGGCATAATTTCTACCTGTTCTTATGCAGCATAACCAGCTATTTGAAATCTTTTGTCTAATTGATGGCCGACTGCCATTTGCTCTTGAACAGTGTTTGATGGAGCTCTGTAGATTAATGAAATTATTCCAAAGACCTTCTGATGTAGGTCTTAGGAGGTGATTATCCTGTATATGGCAATGATTAGGTCACATCTGGATTTCTGCATTCAGATTTGGAAGTCTCATTTTAGAAATAAAATAGATTTGTTGAAACAGGTACAGAGAAGATCAGCATGATTAGTCAGGAGCAAAAGAGAATACTTCTTACTGACAAAGACTCTTTTATATGAGTTTTATAAATTGCATCATATGGAAACTAGGAAATCTGCAAGGAGATGAGATTGAAGAGTTTAATGCTTTAAATGGTTGAGCAAATTAAATATTAATTTTTTTTTTTTTTGGATAACACACACGTGCTTGCTCGCTTACACACACACACTTAAATTGCAAAAGGATGGTTCTGGGACAGATATGCTTTACACACTTTCATAACACCAGATGGAACAAATTTCCATCCGTTGTGGAAGTGGAATTGGACAGATTATGCCAGTCAACAAAATTAAATTTTTCTTTTTGTCGAAGATGTAAACACAGTTTTGTGTGCTGATTTCCAATATGTTCTTAGTTTTTTTTAGCACATGTAATTTTTATAATATGTCTGCTGATAATATCTGTATCAGTTATTTAAGATGATTTCATTAAAGAACAAATGAGAATGCTTGCAATTACATTTTTACCACTTTTACAGTTTAGTAAAAGTGGTAAAAAATATTTAAAATAATAACGTATCCTTTTGTAAAAATGATACGTACAACTTAAAAATGTTGTACGGATGATTTCCTTTCGTACACTTTGTTCGGAATGTTGTGTTACAACGTCCAGCACCAGTCTGCCAAGGTATGTTTGTTCCAGCAATCTTGATAGCAGTTTCACTTTGATTTAATGTCTTGATGGAAGTGTCCCCCCCCCTCCGCCACTCACCATTAGCATTAGCATTAGCATTAGTAGAGGCATATGATGCAAGAAAGCAAGCTTATTCAGCATCAGCCAAAAAAAAAAAAAAAAAAAACCCTCTCCCATTTCACCCCTCCGTTCGTTCGAAATACCTGTCCAGTTGAGCTTTAAATTTGTTTAGGCTATCAACTTCAACAACAAGTGATGGAAGTCGGTTCCACCAACCAACCACCCGCTGGCCAAAGGCAAATTTCCGCACATCTTGTTATTTGGTTTTTAGGAGCATTAGCAACTAAGGCCATATTGCTCCGGGATATGCGGTGGTCATTCCCTGAATGACCTTTCCGCATCCTCCGTATTTGGTGGTGACGGGCTCGAACCCCGGTCTAATCAAGAAGCGTGTGCTACGCACTGCTGCTCCTTCCCACCTGGCTACGGAGGCGCCTCCGCACATCTGTCCGACATCCGTCCTTCCTCAATTTGAATTTATGCCCTCTGAGGTGATTATTCTGAGAAAGATGAAGAATCCCATTGGCATTGAGCATGCTCAAACCATTCAAAGCCTTATACACCTCTATCAGATCACCTCGCCGGTGCCTAGTCTCCAGACTCTGTAATTTGCAAAACTTAAGCCTTTCTTCGTAAGAGCAACCCTTTGTTCCATTTACTAATCTTGTTGCCCTTCTCTGTACCCATTCCAGCAGCTCTACATCCTTCTTGAAATGAGGCCTCCAGACCTGTATACAGTACTCAAGATGTGGCCTAACCATTGCCTTATACAAGGGAATAATCACCTCCTTATCCCTGCTAGAAAAATTCCTGTATATCATTGACAAGACACCATGAGCTACTCTTGCAGCTCGTCTGCACTGCTCAGAGAACTTCATATCTGCCTGCACAATTACCCCCAGGTCCTTTTCATTCTCCACCACTGTCAGTGTAGTACCGCAGAGTTGATACATTGCTCTGGGGTTACTGTTACCCATATGTAGTACTTTACATTTGTCAATGTTAAACTTCATTTGCCACCTCTCAGCCCATCTGTTCAACCTTTCCAGATCCTGTTGCAGCAGCATAGCGTCAGTAGTGTCCTTAACGACCCTGCCAACCTTTGTATCATCTGCAAACTTAGACATTAAACTTGATATCCCATCATCAATATCATTCATAAACACCGAAAACAACAATGGACCCAACACTGAACCTTGAGGAACTTCACTAATAACATTAGTCCACGTTGAGCAGTGTCCATTGATTACCACTCTCTGTCTTCTGCCACTCAACCATCCCCTTATCCATAGCAGCAATTTGCCTCCAATGCCACACTGCTCCAATTTGTGCAGCAGTCTTCCATGTGCAACAGTAACAAAAGCCTTTCTAAGATCCAAATATATAATATCAAAGTTATTCCCTGCATCCAGTTCTTTTGTGACTACATCATAGTATCCAATCAAATTGGTCAGGCAAGACCTGCCCTTAACAAAACCATGCTGCGTCTGAGCTATAACTGAATTCTTGTCTAGATGATCCTGCAGTGCTTCTTTAACCAGTGCCTCCATTAATTTACCTGGAACAGAAGTTAAACTAACAGGTCTATAATTACTTGTGTCAGCCTTTGCCAAGGTTTTCAGAAAATAAGTCTAAATGTGAATGCATGAATGCAGTTTCAGCAACAACTGACATCCCAGATCTTTATATACCTCATGCAGTTTCTGAACTCCACAAAGCCAATTGAAAGCCTGCCATGCTTTTAATTCTAATATGTTGCTGCATTTTTCAGTGCCTTCATCCTGTAAAAGCTATTTGATTTGAGGTTTTACAAAGATTCACTTTTTCAGCACAGATCTTTGGAAATTTCTCACTTAAAAAATTAAATCCTCTTGAATTCATCTTGCCTATCAATTTCACATAACTCATGCCAGTGGACTGAAATTCTTCATTAGATCCACCAATGGAACATAATGCACACTACTCATTTCTGGACTCATATTTGCTTCTTTGAGGCTAGTCACATATGATGCAGTGGATCACAATAAAATGGCTGTCCATAAGCAGAGGAAACAACAATATTTTGTGAACCCTCCTTTCATGCCCATTAACATAACAATTACTTTGTGGTCACTGAAGATATTCCACTGATGGGTGCTGTAATCAGTGGCTGTGCTTTATGTTACAGTATGTCTCCTTTATATGAACAGAGTGGACAGTGGGGATAAATAGCTTTATGTTCCCATTATGCACAAAAACTTTCAAACTTTGTGTGAGGAGTCACTATTTAGATGTAATGTATATTTGTGACAGTTCCCTAAAACAACCAAAATTATGGCAGTAGCAGAGAAGAGTATTACTGTAAAAAATATCACCTAAACTTGGTTTCTTTTTTGAGAGTAATGAGGCACTTTAATATTCTTCTTAATCAAGTGCTTTTGCTTTAATCTTGAGGTGAGAAACTCAGCTTTATCTGTGGAGACAGTTATATATTTAACAAGGTCATTCATCTTATCTGGATAAACATCTGGTTCCAATGTCTCAATGTCAGTGTTTGCACTGAAAATTGGCTGAAATTCTCTGCCAGTCAGAGAATTTCAACCAATAAAATATGCTAAAGAATATTCTATTCTCTAGAATATTTTCATAACAACAATTTTCATTAAATATGTTAATTTTTTAGTATCCCATTATTTTGGCAACATGGTGTATGTGCTGCATTATTTCACTAATTGTTTCAGAAACAAAATACTTTCTTTTGCTTGCTCCAAAACTGCTATTAAAAATAAGAATATACAACTCCTATATGTTATTGTTGTTTTGGTTCCATGCTGTCAGGTACAGAGTGTCTTGAAAATGTTGGACAGCTACTTCTGCCACCTAAAGTAATTCACTTTCCACCGGCATATAGAGATCCCCCTTGTCCACTGACAAGTAGTCTTGACCAAAGACTTCCAGCACATGAATTACCACTGTCAACTGGGTTTAGTGATATTCCTAAGAACCAAGACACAGTAAGTACTTATTGAAAGCATGTAGTGTTGTAAATAGTGCATATAGCTGTACTAACTTAGAAAAGATGTAGTAGTAGTAGTAGTAGTAGTAGCAGTGGCATTTGATGCAAGAAAGCAAGTGTATGAGCTTATGCTGCATCAGCCAAAAAAAAAAAAATCACACCATTCCCTCCAAATGCCTGTCCAGTTCCTCCTTAAATTTATTCAACCTATCAACTTCCACAACGACAGATGGAAATTTGTTCCAGCAATTAACCACCCGCTGGCTAAAGGCAAATTTCCGCACATCTAATCTACATCTGTCTTTTCTTAATTTGAATTTATGCCCCCTTAGGTTCGTAATCTGAACAAGTGGAAGGATCCCATCAGAATTCAGCGTGCTCAACCCATGTGAATATAAAATCTCCATATGTGGCTGCATTTTAATATTCTAAAATTGAAGTTCTTATGATATGCAAAAACAATTACTTAGGCCATAAATTTTAAAATATATATAATTTCTTTTATGATTAACATATTTTATTTTTACAATGCCTATATTTGTACTAACTAGAGAAAATAATTTCAGTGAAACAATTTCTATTTTATAGTGGATATAATAATAATAATAACTAGGGGGGAAAAAAAAAATCTCTGTTGATATTTGTGTTATAAACTACTGAATTATAACTTAAGTTGGAGAAGTTATAAATGTTTTATTTACATTTATTTAAAACTAAATTGCTGCAGTTATGGCAATTATTTCTATTTAGTGTTCAAGAACCCCCTAAAAAAGAAGAAAAAAAAAAGATAGTAGCCACCATCCTGTAGTAGTAGCATTATCCAGGAAAAAAAAAAGGATTAATAATAAAAAAATGTCTATTAATATCTGCCTTATAAGCTGTGAATTATAACATGTAATAAGTTGGATTGCATTGATTTTTACAGATGAAAGGCCCATTGTGGAGTGGACAAACTGTATGAGCAGAGCAGAGTATTATTCAATTAGCAATATTGAAATTGCAGAATATTGATATATAGAAAAATTTTTTTGAACATAGAAGTCTCCT
The DNA here is from genome assembly GCF_048544385.1 of Mastigoproctus giganteus. NCBI lineage: Eukaryota > Metazoa > Arthropoda > Arachnida > Uropygi > Thelyphonidae > Mastigoproctus > Mastigoproctus giganteus. The sequence continues at coordinate 120,333,045 of NC_143582.1, forward strand.
GGATTTGGTGGTATTTATCAAGTAATTTTGAAAGGTGGAGTGTGGGGGGAGGATGGAAATTTGTTCCAGCAATTAACCACCCGCTGGCTAAAGGCAAATTTCCGCACATCTAATCTACATCTGTCTTTTCTTAATTTGAATTTATGCCCCCTTAGGTTCGTAATCTGAACAAGTGGAAGGATCCCATCAGAATTCAGCGTGCTCAACCCATGTGAATATAAAATCTCCATATGTGGCTGCATTTTAATATTCTAAAATTGAAGTTCTTATGATATGCAAAAACAATTACTTAGGCCATAAATTTTAAAATATATATAATTTCTTTTATGATTAACATATTTTATTTTTACAATGCCTATATTTGTACTAACTAGAGAAAATAATTTCAGTGAAACAATTTCTATTTTATAGTGGATATAATAATAATAATAACTAGGGGGGAAAAAAAAAATCTCTGTTGATATTTGTGTTATAAACTACTGAATTATAACTTAAGTTGGAGAAGTTATAAATGTTTTATTTACATTTATTTAAAACTAAATTGCTGCAGTTATGGCAATTATTTCTATTTAGTGTTCAAGAACCCCCTAAAAAAGAAGAAAAAAAAAAGATAGTAGCCACCATCCTGTAGTAGTAGCATTATCCAGGAAAAAAAAAAGGATTAATAATAAAAAAATGTCTATTAATATCTGCCTTATAAGCTGTGAATTATAACATGTAATAAGTTGGATTGCATTGATTTTTACAGATGAAAGGCCCATTGTGGAGTGGACAAACTGTATGAGCAGAGCAGAGTATTATTCAATTAGCAATATTGAAATTGCAGAATATTGATATATAGAAAAATTTTTTTGAACATAGAAGTCTCCTGGATTTGGTGGTATTTATCAAGTAATTTTGAAAGGTGGAGTGTGGGGGGAGGAAGGTGGGGAAAGAAAGAAAGAAAGAGAGAGAGAGAGAGAGAGAGAGAGAGAGAGAGCACTGAACCATTAAGATTAATTATGAAGGCATCATTGAACTCAGGGGAACTTCCTTAGGATTGGAGAAGTGCCGAGGTATCACCATAAATGTCATTTCTAAAAATGAAGCAACTACAGACCTGTAAGTCTAACTTCAGTGATAGGGAAAATCATGAAAGAAATAGTTAAAAGTGCAATACAAATGCATCTAGATAAAATGATATTTTGAAGGAAACTCAACAAAGGGAAAATCTTTAATTTGGTTAGCTATTTTGAGAGTCATTCATGAATTGGATATAAGAATTACTTTTGACATTGTTAGCATTAGCAGGGCATATGATGCAAGAAAGAAAGCTTATGTAGCATCAGCCCAAAAAAAAAAAAAGATTTTTTTTTTTTTGGACTTGTTTGTTTATTTGGACTACAGCAAAGCATTTGACTGTGCTGCTAACAGGCGCAGAACATATATGTGTTTTCTCTTATAGGCAGTACCCAAGGACAGAGCCGTGTGCAATGGTACAATGTTGGATTTGGGGGCCTCATCTTAAACAAATAAAAAATGTATAATATTGTATAATATAAGTTATATTATATATTAATTAAATAAAGACATATAATAATAATATATTAATGCATTATATAGAAATAATTAGAAATTATATAGAATGAATTTCTATATTTTATTTCTATTTTATATGAATTTCTAAGAATTTCTGTTTTATAATTCCTAAATGAATTATATAGAAATAATAATTATATAGAAATAGAAATAATATAGAAAACAAAATTCATAGTGATCAGTAAGAAAGAAGTATGAACAAAAATTGCAATTAATGATGAAGATTTTGAAAGGGTTAAAAGTTATTATCTTGGATGTATGCCGAGTGAGGACTGGGACCATTCTATTGAGGTATGCCCAAGAATTGAACAAGCATGTGCAGCAATCCTTAAAATGAAGAAGCTTCTATGCCGATTGATCTTACACTTCCTGTAAGAACAAGTGTATGCCTTCTCTGTCCTCCTTTATGGAGCTAAGGTGTGGACACTGACAAAGAAGACCCAGAATAAGTTAAATGCTTTTGAGATGATGTGTTACAGATGAATGTTAAGAGAGTTGTGGATGGATAAGATAAAGAATGATGAGATCATGAGATGGATGAAGAAAAAGACAGGAATAATTAACACTATTAAGGAGAGGAAACTAAAATATTTATGACATTTTATGAGGAACGACAAATATAAGATGTTGCAAATGATATTCCAGAGATCAATGGAAAAAAGAAGTTGAGGGAAAAGAAGAAAATCTTGGTTGGAAAACCTCAGAGAGCAGTATGATCAGAGTAACAGGGTATGTTTAGGGCTTCTATCTCAAGTACATCCATTGTGAAGATGACAGCCAACCTCTGCAAAGAGACGGCACATTGAAGAAGAAGAATGAATTATATTATTTAATATATAATTCATTAAAATTCACTACTACATTTATATATACAGCAGACTCTTGATTTACCAGGATCGGTTTAACCGGGACACTTCAAGACTCCAAAAAAAACCAAAAAAAAAAAAAAAAAAAAACCCCAGAATACATATAAACAAATGTTTTGCAAGTCGTAAATAAACGACAAGCAGGGAGTTATAAAGTCATCATTGGGATATTATTATCTTGCAACCCCCATGCTCAGAAAAAAAAAAAAAAAAAAGTTTAGTTTGTTTTAGTGCATCTCTTTGTTTGTTCTGTTTCGTCATACCGCAAAGAGAAAAATTTTGTTTCATTATTTATTTCAGGGATAACGAAAAATTTTTTTTTTGTTTAGAAATTGCAAAAATGATGAGTAAACGCAAACGAGTTGCACTTTCAATTAAACAAAAACTTGAAATTATTCAAAAGTTTGAAAACGGTGCATCCGTTAAATCTTTAAAGAACCAGTATAATGTTGGTGACCAAACCATACGCGACATTGCAAAAAATAAAGGGAAGCATCGTATTGGACACGTGAGTAGTGCATAGTAAGTTTTTTATCTATCACCATATTTTGTAACGTAGGTTGCTGAACATTTTTGGATATACTGCACTGTAGTAACTCCCCGACTTACTTAACTTCGAACTTAGGCTAAATTTTTTTTTTTTCTTTTTTAGGATTGTAAAATTTAAAACAGAATAATAAGCAATCAATACAGACGATCACAGCACTCGGCATTTTGAGTCACAAGCTTAAAAATAGGAATGAAGAAAAGATTTTTAAAATTTATTTAGGTTTTTTTTTTTTTTTATATGGCTTAAGATTTCAGTGAAGGGGACATTTTTTTTTTTTTTTTTTTATGAAAACCTCAAACACCAGAGGTATTAGAACCTATAGTACTTGGTAACATGCTTGGGTTGGAGGTTGAGAAGACAAAAGAAGATATTTGTTGACATTAGATTTGAACTTCTGTAGACTATAATTTTCAGGAAATACGTACAAAGGAAGGTTGTTCCAGAAAACAGAAGTTGAATGAATAAACAAGGAAGATGAAAAGTTGGTTCTGTGAATTTGAAGTTGGACAGTAAATGGATGTTGGCTGGTGGCGGCACATGTTCGGAATGTCTTGAAAGAGAGAGCGGGAATAATAGAAGCCAATTCAGAAGAACAGTGCCCATGGAAGTATCTGTAGAGAAGGCATGCAGAAGAAACAGTACATCTACGAGACAGCGAGTGGAGAGACTGTTAGAGAGGAGTCACTAATTAACCTAACTGCCCTCTTCTGAATGGAATCAAGAAGCCTGAGAGAGGTTTTGGGGGCACCGCCCCAGATGTGGGAACAATATTCCATGGCAGGGTGGATTTGCGATTTGTACAGAGTGAACAGCTGTTTGGAAGAAAAGTAACGCCGAGAGCGAAAGAGAAAACCAAGTTTTTTAGATGCAGAGGAAGCAATATTTGTAATGTGCTTGTGCCAAGAGAGATTAGAAGTCAGGGTAATCCCCAAAAGAGATATATCGACTTACCTAGAAATCGGAGTGTCACCAAAGATAAGCAGAGGAGCAGAAGAATCCTTTTTACAAGACTGAGTTTTAGAAGGATTGAAATCAACTAAGTTGTCTTTGCCCCACTGGAGAATTACCTGGAGATCAGCATATAAGGAATTGGTAGCAGATATTTGAGAAGTTTAAGCTGATTGAGCAGGGCAAGATTTCTCAAAATGGAAAGTGGAATGCAATGTGCTGTCATCAGCAAAACTATGAATAGGATTTCCAGTCAATGGAAGAAGGTCATTAATATACAAGAGGAAAAGAGTGGGGGAAAGAACTGAACCTTGGGGGACACCGGCATTAGTGGAGAAGTTAGAAGACAGAGAGCCATCTACCATCACCCTCAGTGAGCATTCAGAGAGAAAACTGGATAACCAAAAAAAAAAAAAAAAACAGTTGGCAAACCATAAGATGGAAGCTTGTTTAGAAGATCTTTATGCCAAACATGATCAAAAGCCTTTGAGATGTAAAGAGCAACTGCTTGTGTTTCACCGAACTTTTCCATTGAATTTGTCCATAAATGGGTAACATAATCCAGAATATCACCAGTGGATCAACACTGACGGTATCTATACTGGCGATTGTTGATCAGACTGAACGTTTCAAATTTCCAAGCAGAAGGAAAAACACCTTTGGAATAAGAAAATGAAAAAAGGCAGAAAAGAACAGGAGTAAGTTCAGGAGCACAGGTTTTGAGAACAAGTGGAGAAATACCATCAGGACCTGGAGCTTTCTTAGCATCAAGATTGGTCAAAATCCGTCTGACGTCCTTTTGACAGAAGACCACAGGAGGCATTGAATGAAGTGTGTTGGGAACGGTGGGAGGTGTTTTACCAAGATCATTAGTACATGAGTTGGAAGAAAAATGGAATGCTAACAGGTCAGCTTTATTCTTGTCTGAAGTGACAACAGAACCATCTGTTGTTGACAGAGGTGGAAGCAAAGATGGGCAAAAGTTGCGGCCAATAGCTTTGGCAAGGGACCAAAATGCTCGGCTACCATTACGGCACGAAGCAAGTTTTCTACTCTTAGCCTGTTCAAAATCTATTTTGGACTGATTAATAACTGCTTTGCAATTGTTGCAAGCATTGGTGTAGGCAGAAAATGAAACTGAAGAATTGGAAACAAGCCAATGACAATATGCAACGTTCTTCTCTTGATGAACAGCCTTAGCACATTTATTGGAAAACCAAGGTTTAGATAAAGGAAGTGATTTTAAAGTGGGGTGTGGAATAAAGAATTCCATTCCTACAAGAATAATTTCAATGACACGATCTGACCAAACGTTGACATCAGAAGTTTCGAAACAGTAATCCAAACAAGGAAAAGAAGAAAAGAAATCTTGCAGGTCATCCCATTTTGCATTCTTGTAATGCCAAACAATACGAGGTTGGGAATAGCCATGAGATAAAGGCTCCATTGGAGAAAAGACAATCACCAAGTTGTGATGTGAGGTGCTTAAAGGACCTCTCACTTCGACCGTGTACTTAGAAGGGTTGTTTGTGAGAAAAAGATCAAGCGTGTTGGCTGTATGGTTAGGATTGTCCAGTATTCTTGTAGGTAAATGAACAATCTGTGCAAAATCATTAGTAATTGCAAAAGCCTCAGTATCTCGAGTAGCTGGGTCAGTGTGACTAGAAAACGGAATCCAGCTGGAGTTGAACATTAAAATCACCAAGGAAAATTACCTCACTGTTAGGAAAATTGGACTGGAGAAAGTCAAGTTACAAAGAGAGGAAGTCAAAGAGCTTCAAGTGATTAGTGGGGCTAGGAGAACGGAGAAAATTTCACCATAATAACATAAAATCCCACAGAATTCCAGCTATCGGTGTTATCGCAAATGCAATACGATTGAGTTTACTACCCTTTTATAATAAATTGCAGTAATAGAAAAGCCCATAACCTGGAATGTGCAAATTGTTTTATGGTAGTGACCTCCACAAAGGCGTTTTAGTAAAATGTGAGCTTGCCACTACTACGACAACTACTACTAGTAACCCATTTTAACAAATTTTTTTAAAAATAATTTGTATGCTACAGAATTCATTGTTGTGTTGAAATCTTGTTACTTGAAGTGTCTATGATTTCCCCCCCCCCCTCAGAATAGTCACTCCACTGGTTATCCCTTTCTTGAAGAAGTGGAAAAAGTGGAAATGTCTCTAAGGGATAACACTCTGCATGCTGAGAATAAATCCCCACAGACAAGTTTAACAAATTCTTGGGTGCAGGAAGAAAAGGTAAGTACATATTTTATAAACTTCCAAATTATATAAACCCTCTTGTTTATATTCTCTTAAATATTTATCTGGCTTCTTGAATGCTGGGCTCCTCCGTAGCCAGGTGGGAAGGAGCAGAAGTGCGTAGCAAACGCTTCTTGATTAGACCGGGGTTTGAGCCCGTCACCACCAAATACGGAGCATGCGGAAAGGTCAAGGGAATGACCACTGCATATTCCCGGAGCAATATGGCCTTAGTTGCTAATGCTCCTAAAAAAAAACCAAATAACAAATAAATAATCTTGAATGCTGATTATAACTGGAATTTGGAAAGTTAAACAATTTCATTTCTGTTGTTCTGTGTTATTGCTTGGGATAGAGAGAGTGTGCACTGCAGTTTTTCTCTCTTCAAAATTTATTTATTCTCATCAATGCATTTGCTGGATTTTTCAGTGATTTGGTTATAAATTTTAAAAATTAACACCATATAGTGTTCCCCGAAGTCAGTGCCCATATTTTTTCCCTGTGTGCAGAGTCCCTTTGCTATGCATTATGATCAGGTGCATTGGAAAGATGGCAGGAAGTTTAGCAGAGCTCTGGGAAAAAAAATATTTCACGAGACTTTGTTTAAAAAAATAAATATTTTTATTTTCATTGTATAAGTTATTTTTATTGTATAAGTTACAAGCTGAAATTATTTGTGTAAAGTACAAGAGTTAAATACAAATACTGTACTTCAAAATTATGTAAACATTTTTATGGGTATGATTTCATCCTTAAATCATATCCAACCTTAATTGATATGATATGGAAGAGTAGACATGTCAGAGAAGACTGAATCTAGCAAATTAGAGCCTCTCACGAGGGTGTTAGTTTACAATTGTAACTTAGTTTGCCATAATATTAAAGAATTTGTATGTAGCAAGATTTTGTGAAGAAGCAAGTAAACACACTTTGGGGAAATTAAAAGTCTATAGTTATATTAGTTTTTGTAGTAATATCATAAATCCTTAAGAGAACTAAGAACTGTAACCATTAAAATAGTGATGGGAGGTGGCAAATACATATAAACTATAAGTAAATAAGAGTTGTTCTAAGTTTTAAATAAATTCCCTTCTTATAGTCAAAATAGTCAAAGTTTAAAAGTTCAAGTGCTTTATAAAAGAGGCAATATCTGCACTCCTGAATCCTTGGTCACATTTAATTCTGAATCCTTGGTCACATTTAATTACTAAGAAATAAGCAGGAGAGAGGAGACCATCTTTATAATGGTTTGGAAATTTTGATGATAAATTGTTGGGTTACTAGTTTTAGTTAAAGTATTTAACTAAAATTAATGCATAAAGTTAAAGCTGGCTGCTAGGAAAGAACTACCCCTTCCTCAGTAGAAGAAGCTGAAGGGGTGTGAGCTGCAGAGTCAGAGTGAGCAGAAATGGTTGATTTTCAGTAAAATGCATGGATGATAATCTACTTAAATCTGGTTAATTCACTTCCCATTCTTTGCTCCTTTTTTGCAATATTTTATCTACCATGAGTAATACACTTTCTTCTTTCTCATTTTTCAATGTTTTCACTTGAAAACTTTCAATTTAATGTCCACTTGCTTGGCACACATTCCTGGGCCAGGAAGTCAAACAAGAGATTACAGCAGAATCGTTAGTTTTGCATAAAATGCAAAATGATGACTAAGCTCCATTAATTTTGCAGATATTCAATATAATTTTTAAATAAGCTAGGAAAAGTCAATTAGATAATTTGGTAACAGCTGTGATACAAAATATTTTGCTTTATGACTAATTGCCAAGCAGTTATATTTTGAGCATTTTTGGGGTACGTGAGAACCTGTACATAAGTAAGGGCAGTATGAATACTTTTATGAATCAAAGAACATAAAGTTGACACATGAGAGATAGGAGAGGGAGAGGCTGCGAAACATGTTGTTGGCCAACCTTAAATTATTAGTTAGAATTTAGCATTAGCAAAGCCACATGATGCAAGAAAGCAAGCTTATATAGCATCAGCTAAAAAAAAAAAATAAAACCCCCTTATTTCACCCATCCACTCACTCCAAATGTTTGTCAAATTCTGCCTTGAATCTATTTAAGCTATCAACTTCTACAATGACAGATGGAAGTTTGTTCCAGCAATCAACTGCCCACTGGCTAAAGGCAAACTTCGCAAGTCTATCCTACAACCATCTTTCCTCAATTTGAATTTATGCCCTCTCAGGCGAATATTCTGAGCAAGAGGAACCCATCAGCATTGAACATGCTCAAACCATTCAAGGCTTTATACACCTCAATCAGTTCACCTCGCAGGTGCCTAGTCTCCAGACACTGTAATTTGCAAAACATAAGCCTTTCTTCGTAAGAGCAACCCTTTGTTCCATTCACTAATCTTGTTGCCCTTCTCTGTACTCATTCCAACAGCTCTACATCCTTCTTAAAATGAAGCCTCCAGACCTGTATACAGTACTCAAGGTGTGGTCTGACCATTGCTTTATACAAGGGGATAATCACCTCCTTATCCCTGCTAGAAAAATTCCTGTATATCATTGACAAGACACCATGAGCTACTCTTGCAGACCGTCTACTCTGCTCGGAAAACTTCATATCTGCCTGCCCAATTACCCCCAGATCCTTTTCATTCTTTACCACTGTCAGTGTGGTACCACAGAGTTGATACTTTACTCTAAAAGTATCAACTCTTTAAACTTCATTTGCCACCTCTCAGCCCTTCTGCTCAACTTTTCTAGATCCTGTTGCAGCAGTGTACTGTGATTAGTGTCATTAACAACCCTGCCAACATCCGTATCGTTTGCAAACTTGGGCAATAAGCCTGATATACCATCATCAATATCATTTATAAATACAGAAAACAATGGACTCAACACTGAACCCTGAGGGACTCCACTAATAACATTAGTCCACGAAGTGCAGTGTCCATTGATTACCACTCTGTCTTCTCCCACTCAACCATACCTTTATCCATAGCAACAATTTGCCTCCAATGCCACACTGCTCCAATTTGTGCAGCAGTCTTCCATATGCAGCAGTATCAAAGGCTTTTCGAAGATCCAAATATATGATATCAAAGTTATTCTTGGCATCTAGTTCCTTTGTGACTGTATCATAGTATCCAATCATATTAGTCAGACAAGACTTCCCCTTAACAAACCCATGCTGTGTCTGAGCTATAACTGAAGTCTCGTCTAGATAATCCTGCAATGCTTCTTTAACCAGTGCCTCCATTAATTTCCCTGAAACACAAGTTAAACTAACAGGTCTGTAATTATCTGTCTCCCTTTCATCCTCCTTTGTGGATTGGTGTCGCATTTGCACATCTCCAGTCCACGGGTACCTCCGCCTGAGTCCAGGGAAGCTCTCATAATTATGGCTAGGGGTTTGCTTACTTCCTTTGCTGCCTACTTTAATATAACTGGATAGATTCCATCCACCCCAGGTCCCTTTCTTATGTTTATCTTCAACAATTTCTCCTCCACTTTACTCTCAGTTATTACAATATTATCTAGGTTACTGCCAGAGTTGAATACACCTCTGGCATTCCCCTTACTGAATAACTCCTCATGTGTGAATGTCAATGCCAAATACGGAGGATGCAGAAAGGTCAGGGAATGACCACCGCATATTCCCGGAGCAATATGGCCTTAGTTTCTAATGCTCCTAAAAACCAAATAACCAACCAACCATGAATGTCAATGCAAAATATTCATTTAGTTTGTTAGCTACATGAGCAGGATCATCAACAGTTGAATCAACGATATCAAGTGGACCAATCTGATTCATCCCCTTCCTTCTAGCATTTACATAAATAAAGAACTCTTTGTTGTTTTTCTTTGCATTCTTTGGCAAAGATTTCTTGTAATGTGCCTTCGCCTGCCTAACCTCCTTTGTAACTTAGTTACAGACCATCTTATATCTATCATATGCTTCTGTGTCACATGTTAATTTATATGTATCCCATGCATTTTTCTTCTCTGTCACATGTCTAATTAGTTCATCTGACATACATTAAGGCCTAAATCTTGAACAATATTTCTTTGTTTGTATGGAAAGCCCTAGTAGCTTCCCATTTTGAATATGCTGTTGGTAACATCATCAGTTGGTCCCACCTTAGAATTTAAATACTATCTCAGAGCACCTCTTCCTCTTTCTTTACGAAAAAAAAAATCGTTCCCTTTACCCATGATGGTAGTTACCTCTTTGAGTAAATCCCACTTCAGCACACTGCAATCACTGCCACCTAGTGGTTCCTTTATCTGCAGATTCTTGATGCATAAAGAATCATTACTGATAATCAGATCAAGAGTATTACTCCCTCTAGTTGCCTCCCGAACATGCTGCTGTAGAAAACAATCATCCAGTAAATCAACAAATGCCTTGCTAGTGTGTGAGTGACCAACCCACAAATTCCAGTCAATATCCCCCATTATAAGACACTCTAATTTACTGGCCCACTCTTTCTCTGTACAATTGCTCATTATACTCATCAGTTTCATTAGGCCTATAACACACATTTCACATTTGCTCTCATTTTTCCTTTCCCAGTGCTTATGTCACACCAGAATGCCTCAACATTGCATTGTCCACCAAAATCAGTTGGATGCACTTCCTTAGATTTTATGTGTTTCTTAACTAACAGCGTAACCTCTCCTTCCTTCCTGTCCTTTCTGTACACATTGTACTCTTCAAATTCTAGTTCTGCACTGCTTATGTCTGTGTGACACCATGTCTCTGATATCCCAACAATATCTGCCTTTGATGTCTTGACTAGCACTTCTAGCTCATCAAATTTATTAACTATATTCCTAGCATTGGTGTACATGCAAGTATACATGCACCTATTTCTACTCTTAGTTACCTTAACACAGCCCATGTATTTACTTGTTCCACTATGACTCCCAGCAATCCTGGAATTTCCCATTGCCTTGCTTTCCAGGCTAGTGCTCAATTGCATTTCAATAGAAGTAGTGCAACAATTACTTTTACCTCTGGCTACTGTTAATTTATTAGTCTGTGTATCCCCCCAAGCTAGCAGTTTCCGACCCACCTTACTCTGCCTCGATAGCATCAGCAAATATTCTTGCTCCCTTTTCTATTTAATTGTATCCCATCCCTGTAGAAGCAGTCTCTCCTGTTAACAAGCACAGACCAGGCTGAGAAAAATTCTACCCCTTGAGCCTTGCACATCTCTCCAGGGCCGAATTGATCAACAAGACTCTCATCATATACTCCCTCCTATGATGTCTGGGGAGAATTGCAGACACATTCAAATTCAACCCTAACTCACGGGTTTTTTTCAGCATTGTCTTGTACCTGTTAAGTAATTCTGCTGGTCTCCTACTCTTAATATCATTAGTGAAATTGTGTACAACAATATCATCCTTTGTGCCCTTAAAGGATGATATAGGCCGTACAACGTCATCACCCTTTGCCCCTGGCAGACATACTCTGGTCCTGTTCCATCTATCCTTTTTGCACAATATGTTCCCCATTTCCCTGACAGTAGAGTCACCTACAACAACTAGTTCCTTTGGGACCAGCGCATTCTGCCTTGGGGGTTGCCTCTGTGTTGTGTGATGTTCAAGTGTGAGCTCTGGCATTGATGTGGGCAGCTGAGAGCTTGATGGACCCCTCAATTTAAATCCTCTGAGGGCATCTACCCTGTCCTTCAAGCTCTCATATAAGCCCATAACAATGCCGAGTTGGCGCCTGATTTCCCTCACATTCCTTACATTGTGCACACACAAAGACATTCCCCTTGGCAATATCATGTCCTGTTCCTGATTGCTCTACAAACATCAAACAGGCAGTGCATTTCAATAGACTGTGATTCGGAGGACAACCGCCTCCCCTCAGTTCTCCCCTGAGCCACAGCACTTCCACTAGTTTGAGCCTTTTGCTTTGCTGCTATGGTCTGAGTCATGATTTCTATTCACGTTCAATAAAATGCCAGTAGAAAATATAACCCTAAACCTATATTCCAATGCAGTTATAACACTATATATATGTATTTTGGTATTGAATATTATCTCCGAATTACATTATATGACTTTCTTATCCCCTGTCAACTTATATGTATTAATTTATGATGTTACGTTTGTAATGACTAGGTCGCTATATGTATTTAGTTAAAAAAGTACAATTCAATTGATAATGAAATTTAATAAAATTAATAAATTTTACTGATTATTTGATAATACTATACTCGCTATCTAGTTTTCCGTTAAACCTTACGCTAGCACACGTATCGAATAACAATGGCGGTAAGTTACGTAAGGTTAATCTACGAACAAGAGGTATTATTTACTTTTAAAATCACGCTACCTAAATGCAAAATGAACCACGGAGCTTGACTAGGTCTGTAAATTACTTATATTAAATAATTTAATCTAACAATTAAGTCAATAAAGCGGCTAAGTATAATTAAAAACTTTCGTTTGCGGGAGCTGCAAAACTTGTCCACACGTGGATTTGATAACCTTACCGTTACTAAGTAATAACCTGCAAAATTTCTACCTAAATTATTGTTACTAGGAATATAAAGCAGCTCTAAAAAATAAATTAATATTCCAATTTAAGTCAATAAAAAAGCAAAAACTTCTCTATTTGCTGGAGCTGTAAAAACTTTGCCTTTTTACATGTACTCTCGCACCCAGTCTCCCTCTAGTTTTGAAGCTAACAGGTAGTTAGCATTACCATTAGCATTAGTAGGGCATATGATGCAAGAAAGCAAGCTTATAAAGCATCAGCCAAAAAATACCACCCTTCCCATTTCACCCATCCATTTATTCCAAATGTTTGTCTAGTTCTGCCTTGAACTTATTTAATTGCTAACCTCCACTACAGCAGATGGAAGTTTGTTCCTACACTGGTGTGCAAAAGTTAAGGACCAACACTATTTTCTAAAGGTTACAACCACAAAATCTTTACTTAATATACTCTTTACTGATGACAGTAGATTCAGTCTCAGCAGCAATTCTGGACGTCAGCTAATTTGGCAAGAGGTTGGCACATGATATCACCCCACAAACATCACTGAAAGGGATCGAGGTGTTCTTGTCTGGGGAGGTGTTATCTTGGATGGACTTACACAACTCTAGATACTGGAAGGCGGTACTGTAACCGGTGCACGCTACTGTAGTAAGGTAATCCTTCCCCATATGCATCTGTTCCGAAGAGCCAGTGGCCCGAGTTCATGTTTATGGATGATAATGCCACTCCCCATCGCACTGCAGCTGTGATATGCTTTTGGAAAGTGAGGACATTGTTCATATGGATTGGCCTGCCCATTCCACCGACCGATCTAAATCCCATCGAACACATATGGCGCACTCTGGGGAGACATCTAGCGGCACGTCCACACCCACCAAAAAATGTTCACCAGGTGAAGATGGCACTGACCGAGGAATGGATGATGTTACTGCAAGAAATTATCAACAACATTGTTCTAAGTATAAACAGGCGATGCAAAGCCTGCATCGACATTAGGGTTGGCCCTACCTCCAACTGAGGACCACCTCTTCCCTTTGTTCCATCTTTGACAGTGATGCATCTGTATCATGGTAGCTAGTACTATGTTGCCATTTTTGAATAAAGACCCTCTGTACCGTTTTGTTTCCGTTGTTGTCTCGGTGTTGTTTCCTTCATCATTTCTGTACCTCATGAGGTTCCTTTGGTATGCTTTTCCCATATGTTATGATAGCCATGTGAGAATGCTGCAGATGGTAATTTTCTTCTTCCTCAGTTCAAATCCATTTATTTTCAAAAGGTGATATTGTTGTACATGTTGGCACTAATGATATTAAGAGTAGGAGACTGGCGGAATTACTAAACAAGTACAGGTCACTGTTGAAAAAAAAAACCATGAATTAGGGTTGAATTTGAAAGTGTCTGCAATTCTGCTCAGACATGATAGGAGGTTGTTTGTTTGTTTGTAGGAGCATTAGCAACTAAGGCCATATTGCTCCGGGGGGATATGTGGTGGTCATTCCCTGACCTTTCCGCATCCTCCCTATTTGGTGGTCACTGGCTCGAACCCGATCTAATCAAGAAGCGTGTGTTACGAACTGCTCCTCCTGGCTACGGAGGCACCCACAATAGGAGGGAGTATATGATGATATGATGAGAGCCTTGTCAATCAAATCGGCCTTGGAGAGATTGTGCAAGGCTCAAGGGGTAGAATTTTTCTGTGCCTGGTCTGTGCTTGTTAACAGGAGAGACTGCTTCTACAGGGATGGGATATACTTAAATAGAAAGGGTGCAAGAATATTTGCTCATGCCATCGAGGCAGTTTAGGTGGCACCTCCGTAGCCAGGTGGGAAGGAGCAGTAGTGCATAGCACACGCTTCTTGATTAGACCGGGGTTTGAGCCCATCACCACCAAATACGGAGGATGCGGAAAGGTCAGGGAATGACCACCGCATATTCCAGGAGCAATATGGCCTTAGTTGCTAATGCTCCAAATAACAAACAAACAAACAACAAACAACAACAACAACAGCAGTGTTAGGTGGGTTGGAAAACTGCTAGATTCGGGGAATACCCGGACTAATAGATTAACAGTAGCCGCTGGCAGAGGTGAAAGTGAATCTTGCACTGCTTCTATTGGAATGAGCAGCAGCCTGGAAAACAAGATGCAGGGGATTTCAGAGACTGCTAGGAGTCATTGTGGTACAAGTAAACACATGGGTTGTGTTAGGGTAGCTAAAAATAGGAACAGTTGCATGTATACTTGTGTGTACACCAATGCAAGGAGTTTGGTAAATAAATTTGATAAATTTGAGTTGTTGGTCAAAACATCAAAGACTGATATTGTTGGGATATCAGAGACGTGGTGTCGCAAAGATATAAGGAATGCCGAACTGGAATTTGGGGAGTACAATGTGTATAGGAAGGATAGGAAGGGAGGAAGGGTTATGCTATTAGTTAAGAAACACATAAAATCCAATGAGGTACAGCCAGTCGACATCGTTGGGCAGTGCAGTGTCAAGTCAGTTTTGTGTGACGTAAGCACTGGGAAATCAAAATTGAGAGTAGGAGTGTGTTATAGGCCTAATGACTCTGATGAGTATAATAAAAAACTGTACAGGGACATAGAGTGGGCCAGTAAATCAGAGAGTTTTATTATGGGGGATTTTAATTTACCAGATATTGACTGGAATTTTTGGGTTGATCACTCACACACTAGCAAGGTTTTTGTTTTGCTTTCTACCTCTGCATGTTCGGGAGGCAACTAGAGGGAGTAATACTAATGATCTGATTATCAGTAGTGATTCTTCATGCATTAAGCATCTTCAGATAAAGGAACCACTAGGTTGCAGTGATCACAGTGTGCTGAAGTGGGATTTACTCAAAGAGGTAACTGCCATCAAGGGTAAAGGGAAGGGTTTTTGCTTTCGTAAGGGTGACTATGGTGGTCTGAGACAGTATTTAAATTCTGTATGGTGGGACCAACTGATGATGTTACCAACAGCAAATTCAAAATGGGAAGCATTCAGAGAATTAATCGTGGAAGCTACAAGGCTTTTCATGCCAACAAAGAAATATTGTTCAAGGTTTATGCCTAAATGGATGTCAGATGAACTAATGAGACATATGGCAAAGAAGAAAAATGCATGGGATGCATATAAATTAATGGGTGAAATGGAAGATATGCTGGTCTGTAACCAAGTCACAAAGGAGTTTAAGCAAGCAAAGGCAGCTTATGACAAATCTTTGGAAAAGGATGCAAAGAAAAACAGCAAAGTGGTCTTTACCTATGTAAACTCTGGAAGGAAGGGGATGAATCACATTGGTCCATTGGATATCGATGGTTTAACTGTTGATGAATCCTGCTCAGTTGGCTAACAAACTAAATGTATTATGCATCTACATTCACACATGAGGTGTTATTCCGAATGTGGTCACATAGCAACTGGATTCAGGAAATTACTTTGATAACATATATTTGGATCTTTGACAGGCTTTTAATACTGTTGCACATGGAAGACTGCTGCACAAATTGGAGCAGTGTGGTATTGGAGGCAAATTGCTGCTCTGGATAAAGGGATGGTTGAGTGGGTGAAGGCATAGAGTAGTAATCAATGGACACTGCTGTTTGTTGACTAATGTTATTAGTGTAGTCCGTCAGGGTTCAGTGTTGGGTCCATTGTTGTTTTCTGTATTTATAAATGATATTGACAATGGTATATCAGGCTTAATGTTTAAGTTTGCAGATGATACGAAGGTTGGCAGGGTTATTAAGGACACTAATGACAGTATGCTGTTGCAACAGGATCTAGAAAAGTTGAGCAGATGGGCTGAGAGGTGTCAAATGAAGTTTAACATTAACAAATGTAAAGTACTACATATGGGAAGCAGTAACCCCAGAGTAACATATCAACTCTGTGGAACTACACTCACAGTGGTAGAGAATGAAAAGGACTTGGGGATAATTGTGCAGGCACTTATGAAATTTTCTGAGCTGTGCAGATGGTCTGCAAGAGTAGTTCATGGTGTCTTGTTAATGATATACAGGAATTTTTCTAGCAGGGATAAGGAAGTGATTATCCCCTTTGTATAAGGCGATGGTCAGGCCACACCTTGAGTACTGTATACAGGTCTGGAGGCCTCATTTTAAGAAGGATGTAGAGCTGTTGGAACGAGTACAGAGAAGGGCAACAAGATTAGTGAATGGAACGAAAGGTTTCTATTATGAAGAAAGACTTAAGTTTTGCACATTACAGTGTTTGGAGACTAGGAACCTGCAAGGTGATCTGATTGGGGTGTACAAAGCCATGAATGGTTTGAGCATGCTCAATGCTGATGGGATTCTTGTTGTGAATCACCTGAGAGGGCATAAATTCAAATTGAGGAAAGACAGTTCTAGGATAGATGTGCAGAAGTTTGCCCTTAGCCAGCGGGTAGTTGATTTGTGGAAGAGACTTCCATCTTTTGTTACACAACAAAAGATGGAAGTTGATAGCCTAAATAAATTGAAAGTTCAGCTGGACAGGTATTTGGAAGAATGGAGCGGTGAAATCAGAGCTTTTTGTTGTTTTTTTTTTTGGTTGATGCTGCAAAAACTTGCTTTCTTGCATCGTGTGCCTCTACTAAAGCTAATGCCTAGGCCACTCCTATGAGAAGCTGCAGGTGAAAAGCTTGCTGATTCTTAAATTTTGCACACCAGTGTACTATCAACCACCTTCAGGATAAAGGCAAATTTCCACACAACTATTGTACAATTGTCTTTCCTTAATTTGAATTTATGCCCACTCAGGTGAGTCATCTGATCCAGAGAAAGAATCCCATTAGCTTTGAGATTGCTCAATCCATTCAAGGCCTTATACACCTCAATTAGATCACATGACAGGTGCTTAATCTCCAGAAGCTGTAATTTGCCGAACTTAAGCCTTTCTTGGTAACACCAATCCTTTGTTCCCTCACCAATCTCGTTGCCCTTCTCTGTACTTGTTCCAGCAGCTCTACATATTTCCTAAAATGAGTTCTCCAGACCTGTATAGAGTACTCAAAGTGTGGCCTGACCATTACCTTATACAACGGGACAATCACCTCCTTATCCATGCCATCAAAATGTCTGTATATCATTGACAAGACACCATGAGCTACTCTTGCAGCTTTTTTAAACTGCTCAGCAAACTTCATATCCGACTGCACAATTACCCCCAGATATTTTTCATTCTCTTCTACTCTGAGTGTGGTATCACCCAGTTGATATGTTACTCTTGGGTTACTTCTACCCATATGCAATACTTTACATTTGTCAATGTTAAGCTTCAATTACCACCTATCAGTCCATCTGCTCAACTTTTCCAGATCCCATTGTGGTAACATACTATCATTACTCTCATTAACAATCCTGCCAACCTTGATATTGTCTGCAAACTTAGACATTAACCCTCATACACCTTCATCAATATCATTGATAAATACCGAAAACAACAATGGGCCCAACACCAAATCCTGGGTAACTCCAGTAATAACATTAGACCATGAAGTGCAGTGTCCATTGATAACCACTCTCTCTCTTCTCCCATTCAACCATCCTTTTATTAGTTGTAGCAACTTGCCCTTAATGCCATATTGCTGCTATTTGTACAGTAGTTTTCCATGTGCCACAGTATCAAAAGCTTTCCTAAAATCCAAGTATATGTTACCTCAATTATTCTTTGGATCCAATTCCTTTGTGACCACATTTGCACCTCTCCAGTCCATGGGGACCTCCCCCGAGTCCAAGTAAGCTTCCATAATTATGGCTAAGGGTTTGCTTACTTCCTTTGCTGCCTCCTTTAATATAACTGGATAGATCCCATCCACCCCAGATGCCTTCCTTATGTTTAACTTCAACAAATTCTCAGTTGTTATAAAATAAATTAGCACCCTGTTAGAGTTTAATAAACTTCTGGCACTCCTCTCCTTGAATAACTCCACATGTGCGAATGTAGAGGCAAAATACTCATTCAGTTTATGAGCTACCTGAGCATGATCATCAATAGTCAAACCATCTATGTTAAGTGGACCAATCTGATTCATCCCTTTCCTTCTAGAGTTTACATAAGTAAAGAAGTCTTTGCATCCTTTGCCAAAGATTTCTCATAATCTGTCTTTGCTTGCCTAACCTCCTTTGTGACTTGATTATAGACTAGTTTATTTCTGCCATAGGCTTCTGTGTCACCTGATATGCATCCCATGCATTTTTCTTCTTTTCCATGAGCCACATTAATTCATCTGATATCCATTTAGGCCTAAACCTGAACAGTATTTCTTAGTTGGCGTGAAAATACTAGTACCCCCCAAAATTAAGTCACTGAAGGCTTCCCATTTAGAATTCACCTTTGGTAATATCATCAGTTGATCCCTCTGTATAGAATTTAAAAATTTGCTGAGACCATTCATTCATTCATTCATTCATATAACACACACCTATTCTCATTTTCCTTTTCCCAGTGTTTATGTCACACCACATTGACTCAACATTGCACTGCCCACCAATGTCAATTGGATGCACTTCCTTAGATTTTATGTGTTTCTTAACTAACAGCATAACCCCCTCCTCCCTTCCTGTCCTGTCTATCCTTGACAAGAGATATGGTGACATAAGTTATTTGAAAAGAAACACACACATGGCCTATTCCTTGAATGTAGAGGCTATGTGAAAGTGGGTGATAATTGAAATCCCTCAGAAGGTTGGAGATTGTGTAGTGAGTTATTTGAAAACATTTCAGTGGTAATTCATGTTCAAGAGGCAACCAGAGGGAGTAATACTCTTGATCTGATTATCAGCAGTATTTTATTCATGCATGCATTAAGAATCTGCAGATAAAGGGATCACAGTGTACTAATTTGGGATTTAATCAAAAATGTAACTAACATTAGGAGTAAAGGGAAAAGTTTTTTACTTTTGTAAAGGTGACTGCAGTTGTCTCAGAGATTTTTTTAAATTCTATATAGTGGGACCATCTGATGATGTTACCAACAGCAAATTCTAAATGGAAAGCATTCAAGGAATTAATCTTAAAAGCTACTAGACTCCTCATAACAACTAAGAAATACCGTTCAAGATTTAGGCCTAAATAATTAGGCCAAGATTTAGTCCTAAATGAACTAATGAGACTTGTCGCAGAGAAGAAAAGTGTATGGGATGCATATAAATTATCAGGAGATACAGATGCCTTTGGTAAATATAAGATAGTCTGTAATCAAGTCACAAAGGAGGTTAGGCAAGCATAGGCAGATTACGAGAAATATTTGGCAAAAGATGCAAATAAAATTAGTGAAGACTTCTTTACTTATGTAAACTCTAGAAGGAATGGGATTAATCAGTTTGGTCTACTTGATATCGATGGTATTATTGTTGATTCTGCTCAGGAAGCTGACAAACTGAATGAGTATTTTGCCTCTACATTCACACATGAGGAATTCTGTATGGAAGTGTAGGTCAGAAGCTTATGAAACTCTAACAGGGAGTTAAATGATTTTGTAATAACTGAGAGCAAAGTGGAAGAGAAATTGTTGAAGATAAACATAAGAAAGGCACCTGGGGTGGATGGGATCTATCTAGTTATATTAAAGGGGGCAGCAAAGGAAGCAAGCAGGCCCATAGCCATGATTATGAGAGGGCAATCCTTGGACTCAGGTGAGGTCAACACAGACTGGAGTTGTGCAGATGTATCCCTAATTCTCAAAGGGAGATCGAAAGGTGACATGAGTAGTTACAGATCTGGTAGTTGAACTTGTGTTCCTCGGAAAATAATGGAGTCACAGGTTAAAGAAGACTGCAGGATCAACTAGACACAGCATGGGTTTATTAAGGGGAAGTCTTGTCTGACCAATTTTATTGGATCTACAATGTGGTCACAAAGGAACTGCGTGTTCCACGGAAAATAATGGAGTCACAGGTTAAAGAAGACTGCAGGATCATTTAGACAAGACTGCACTTGTAGCTCAGACACAGCATGGGTTTATTAAGGGGCAGTCTTGTCTGACCAATTTTATTGGATCTACAATGTGGTCACAAAGGAACAGGATGCCAAAAATAATTTTGATATCATATACTTGGATTTTCGAGAAGCTTTTGATACTGTTGCATATGGAAGACTACTATACAAGATGGAGCTGTATGGCATTAAGGGCAAGTTGCTGCTATGAATAAAGGGATGGTTGATTGGGCAAAGACAGAGTGGTAATCAATGGACACTGCTCTTAATGGATTAATATTATTAATGGTGTCCCCCAGGTGTCCATGTTGGGCTCATTGTTGGTTTCTGCATTTATCAATGATATTGATTAAGGTGTATCAGGCTTAACGTCCAAGTTTGCAGACAATTGGTAAAGTTGTGAATGACAGTAAGGACGGTATGCTACTGCAACAGGAGCTGGAAAAATTGAGCCGATGGCTGAGAGGTGGCAACTGAAGTTTAACATAGACAAATGCAATGTGCTGCATGTGGATTGCTGTAACTCCAGAGTAACGTACCAACTGTGTGGTGCTACACCCAAGTAGTGGAGAATGAAAAAGATCTGGGGATACTTGTGCAGCTCATGGGGTCTTGTCAATGATATAAAGGAATTTTGCTAGCAGGGATAAGGAGGTGATTATCCCCTTGTATAAGGCAATGGTCAGACCACACCTTGAGTACTGTATACAGATCTGGAAGGCCTCATTTTAGGAAAGATGTAGAACTGTTGGAAAGAGTGCAGAGAATGGCAATGAGATTAGTGAGTGGAACAAAGAGTTGTTGTTACCAAGAAAGGCTTAAGTTCTGAAAATTGCACAGTTTGGAGAGTAGGCACCTTACAGGTGCCTAATCTCCAAACTGACGGGATTCTTCCCCTTGTTCAGATTCTGCACCTGAAGGGGCATAAATTAAAATTGAAGAAAGACAATTGTAGAATAGATGCACAGAAATTAGCCTTTAGTGAGCGGGTTGTTGATTGCGGGAACAAACTTCTAGCTGTCGTTGTGGAAGGTGACAGCTTAAAAAAATTCAAGGCTGAACTAGACAAACATTTGGAGTGAATGGATGGGTGAAATGAGAGGTGGTTTTGTTTTTTTTTTTTTTTTTTTGGCTTATATGCCTCTGCTAATGCTAATGTAATTTTTTTTTTTTGTAGAAATGTGAGGATTTTCCTTCATAGCTTCAGTAGTATCTGTATGTTCTGTGTCCTGATGATTTGATGTATTCCCTAAAGAATTGAATTTGATAATGTATTATCCAATTGTGTTCTGGAAAATGAATCAAAGAAATAGAAAAACTAGATGGAGAAATAGTAAGATCAGAAGAAGAGATCTATTGTCAAGAAGTGGTGATAGAGGAAGAAAAGGAAGATTCAAAGTGCTCACAGGATCATAATGTGTGCCAAGTAAAGTGGACATTAAATTGAACCTTTTTAAGTCAAAACATTGAAAAATGAGAAAGAACAAAGTGTATTAGTTGTGTTAGATGAAATATTGCAAGAAGAAGTAAAGAATGAGAAGTGAATGAACTAGATTTATGTAGTTGTCGCATGTTGCAATTAGATAAGAAAGACAAATTAAGTTTGTTACATGTCCATGCTTGGCATTAATAAAAAGCTTATTGCAAACATTATATAAGATTGAATTAGCCTGAAATAGAATACTCAGTGAACTATTAAAAATCATAAGTATCACATCTTTATGTAAATTTCAAAAATTTAAGATATCTGATGAAAGAAATTGTTGGCTTTATGATAAATTATCTGTCTGCTTCAGAAGAAACTGAATAGCAGAAAGAAAACTTACTCATGTGAGAATTAAAATGGATTAATTTAAATTTCAGTTGTTCTTAACTGCACAGATGTTAGTTTTGAAAGTCTTTAATTTGAATTAATGCAGAATCTGATATTGGCAAAGTTGAAAAGGACTGTGTTTTCCATATCTGAGTTTGTAGCTGGTGCATTGAATACCAGAATGTCAGCGCCTCTGTAGCCAGGTGGGCAGGAGCAGCAGTGCATAGCACTCGCTTTTTGATTAGATTGGGGTTCAAGCCCGTGACCACCAAATATGGAGGATGCGGAAAGGTCAGGGAATGACCACCGCATATCCCCGGAGCAATATGGCCTTAGTTGCTAATGCTCCTAAAAACCAAACAACAAGAACAACAACAACCAGAATATCGATATGATTCTTGCAATAAGTAGTGGCAAATGATGCAAGAAATCAAGTTTGTACAGCATCAGAAAAAATATTTAAAAAAACCACGCTTCCCAAATAACCTGT
Organism: Mastigoproctus giganteus; assembly: GCF_048544385.1. Lineage (NCBI taxonomy): Eukaryota > Metazoa > Arthropoda > Arachnida > Uropygi > Thelyphonidae > Mastigoproctus > Mastigoproctus giganteus. The sequence goes on from NC_143582.1 coordinate 120,355,991, forward strand.
CTATCCCTTCTAAGAATTTATCTAGTTATTCCTTAAAATTATTCACACTATCAACTGACTTTCACAATTCCACATGGAAGTTTGTTCCAACACTCAACTATCTGCTGAAGACAAGTATTTGCACATCTCTCCTGCAACCATCCTTTCTCAGTTTGAATTTATGCCCTTTAGCATGAGCAATCCGAGCAAGAGGAAGCATTTAGTGTACTCAATCCATTTAAAGACTTAAACATCTTAATCAGGTCTCCTTACAGGAATTTAGTTTCCAGATGCTGCAATTTTCAGAACTGAAGTCTTTCTTGGTAAGAGTACCCTTTTGTTCTCCTCCCTAATTTCCTTGCTGTTGTCTGCACATGTTTCAATCCTCTCCTATTCCAGCAGATCTGCATCCTTCCTAAAATGAGTCTTCCAGACTTAATGACTAAAATGACTCAAGATGTGGCCTGACCATTTCCTTGTGCAATGACATAATCACCTTCTTATTGTTGCTGGTAAAATTCATGTATATCATTGATAAAACTCCATGAGCTGTCTTTGCAGCCTGTCTGCACTGAACACTGTTCATTGTCAACTTCATTTATTCATCATTTTTCAATCAGAGTTCATTGAAAAGGTAACAGAAGGAGGCATGAGGGCAGATACACCCCCTTGTTCTAATTTGGAAGTGGGAGAAGCACACTGAGTACGTCAAGAGTCTCTGTGGATAAAAGGCTGTGAAAAAGTTTACAGTTAACATAATTTAACTTTTTACTTCTTAACCATAGAATATGAAATGTAGAATGAATCTTTGAAGAATGCAAGTGAGAATATCCAATGCATGATTTGTATAGATCCATTGCTTTCACAGAAGAAAAGTATTAAATTATGAAACAAAAAACTGAGCTTGTGTCTGCTGCACAGGTAATCAAGACCAATATTAAATTATATTGAAATATTTGGCATGATTCGAAGAGGGGATAAAATGTGAAATCATAAGAAGTTACTCACAATGATTAAAATCAAATTAAAACACAAGCAACTTGATTGACTTACTGAGTAGGCAGGTCACAGCTCAAAAACAGGTAAAATTCTGGATGAGAAAAGTACAAATGAGATATTACAACTCAAAGTCTTGTTGAATCCCAAAGTCAGTAGGTTAATTGTCAATTTAAAAGTAGACATTGACAATAGTAGAAGATATATTGCTATTCCAGTTTGTTCTTGTGCACACGTATTTCTACTGTGCACCTGCACATTCAATTCTAATCGTTTTTTTTTTTTTAGAGGCCTGAGTTCAAATGGTATCAGAGACTGGGCGAATTCTTAAATCAGTCCTCTCAGATCAGGACTGTAGTTTGACAATCTAAGGTTCAGTGAAATTTTCTCACCCATGAGATATTTTGTGTTTTCAGCCTGTACAACATCCGTAATGGTCCAAGGACATACATACATTCGTAAAGGCATAGTATACACTAATACAAAATGGCTTTTTATGGCTGATGTGCCATAAAACCACTAACAGCAAAATCTACTGTACGTGCAACTGCCTCAAAATATCAGTAACATGATGGGAATGTCCTTGAATTTATCACTAGAAAATTATTTATGTACAAGGGCATATCAAAAAGTTCGTACCCTGACCTAGATAAAACATCAGTAGGAAGATGTCATTTTTAATATAAGTTGTCTACATATTCAATAACTGACATGTGAAATTTCATTCTCGTAGGTGATCATATATCAGAGGTGGAGCCTGGAATCTCAGGAAGGACGCTGTGGTTGACAAAGTGAAGTATCGAACACTGATCAAGTTGCTGCATTTGCAGGGCAAGAAATCTCAGAAAATTGATGAGGAAATGAAAGTTGTGTATGGGTAGAATTGGCCATCCTATGACACTATAAAAAAGTGGTAATGGAAGTTCCAGTGCGGTTGTACGAGTGTCTTTGATGAGCCAAGAGAAGGAAGGCCATCAACATCCACAGACAGTGAGATGGTTTTAAAGGTTGAGCAGCTGGTGCTGAGTGACAGACGTGTGACAATTAATTTCATCGCACATGCAGTAGGAATTAGTTATGGGTCTGCCCACAGCATTTTACATAACCATCTGCATATTTGTAAAGTCTCCACACATTGGGTTCCAAGATTGCTGATGCCTTTAGCATTAGCATTAGCATTAGTAGAGGCATATGATGCAAGAAAGCAAGCTTATTCAGCATCAGCCAAAAAAAAAAAAAAAACCCTCTCCCATTTCACCCCTCCGTTCGTTCGAAATACCTGTCCAGTTGAGCTTTAAATTTGTTTAGGCTATCAACTTCAACAACAAGTGATTGAAGTCGGTTCCACCAACCAACCACCCGCTGGCCAAAGGCAAATTTCCGCACATCTATCCGACATCCGTCCTTCCTCAATTTGAATTTATGCCCTCTGAGGTGATTATTCTGAGAAAGATGAAGAATCCCATTGGCATTGAGCATGCTCAAACCATTCAAAGCCTTATACACCTCTATCATATCACCTCGCCGGTGCCTAGTCTCCAGACTCTGTAATTTGCAAAACTTAAGCCTTTCTTCGTAAGAGCAACCCTTTGTTCCATTTACTAATCTTGTTGCCCTTCTCTGTACCCGTTCCAGCAGCTCTACATCCTTCTTGAAATGAGGCCTCCAGACCTGTATACAGTACTCAAGATGTGGCCTAACCATTGCCTTATACAAGGGAATAATCACCTCCTTATCCCTGCTAGAAAAATTCCTGTATGTCATTGACAAGACACCATGAGCTACTCTTGCAGCTCGTCTGCACTGCTCAGAGAACTTCATATCTGCCTGCACAATTACCCCCAGGTCCTTTTCATTCTCCACCACTGTCAGTGTAGTACCGCAGAGTTGATACATTGCTCTGGGGTTACTGTTACCCATATGTAGTACTTTACATTTGTCAATGTTAAACTTCATTTGCCACCTCTCAGTCCATCTGTTCAACCTTTCCAGATCCTGTTGCAGCAGCATAGCGTCAGTAGTGTCCTTAACGACCCTGCCAACCTTTGTAACATCTGCAAACTTAGACATTAAACTTGATATCCCATCATCAATATCATTCATAAACACCGAAAACAACAATGGACCCAACACTGAACCTTGAGGAACTCCACTAATAACATTAGTCCACGTTGAGCAGTGTCCATTGATTACCACTCTCTGTCTTCTGCCACTCAACCATCCCCTTATCCATAGCAGCAATTTGCCTCCAATGCCACACTGCTCCAATTTGTGCAGCAGTCTTCCATGTGCAACAGTATCAAAAGCCTTTCTAAGATCCAAATATATAATATCAAAGTTATTCCCTGCATCCAGTTCTTTTGTGACTACATCATAGTATCCAATCAAATTGGTCAGGCAAGACCTGCCCTTAACAAAACCATGCTGCGTCTGAGCTATAACTGAATTCTTGTCTAGATGATCCTGCAGTGCTTCTTTAACCAGTGCCTCCATTAATTTACCTGGAACAGAAGTTAAACTAACAGGTCTATAATTACTTGTGTCAGCCTTTGATCCTCCTTTGTGAATTGGGGTTACATTTGCACATCTCCAGTCTATGGGTACCTCCCCTGAGTCCAAAGAAGCTCTCATAATTATGGCTAGGGGTTTGCATACTTCCTTTGCAGAAGCAATGTCAAATGCAATGTTTTTACAACTGTTCGATTTGTGGAATGCAGATGTTAACTTTTTTAGGGTGAACCCACCCTATTCTCCTGACCTAGCACCATCAAACTTCTTCTTATTGTAAGAAATGAAGAAACCATTGCGTGGACACCGCTTTGATTCGTCTCAGGAAGTCATCAATGAAGTGGAATTGTGGTTTCAGGCAAAAAAGTGCGAACTTCTATGATCAAGGCATTAAACAACTGATCCATAGATGGTAGAAATGTGTTACTGTACATGAAGAGTACACAGATAAGGATTAAAGTTCCTGTGAAGTTTCACCTTTATAGGGCTATTATTTCTAGGTAAGGGTACAAAAATTTTGATATCCCCCCTTTTATGTGAGAGTTAAAATGGCTTTTCATACCAGTAATTCCTTTTTAAAATTTTTCTCCCAGTCCAGTAAGATTTATTTTTAGAGTAAATAGAATAAATATTTCTAATTTGTGCATTCAGCACATTGTTGGGTGCTGACTGTACAAATTTGATAGGTTGAGTATTTTTTAATTGTAAAATTCTTGTTCAGGTGTCAACACGGCTTGTTGGAGACAGATTTACATCAATTCAAAGGAAAATTCGATCTCTTTTGAATTACAGCTCTCCACAACATCGTGTAAAAGTAAGTACTTTGTATATTTCATAGTCATGGAAGTCATATTTATTTCCATTAGAGTTCCATAGTTCTGTCAACAGTGAATTATTGTAAAATGGTGCATACTGCCATTACAGAAGCCTCAATCGCAGTTAGCATTAGTAGAGGCATATGATGCAAGAAAGCAAGCTTATGCAGCATCAGCCAGAAAAAAAAAAAAAACTTCCACTTCACCCCTCCGTTTGTTCGAAATACCTGTCCAGCTGAGCCTTAAATTTATTTAGGCTATCAACTTCCACAACAAGGGATGGAAGTCTGTTACACCAACCAACTACCCGCTGGCTAAAAGCAAATTTCTGCACATCTATCCTACATCTGTCTTTCCTCAATTTGAATTTATGTCCTCTCAGGTGATTATTCTGAGCAAGAGGCAGAATTCCATCAGCATTGGGCATGCTCACTTCCTTTTGCTTACTTCCTTTGCTGCCTCCTTTAATATAACTGTATAGATCCCATCCACCCCAGCTGCCTTTCTTGTGTTTATCTTCAACAATTTTTCCTCCACTTTACTCTCAGTTATTACAAGGTTATCTAGCTTACTGCCAGAGTTGAATACACCTCTGGTATTCCCCTCGCTGAATAACTCCTCATGTGTGAACGTCGATGCAAAATATTCATTTAGTTTGTTAGCTACCTGAGCAGTATCATCAACAGCTGAACCATCGATATCAAGTGGACCAATGTGATTCATCCCCTTCCATCTAGAGTTTACATAAGTAAAGAACTCTTTGCTGTTTTTCTTTGCATCCCTTGCCAAAGATTTCTTGTAATCTGCCTTCGCCTGCCTAACCTCTTTTGTAACTTGGTTGCAAATCAACTTATATCTATCATAGGCTTCTGTGTCATGTGTTAATTTATATGTATAACAAGCATTTTTATTCTCTGCCATATGTCTCATTAGTTCATCTGACCTATTTAGGCCTAAACCTTGTACAATATTTCTTAGTTGGTATGTAAAGCCTAGTAGCTTCCAAGATAAGTTCTTTGAATGCTTCCCATTTTGAATTTGCTGTTGGTAACATCATCAGTTGGTCCCACTGTATAGGATTTAAATACCGTCTCAGACCATCGTAGTCACCTTTACGAAAGCAATAACCCTTCCCTTTATCTCTGATGGTAGTTACCTCTTTGAGTAAATCCCACTTCAGCACACTGTGATCACTGCCACCTAGTGGTTCCTCTATCTGCAGATTCTTAATGCATGAAGAATCACTACTGATAATCAAATCAAGAGTATTACTCCCTCTAGTTGCCTCCCGAACATGCTTATGTAGAAAACACCCATCCAATAAATCCACAAAAGCCTTGCTAGTGTGTGAATGACCAACCCACAAATTCCAGTCAATATCTGGGAAATTAAAATCCTCCATTATAAGACTCTCTGATTTACTGGCCCACTCTATTTCCCTGTACAGTTTCTTATTATACTCATCAGAGTCATTAGGCCTATAGCACACTCCTACTCTCAATTTTGATCTCCCAATGCTTGTCACACCAAACTGACTCGACACTGCACTGTCCAGCGATGTCGACTGGCTTCACTTCCTTGGATTTTATGTGTTTCTTAACTAATAGCATAACCCCTCCTCCCTTCCTATCCTGTCTATCATTTCTGTAGACATTGTACTCCCCAAATTCCAGTTCTGCATTCCTTATATCTGTGTGACACCACGTCTCTGATATCCCAACAATATCCGCCTTTGATGTTTTGAGCAATACCTCAAATTCATCAAATTTATTTACCAAACTCCTAGCATTGGTGTACATGCACCTGTTCTTTTTCTTAGCAACCCCAACACAACCCATGTGTTTACTTGTACCGCAGTGACCCCCAGCAGTCTCTGAAATATCCTGCATCTTGTTTTCCAGAGTTCTGCTTATTCCAATAGAAGCAGTGCAAGAACCACTTTTACCTCTGCCAGTGGCTACTGTTAATCTATTAGTCCTTGTATCTCCCCAAGCTAGCAGTTTTCCGACCCACCTAACACTGCCTCGATAGCATCAGCAAAATTCTTGCACCCTTTCTATTTAAGTGTATCCCATCCCTGTAGAAGCAGTCCCTTCTGTTAACAAGTACAGACCAGGCTGAAAAAAATTCTACCCCTTGAGCCTTGCACAATCTTTCCAGGGCCAAATTGATGGACAAGGCTCTCATTATATACTCCCTCCTATCGTGTCTGGGCAGAATTGCAGACTCTTTCAAATTCAATGATGGTTATTTTAGATGGTTATGTTGAATATAGTAAAGAAGACTGCTTGAGATATCTACAGATCTTCAGAAGACCCCTTCACAGTGAAATATATTTCATTAGGTTGCAGAAGGCTTGAGACAGACTAAAGTAGATTATAAAAAAGTATTTCCAAAAACAGTTCATAGAAATATGGTAAAGAGTTCTTTTACATAATGAACACTAATTGTACAGGAAAGAACTGTACTGGCCTACTGCAGGCCAGTAGCAGGATTGGCACAGATGTCCGCTAGGTGGCTGATGAGTTGAACAGGTTCTTTGTATCTCTATTCATGCAAGAATAAATTTTTAAGGGGAGAAGGCTGTTAGTTCAGCTAACAATTATTCCATATTAATTAAGTCTGTAATTAGTATTAATATTAGTAGTGGCAGATTATGCAAGGAAACAAGCTTATACAGCATCATCAAAAAAAAAAAAAAACTTCCCATTTCACCTAACCATTCCCTCCAATAGTTTGACTATTTCTTCCTTTAATTTATTCAGGCTGTCCATTTCCACAACATCAGACGGAAGTTTGTTCCAGCATTTAACCACCCACTGGTTGATTTCTGGAACAAACACCTTTGGCAAACTTCCACATATATATTCTGCAACCATCCTTTCTCAGTTTGAATTTATGCCCCTCTCATGTGCATAGCCTGAGCAAGAGGAAGAATCCCATCAGCATTGAGTTTGCTCAATTCATTCAAAGCCTTGAACATCTCAATCGGGTTGCCTTACAGGTGCTTAGTCTCTAGACTCTGCAATTTGCAGAACAGAAACCTTTCTTGGTAAGAAAACATTGGTGAGGAGAACTTTGTTCTCCTCACCAATCTTGTTGCTCTTCTCTGTACCTGCACCAGCAGCTTTACATACTTCCTTAAGTGAGGCCTCCAAACCTATATGCAGTACTTAAGATGTGGCTTGACCATTGCCTTATACAATGAAATAATAGGTGCCTCCGTAGCCAGGTGGGAAGGAGCAGCAGTGCGTAGCACACGCTTCTTGATTAGACCGGGGTTCGAGCCCATCACCACCAAATATGGAGGATGTGGAAAGGTCAGGGAATGACCACCGCATATCATGGAGCAATATGGCCTTAGTTGCTAATGCTCCTAAAAACCAAATAACAACAACAACAACAACAACAACAATGAAATAATCACTTCCTTATCCCTGCTAGAAAATTATTGCATACCATAGACAAAACCCCATGTGTTGTCCTCGTACCTTTCAGCACTGTTCAGAGAACTTCATATCTGACTGCACAATTGCACCCCTGGGCACCTCCGTAGCCAGGTGGGAAGGAGCAGCAGTGCATAGCACATGCTTCGTGATTAGACTGTCGTTCGTGCCCGTCACCACCAAATATGGAGGATGCGGAAAGGTCAGGGAATGACCACCGCATATTCCCGGAGCAATATGGCCTTAGTTGCTAATGCTCCTAAAAACCAAACAACAAACAATCAAACAAACAACAATTGCCCCCAGATCTTTTTCATTTTCCACTACCCTCAGTGTAGTACCACACAGTTGTTACATTAATCTAGGATTACTCTTAATACCCTTAATACCACACTGCTCCAATTTGTACAGCAGTCTATTAGGTGCAATAGTATCAAAAGCTTTCCTGAAATCCAAGTATGATACCAAAATTATTTTTTGCAAACAATTCCTTTGTTATTGCATCGTAGTATCCAAACAAATTGGTTAGGCAAGATCACCACTTGACAGATCCATGCTGTGACTGAAGTATGACAAGAAATGCATCTTTGAAGATGCGTTTCTTGCACTCACTCCTGGATTTCTCCCCACTAAACTGTGGTGCCATCAGCGATGAACATGGTAAAAGCTTTCATCAAGACATCGCAGTAATGGAATAAAGATACAGAAGATTCAACATGGAGTGCAGCCATATTAGCTGATTATTAGATCAGTGAAATGGGGTGCTCCTAAAGCTGAATACAAGCAGGCCAAAAAGTCCCTCGTTTTATACTGGTATGTTTGTAGCTACATTTTACTGCCATATAAATAAAAAATAATAATAATAATAAAAAAAATACCTTGTATAAATATAAAAAAACTACTTTTTTTTTTTTGAAAACAAGACCCAATCTGACATTTTAAGCACTATTTCCGTGTTTAGTGCCCCAAAAACTAGAAAGTACTTTCATGCCTGTAACAAGATATGAGGTAGCCTGGTCGGCAGGAACAGCAGTGTGAAGCACACGCTTCTTGATTAGACTGGGGTTCGAGCCTTTGACCACCAAATACGGAGGATGCGGAAAGGTCAGGGAATGATCAGCGCATATCCCCGGAGCAATATGGCCTTAGTTGCTAATGCTCCTAAAAACCAACAAACACACACACAAGATATGACCAGATATTTGTTGTTGAGTGTTGTCAGTTGGATGCCCTGTCTTAGTTTTTATGCTCTTCTTAACTGAGAGCATAATCCATCCCCCACTTCCTAGTCTGTCTGTCCTTTCTGTATACATTGTGCTCCCCATATTCAGATTCTGCATTCCTTATATTCAAGTGATACCACATCTCTGATATCCCTACAATGACATTTAGTTACTTGACCAGCACTTCAAATTCATCAACTTTATTTACTATGCTCCTAGCATTGGTGTATGTGCAAGTTTACATGCACCTGTTCTTACTGTTAGTTACCCTAACAGCCCATGTATTGATGTGTTTTATGATGACTCGCAGCAGGCTTGTGGAAATTAGAACCAGTGCAAGAATCACCTTCACCTCTGCATGCTGCTGTTGTTAATATATTATTCCATGTACCCTTCAAGCTAGCAGTTTACTGACCCACATAATTCTGCTTTCATAGCATCAGCAAATATTTTTGCACCCTTTCTATTCAAGTGTATCCCATCTCTGCAGAAGCTGTCTCTCCTGTTAACATGCACCAACCACACAGAAAAATTCTACGTCATAAGCCTTACACAATCTCTCCATGGCCGAATTGATTGACAGTGCTCTCATCATATACTCCCCCCCCGCCGTGCCTGGGAAGAATTGCAGACACTTTCAAATTTATCCCTAACTCACACCTTTTTTCAAACATGACCTGTACTTGTTAAGTAAGTCTGCAGATATCCTACTTCTAATGTCATTAGTGTTAACGTTTACAACAATATCACTTTTTGTGCCTTTAAAAGATGATATCTGCTCTAAACATCTTCAACTTTTGCTTCTGGCAGATACCCTGGTCCTATTCCTTTTGAAAAGCCTTTTGTGGCAATGGGAAATTGTGGGAGCGAAGTTAAAAAATATGTAATTAATGATATTGAAATTTCGCAAGATTATTTAATGAAAAAACTTTCAAGCCTACAGACCAGTAAGGCTCCTGGAGTTGATGGAATATACCCTATAATCTTGAGAGAGGTGGCAAGCGAGTGCATTGAACCACTGAGGCTGGTTATGCGAGCATCACTAGACTATGGGGAGATTCCCTTGGATTGGAAAAGTGCAAATGTATCTCCCATACATAAGGGTGGCTCTAAAAGTGAAGCGGGAAATTATCGACCTGTCAGTCTGACTTCAGTAGTAGGGAAAATCATGGAGGCAATGATCAAGGGTGGAATTCAGGATCATTTGGATCGAATTGAAATTCTCAAGGATACTCAGCATGGTTTTGTAAAGGGAAAATCATGTTTAACAAATCTGGTTCGCTATTTCGAAAGGGTCACTCACGAGCTGGATTTAGGGAATAATTTCGACATTGTTTATTTAGATTTCAGCAAAGCTTTTGACTCAGTCCCACATGAGCGGTTGCTTTATAAGCTGGAACAGGTTGGAATCACTGGGAAAATCCTTAGATGGATAGAAGGATGGTTTCAGGGCAGGAGGCAGAGGGTTGTGATAAATGGCTATTCCTCAGATTGGGTTGATGTAAGAAGTGGGGTTCCCCAAGGATCAGTATTAGGACCACTGTTGTTTTTAATTTTCATAAACGACATTGATGAAGGGATAGAGGGCGTGATGTCTAAATTTGCAGATGATGTTAAAATTGGTAGAGTAGTTAATGTTCACTGTCAAGCTGAGCTTCTTCAGAGAGACCTAGATAGACTTCAAGAATGGTCAGAAAAATGGCAGCTGTTCTTTAATCCAACAAAGTGTAAGGTATTACACCTGGGAAACAGTAATCCCAAAATAACTTATTCACTTGGTGGAGTTCAACTAAACCCAGTACTGCAGGAAAGGGACTTGGGTGTTACGATACGGTCAGACATGAAATTCTCTGAGCATTGTAAACAGGTTGCAAGAAAGGCCCATGGTGTTCTATCGATGATCTATCGAACTTTTGCAAGTAGAGATAGGGACGTGATAATCCCATTATATAAGGCCTATGTTAGACCACACTTGGAATACTGTGTTCAAGTATGGAGACCGCACCTAAAGAAAGACATCGAGCTTCTTGAAAGGGTGCAAAGAAGGGTAACTCGCCTGGTGAAATCGGCAAAAGGGCGTCCTTATGAAGAAAGACTTCGAATATGTGGGTTGCAGAGTTTGGAAACTAGACACCTTAGAGGAGATTTGATTGAGGTGTTTAAGGCTCTGAGAGGCATCAGTAAAATGAATGAGGACAAAATTTTCAAGATTATAAATGATGCTAGAACTAGGGGACATAAATTCAAGTTACGGTGGGAAATGTTTAGATTGGACTGCAGGAAGTTTTATTTTAGCCAGCGAGTTATAAATTACTGGAATAAGTTGCCTTCATGGGTGGTAGAGGCCGACAGTTTGGGGAAATTCAAAGGTCATCTGGATAGTACTTTCGGGTAAGGGAAGTGCATAGGATGATAGGATTAATTTCCTTTTTATTTATTTTTTATTTCATTTTATTATTTTTATTTATTTATTAATTATTATTATTTATTTATTTATTTAATTTTGTTTTTATCATTGTTTTGTTCGGATTTTTTTTTTTTTTTTGGCTGGTGCGGCATAAGCCATAGGCTTTCTTGCACCATACGGCCGTTACTAATACTAATACTATTCCACCTATCCTTTTTGCAGAACATATTTTCCATTTCCCTGACAGTAGTCTTCAACAATAGTTACTTCCTGCAGAAATAGTTCCTTTTTTCCCTGGAGATTGCGACTATGCTGCCTGATGCTCAAGTGTGAGCTCTGGCATTGAGTTTCACAGCTAAAAGCTTGATGGATCCTCCATTTTAATACCTTTGAAGGCACCCACTCTACTCTTCAAGCTTTCATAAATGCTCATAACCATGCTAAGTTGGTGCATCGTTTCTTTACACTTAATGCACCGAGTATACACAAAGTCACCCCATTGGCTTTATTATGTTCTGTTTCAGAATGTCTGTAACCATTGCCCAAACAGTACATTTCTTCAGGCCATGATTTGTAGGAAAATTTCCTCCTTCAGTTCTCCACCAAGCCACAGCAGTTCCTGCTGCTTTGAGCCTGTTGCTTTGGTGGTGTAGTCTGGAGCCTGATTTCCATTTAAATTCATTATAATTGGGAATATTACACTAAACTAATATATTTAAATGCAATAATAACACTACTCTAATTCATCAGTTATACAGCAATAATACATACCAGCCTATCAAGTTTATGTTATATGTAATGTGCTATATCATTACGTTTGTAAAGTTATAAGTTTATTATAATAGAGAATAAAAATATCTAACTAGTACCAACCTACATGATTTCAACTATCGAGATACTTAAGGTCTGAAGGAGAAATCAGATTTATAAATGAGGAAAGTACAAGAAGCAGATAATGCCACTTTAGTTATACTAAAAGAAGTGGCCAAGGAAATTAGCATTAGTTGAGGCATACAATGTAAGCAGCAAGCTTATTCAGCATCGGCAAAAAAAACAACCTTCCATTTCTCCCATCCATTCACTCCAAATGCTTGTCTAACTCAGCCTTAAATTTATTCAAGCTATCAACTTCCACAACAAAAGATGAAAATCTGTTCCAGCAATCAACTACCCACTGGCTAATGGCAAATTTCTGCACATTTGTTCTACAACTACCTTTCCTCAGTTTGAATCTATGCCCCCTCAGGTTTGTAATATGACCAAGAGGAAGAATCCCATCAACATTGAGCTTGCTCAACACGTTAAAGGCCTTGTACACCTCAATCAGATCACCTTTCAGGTGCCTAGTCTCCAGGCACTGCAATTTGCAATATTAAGCCTTTCTTGGTAAGAGCAACTGTTTGTTCTCCTCACTATTCTTGTTGCCCTTCTTTGTACTCATTCTAGCAACCCTACAATCTTCTTAAAATCAGGCCTCAAGACCTGTACACAGTACTCAAGCTGAGGCCTGACCGTTGCCTTGTACGTCTGGATAATCACCTCCTTGTCCCTGCTAGAAAAATTCCTATATATCATTGACAAGACTTCATGATCTTCTCTGGCAGCCCAACTGCACTGCTCAGCCAACTTAAAATCTGACTTCACAATTATCCCCATGTTTTTTTTAATTCTCCACTTCCCTGAGTGTTGTACCAGACAGTTGGTACTTTTCTCTTGGGTTAATACTACTCATATGCAGTACTCTGCATTTGTCAATGTTAAATTTCAGTTGCCACTTCTCAGCCCATCTGCCCAACCTATCCAGATCCTGTTGCAGTAGCATGCTGTCTTTACTGTCGTTAACAACCCTGCCAACCTTTGTATCATCTACAAACTTGCACATTAAGCCTGATATACTTTTATCAATATCATTGATGAATACACAAAACAACAATGGGCCAGCACCAAACCAAGGGAAATTCCATTAATAACATTAGTTCACAAAGAGCAATGTCCATTGATTACCACTCTCTGTCTTCTCCCACTCAACCATCCCTTTATCCATTGTAGCAACTTGCCCTTAATGGCAAATCACTCCAATTTGTACAGCAGTCTTCAATGTGCAACAGTATCAAAAGCTTTCCTGAAATCTAAGTATATGATATCAAAATTATTTTTTGCATCCACTTCCCCTTTGTGACCCATCATAATATCCAGTCAAATTGGTTAGACCTCCCTTTAACAAACCCATGCTGTGTCTGAACTATAACTGCAGTCTTGTCTAGATGATCCTGCATTGTACAACTGTTCATCTGTGAATTCACCATCTTGAATCTCATTATGCAGAAATTTAGGAAACCCTTCTGCTGCTGTAATGTCACCAAATGCAGATGGAGTAATATCACCAAATGCCTACAAGACTAACCTGGTATATTACATGATGAGTCTTCCATCTCCAAAGCCACCCTTCAGAAGCTTTAAATGTATCATCATCTCCATAAAGTAGCTTATGAAAAATAAGTTCCCGTGCTTTCAAAATTACCCCATATATCAGTACTCTTTCACTATGCTTCTGTAGAAATCACTTTCTATGAAGGCCTACTTCATCTTCTGCGGAGTCTGTGACTTAACACAATTTTTCTTCCTCTTTCATCCAACCATGGATCGTTCCTTCTGGAATTCCACACTCAAAGTATACTGTATTTTGTTTCGCCAATCTTAGCTCTTTTGATAATCTTTAACTGTTCTTCAGCTATATAATTTTTTCTTTTAGTGGCCATTACTTCAGTCCTACTGATTTCCTAATTTTGCTGTGTATTTATTTCTGATTCCCTAGAATTTACTGTATTTGGAGAAAACTAAATCAAAACCAAACTATTCAGCCTATTATAATGCCAAAATGGTCACATGATTTCTCCATAAATCACTTGTCAGTTCATGTATATGTTCATGCATCATGTATTTTGTATAGTGTAGCCCTTAGCAATTTTTGTTATCCTAAATGTATCTTCTAGTCGAAGAAAGGATGTCGTGCTCTTGTTTACAAAAATTTACTTTGTAACTAATTATATAATATTGGTGTAGGTACACCATAGTTTACCCATAAATTTGAACTGCGCATGTAGTGTAAAAGGAATCGTTTTAATAGTATCTCATATTGTGGGCGCCTTCACAACGAGATAGCTGGTATTGCACTACTTCAAATAAATAACACTTCTCTACTAGAGTAGACCACTGTTATTTATTTTCAGTGGATACCACCACCCAGATGATCGTTTTGAAGCTTTTTGGCTTCTTCATCAGTGGGTGGGCAGGTACCCTGGTAATGCAACATGCCATCACAGTTGCGAAGTTTGGTGAATTGGTGTATCTACACCAATATTATATAGTTAATTACCTAAACCCATAAGAAATTATGCCTTGTGCATTTCATCTTCTAATACATATGTAACTAATGTAATGCACTTGACAAACGGTTGCTGTATTCTCTAGAGGTTGCTGTTTGTAGTTAGCGTTCCACTGATATACTCTTTTATTGCATTTCTAGATGAGGGGAGAAACTAGGTGTCTACAGTAATTAGTCACTGAGGAGTCCTCTAGTTTATAAAAATTACCCTGCAACTGAGTATATCAAAGTATATCAGCCAGTTTTTAGCAAATTTCCCGTCTTGGCAATACAGTAGTAGGTTTGTTTGTTTGTTATTTGGTTTTTAGGAGCATTAGCAACTAAGGCCATATTGCTCCGGGATATGCGGTGGTCATTCTCGGACCTTTCTGCATCCTCCGTATTTGGTGGTGACGGGCTAGAACCCCGGTCTAATCAAGAAGCGTGTGCTACGCACTGCTGCTCCTTCCCACCTGGCTACGGAGGCGCCCTACAGTAGTAGGATGTACAGTAGATAAGAGTGTATGCAGTATTCACTTTTTCCAGTTTCCAATATGAAATTGCTAGTGTTTTGAACATACTACTTTTTTTAATAATTCATTTTGTGGATGTGTTCATACCGGTGGTATATATGAAACCACGGTATGAAGAAGCACATTATATCAAGTTGGCACTGTATGTGCATATTACTGTACTCAGGAAGGTTAATATGAACCTTGTATGTCTGGCTCCTACCCACCTCTCTATTTCAGTAACAGAAATACAGTTGTAGTATGAGTATATATATTTGCATACGCATATTGTTTATCTTAAAGGTTTATTTAAGTATCTGTTGCATGTTTTTTGTTTCTTCTGTGCTTTAGCATTAGCATTAGTAGAAGCATATGATGCAAAAAAGCAAGCTTATACAGCATCAGAAAAAAAAAAAAAAAAACACAAAAAAACTTCCCATTTCACCCATCCATTTGCTCCAAATGTTTATCTAGTTCTGCCTTGAATATATTTAAGCTGTCAACTTCTACGACAGATAGAAGTTTGTTCCGGCAATGAACCACCCACTGGCTAAAGACAAATTTATGCACATCTATTCTACAACTGTCTTTCCTCAATTTGAATTTATGTTCCCTCAGGCAATTAATATGGGAAAGAGGAAGAATCTCATCAGCATTGAGCTTGCTCAGACCATTCAAGGCCTTATACATCTCAGTCATATCACCTCGCAGGTGCCTAGTCACAAAACACTGTAATTCGCAAAACTTGAGCCTTTCTTTGTAAGAGCAACCCTTTGTTTCATTCATTAATCTTGTTACACTTCACTGTACTCATTCCAGCAGCTATACATCCTTCCTAAAATGAGGCCTCCAGACCTGTATACGGTACTCAAGGTGTGGCTGACCATTGCCTTTTCCAAAGGGATAATCACTTCCTTATCCCTGCTAGCAAACTTCCTGCATATCATTGACAAAAGACTATGAGCTACTCTTGCAGACAGACTGTCTGCACTGCTCAGAAAAGTTCATATCTGCCTGCACAATTACCCCCAGGTCCATTCTCTACCACTCTCAGTATAGTACCACTCAGTTGATATGTTATTCTGGGGTTACTGCTTCCCATATGCAGTACTTTACATATATCAATGTTAAACTTCAGTTGCCACCTCTCAGCACATCTGCTCAACTTTTCTAGATCTTGTTGCAGTAGCATACTGTCATTAACAATCCTGCCAACCTTTGTATCTTCTGCAACCTTAGACATTAAGCCTGATATACCTTCATCAGTATCATTGATAAATATAGAAAACAACAATGGGCCCAACATGTACCCCTGTGGGACACCACTAATAACATTAGCCCACGAAAAGCAGTATCCATTGATTACCACTCTGTCTTCTCCCACTCAGCCATCCCTTTATCCATAGCAGCAATTTGCCCTTAATGCCATGCTGCTCCAATTTGTACAGTTGTAGTATCCAGTCAGATTTGTCAGAAAAGCCTTCCCCTTAACAAACCCATGCTGTGTCTGAACTATAACTGAAGTCTTGTCTAGATGATCCTGCAATGCTTCTTTAACCAGTGCCTCCATTAATTTCCCTGGAACAGAAGTTAAACTAACAGATCTGTAATCACTTGTGTCACCCTTTGATCCTCCTTTGTGAATTGTGGTCACATTTCCACATCTCCAGTCCATGGGTACCTCCCTGAGTCCAAGGAAGCTCTCGTAATGTTGGCTAAGAGTTTTCTTACTTCCTCTGCTGTCTCCTTTAATATAACTGGATAGATGCCATCCACCACAGATGCCTTTCTTATGTTTATTTTCAACAATTTCTGCTCCACTTTGCTCTCAGTTCTTACAAATTCATCTAGCTCACTGCCATCGTTTAATATACCTCTGACATTTCCCCTCCCTGAATAACTTCTCAGGTGTAAATGTAGATGCAAAATACTCTTTCAGTTTGTTATCTACCTGACAGGATCATCAACAGTTGAACTATCGATATCTAGTGGACCAATATGGTTCATTCCCTTCATCCTAGAGTTTACTTAAGTAAAGAACTCTTTGCTGTTTTTCTTTGCGTCCTTTGCCAAAAAGATTTCTCGTAATCTCCCTTTGCCTGCCTAACCTCCTTTGTGACTTGGTTACAGACCAGCTTATATATATCATAGGCTTCTGTGTCACCTGTTAATTTATATGTATCCCATTAATTTTTCTTCTCTGCCACATGTTTCATTAGTTCATCTGGTATCTATTTAGGCCTAAACCTTTAACAATAATTTTTGGTTGGTACGAAAAGTCTAGTAGCTTCCAAGATTAATTCTTTGAATGCCTCCCATTTAGAATTTGCTGTTGAAAACATCATCAGTTGGTTCCACTGTATAGACTTCAAAAATTGACTCAGACCACCGTAGTCACAGGGAAGGGTTTTTGAAAGCAAAACCCTTCCCTTTACCCCTGATGGTAGTTGCCTCTTTGAGTAAATCCCACATCAGCACACTGTTATTACTGCCACTTAGTGGTTTCTTCATCTGCATGAAAAATCACTACTTAATGCATATTTCCTAATGCATGAAAAATTACTACTGATAATCAGATCAAGAGTGTTACTCTCCGGTTGCCTCTCTAACATGCTGCTGTAGAAAACATCATCCAGTAAATCCACAAAAGCCTTGCTAGTGTGCAAATGACCAACCCACAAGTTCCAGTCAGTATCTGAGAAATTAAAATCACTCATTATAAGACAATCTGATTTACTGGCCCACTCTATTTCTCTGTACAGTTGTTCAATATACTCATTAGAGTCATTAAGGCTATAACATACTCCTACTCTTAATTTTCTTTCCCAGTGCTTATGTCACACCCAACTGACTCAATACTGTACTGTCCACCCATGTCCTCTGGCTGCACTTCCTTATTTTTTATGTGTTTCTTAACTAATAGCTAGTATGAACCAGAGCTGTACTGCTCAATAGCATAACCCCTCTTCCTTTTCTATCTGTCTGTCCCTTCTGTACACATTTTACTCCCCAAATTCCAACTCTGTATTCCTTATAGCTGTCTGACACTACATCTCTGATATCCCAAGAATATCTACCCTTGATGTTCTTTGGCCAGCACCTCAAATTTATTTACTACACTCCTAGCATTGGTGTACATACAAGTATACATGCATCTGTTCTTATTCTTAGCTACCCTAACACAGCCCGTGTATTTACTTGTTCCATGATGACCCTCAGCAGTCTCTGAAATCCCAAGCACATTGTTTTCCAGGCTGCTGCCCATTTTAATAGAAGCAGTGCAAGAATTACTTTCACCTCAGGCAGCGGCTACTATTAATTTCTTAGTAATTAATCCCCCCCATAAATAGCAGTTTTCCGACCCACCTAACACTGCCTCAATAGCTTCTGCCAATATTCTTGCACCCTTTCTATTTAAGTGTAACCCATCCCTGTAGAAACAGTCTATCCTGTTAACAAGCACAGACCAGGCTGAGAAAAATTCTACCCCATGAGCCTTGCACAATCTCCCCAGGGCCAAATGGATATGACAAGGCTCTTATCATATACTCCTCCTATTGTGTCTGGGCAGAATTGCAGAAACCTTCAAATTCAACCCTAACTCAAAGCTTTTTTTCAACATTGACCTCTACTTGTTAAGTATTTTTTTTTTTTTTTTTTTTGGTAGTTGTTGGCGCATCAGCTTCTGTGGCCATAATGCACCTCCCAAGGTTTTTGCAGTACTTTGATCCAAGCCCGAGGCGGGATTCGAACTCGCGACCTTTGGGTTGCCAGGCAGGCACTTTACCCACCCGGCTAGCCCGGTCGGCACTTATTAAGTAATTCTGCCGTTCTCCTACTCTTAATATCATTGGTGCCGACATGTACAACAATATTACCTTTTTTGCCCTTAAAAGATGATATCTTCTCTACAACGTCATCAATAATTGCCCCTGGCAAACATACCCTAGTCCTGTTCCACCTATCCTTTTTTCACAATATATTCCCCATTTCCCTGACAATAGAGTCACTGACAACAACTAGTTGTTGTGGGACTAGCGCTTTCTGCTTTGTGGATTGCCACTGTGTTGCTTGTTGTTTAAGTGCGAACTCTGGTGTGTATGTGGGCAGCTGAGAGCTTGATAGGCCCCTCAATTTAAGTCCTTCGAGGGCATCTACCGTGTTCTTCCAGCTCTCATAAAGGCCCATAACAACGCTAAGTTGGTGCCTGATTTCCTTACATCGAGCACACACAGACATTCCCCTTGGCAATATCATATTCCATTCTTGATAGCTCCGCAAACATCAGAAAAGCAGTATACATTTCAAAAGGCTGTGATTCAGAGGACAACCATCCCCCTTCAATTCTCCCCTGAGCCACAGCACTCCATCTGCCTTGAGCCTTTTGCTTTGCTTCTCTGGACTGAGGTATGATTTCTATTTAATTTAAATATAAATTTCATATAATTAATAAACATATTACACTAAACTTCTATCCCAATGCAGTAATAATACTATATATATTTCAGTATCGAGTTTTACTTCCTTCCATGTTACGTTATATTAATTTCATTGAAAAGGCCTCTGGAGTCAGAAACTCTGTAATTTATCTGTAATGCTACTAAATAACACTGACTCAAATGTAAAACGTCTTTATTATGATAATATAAAATAAAATAAAATAAAATAAATATATGCATACTGATTGTATAACTATATGTTAAAATATTAAAACAAAATAAAATAAATGTTGTATAACAAGAATCAAATTCAATAAAATATATAAAATTAAAAGTGATAAAAGTTGTTTAAAATCACTAGAACCACTAATACAGGAGCTTTTGGCAGCAGCAGCTGCCTTCGACAGCCATAGTGGTTGCAGGATGACCAACAATCTATATGTACCACACATCTCAGCAGGTCTGCGACATGAACTATTATGTCTGCGCATGGTTCAAAGATGCGCCTGACTGGGAATATTAAAAGTATGCCTTTTGCTGTTCCTGTGGTATGGCAAGAGAGCCACACAACCACCACATTGATAATTGCTATTTATGCATGCCAAAAATATCAGGCATGGCCAAGTAATGAAGCACAGCATCAAATATCCTACATATAATCTGCACTAAGGCCTTTTTCACATAATGAAGCCCTGCCAATACCAGATTTCTCAAAATCATGGAATAAAGATAGCAGTGATGAATATAGCAAGGACTCTCTTGATGTTCATATGGCCTTATTTGCCAATGCACCATAAAACACCATTCAACTTGTTGCAGACTTAGTGGACCATCCACTTCAATAGATTTGAAGCCAAAAAATTATAATGAACTACACTTAATTAACCTTGGCGCTTCCATAGCCAGGTGGGAAGGAGCAGCAGTGCATAGCACACGCTTCTTGATTAGACCGGGGTTTGATCCCGTCACCACCAAATACGGAGGATGCGGAAAGGTCGGAATGACCACCGCATATCCCCGGAGCAGTATGGCCTTAGTTGCTAATGCTCCTAAAAACCAAATAACAATAACAATAACAACAACTTAATTAACCAAGAAGAGTTGAATGACTTAGTTCATGGTTTAAACTTATCTAAACAGCAAGCTGAATTCCTTGGCTCTAGGTTACAACAACGGAAGTCACTTGGAGAAGGAACTAAAATTACAAAGAATCTAAAACATCACAAAATGTTTACCAAATATTTTGTTATGGAAGACTGTGCATGTTTCTGTAAAGATATTGGTGGTCTTCCAAATGAACTGGGTATTGAATGCAACCCTAACGAATGGTGTAAGTTTATTGATGCTTCAGAATTTAGTTTAAAACTAGTTATGCTGCACAGTGGAAACGCATTCCCATCAGTTCCCCTTCTTCGTGCTGTTGGCTTGACAGAAACATATGAAAGTATGTGCAAGGTCCTGAGTGTAAAGTAGTAGTAGTAAATGATGCAAGAAAGCAAGCTTATATAGCATAAAAATAAAACACAACTACACACTTGACCCATCCATACCCTCCAAGAATTTGTCTAGTTCTTCCTTCAATTTATTTAGACCATCCACTTCCACAACAACAGATTTAAGCATATTCCAATAATCAGTCATCCACAAGGTGAAGGAAAATGTCTGCACAACTCCCTTGTAACCATCTTTCCTCGACATAAATTATATTCATTCACGTGTGTAGTGTCAGCAAGAGAAAGAATGCCATTCACATTCAGCTTACTCGATCCATTCAAGACTTTGCCAAGTACCATGACCTTGCTTGGAATGTCTGTGTTGACCTGATTACACACTTGTTTCTAGGGAGGTTTCACAAAATACTGTTGTTTTCTGTGTTTTTGCGACAGCCGTATAATAAAAAAATATTATATTGTGCATCAGTGGGAAAAGATGGAGGAATTTTTTATTAAGGAGAAGTAATATCAAATATATTCCACTGGTTGAGTGAATAAAAGTTCTTTTTCTACTTTTAAAACTTAGATTAATGAAGAATTCTTCATTAATTAAGTTTTATATGCAAAAGGAAATGGATTCTTCTGCATAAACTTCAATCATAAGGAATATGTTTCCCCGTTTAACATATGCAAAATTGAAAGAGGGAATTTTCACTGGGCCTCAAATAAAGAAACTCTTCAATGACGTATTTGGAAAAAAAACTGTAGGATACTGATCTAACTGCATGGTGATCGTTACAAGTATTTGTGTTACAAGAGCCGGAACTAGGCAATCCTATGTCTGGAGCAAAGGTGTTATAAGTACACCCCCATTATATGCAAGTAGTCAATCTTTCAGTAGCATAGCTAGGGTTGCCGATGCCTGGAGACATGTCTTCCTGGCACCCCTGAGTGCGATAATGTAATGTGAATATGATAGATAATTCCTTCAGTTTGCGCCCCCTGAAGCTCGGTGCCTGGGGAAAATTTCCCCCCTCTCGCTGCGCCTCTGCAATCTTTATGAATTTATAAAAATTAATGTTGCAACATTCTACGATTTGCATATTTTTATTAATAAAATAATTTAAATAATACAATGAATATAACAAAACAAAAATATCAAAGAAAAAGAAACTTCCAAATATTCATTTATATCTATAGAGAATTTATTTCTATATAAACTTCAAAGAAAGTACATATAAACTACAAAGAAATTAAAAAAACAGATAGTTTATGTTTATATATATCTAGTATATAGTATTTCAAATCAAGTGATCAAGCCATTCATAAGAACATCCAAAACATATTTAATTTCGATACAAAATTGTTGTTCGACAGATAAATTTAAACCTTCTGAAGATTTGTAGTGTCATTCTTTTCTCTTTCATCTGGAAATGTATCTGGTTTATTCATTTTTTTCTGCTGTGGTAGCAGCATATCCGAAAATATCTTGAAATTCACTTTCCTGTATTTTTTGGAGACTTTTTATCAATCCGCTTATTAATTGGGAAGAGTTGTGTATGCAAAGCTTTATAGCTTGCATTGCTTTATTTACACAGTCAATATTATGAAGGATTTTATTCCATATAGCCAATCTTCATAAAAATGGATAGTCTATTTGTAAAAGCAGACTTTGAGCAATACTGATAGTTCTGCATTTGCAGACATAGCTTCAATATTAATTAAGACTTCATTAACTTTTGTTATTTTTAAGAACAAAGATTTTACAGCTTGTTCTTTGGATGACTATCTTGTGTCTGTATGTCCTTTAAGTGAACTCTTCAAAGTATTCATTAAAATTTCTTAGCAACTAGTGGAACCAGAAAAAAAAGAAAATATTCTTTGAACCAAAAAAAACTTACCATATCAGACGTTATTGACGCTTCAGCCTGCATATTCACCAGCTAAATTAAGATTATGTGCTGAACATGGTACCAATGTGGCAAATTCATTTTTTTTAAAAATTATTGCCTGTATGTCATTATATTTTCCTGCCATATTGGCCCCATTATTGTATCCCTGCCCCCCCCTACATTTTTGATGTCAACCCATCCTTTTCTAATTTGATAAGAATTTCTGTCGCCAATCCAATGGCAGCCTTTCTTTACTCTCTATAAAATAAATTAAACTCTCTTCTATTGATATTTTTTCCATCAATAATTTTTGCACATATCTAATTATTTGGGACATTTGTTCATGATATCATAAATCGGGTGTTCAATCAGTTAACAAGGAGAAGTACAGTACTTAGCTTTTCTAATATTTGAAATAATACTGGCCCGAATTTCATTTCCAGTTAAGCATATAAATTCTTCTTGAATTTTATGCGATAAATAATTCACAGTTCCTTTTCAATGATTTGAAATTTGTTCCACTAGTTTTTTATTATAATAAGTTCACAAGTGGGAGTTGGGAATCCCAAAGCTGGAATATTATTATTACAGCTTTGGGATTCCCAGCTATCTCATTTGAAATTCTTAATGCAAGACTTTTTTTTTCACAAAATAATATTGCATCCAGAATAAGTTTTAAAAAAAATTCTTCTCCATTTTCCTTTCTCTGTTAAAATTGCTTTTTGTAGAGGATCATCAATAAGTCCAGAATTTTTTAGACTGTTTTCCATTGATTTCCATTTTAGAAAGTGTTCATGGAGTTTTAATGAATTTTCGTTATTTGGAATACATCAATATAAGTGTTTCCAAGAGGTTTGTTTATTTGTTTAATTTTTTGGTTTTTTAGGAGCATTAGCAACTAAGGCCATATTGCTCCAGGGATATGCAGTGGTCATTCCCTGACCTTTTCGCATCCTCCATATTTGGTGGTCACGGGCTCGAACTCCGGTCTAATCAAGAAGCGTGTGCTATGCACTGCTGCTCCTGCCGTTTCCAAGAGGAAAGGGCTTTCTGTGAATTGACTAGTGAAGGCACATTGTCAATATTTTTATTAGTTCCAAATAAAAGGCATGAAAACGATACAAAGATTTAGTTTCTTTGGAGTAAATCAGCCAATTTCTGTCTAAAATTCACCATTAGCAAGTTTTTTTTTTTTCCAAACCACCCAATAGAAAATCGCCATCCGTCCTCAAATAAAGAATAACGAAATCCTCATCTTTGCCTTGATCCATTCCATTTTCTGTTAAAAAGAATCTTATTTTGTCAGAAATATTCGATGGCCAAGATATGATGATTATTTTCATTTTTTACATTCTGAGGGGACTCATACTCTGTCTCAGTTTTGTAGTCATTTTCAGAATTATTATTATGTTATAGCCTCTGTTTCACTATAATTTTCTTCAGCTTCAAGAATGACTGAATTGCAGCTAACGGGGTTTTTATTTTGGTCAGCTAATCACCATTGGCTCAAACCAATTTTGAAAATTATTTGACAATTTCTTTGCTTCTTCTTCCCTCAACATATTTTGAAATTTGTCCACTTGGTTGTTTGGACAACTTATTCTTACTTATAATTTATAAATTTTTAAAGATTTTTTATTTTAATTAAATTTGGAGCACAGCCAAATAAATAACAATGTTTATTGTAGACATGTAGAGTAGAATGAAACAATTTTTAAAATGCTGTTTGTGTTTTAAACAGTATTTTAAAAAATTGTTTCATTCTAGTCTACATTAACAGAATTTTAACAATTTTTAAAGAACGGAATTTTAAAAAATTGTTTCATTCAGGCATATGCACAAATTGAAATAAAAAAAAGAGACAAACTCGATAATACATTATTTTAATTAGGAGTTTGCTCACAATTTACATCTTTGTAGTATAAAAAAGTATTTTAACAAGGAAAATGTTCTGCTCAAAAAATTAACAAAGGGAACTCTTTACTAAAAAAAATTAATAAGAACTATGCTCTTGCAATTTGATTACTGTGTCTAAAACTCATTTTGAAAATGAGACAAAAGTTGAATTCTAAAACATATATTTTAAATAACTGATAATTATATATATAATGTTATAACCTATAAAAATAAAATACAGTGGTACCTTGGATTGCGAGTAACTTGGTCTACGAGTGTTTTACAAGACGAGCACAAATTTTTAATAAATTTTAACTTGATAAACGAGCGAGGTCTTGCAATACGAGTACAGTCAGTCCTCGTATAACACGTGTTTACACTACATGAATTCGATCATACACGATTTATAAATACGCGAACAATAGCTTATATAACACGAACAGAATTCGCTTATGCACGATTCGCCTTTGTGTTTATGAGAAATGGCAGTCAAATCACCCCAACTGAACGCAACATGAAAGGAATGAAGAGAAGATTCTGAAAATGTATATTTTTTTTTCTTATGTTTTTTATATCAGTGAAGGGGAAACACATTTCACCATAATAACGTAAAAACCAACACAATTTCAGCTATCAGTATAATTGCAAATTCAATTAGATCGAGTTTACTACCAGTTTATAACAGATTCCAATAGCAGCAATGCAACTGGAAATTGTTTTTATTGTTTTATGGTAGTAACCCCTAGAAATGCGCTTTAGTAAAATGTGAGATGTTAATAGTGTATCTCTGCCTTTACGGTGTTGTTTATTCAATTGCTACACGCGCGCAGCTTTGTTTATGTGTATCAAGTGTGCCTCCTCATTTTGTAATAGTGCGAGCGATGAATCTGTTTAACGACAATGCAATTGTCATATTTCCGTGAAATCCTCAAGAGGAGGCAAGTGTCATTGGAGAGGTTCCTTGTTAAAGTTTCACAAAAAGAAAGAGTCAACAGATACCAATGATTCCGTTAGTGACAGTGAAAGTCGTCCTACGACAAATCCGATTGCTTTATATATATTAAATTTAAATATTAAAAATATGAAAAGGTATGTATGTATTTTGTATTAATCATTTTTACAGTATATGAATATTTTTGAGTTTTGGAACAAATCATCTGGGTTTCCATGATTTCTTATGGGAAAATTCGCTTTGATGTACGACTGCTTTGGATTACGAGCACGTTTCCGGAACGAATTATGCTCGTAAAACAAGGTACCACTGTATATGGTTACAGTTCAACTAGAAGAAATTAAAATACATAAAAGAAAGGTTTGTTTTTTCCAATTTATTAAGACTTTACTTTTTTAATGTGGAGACGAAACAACTGAATAACAAATTTGAATTACACTTATTTTTTTTAACCTGCGACTACTCACACTTAAGCATTTGCGCAGTTCAAGCAAAATGCAACTACCAACTGGCTAGCCATGGAGGATAAGCCAACTGTGGTTAGCACTGGAGGACAAACCAAAAAAGCTGAGGTGAGACATCACAAAACGGGCCATACTTTATAGAAATTTGTAATTGAAGTTTCTCTGTTATTTTCGAAATTTGTAAAATACTGTTCCTCCCTGATATTTTTTTCCATAAGCGATTATAAATCCCGAATTGATAATTTTTTTTACTCTCACAAAAATTTCTGGAATCATAAGTAGCACGTACAAATATAATGCAGTATTTCTTTTAATAAATTTTTTATTTTTATTTTAAACAAAGGACACAAGTTGACCAGAAGCTATTATCCATGTCGGGAATACGCCTTAATCTTTTGATGGCTATAGCCAGCAGTTGACCAGCTTGACTTCTCAGTATGTTGGATAGATGGCTGCATACATTTTACATTCCACTTACATTGTAGAATGGTAATCCCTTTAACCCTTAATTTGCACTTTCTAATTTCTTAAATTGCCTAAAGGCCAGAGGTGGAAACAAAGCATACAAAGTTGTCTCTTGTAATCCGTTCATTATGTGGAAATTTTCTTAATTCTACAGAAACTATTTTAAATGTAATTACCAAAAGGAATTAAAAAAATTCGCTATAAAGAAGTTCATTAAACACAGGTCCGACTGTAATTAAATCAAAAACGAAGCAATTTTAAAATATATAACTGGTCAAATGCACCCTTAAATGCTGCACATGGGGCGGATGCCCTGCTTGCCCCACCCTAGTTCCAGCTCTGGTTGTGCATGGATTTATGGGAAGAAGTAAAAAAGATAATTGTGAATCTCTATTGTCAACTTTACTACGGCATTATAAAGATAAGGGGCTGTCAAATGACTTGGAAAATTCATTTTCTTCATTCCCATCTCAGTTTTTTTTCCTCACAATTTCGGAGATGTAAGTGATGAGCAAGGATAACACTTTCATCAGGACATAACTATCATAGAAAAGTGGTTTCAAGGTCATTGGGATGCTACCATGATGGGAGATTACTTGTGGTTTCTTAAAAGGAAATCAAAGTGGCAAATATTTCTAAGGAAATATAATGTATGAGTATATTATATGTTTTATTAAACTTTTTTTTTTTAATGAATGAGACCCATTTTTAAGATAGCATATGGGATATTTGAAATTAAGAAATCAAGAAATCAAGAGCTTGCACTTGGGCATCGCATGACACAGAGACAACCCCCAAGGCAGAATGCGCTGGTCCCGAAGGAACTAGTAGTTGTTGGTGACTCTATTGTCAGGGAAACGGGGAACATGCTTTGTAAAAAAGATAGGTGCGACAGGACCAGGGTATGTCTGCCAGGGGCAAAGGTTGATGACGTTGTAGAGCGAATATCATCTTTTAAGGGCACAAAAGGTGATATAGTTGTACACGTTGGCACTAATAATATTAAGAGTAGGAGACCGGCAGAACTACTTAACAAGTACAGGTCACTGTTGAACAAAAGCCGAGAATTAGGGTTGAAGTTGAAAGTGTCTGGAATTCTGCCCAGACACGATAGGAGGGAGTATATGATGAGAGCCTTGTCGATCAATTCGGCCCTGGAAAGATTGTGCAAGGCTCAAGGGGTAGAATTTTTTTCAGCCTGGACTGTACTTGTTAACAGGAGAGATTGCTTCTACAGGGATGGGATACACTTAAATAGAAAGGGTGCAAGAATATTTGCTGATGCTATCGAGGCAGTGTTAGGTGGGTTGGAAAACTGCTAGCTTGGGGGGAGACAAAGACCAATAGATTGACAGTAGCCACTGGCAAAGGTGAAAGAGATTCTTGCACTGCTTCTATGAGAATGAGCAGAAGCCTGAAAAACAAGATGCATGGTATTTCAGAGACTGCTGGGAGCCATTGCGGTACAAGTAAACACATGGGTTGTGTTAGGGTAGCTAAGAATAGAAACAGGTGCAGGTATACTTGCGTGTACACCAATGCTAGGAGTTTAGTAAGTTTAGGCCAAAATGGATGTCAGATGAACTAATGAGGCATATGGCAGAGAAGAAAAATGCATGGGATACATACAAATTAACACATGACACAGAAGCCTGTGATAGATACAAGTTGATATGCAACCAAGTTACAAAGGAGGTTAGGCAGGCGAAGGCAGATTACGAGAAATCCTTGGCAAAGGATGCAAAGAAAAACAGCAAAGAGTTCTTTACTTATGTAAACTCTAGAAGGAAGGGGATGAATCAGATTGGTCCACTTGATATTGATGGATCAACTGTTGATGATCCTGCTCAGGTAGCTAACAAACTAAATGAATATTTTGCATCGACATTCACACATGAGGAGATATTCAGCGAGGGGAATGCCAGAGGTGTATTCAACTCTAGCAGTAAGCTACAGAATCTTGAAATAACTGGGAGTAAAGTGGAGGAGAAACTGTTGAAGATAAACACAAGAAAGGCACCCGGGGTGGATGGGATCTATCCAGTTATATTAAAGGAGGCAGCAAAGGAAGTAAGCAAACCCTTAGCCATAATTATGAGAGCTTCCTTGGACTCAGGGGAGGTACCCATAGACTGGAAATGTGCAAATGTGACCCCAATTCACAAAGGAGAATCAAAGGCTGACACAAGTAATTATAGACCTGTGAGCTTAACTTCTGTTCCAGGAAAATTAATGGAGGCACTGGTTAAAGAAGCACTGCAGGATCATTTAGACAAGACTTCAGTTATAACTCAGACACAGCATGGTTTTGTTAAGGGGAAGTCTTGCCTGACCAACTTGATTGGATACTATGATGCAGTCACAAAAGAACTGGAGGCAGGGAATAACTTTGATATTATATACTTGGATCTTAGAAAGGCTTTTGATACTGTTGCACATGGAAGACTGCTACACAAATTGGAGCAGTGTGACATTGGAGGCAAATTGCTGCTATGGATAAAGGGGTGGTTGAGGGGGAGAAGACAGAGAATGGTAATCAATGGACACTGCTCATCGTGGACTGATGTTATTAGTGGAGTCCCTCAGGGCTCAGTGTTGGGTCCATTATTGTTTTCTGTATTTATAAATGATATTGATGATGGTATATCGGGCTTAATGTCCAAGTTTGCAGACAATACAAAGGTTGGCAGGGTTGTCAAGGACACTACTGACACTATGCTGCTGCAACAGGATCTGGATAGGTTGAACAGATGGGCTGAGAGGTGGCAAATGAAGTTTAACATTGACAAATGTAAAGTACTACACATGGGAAACAGCAACCCCAGAGCAACGTATCAACTCTGTGGTACTACACTGACAGTGGTAGAGAATGAAAGGGACTTGGGGGTGGTTGTGCAGGCAGATATGAAGTTCTCTGAGCAGTGCAGACGGGCTGCAAGAGTAGCTCATGGAGTATTGTCAATGATATACAGGAATTTTTCCAGCAGGGATAAGGAGGTGATTATTCCATTGTATAAGGCGATGGTCAGGCCACACCTAGAGTACTGTATACAGGTCTGGAGGCCTCATTTCAAGAAGGATGTAGAGCTGCTGGAACGAGTACAGAGAAGGGCAACAAGATTAGTGAATGGAACAAAGGGGTGCTCTTACGAAGAAAGGCTTAAGTTTTGCAAATTACAGTGTCTGGAGACTAGGCACCAGCGAGGTGATCTGATAGAGGTGTATAAAGCCTTGAATGGTTTAAGCATGCTCAATGCTGATGGGATTCTTCCTCTAGCTCAGAAAAATCACCTGAGAGGGCATAAATTCAAATTGAGGAAAGACAGATGTAGGATAGACGTGCGGAAATTTGCCTTTAGCCAGCGGGTGGTTGGTTGGTGGAACAGACTTCCATCCCTTGTAGTGGAGGTTGATAGCCTAAATAAGTTTAAGGCTCAGCTGGACAGGTATTTTGAACGAACAGAGGGGTGAAGTGGAAGTGGGTTTTTTTTTTTTTTTTGGCTGATGCTGCATAAGCTTGCTTTCTTGCATCAAATGCCTCTACTAATGCTAATGCTATATAGTGATATTTCACTGCTATTTTTATAGTATATTACCAATCTGTAACATATTACACCTTGTTGCATTTATTTTATTAATATTACTACTGTGTACACCAACTGGCATCTGTCATATTGTGGAATTATACTTCACAACTGGGTTGGCATGATTGCAACACTGGGTTACCTACCCGCCCACCGATATATACTAAATAACACTTCTCCACTGGTGAAGTGTTATTTATTTGAGGTAGTACAATACCATGGCAACTCGTTGTGAAGGCATTCACAATATGAGATATAACCAAAACGATGCCAATATAATTAATTAATTTAGTTAATTAATTCAACTACTTTGGTAGATAGCTATGTTAAAATGATGCATTTGCATTAAACTACATGATAGTCATTCTACCTCGTAGCATGAGGCCTTTGCCCTTAAACACTTTATAGTCTATATCACTACACACCATCAGGCATCTCTCATATTGTGAAGTTATACTTCATAACTGGGTTGTCACTATTGCAACACCAGTGTACCTGCCCACCCACTGAAGAGAATCCAACAAGCTTTGAAACGGGGAGGCGGATAGAATATAACCTTTGGCTATTAAAATATATATTAGAATATCGGAAACAAAAGAGTTACAATTTAGCGTTAGTGACAATCGACCTAGAAAAGGCTTTCAATAGAATCGACCTTTTCTCTATAATTAAAGATGCGAATGTAGGATCTCAGTTGTTTACAGTCCTGAGAAATCTATATACACGTAGTAGCACACGACTTTTGATAAATGGAGAAATTTCAAAAAACATTAAAATTGATAGCGGAGTAAAACAAGGATGTCCGCTTAGTCCTTTGTTATTTACGTTAGTACTAGAACCACTACTGGGAAGAATAGACAGAACTGAGGCCATATACGGGATACCGTTGCCAAAGCCGGCAGAGCAGTGTAAATGTATAGCGTATGCGGATGATGTTACCGCCACTCTCATTACGAGTTATGCGGTGGAAGAATTTATGTCATTCGTTACTTCTTTTGGTAAGAAGTCGGGGTTAAACATAAACGAAGACAAAACTAGGATCAAATTGCTAGGGGAATGGGTACATCGGCCTTTACCACAACGAGAAGTGGAATCGTATAAATCGATCCGAATATTGGGAGTTCCGTTTAGAGAGAGTCCCATGCTACCTGTAGGAAGGCTCACCACTAAAATATGGGAAAGTTTAAAAGAGTGGGAAGTGGGACAGTTTTCTTTTGAGAACAAATCCATTATTGTTGGAACCGTAATTCTTCCTATAATCTTATACACAGTGTTTATAACAGGAATCACAGCTAGGACAGTGAGACGATTTTAAGTTCCAACATTTCAGTTTCTATGGGGAGGAAAACGGCAAGAGATAGCGCAGAAATTTTTATTTTTACCATGGAAATATGGGGGAATAAGTATTCTAAAAATTAATTTGAGGTGTAGCTGTAAGAGACTGCTGGATGTGGCTAATATGGTTAGCAAATTAGCTACTAAATGGTTAGATTCACAACTCGTGAATCTAACCATTTAGTAGCGGTACTGATAAAATATTTTATGGAATTTAATACAGCCTTAATTAAAGGCGGCAATTATCTAGGGCCAAAAGCAGAGACATTTCCTATATATTACAAAAAAATTCGGGATATGTGCACGCAGTTAAGGGAGAAAGATATAGATCCTTTTTAAGGGTGGTTCAAAACGACTCTACTGGACGTTGTTTAACTCAGAAAATCCAGAAAAGCCAAATTTTTATAACCATAATGCACAGTTTTTTTTTAAAAATCTAAAAATTGGCGGAAACTACCCATCGCATATTTACTTTTCGTGGAGGGTTGGTTACGGAAACATACCAGTGAACGATATCACGTATAGATTTAGTCAGACAGGCAACAGATTATGCGAATTTTGTACCGAAATTGAAACAGTGTACCATTTATTTTATTACTGTCGATTCACGCAGGAAGTTTGGAAGAGAATTTGTAGATTTTTGAGGATAAGACAGTTCACACTGGAGGAGGTAATTTACTTGCAATTCAATCATCCCTTGGGCAAGAAAAAAATTTTCACTATATTTTTAATTACAGAGGCAAAATATCATGTGTGGAAGCTTCGAAAACAGAAAAGGTTTGGGACCTTCAGGGGATCTCTTTGGGACTTGAAACAATGTCTGCTTCCATGCAAAGGTTTTTACAGTTGGAAAAATGGCGTTTAGTGTCTGATAAGTTTCTGAAAAGGTGGGGAGAGCCACCTCTTCTGTGCAGTTTGGTTGGAGATGAGGTTCATCTAAAGTACTGGTTTTAGTTATTTGGGAAAAAAAAAAAAAAAAAAAAAGAAAAAAAGCACCTGGGTTTTTTTTTCGTTTATTACAAAATTCAGTTTTCTTGATAAAAATTTAGATCTCTTAGACTCTCATCAAAACAGTTCCATGATATAGGTTTGAATTTTTATAACTCAAAATTTGTTTGGTTAAATAGATCTGGTCCAATGGGTTTTTTCACATTTAATTCACAATAGCTTTGAAACGATCATCTAAATTTAAATTTTTCATGATTTAGGTTTGAATTTTATAATTCATTTGTTTGGTTTAATAGATCTGGTCCAATGGTTTTTTTTTTCACATTAAATTCACGAACAAGCTTTGAAACGGTGCCGTCTGGGTGGTGGTATCCGCTGAGATTAAATAATAATAGTCTTCTCCACTGGTGAAGTGTTATTTATTCGAGGTAGTACAATACCATGGCAACTCGTTGTGAAGGCATTCACAATATGAGATATAACCAAAATGATGCCAATTTGATTAATTAATTCTATTTTTTGATTAATTAATGATACCAATTTGATTAATTAATGATACATAGCTGTGTTAAAATGATGCATTTGCAATAACCTACATGATAGATTTTTATATGATTAAAGATTTCATAGAAGGCGAAACACATTTCACCATAATAACGTAAAAACCCACAGCATTCCGGCTATCAGTATTATTGCAAGTGAATTAAGATCGAGTTTACTACCTGTTTATAATAGATTGCACTAACAGAAAAGCCCAATAAACCAGAAACTGCAAATTGTTTTTATTGTTTTATAAATGGAGGTTACTACTAGTAACTTCCAGAAATGTGCTTCAGAAAATATATCACAAAAGCATTCAAAATTTATTCTTATAACCAAACATATGATAATGATGAAAGTGCAAAGTGTGTTTGTTGTCTGATTGTACCGGAGGTTTCCCCCATCTCCACATTGTATTCTTTGTAAGTGATACAGAACTCTGAAGGCCAGAGATTTAAAAAGTGTGTGGGGAGTGGTTTGTTGTGTAGTGTTATGTTCTGTCGTTTCTCTGACCATTTAGCTGTTGGGACCAACAATTGCCCACACTTTGCCACGAGGAGGCAGGTCAGACACCCAGTAGATTATTTAAGTATTTTGACAGGTCCTGCAACCTATTTTCCGAGGATTTCAGTGGTAAAGCCTAAAAAAAAAGGGAGGGGGTGGACACTAGAAATTGGAAAGACTGAAAGAGGTTAAAGAGAAAGCAATTGAATTTTTTGACACTGATTAGAATTTGGCAGCATTGTTAGGGGCGTACTCAGTCGGTTTAGTTAGAGTGGGGGGGAAACAGGTAGAAGGATGGGGACAATAGAGTAGGCATCCTCAAAGAGGTCAGTGGGGACAAGCCCCACCAGGCGAAGTATGGGGGAGGCAGGCAGGGAGGGGAGGAGACAGACCCATCTCCTCCCTCCCCTGCCTGGGGATGGTGTTTTAAAGGGAACCGAGTTAGAGTACCCAGTTCAGTTCACCAAATGGCATGTTGGCAGGAAAGCTACAGTATGTCTTCATCGGTAATGGTTGTCAGGTCCATGTCTTGTTGAATCCAGTAAGAAGGTCAAACTGCCCATCTCGCTCTGGCCATGGGATATGTTAGCTGGCAGAACCCACCAGGTGTGGGGGGGGGGAGACACACATTTACCTCATTTATAATCTGGATTCTCATTTTATACTTTTTTTTTATAGTTTATAATATATATATATTTTTTTTTTTTCCACTCACTCATTCATCTCTTTCTCACACCAGGGGGGGATGCAATGGTGTGTAATGTAATTTAAATACTGATGCTTAATAATTAAGCTAAATAAGAAAGATTATAAAAAGATTAAAACTAGGGTTAGTGTGAACTTAACTTTAACATTTATGGTTTGTGTTCTTTTTTTCACACACTTACACTCTCATTCATTCTTCTGGCTTTCATTTCATTTGTCCGACTCTTGCTTTCTGCACTGCACTCTCTGGGCACTTCAACTTACTATCATTTTTCAGTTTTGGTGCAGGCCTAGCTGCAAGATTTTTGCAGGCCAGGGGAGAATGCAGTCATAGTGTTGTTAGTAAATGTTTGTTAGTATATATAAAGTAGTGTAAGTTATTATTAACTTTGTATTCTTTCAGCCAATTACAATTGCTCTTCCACTTATTCCCATTCACCATAACACTCATTCACTCTCTTTCCCTCATGCTGGGTTCGTCTTTCATTCACCAAAACTGACATTTATTCCCTTTAACCATAATTCCTAATTCACTCAGTGACCAGCCTATTCATTCTGTCTTTCATTCTACTTGCATCCCCTTGCTACCAGCTTACTGATATTTTTCAGCTAATCTGCTTCCCTGGCTGCCTGTATATTTCCCTCCCCCACATGGTTACTTATTTGGTGTGGGGACCCCAGGTTCCTACTCATGGCAGGGTATTCCTAGGGGATACCCAGGTCAATCCAGTTTTGTCATGTCAGGGAGCAGAATACTGCTGTCCTGACAGTTATTAGGTCATCTTCTGGGCGTGGTAGGAGATGTGGGCAATTTTAACTATTGATTATTATTTAATTTTCAGGGGGCTGAATTGCCATTCTTTGGATTGTTCTGCACATTTCACATACTTTGTGTGAAGGTTGTAAAGGCTTTATAATTTTCCTCTTCTATAATGAATAGATGTTCTTCTCCCCTTGGAAGGGGACCAATCTGTGCTATTAGCTGTGTTCTGGGGATGTCATAAATTATACATTCATATAGAATGCGTGCCCAGTCTTCACTTTTGCCACAGGTGCAATTTGGGTCATCCGTCAGCCCTAGAGAGGTTAGTTTTGCCTTTAGGGAGCCGTGACCTGTCAGTATGAATATTGTAAAAAGTCCAGGGGAATACCACTTAGGTGGCTTTGGGCTGACTATTGCCACTTGTGGCAGAAACCTTTTGGTAACTAGACTTCTGGTTTCCTGCTCCCATTTTGTTTGCCATTGCTCATGGAGCTTTGTGGCTATTATTTTTCTTCCAGCATTGAAGGTGCCGGCCATATCAAGGGCTATCCCCAGAAATTCTGTGGGTATGCCCTTTTTAAGTCTATAATGCAAACCTCTTTTGGCTACTTCCAGGTAAAGTGGGAGAGCTCTGGCCAGAAACTGTAGTGCAGGTGTGCTCACTGTGTGACGTGCTCTGGTAATGGTGAGAAGTATTGTCCTTTGTATCAATTCTGATTTATTCCTGTTTCTTACTATGGCCGAGCGGGTGAACCACGCACCGGCTCCATAGGTGATAACAGGTAGGAACATTGCACGGTATATGATTGCCAGAGTCTTTCTTTTGAGCCCCCAGTCTGATCAACTGATCCTGGCAATTATTCCTGCATAATTTCTCACTTTCTTCGCCAAGTAGGTCAAATGGGGATAAAAAGTTAATTTAGAATCAAAGACCACTCCAAGATATTTTAGTTCTGTAACTATTTTTATAGTATTTGTGTTAATTTTAATTTGTGGATGTCTTCCTTATGTCCAAATTGCCTTTTAGAAGTATTTGTTTTTTTTCAGGTGATATTTTGAGCATGTGCATTTGTGCCCTCTCCAGCGGCTGCAAGAAGGCTGCATTTGATCTTTGCTCTACAACCACTTGCGTGTTACCTTTTAGAAGGAAAAATCATATCATCTGCAAAGGCCAGGCTTTCCACAGAGCTCAGATCCAAGCCCAAAAATTCATCCAGAACAATGTTCCAGAAGAAAGGGCCAAGGATTGAACCCTGCTGGCAGCCTTTATTCACAGGGTGTGTCAATTCCTGGAACTTCGTGCACACTGAGACACTTCTGTCTGTAAGGTAGCTGTTTATTACCTTATATAAGTTTTGTGGGCATTTGCCTGGCGGAGTCTCCTAAGTACACTAGGCCACCAGAGTGAGTCAAATGCCCTAGCAAAGCCAATAGAGATTTCCAGCATATATTTCTCCTCTGAGTTTTTAACTGTTGTCAGTAAGTGGTGCATGGCATCCTCTGTAGAATTGCCCTGCTTAAAACCATACTGATTGTTGGAATGTAAACCTGGTTCTGTGTAGTATTGAGCTAATCTGCTATATATTAGTCTTTTGTATATTTTCCCTAGTAGGAGTAGGGCTATTGGTCTATATGATTTGGGATCAGTAGGGAGTTTCTCAGGGTTTTTTAGAATTAATTTTAATACAGCTTTTTTCCATATTTTTGGGAGTATACCTTTTGTCATACAGTTATTATATAGTGCTATTTCTGCTAATTTTTTGATAATCTCAGCTTCTAAGAGGTCAAAACCTGGGCATTTATTGTTTTTGGTTTTAGATGGTGCTATTTCTAAGTCTTGTATAGTAAACAGAGGTTCAGTGCCAAGAAGAGCAGGACAAACCAGATCGGACCTTTACGTAAGGGAAAGGGGATAGTATTAAATACACCAGCTGCCGTTGCAGATGAACTCAACAGTTATTTTGCCTTGATATTTACAAATGAAAAACCTTTTGGGGCAATGGGAAATTGTGGGAGTGAAGTTGAAAAATATGTAATTAATGATATTAAAATTTCGCAAGATTATTTATTGAAAAAAATTTCGAGCCTACAGGCCAGTAAGGCTCCTGGAGGTGATGGAATATACCCTATAATCTTAAGGGAGGTGGCAAGTGAGTGCATTGAACCATTGAGGCTAATTATGCAAGCATCACTAGACTCTGAGGAGATTCCCTTGGATTGGAAAAGTGCCAATGTATCTCCCATACATAAGGGTGGCTCTAAGAGTGAAGTGGGAAATTATCGACCTGTCAGTCTGACTTCAGTGGTAGGGAAAATCATGGAGGCAATGATCAAGGGTAGAATTCAGGATCATTTGGATCAAATTGAAATTCTCAAGGATACTCAGCATGGTTTTGTAAAGGGAAAATCATGTTTAACAAATCTGGTTCGCTATTTTGAAAGGGTCACTCACGAGCTGGTTTTAGGGAATAATTTTGACTTTGTTTATTTAGATTTCAGCAAAGCTTTTGATTCAGTCCCACATGAGCGGTTTCTTTATAAGCTGAAACAGGTTGGAATCACTGAGAAAATCCTTAGATGGATAGCAGGATGGCTTCAGGGCAGGAGGCAGAGGGTTGTGATAAATGGCTGTTCCTCAGATTGGGATGATGTAAGAAGTGGGGTTCCCCAAGGATCAATATTAGCACCACTGTTGTTTTTAATTTTTATAAACGACATCGATGAAGGGATAGAGGGTGTGATGTCTAAATTTGCAGATGATGTTAAAATTGGTAGAGTAGTTAATGATCACTGTCAAGCTGAGCTTCTTCAGAGAGACCTAGATAGACTTCAGGAATGGTCAGAAAAATGGCAGCTATTCTTTAATCCAACAAAGTGTAAGGTATTACACCCGGGGAAACAGTAATCCGAAAATAACTTATTCACTTGGTGGAGTTCAACTAAACCCAGTACTGCAGGAAAGGGACTTGGGTGTTACGATAAGGTCAGACATGAAATTCTCTGAGCATGGAAGGCCCATGGTGTCCTATTGATGATCTATTGAACTTTTGCAAGTAGAGATAGGGATGTGATAATCCCATTATATAAGGCGTTTGTTAGACCACACTTGGAATACTGTGTTCAAGTATGGAGACCACACCTAAAGAAAGACATTGAGCTTCTTGAAAGGGTGCAAAGACGGGTAACTCGCCTGGTGAGATCGGCAAAAGGGCGTCCTTATGAAGAAAGACTTCGAATATGTGGGTTGCAGAGTTTGGAAACTAGACACCTTAGAGGAGATTTGATTGAGGTGTTTAAGGCTCTGAGAGGCATCAGTAAAATGAATGAGGATGAAATTTTCAAGATTATAAATGATGCTAGAACAAGGGGACATAAATTCAAGTTACGGGGGGGAATGTTTAGATCGGACTGCAGGAAGTTGTATTTTAGCCAGCGAGTTATAAATTACTGGAATAAGTTGCCTACATGGGTGATAGAGACTGACAGTTTGGGAAAATTCAAAGGTCATCTGGATAGTACCTTCGGGTGAGGGAAGTGCATAGGATGATAGGTTTAATTTCCTTTTCTTTTATTAATTATTATTATTTATTTATTTTTTTTTGTCATTGTTTTATTCATGTTTTTTTTTTTTTTTTTTTTTTGGCTCGTGCAGCATAAGCCATAGGCTTTCTTGCACCATGCAGCCATTACTAATACTAATATTGACATTGTCATATTCAGTGTTTTCTTTTATAATGTCCAACTGGGTGGGGGAATGATCCCTAGTTTCGGTCTGAATAATATGTGTCTAGGATGTTATTTACAGAATCCGCCCAACACAGGGTTGTGGTTCCATCTGGTTTGACAGTAGTTTCTAAGACGTATCCTTTTGGCAGCTTGTTGGTCACTATTCTGTAGACCCCACTGGAAACAATAACCCAATGGTTATTGTTTCCAGTGGTTCCCACCAAGTGCCTCCAGCATTCCTTTTTCTTGTCTCTTTTCTTGTCTATAAGAATCTCTCAGTATATCCACCTCATTTTGTGGCCAAGATGTTCTGGCTCTTTGAAAATTTCTCATCGCCTGGTGCACCCTTCTTCTGAGTACAGTCAGTTCAGTTCAGGGGACTGCCTGCTTCCTCGATTTTTTTCCATGGGATAGACAGGTCTGCTGTTTTTGTTAAAATGTTTGTCATAGTCAGTGCTTGCTTGTCCGGGCTACAGATGCTTGATCTAGACCACTCATTTTCCTGTTTTTGCAGCTGAGCTGCTGTATGTTCTGCAAAAATCTGCCAGTTTGCCTTTTTGAGGTTATACCTTTTGATATCCAACAAGGAGTATTGGGGTGTTTGTAATTGCCTGTTTAGTTTGAAGGTGTTCGCTCTATGACCTGATGTGGTCCAGACCGACTGGACACACCAGTCTGTAATTTTATAAGCTATTGAATTGGTGGCAAGAGTAACATCAATGTCACTCTTCCACATGGTACTGCTAAAAGTTGGGAGGTTATTTGGTTTAGCACTTTAAAGGGTGAGGTGGCTATATAGTCTGAAAGTATCTGGCCGTTGTGTGTGTACCTGCTCTGTCTTCCATATGGCTATGCCATAAGGCTGATCGGCAGTTAATATCAGCACACACTATGATATTTGCAATAGTTAGCAAGTCTATGACTGCTTGTAGGTATTCAATAGCTGGATTTATATCTTCACCTGGTCTAGAATATAGTGAAATAGTGTAAAACTGTCCTACAGCACTGGTGATATGGGCACACACTGCCACTGGAGAGAGAGATTTGTGACTGTAAGGTCAGTATTTTTAACTACTATTGTTGTAGAAGGGACACCTGAGGTGTATTCTATTATTTTATAGCCCCTTGGGTATCCTCGAACCCTACCCATATGTGTGTAGGGCTCTTGGAGTACCAAAATATCTATATAATTTTATTCCAATTTGAGTTTGATCTGATCTACAACAGCTCTTGCTCTTTGAGCATTCAATTGGACAAGATTTAGAGCCATAGTCACATTTATGTTTTCAATCTGGCCCATAGTTGGTCCGAGATTGTATCAGTTTTGCCATTTTTTTTATAACAGGGGCATTTATCATCCCTAATACTATGTGCATAGTCAGTCAGCCGTGCTACTTTACAGGTAGCACATTTTGGCTGCTGATTTTTATTTTGGCAGTTCTTGTAATTGTGGCCAGTGACTGTGCAGTGGCCACAGACAGGGGAATTCTGACTGCAGTCTCTGGCAGTATGGCCATATTTATGACAGTTAAAGCACTTCTGTACAGGAAAGAATTCCCTGAATTTATGGCTGATCCAGCCAGTGTAGACTCTTTGCTATTCTTGTAGGTTTTTCCAAATTCTGGGTGACACTTCCACAATGACATTGAGAGAGTCTTTTTAGGAGAAATTCTTTGACAAACTCGTCTAGTTCCATTATATTGATAAAGTTTTTGTTGTAGAAATCCAACATAAGATCTCTTTCCAGAATTATCTCAGGGATGTCAAATATAATGATGGGGTTCCTGCCCCTTGACTTTTCTGTTTGCAGTCCTAGTTTTACTACCTCTGGTTGGTTTCAATCTTTTTAACATCCTCTTTATTTGTTACTTCAGTTAAAACTCCATTATCTTTTATTTTTCTCATGTTATTCACTTTTATTTCTTTCAAATGAGGTTTTAACTTTGTCATGACAGTATCCCTGACTGCCTCACTCTATGTTCCAAAACAGACCAGCAGTTCACTATCTGCAATCTTGTTGCAGATGTAATCCTATTTGTCTGTTTATAAAGAAACTCTTCTAGGAACAGTTTCATTTCTTTAATTTGTCTCATGGGATCCTCTATTTGATTTATAAGCTGAAATTTCTTCTCCTCCTCTGTTTTTGTTATCTGTGGCTTTAAATTATCATTCTCCTTTTGATCTGT
Organism: Mastigoproctus giganteus; assembly: GCF_048544385.1. Lineage (NCBI taxonomy): Eukaryota > Metazoa > Arthropoda > Arachnida > Uropygi > Thelyphonidae > Mastigoproctus > Mastigoproctus giganteus. The sequence continues at coordinate 120,397,073 of NC_143582.1, forward strand.
ATTTTCTAGCCCGTTTTACACTAAGGTGGCAAGTTTCTAAGTCTTCGTTTGGAATTTCTTCATCGTTTAGCACCTCTATCCCACAATCTGGCAGGTCCAAGTCAGGATCGCGATCGATATTTTTTGATTTTTCAGTTTTTTCCCTTGAGTTTTGGTTTTTGCCAGTCATTTTGCTGTTATTATAATGTTCCTTATATCCAGGGAGTAATATAAGTTATATTTTATCGTCGTGGGCCTATTAAAACCCAAGATGCAACATTTTCCTCTTTTGGTGGGAAAACAGTCACACACACTCTTATAAGAATATGTTTAATCTAAGCGAAATTCACATTTCCCCTCACAACATGTATCCAGCTATTTTAATCGACAGATTTGGAATTTTGAGGTGTTGCAATATCGAAATCGGCAATAGTAGGATCACTACCGCTAATGCTGTAACAATCGTACTGCATGTAAAAACCAACAATGGCTAAAAACAACTATAATTAACAAGTTTGCCTGAATAATACTAGTTGTTTTCACCTGTATACAACATGAAGACTCCAAGTTCCATGGTTTTTGAAGCCGGAAAATCCAAGAAATCCTCCCTGCCGCTGTCGGTGCTTATCCGCCATTCACATCAAGCGGAGCTTCTTGCTGATGATTTGAATTGGTTTTTTAAAATTTGATTCTATAAAACAGCTGATTCTACTAACCAGTAATCATTTTAATTGGCCCTACTTATTTCACTTTACAATTGTCTCCGATCTGTAATTATCATTTATAATTTTAAACGTTTTGGGGGAAGGGTAAATAAGTAAAAATGTGGCACCTTCAGCATTTTTTATCTTTGTTCTTTTTTAAATTTGTATCATGTTTTAATGTTTATTCTGGTGTATAAGATGTGCCACAATTTTACGGTGACCTTTTTTCAGATAAAAGGTGAGTGATATACACTGGAAAATATGGTATTCAGTATTCTATATGAAGCTAATACAGTTTCCATTATAAAATAATGGAAATTGTATCACCTTTTAGAGAGATAAATAGCTTAGTTATATAGCGAAAATTTCAACTTCCAAGGTCTTGGGAACGAATTACCAAAAAGCAGTGTGCTGTTGGGTTCACATTACTATAATTTCACAATACAATGGTGTCTTTGGAATGGATTAATATCGTAAAGCGGGGGTCCACTGTATTAGCTACTTAAATAATATAGTTTATTTTATTACATGTCAAGATTGCCCAGCAAATATATAGGCTCAATTTCCATTAGGTCTTTCAAAAGCTTCAGATTCTCATGCCTGATTACCACCAGTGCAATTTTAGTAGCGATAACAGTGATTCATCGTCACTGGTATCACTATTAAAATTGATATAAAATTGGCATAAAAGAATATGATCATAATCCAGACTTATGTTAATAATGTACAAATCCTGCCTAAACTATGCAATGATTATAAACTTCAAGCAATGGAAATGTTGGCTATAAAATTCTTTGAAGGTTCAAAATTCAAGATTCAAAAATTTTTAATGCATATATGCTTAATGAACTTCCCAAATATAGTCTTTCCAAGGTATATTTGCTTGTATCTATTCATAATTTGATCTCCACATACCAAAAGATTAAATTCTTGAAATTGTCATCCTTTTTTTTGAATTCATATTTCCACATGACTTTTGATGATGTTTTGCTATGCCAATGGGTTAGCCTCCTTTAAATTATATTAAAGTTTGCACTTATTTACTGTATCTAAAAAAAATTCATTTTTTAACAGTTCATGCCTTAATCATATAGTATTAATGAACATGATAAGAAGCATGCCTCTTTGGGAATTATGTAGTTTTTAATTCCAACACAATATGAATCCAAATTATAGCAATAAGATTGAAGTTAAATTAGTAAAAAAAATGTATTTTTTTTGCAATATTAATTATAATAATTGTTTGGTTATTGTATCCATAAATTAATTCTTCTATCTGCTGTCATGCAGGAGTCACAACCAGTAGATGCAAATATGAAGCTTATCTGCAAATCCAGAGAAAATCTGGATTCTATCAGTGGAGGAATTTCAAATCCTTCTGCTTCTGTGGATAATGATAAGGTATGAACTAGCCTTGGTTATACTGTGAGATTTATTATGATTCTCAAAGTGTAGTTATGAATTGTTATGGGTTTAAGAACATTTACTCTGCCTCAGAAATAACTAATATAACCCTGATGTTTGCTTTTTAATGTATCAACATAAATCAGTCATATTATTTATTAATTTCTCTAATTTGTTATTCTAATATAATTACTAAGTAACTAGGGATTAGAATGGATGAGAGCACACCAGATTACTAGTTGAGTAAGTGGGTTTTTTTCACATTGGTAATGTCATGTACATGATCGATCATTATAAATAGATATTTTATTAGAAACAATCTAATTTCATAAAATTTTTTATTTCAGCTCCTGTAAGTAAATGAATTACAGGAAATCCCTGTATAACATGGTGCTTCTACAACATGGTTCCGCTCTAACACAATTGATAAATTGTGGCACTCCTTGCACAACACAATACTTATATAGTATGGTTTCGCTCTAACACAGTTAGAGAATTGCGAGAAACCTCGCATAACATGGTTTTTTTGAGCTTTTGTGCTGAGAAAATCCTGCTATTAGGTTAGATGTAATTTTTCAACATTTCCATTCCTATAAATGCAAATGGGCCTGTGGTACTGGATTCCATGACTTAAAGAAGAAAATAATACAGTATATATCCAGTAATTAGAATTTTAAGAAAGAATGAAGCTTTCATGGCAAATGGACCCCTTCCTCAGCAAACATATACAGATTATAACAGAATATGGACATTATAGATAAAATTTCAATAGATATAAGAGCTGTGCATGCTCTGATGCGTACATGGCCACGAGATTGACACATCTACTAGATTGGTGTTCATTGTTGGTACATGGACTTGTGTGGGTTTGTTACCAGTGTTTATAAAGCTTCAAGGCTGTTGATTCCAAGATAGGGTGTAGCCTCATGCCCTTTCAGCGATTCAAGGTTTTTGAATTGCATGATATGTTCAACGATTCCAGCCAAAGGCGGTGGCGCAAGTGTCGGGATTGGTTGATCACTTCGTAATCGCGTTTAGGGTTAAGGTCATGGTGGCTTGACCAGAAATGTTCCGCGATTGCAGAGTGGTCAGTGTCACCAAGGAAAATTGATCTGTCATACTCTGCAAGACGGTCTTGAAGGCATCTCGAGCTCTCCCCTATATAGCAACTACCACAATCTTTGCAAGTTGGAGTCTGGGTGCGAGGTTAGCCTGTGCAGACATTGCTCCTTAAAGCTCTTCAAACAGAGAAGTTTTTCCTGATTTATTTTCTGCTTTATTAGTTTAAATTGTCATATTAACTTATTTTCTAGAGTAGCTTTATATTCCTAGTTACGATACTTAGTTTAAAGTTTAACTTAGACAGAGATTTTGTAGATATTACTTAGTATCGGTAACGGTATCAAATCCACGTGTCACAAACCAAATTTTTTTTTTTAACCAAATTTAGTCGATTTATTAACCAACTGTTATATCAAATTATCTTCTATAAGTAGATTATAGACCTAGTCAGGATCCTTAGTTTATTCTAAATTGAGATAGCGAGATTTGGAAGCTAATCAATACTTACGAGTCCGTAGAAATACCGTTCGTGAATTCCCGCCATTTTTACACGATAGCATAAGCTTAGTGTCGTATAGTGCATAATATAATATTGTCAACTAATCAGTAAATCTATTAATCTTGATAAACTTTATTGTCAATTAAATTGTACTTTTAACTCTATATATATATATATATATATATATATGTAACGACTTAATCTAACAAATAATTAATACATAACTATAGTGGTACACGTGATACGGAAGTTGTATAAAGGGAACTCGTAGAAAACACTAGATACCGAAAAAAATATATATATAACATAACTGTTTTGGGATATAACTTAAGGATTTAATTTTTGTTTTGAAATTTTATTGAATTAAATCGGAATCATTACTCTGACCAGAGCAGCAAAGCAAAAGGCTCAAGCTAATGGGAGTGCTGTGGTTCAGGGGAGAACTGAGGGGGGCAGTTGCCCTCTGAATCACAGTCTTTTAAAATGCACTGTTTGCTTGATGTTTGCGGAGCAGTCGGGTACGGGACATGATACTGCCAAGGGGGATGTCTTTGTGTGTGCACGATGTAAGGAGTGTAAGGAAATCAGGCGACAACTCAGTGTTGTTATGGGCCTTTATGAGAGCTTGAAGGACAGGGTGGATGCCCTCGAAGGAAATAAATTGAGGGGCCCATCAAGCTCTCAGCTGCCCACATCAACGCCAGAGCTTGCACTTGGTCATCAGGCAACACAGAAGCAGCCCCCTAGGCAGAATGCGCTGGTCCCACAGGAACTAGTAGTTGTTGGTGACTCTATTGTCAGGGAAACGGGGAACATCCTTTGTAAAAAGGATAGGTGGAATAGGACCAGGGTATGTCTGCCAGGGGCAAAGGTTGATGACGTTGTAGAGCGGATATCATCTTTTAAGGGCACAAAAGGTGATATAGTTGTACACGTTGGCACTAATGATATTAAGAGTAGGAGACCGGCGGAATTACTTAGCAAGTACAGGTCACTGTTGAAAAAAAGCCGTGAATTAGGGTTGAACTTGAAAGTGTCTGCAATTCTGCCCAGACACGATAGGAGGGAGTATATGATGAGAGCCTTGTCGATCAATTCGGCCCTGGAGGGATTGTGCAAGGCTCAAGGGGTAGAATTTTTTTCAGCCTGGACTGTACTTGTTAACAGAAGAGATTGCTTCTACAGGGATGGGATACACTTAAATAGAAAGGGTGCAAGAATTTTTGCTGATGCTGTCGAGGCAGTGTTAGGTGGGTCGGAAAACTGCTAGTTGGGGGGGATACAAGGACTAATAGATTAACAGTAGCCAGTGGCAGAGGTGGAAGTGATTCTTGCACTGCTTCTATTGAAATGAGCAGAAGTCTGAAAAACAGGATGCAGGATATTTCAGAGACTGCTGGTAGTCATTGCGGTACAAGTAAACACATGGGTTGTGTTAGGGTAGCTAAGAATAGAAACAGGTGCATGTATACCTGCGTGTACACCAATGCTAGGAGTTTGGTAAATAAATTTGATGAATTTGAGGTATTGCTCAAAACATCAAAGGCAGATATTGTTGGGATATCAGAGACGTGGTGTCACACAGATATAAGTAATGCGGAACTGGAATTTGGGGAATACAATGTGTATAGAAAGGATAGACAGGACAGGAGGGGAGGAGGGGTCATGCTATTAATTAAGAAACACATAAAGTCCAAGGAAGTGAAGCCAGTCGACATCGATGGACAGGGCAGCGTCGAGTCAGTTTGGTGTGACATAAGCATAGGGAAATCAAAATTGAGAGTAGGAGTGTGCTATAGGCCTAATGACTCTGATGAGTATAATAAGATATTGTACAGGGAAATAGAGTGGGCCAGTAAATCAGAGAGTCTTATAATGGGGGATTTTAATTTCCCAGATATTGACTGGAATTTGTGGGTTGGTCACTCGCACACTAGCAAGGCTTTTGTGGATTTATTGGATGATTGTTTTCTACATCAGCATGTTCGTGAGGCAACAAGAGGGAGCAATACTCTTGATCTGATTATCAGTAGTGATTCTTCATGCATTAAGAACCTGCAGATAAATGAACCACTAGGTGGCAGTGATCACAGTGTGTTGAAGTGGGATTTACTCAAGGAGGTAACTACCATCAGAGGTAAAGGGAAGGGTTTTTGTTTTCGTAAAGGCGACTATGATGGTCTGAGACAGTATTTAAATTCTATACAGTGGGACCAACTGATGATGTTACCAACAGCAAACTCAAAATGGGAAGCATTCAAGGAACTAATCTTGGAGGCTACCAGGCTTTACATACCAACTAAGAAATATTGTTCAAGGTTTAGGCCTAAATGGTTGTCAGATGAACTAATGAGACATGTGGCAGAGAAGAAAAATGCATGGGATACATACAAATTAATGGGTGACATGGAAGCCTATGATAGATATAAGTTGGTCTGTAACCAAGTCACAAAGGAGATTAGGCAGGCAAAGGCAGACTATGAAAAATCCTTGGCAAAGGATGCAAAGAAAAACAGAAAAGAGTTCTTTACATACTTGAACTCGAAAAGGAAAGGGATGAATCAGATTGGTCCACTGGATATTGATGGTTCAACAGTTGAGGATCCTGCTCAGGTGGCTAACAATCTAAACGAGTATTTTGCATCTACATTCACGCATGAGGAGTTATTCAGGAAGGAGAATGATGTAGGTAAAGTAAACATTGGCAGTGAGCTGGATGATTTTGTAATAACTGAGAGGAAAGTGGAGGAGAGATTGTTGAGGATAAACATAAAAAAGGCACCTGGGGTGGATGGGATCTATCCAGTTATATTAAAGGAGGCAGCAAAGGAAGTAAGCAAACCCTTAGCCATAATTATGAGAGCTTCCTTGGACTCAGGGGAGGTACCTATGGACTGGAGATGTGCAAATGTGACCCCAATTCACAAAGGAGGTTCAAAGGCTGACACAAGTAATTATAGACCTGTTAGTTTAACTTCTGTTCCAGGTAAATTAATGGAGGCACTGGTTAAAGAAGCACTGCAGGATCATCTAGACAAGAATTCAGTTATAGCTCAGACGCAGCATGGTTTTGTTAAGGGCAGGTCTTGCCTGACCAATTTGATTGGATACTATGATGTAGTCACAAAAGAACTGGATGCAGGGAATAACTTTGATATTATATATTTGGATCTTAGAAAGGCTTTTGATACTGTTGCACATGGAAGACTGCTGCACAAATTGGAGCAGTGTGGCATTGGAGGCAAATTGCTGCTATGGATAAGGGGATGGTTGAGTGGCAGAAGACAGAGAGTGGTAATCAATGGACACTGCTCAACGTGGACTAATGTTATTAGTGGAGTTCCTCAAGGTTCAGTGTTGGGTCCGTTGTTGTTTTCGGTGTTTATGAATGATATTGATGATGGGATATCAAGTTTAATGTCCAAGTTTGCAGATGATACAAAGGTTGGCAGGGTCGTTAAGGACAATACTGACGCTATGCTGCTGCAACAGGATCTGGACAGGTTGAACAGATGGGCTGAGAGGTGGCAAATGAGGTTTAACATCGACAAATGTAAAGTGCTGCATATGGGAAACAGTAACCCCAGATCAACGTATCAACTCTGCGGTACTACACTGACAGTGGTGGAGAATGAAAAGGACCTGGGGGTAATTGTGCAGGCAGATATGAAGTTCTCTGAGCAGTGCAGACGAGCTGCAAGAGTAGCTCATGGTGTCTTGTCAATGATAAAGAGGAATTTTTCTAGCAGGGATAAGGAGGTGATTATTCCCTTGTATAAGGCAATGGTAAGGCCACATCTTGAGTACTGTTTACAGGTCTGGAGGCCTCATTTCAAGAAGGATGTAGAGCTGCTGGAACGGGTACAGAGAAGGGCAACAAGATTAGTAAATGGAACAAAGGGTTGCTCTTACGAAGAAAGGCTTAAGTTTTGCAAATTACAGAGTCTGGAGACTAGGCACCGGCGAGGTGATCTGATAGAGGTGTATAAGGCTTTGAATGGTTTGAGCATGCTCAATGCCAATGGGATTCTTCATCTTTCTCAGAATAATCACCTCAGAGGGCATAAATTCAAATTGAGGAAGGACGGATGTCGGATAGATGTGCGGAAATTTGCCTTTGGCCAGCGGGTGGTTGGTTGGTGGAACCGACTTCCATCACTGGTTGTTGAAGTTGATAGCCTAAACAAATTTAAAGCTCAACTGAACAGGTATTTCGAACGAACGGAGGGGTGAAATGGGAGTGGGTTTTTTTTTTTTTTTTTTGTTTTTTTTTTGGCTGATGCTGAATAAGCTTGCTTTCTTGCATCATATGCCTCTGCTAATGCTAATGCTAATGCTAAGTTACGTGGAATATCACTCTGCTACACAAAAAAGGGGTGATTGGAGTTTTCACATTGGAAACTGGAGAACATAAGCTCCTACCAGGTAATTGTACACATTTTATGCAGTATTCCCGGAGGATTTTCGAGATCTGGTCCGACATGCCCAGATAGTTGGGAATATAGGCGGTAAGTATATTGTCATGCGTGGATGATGGCTTCGGTTGGGTCATAATCTCTTGTGCTTGTAGCAAGCACTTGTCTAATAATATAGGTTGGGTAACCACAATTGACCAGGTCAGTTTTTACTCTGGAAATCTTGGTGCGCCTAGCTTCCTCTGAGCTGGAATGGCTCCAAGTTCAGGAGAATAGAGTGCATGTGGTGCTAATGAGATGGCAAGGGCATAGCCAGATCTGTAGTTAGTAAACTGCCTGCACCACATTGGCTTATGGTATATCGAGGTTTCCAGGTGTGGGCCCACTTACTTTACTAGAACATCTAAGAATGGAAGGGACCGTCCACTTCTAGTTCTAAAGTGAACTGGATGAATAGTGATAAAGAATTGAGGTATTCTAGTAGTGCTGCCTCTGAACCACGTGGGATGATGGTGAAGATGTCATCGACGTATCTGCACCACATTGTAATAGGTACGGGCAGACTCAGGAATATCTGTTCCTCTAATTTCTCCATGGTGATGCTGGTCATGATGAGAGCTTGCTCCTTTCTGAAGAAGACTCTCGCCCTCCTACAGGACCCCAACGTTTATGAGCCTGGGACCGATCCACCTATCAATGTCTTGGGATGCCTAGAGTCAAACATCAACAAACTAGTCTACGCATGGTACAAATCTGGGAAAATTTCTGCATTGACTTGGTGGCTACTGCATTTCACGGGCTGCCAACTTCTGCAGTTTTATGGCCTACCTAAGGTTCACAAACTAGGAATTCCTCTCTGGCCTATTGTGGCCTGCTGCAACATGCCTAGGCGCCTCCGTAGCCAGGTGGGAAGGAGCAGCAGTGCGTAGCACACACGTTTCTTGATTAGACCGGGGTTCGAGCCCGTCACCACCAAATACGGAGGATGCGGAAAGGTCAGGGAATGACCACCGCATATCATGGAGCAATATGGCCTTAGTTGCTAATGCTCTTAAAAACCAAATAACAACAGCAACATGCCTACATATGAGCTGTCTTAGTTTAAGAGGTGTAAGGAGCTACCGACTCCTTACACCTCTTGTGGGAAATGCCATGCACACTGTCACCAACAGTGATGAGTTCATTTGCCTAATTAAAGAACTTTCAATCCATGCACACATTTCAAGATTATGGCATCGTTCGATGTCGTGTCTCTGTTTACATCGATTCCAGTCCAACAGGCCATTAACTGCACCAAGCGACTTCTGGAGAATGACACAAACCTTCCGAGCAGAACATTGCTATCTACAGAGGACATCTGTACTGCCCTCAACCTAGGCTTGTCAGGCAGCGTCATTACCTTCAGGGATTCCCTTTAAACAGGTACACGGTACAGCTATGGGTGCCCCTGTCAGCTCCATCGTGGCCAACATCGCCATGGAGGAATTAGAGGAACAGATATTCCTGAGCCCACCCGTACCTATTACAATGTGATGCAGATTATGATGTAGTGGATAACCACTGAACCACAGCTATGTGTGAATAAAGAGAAGAAAACAACTCAGATCAGACTGTTGTGTAATGGGTGTGGAAAAGCCACAGATGATAGATATAAGCTGGTCTATAACCAAGTCGCAAAGGAGGTTAGGCAGGCAAAGGCAGATTACAAGAAATCTTTGGCAAAGGATGCAAAGAAAAACAATAAAGAGTTCTTTACTTATGTAAACTCTAGAACAGCAGTTCCCAACCAGTGGTTCGCGAAAGTGTTCTGTGGGTTTGCACTAAAAATTCTGTAATGGCATCTGCTTAGATTTACATAGGTATATTATTGTAAACTATAAAATATAATTAATAATAAACAATAAAGTAAAATAAAATTAAATAAAAAGTAAAGAATTGCCAAAGAAAGAAACCACATCTCCCACAATTCCTTATAATTAGTTTACCATCTTATATGTTTTCCCATACTATATATATATATATATATATATATATTTTTTTTTTTTTTTTTTTCCTTCATTCTCAATGACCATTGTTATGTATGGGTCCTTTTTTTTTTTTTTTTTTTTTTTAGCACCAAGAGTACTTAGTACCGTATATGGGTTAAAGGTTGAAAAGATTAAAGAAGATACTTGTTGACATTAGACTTGAACTTCTGTACATTGTAATTTTCAGGAAATACATATGAAGGAAGGTTGTTCCAGAAAAGAGAATTTGAATGCATAAACGAGGAAGAAGAAAAGTTGGTTCTGGGAGTTTGAACTTGGACAGTAAAAGGATGTTGACTGATTTCGGCGCATGTTCAGACTGCTTTGAAAGAGAGGGCAGGAATTATAGAAGCCAATTCAGAAGAACAGTACCTGTGCAAGTACCTACAGAAAAGGCATGCAGCACAAAGTCTGTGGTGAGACAGAGTGTTAGCCGACCGGGCAAGCCGAGTGGGTAAAGTACCTGCCCGGCAACCCAAAGGTCCCGGTTTCGATTCCCGCCTCGGGCTTGGATCAAAGTACTGCAAAAACCTTGGGAGGTGCAATATGGCCACAGAAGCCGATGCGCCAACAACTACCAAATCAAAAAAAAAAAAAAAAAAAAAAGAGACAGAGTGGAAAGACTCTGTTAGAGATGAGACATAAACTAAACTAACTGCCTCTTTTGAATGGAATCTAGAAGCATGAGAGAGGTTTTGGGGGCACCGCCCCAGGTGTGGGAACAATATTCTATGGTAGGCCGGATTTGCGATTTCTACAGAGTCAACAACTGTTTGGAAGAAAGGTTACGCCGAGAGCGAAAGAGAAAACACAGTATTTTAGATGCAGAGTAAGCAATATTTGTAATATGCTTTATGCCGAGAGAGAGAGAGAGAGAGAGAGAGAGAGAGAGAGAGAGAGAGAGAGAGAGAGATTAGAAGTCAGGGTAATCCCCAAGATCTTGCCTAGAAATCGGAGCATCATCGAAGATGAGCAGAGGAATCCTTTTTGTGAGATATAGGACTGAATTTTAGAAGGAATGAAATTAAGTTCTCTTTGCCCCACTGGAGAACTACCTGGAGATCAGCATTTAAGGATTTGGCAGTGGATACTCGAGAAGTTGAAGCTGTTTGAACAGGACATGGTTTCTCAGACTGGAAGGTGGAATGATGTGCTATCCTCAGCAAAACTATGGATAGGATTTCCAGTCAATGGAAGAAGGTCATTAATATACAAGAGGAAAAGAGAGGGAGAAAGAACTGAACTTTGGGGAACACCACAATTAGTGGAGAAGTTAGAAGACAGAGAGCCATCTGCCATCACCTGCAGTGAGCGGTCAGAGAGAAAACTGGATATCCGATTACAAAGAACAGCTGGCAAACCATAGAATGTAAGCTTATTTAGAAGACCTTTATGCCAAAGATGATCAAAAGCCTTTGAAATATCAAGAGCAATGGCTTACGTTTCACCAAACTTTTCCATTTAATTTGTCCATATATGGGTAACATCAGCCAGAATACCACCAGTGGGAAGAACTGTCGGAATCCATACTGGCGATTGTTGATCAGATGAACGATTTCCAGATAGTTTAAGAGTTGGCAGTTAATTGATTTCTCTATTACTTTGGAAAGAGTAGAAGTAATCACAATGGGATGATCATTAGATGGAAGGGAATTGTCACCCTTTTTAGGAACTGGTTGGATATGAACAAATTTCCAAGCAGAAAGAAAAATACCTTTGGAATAAGAAAGCAAAAAAAAAAAAAAAAAAAAAAAACACAAAAAAAAAAGCACAAAACTGGAGTAAGTTCAGGGGCATAGGTTTTGAAATCAAGTGGAGAAATACCATCAGGACCTGGAGCTTTCGTAGCATCAGATTAATCAAAACGATCAACATCCTTTTTACAGAAAACAACAGGATTCATTAAATGGAATTACGGGAAATGGTTTGATGTGATTTACCAAGATCATCAATACATGCGTTTGAAGACATATAGGATGCTAGCAGGTTAGCTTTATCTTTGGCTGATGTGACAACAGAACCATCTGGTTTTCACAGAGGCGAGAACAGAGATTGGCAAAAATTGCGGCCAATAGCTTTGGCAAGAGATCACAATGCTCGGCTACCATTTGGATAAGAAGAAAGTTTTCTACGCTTAGCCTGCTCGAAATCTAGTTTGGACTGATTAATAACTGCTTTACAAAGTATAAATAATACTTAATAATAATTTTTATTATTGCGCAATGTCACTTATAAAAACGTAATACTGGAAATATTTTATAATAAAGATTCAGAGCTATTATACGATTTCAGAGAATATATGCTTAGAGGTTTGTGATAAAAATATTACGTTGAAAGGGGATTCGCGAGTCAAAAAAGCTTGGGAACCGCTGCTCTAGAAGGAAGCGGATGAATCATATTGGTCCACTGGATATCAATGGTTCAAATGTTGATGATCCTGCTCGGGTAGCTAACAAACTAAATGAGTATTTTGCATCTACATTCACATATGAGAAATTATTCAGGGAGGGAAATGCCAGAGGTGAATTAAACTCTGGCAATGAGCTAGATGATTTTGTAATAACTGAGAGAAAAGTGGAGGAGAAATTGTTGAAGATAAACATAAGAAAGGCACCTGGTGTGGATGGGATCTATCCAGTTATATTAAAGGAGGCAGCAAAGGAAGTAAGCAAACCCTTAATATAATTATGAGAGCTTCCTTGGACTCAGGGGAGGTACCCATGGACTGGAGATGTGCGAATGTGACCCTAATTCAAAAAGAAGGATCAAAGGGCAACAAAAGTAATTGTTTGTTTGTTATTTAGTTTTTAGGAGCATTAGCAACTAAGGCCATATTGCTCCGGGGATATGCGGTGGTCATTCCCTGACCTCTCCGTATCCTCTGTATTTGGTGATCACTGGCTCGAACCCCAATCTAATCAAGAAGTGTGTGCTACGCACTGCTGCTTCTGCCCACCTGGCTATGGAGGTGCCACAAAAGTAATTACAGACCTGTTAGTTTAACTTCTGTTCCAGGGAAATTAATGGAGGCACTGGTTAAAGAAGCACTGCAGGATCATCTATACAAGACTTCAGTTATAGCTTGGGCACAGCATGGATTTGTTAGGGGGAATTCTTGTCAGACCAATTTGATTGGATACTATGATGTGGTCACAAAGGAACTGGACACAAAATATAATTTTGATATCATATATTTGGATCTTAGAAAGGCTTCTGCACAAATTGGAGCAGTGTGGCATTGGAGGCAAATTTCTGCTATGGGTAAAGGGATGGTTGAGTTTGAGAAGACAGAGTGCTAATCAATGGAGACTGCTATTCGTGAACTAATGTTATTAGTGGAGTTACTCAGGGTTCAGTGTTGGGTCCATGGTTGTTTTTTTGTATTTATTAATGATATTGATGATGGTATATCAGGCTTAATGTCCAAGTTTGCAGACAATACGAAGGTTGGCAAGGTTGTTAATGACACTGACGCAACAGGATCTAGAAAAGTTGAGCAGATGGGCTGAGAGGTGGCAACTGAAGTTTAACATTGAAAAATGTAAAGTACTGCATATAGGAAGCAGTAACCAGGAATTTGTCTGACAGCGATAGAGAAAGAAAGGGACCTGGGGGCAATCATGTAGGCAGATATGAAGTTTTCTGAGCAGTGCAGATGGTCTGCAAGAGTAGCTCAAGGTGTCTTCTCAGTGATATACAGGAATTTGTCTAGCAGGGATAAGGAGGTGATTATCTCCTTGTATAAGGCAATGGTCAGACCACACCTTGAGTACTGTATACAGGTCTGGGGGCCTCATTTTAGGAAGTTTGTAGAGCTGCTGGAGTGTGTGCAGGGAAGGGCATCAAGATTAATGAATGGAACAAAAGGTTGCTCTTATGAAGAAAGGCTTAAGTTTTGCAAATTACAGTGTCTGGAGACTAGGCACCTGCAAGGTGATCTGATTGAGGTGTATAAAGCTTTGAATGGTTTAAGCATGCTCAGTGCTAATGGGATTCTTCATCTTGCTCAGAATAATCACCTGAGAGGGCATAAATTCAAATTGAGAAAAGACAGTTGTAGGATAGATGTGTGGAAGTTTGCCTTTAGACAGCGTGTGGTTGATTGTTGGAAGAAACTTACATCTGTCATTGTAGAAGTTGATAGCTTAAATAGATTCAAGGCAGAACCAGGCAAACATATGGAGCATGTGGATGGGTCAAATTAGAAGGGTTTTTTTTTTTTTTTTTTTTTTTTTTTTTGGCTGATGCTATATAAGCTTGCTTTCTTGCATCATGTGCCCTTACTAATGCTAATGCTAGATAACCTCACAGATTTTGCTGATGAACTGAATAAGTACTTCACCTTGATCTTCACGAAAGAGTCTTCATATTGAGAGAGACTTTGTGAGTGAGGCTGAGAAATATGAAATTGATGGTATTTAAATTACAGTTGAGTATTTATTAAAAAAACTTTTCAAACCTAAAGGAAAGGCTCCTGTAGTTGATGGTACATACCCATTAATTTTGTGGGAAGTAGTGAGAGAGTGCATTGAACCATAAAGGTTAATTATGAGGTATCATTGGACTAAGGAAATATTACTTTGGACTGGAGAAGTGCCAGTTTATTACTCCTGAATAAAGACATTTCTAAGAATGAAATAAATAATTACAGACTGATCAGTCTAAGTTGTAGGGAAAATAATAGATGCTGTAATCAGGAGCATCAGGAATACAGGAATGTTTGAACAGATGCAATACAGGAACGTTTAAACAGAAATGAAATTCCAAGGAATAAGAATCTTTTCCCACTCAACAAAACACAACATGGTTTTGTTGTGGGGGAAAATCATGTTTAACTAACCCGCTTAGCAATTTTGACACAGTCATTCATGACTGGATGTAAGAAATAATTTCAACATTGTTTATTTGGATTTTAGCAATGCTTTTGACTCATTCTTCTGTTCCATGGAGAATGATGGAGTCACTGGTTAAAGAAGTAATGCAGGACCATTGTTAACCAGCAGTCTTGTCTGATTAGTGTGATGGAATACCAGGATGCAGTTGTTGTTGTTATCGAAGTTTCTGGTGCAAGGGCTACATAAGCCATATTGCACCTACCAAAGTATGTGAGGTTACATGTGATAACTGCTCTCTGAGCAATTAGAATCACTCATACATTTAATTCATTTAAGGTAGGAGGAAAATTCTGAGAATTTTGCGTCATTGCCTATGATGCTGCTGACTGACAAAGGTTCTTTTAGTTTTGAGAGGGAGCTGAAAATAGACTTTCAGGCACTGTTGAACAAGCTACATTTAATGAGGATGTACTTTACTGATAGCAGTTGCAAGCAGTACATATAATAAGGTGGATCATTTCCTGTATGCAGAAACAGATGAGTGAAGTGAGGTGAGTATGGTGTATTCGGGTTCTGGCTAGGATTAATACCTCTTTCTATTTTTGCAGAGGCTAGAAGTCGACAATTGTGGTTCAGGTGTCAGTTGAAATAGCTTGTTGTATGTTTGCTTTTTTCTACAAAAGTGTCCATTGTTACATACACATTTTCTGTATGTTGTATTTATAATCAGAACATGGGATGAGATCATTAGTTGAGGCTGTGCTGGAGGTTTTGCATCATCATCAATGCACTCATTTCCTGGAATACCACTGTGACCTGGGATCCAAGAGAAGACAACAGTTTGTTGATGCTTATGAAGACGAATCAGCACATTTCTTATTAGCTTTAACAAAGGATTGTAAGAAGAGTTGCTTTGGAGAGGCTAAGAGAGCACTCTTGGAATCTGTGTATACTATACTTTTATTGATTGAAAAGAGTGTAATATTTTCTAGAGCAAGCTTAATGGCATGGAGCTCAGCAATATAACTGCTGCATTCAGCTGGAAGTGGAATAGAAACAGTTGTATTAGGGAAGACAGCAGCTGCACCCACTTTGTCGCCAGACTTTTAACTGTCAGTATAAATCTTAGAAAAGTGGGAATAATTTTGTGTATGAAAAGGTATAGCTTTGGATGTTAATATCTGCTATAGCTACACCTTTTATTGTTCAAAGTAATTAACACAATTAACCCCATTGTTAAAAGTAATTAACACAAGGAGTGAAATTAATCCATGGGGGATCTGGATCTTTTAAATCTCTGATGATATTATGAAAGTAAACATTACAGCAATCCGATAGGTTCTATAATCTGATACCACTAGGTCGGATTGTTCTTGGTTTGTTTCCATAGTGGGTTGTCCACTACGGATCATACAGTAGCGGCCAAATTGAATGAGTGGGGAAGCTTTTAATTTTTGCTGAGTAGTTTAGAAGTAACACCTTTCTTCTGACACTGAGTGGAGGTCTGTGAGCCTCACCATACAGACTTTGAACTGCGGATGTTCTGTATGCACCTAGGGAAATCCTAAGAGCAGAATGTTGGATGGGAGCAAGACGTGCTAAGGTACTCTCCCTAGCAGAGTCATAAACAGGTGCTCCATAGTCTAGCTGAAATCTAATTAGGGACCTATACAGGGTGTCTCAAAAATATTGGTACAAATGTTTAGGGGAGGTGGGCAACATCTAAAGGAATGTGAATCGCATAGGAACCCATAACCGGAAACGGCACAGGAAAGTAGTAGCAGAGGCACAAGAAGCAGAAATGACACAAGACAGTAATTAGTGGAAAACATTTATTTGACATAATGTTAACAATGGAGTACGAGATGGATGCGTTTCATGATGCTACAACAGATGGTCGAAGGTTCCACCATGAGACGTGATGCATGCGTGACACCAATGCAGCATGGATTGGTGGACATGGTCGAATACACCTGGAGTTTCTTTGACAGTAGCAGCAGCGCAGGCGAGTCTCGCCACGAGATCCATTTCCGTCTCCACAGGCGATTCATACACGATAGATTTGAGGGCCCCCCCACAGAAAGAAATCAAGGCTCTATAAATCAGGTGAGCGTGGGAGCCAGGCAACGGGTCCACCACAGCCAATCCATCAACGCCCAAAACACCTGTTCAAATGGTCACAAACACACCTTCCATAATGGGCAGGCGCCCTGTCATGTTGAAACCAAATGTTGCGTCTGACCTTTGCCAGAACATCGTCAAGTAACCCTGGTAGAACTTGTTCAAGAAAGATCCGATATTTAGCGGAGTTCGTGTGGGATGGTAACAGGTATGGGCCGACTAAGCAGTTACCGACCATACCTGCCCACACATTTATTGCGAAGCGATGTTGTGCCGCATGGGGGCCCTCTGCTAATCCATACACTAGGTGCATGTCTGCCAGCTCACAGTTCGTATATCGATGCATGCTCTTCATGCGGCAACTACTGCTTGCATGAGTAAACCAGAAATTTTCCCTCTCGCAAACTGATGAACAGCGCCGTGTACCGACTTACTGTGACGTTTCCGGTTATGGGTTCCTATGCGACTCACATTCCTTTAGATGTTACCTACCTCCCCTAAACGTTTGTACCAATATTTTTGAGACACCCTCTATAAGTAGAGCAGAGTATAACGATCTGCACCCCACAGTGTACTAGAGATGACACGGAGTACAGGTCGACCATCACTGATCTGGCCACCGCTAATTCGGACATAATTTCCGCGAACATAATTTCAAATTTCCCAGGTCTACTGTTTTGGTGATGTTGGTTGCAGCATCAGCTGTTGGTGTGAACTCGTACAACACTGGCAAGGCATTCCCACTTGTTAATAAATGCATTCCCTCTGCATTTATTATTAAAACCTGCTCACATTTAGCCCCAGCCATGGTTCCAATGCATAAAGTGCCTCTTGTGGTGTAGAGTACAAACACCGTACATTGTACATAACAGATAAAGTTGAACTTCTGAAAAAATGCGACAGCGGTGTGTCTGTGAGAAGTTTAACTCTGCTTAATTGTAAATTCCAGCAATTTTTCTCAGTTTCTCTTATTTTAGTAATTTTCTTTTCACCATTCCTTTATAGATTTTTTTTTTTTTTTTTTTCACAACACACGTGTATAAACTTGCAGAAAAACACAACACAATATGATGGATAATACAGTGTGCTAATGAACTTGTTTTCACAGAATCTCTAACAATACTGACAAACTTATTGCAATGTTTGAGAGTTTATTTTATCGCAATTAGTTTTATTGCACTGCGTGTGCAATAAACTAATTACAAACGACCTTCATATGTATGCCGTAATAGCATCACACGTATGCTGCCGACACAGCTTCTCAAGAAATAAAGTAACCTACTGCAGCTGATAGTATCTGCATTGTGATATACTTGGCGACACTATCAATAGGAGAAGACTCAATGGTATGATCATCAAGGGAGACATGGATGGTATATTTTGTCCAGTCTGCTTTGGAAAATTTCCATTTTCTGTGTGTTTCTGTTTTTTTGGAATGGGTAATTTGAATTCTGCATATCAATGGATAGTGATCGCTGTTCAGAGAATTTTCATGCACTGCCCACTCAACAGTTGGGAAGAGGATAGGAGAGCAGATTTAGAGATCTATTGCAGTAGTTTATTCAGTAGAAAAATGGATGTAAGTGGGCAAGCAATATTTAGTAGTGTCTGTCTAGTAGCATTTCAATGAAATCTCTGTGCCTATATGAGACGGGAGAATCCCATAATGGATGGGGCCCATCGAAGTTTCCTAATAAGCATACTGGTGTCAGTAATTGCAAAACACTGTTTTCCAGTTCACAAATCATACATGGCTGACTGGGTAGAAGTAATATTGAAACAAGCGTTAAAGCATGATATGATTGCTTCTAAGGAGGTTTGGAGAGAAATTCGCTTACAAGAAACTTTTGAGTCTATGAGTGTGGCTACTCCTCCATGAGCACTGTTTGAAAGGGACCTGTCTTGCCAAAACAGAGTACAGTATTTAACTGAAGCAGATACTTGAGGTGTTAGATTTGTCTCTTGTAGGCAGTTTCTGACCAGATGATACCAAATGATTAACTCATTGATGTCATCTGTGTTGCTGCGAATGCCTCTGCAATTCCATTGGACTATGTTGTTCGTTGTTTAGGTTCAGAATTAGAGTCAGAATCTGTTTTTTAGTGGTAGACTGTAATGGTCAATTTTTATTTTGTCCATTTTTTAGAAGAATGGACCATGTCATCTTCCACATGAAGATCTAGAATGGGTTCATCATAAGTATTATTCTCTGCAACATGCATGGTTGTGGTATCAGATAATTTCTTTCTTGTAACATAACAAGGACTGGGGGGATACAAGGACTAATAGATTAACAGTAGCCACTGGCAGAGGTGAAAGTGATTCTTGCACTGCTTCTATTGGAATGAGCCGCAGCCTGGAAAATAAGATGCAGGATATTTCAGAGACTGCTGGGAATCATTGGGGTACAAGTAAACACATGGGTTGTGTTAGGGTAGCTAAGAAAAAGAACAGGTGCATGTATACTTGTGTGTACACCAATGCTAGGAGTTTAGTAAATAAATTTGATGAATTTGAGGTATTGCTCAAAACATCAAAGGCAGATATTGTGGGGATTTCAGAGACGTGGTGTCACACAGATATAAGAAATGCAGAACTGGAATTTGGGGAGTACAATGTCTACAGAAAGGATAGACAGGATAGGAAGGGAGGAGGGGTTATGCTATTAGTTAAAAAACACATAAAATCCAAGGAAGTGAAGCCAGTCGACATCGCTGGACAGTGCAGTGTCGAGTCAGTTTGGTGTGACATAAGCATTGGGAGATCAAAATTGAGAGTAGGAGTGTGCTATAGGCCTAATGACTCTGATGAGTATAATAAGAAACTGTTCGGAGAAATAGAGTGGGCCAGTAAATCAGAGAGTCTTATAATGGGGGATTTTAATTTCCCAGATATTGACTGGAATTTGGGGGCTGGTCACTCACACAGTAGCAAGGCTTTTGTGGATTTATTGGATGATTGTTTTCTACATCAGCATGTTCGGGAGGCAACTAGAGGGAGTAATACTCTTGATTTGATTATCAGTAGTGATTCTTCATGCATTAAGAATCTGCACATAAATGAACCACTTGGTGGCAGTGATCACAGTGTGCTGAAGTGGGAGTTACTCAAAGAGGTAACTACCATTAGGGGTAAAGGGAAGGGGTATTGCTTTCGTAAAGGCGACTACAATGGACTGAGACAGTATTTAAATTCTATACAGTGGGATCAACTGATGATATTGCCAACAGCAAATTCAAAATGGGAAGCATTCAAAGAACTTATCGTGGAAGCTACTAGGCTTTACATACCAACTAAGAAATATTGTTCAAGGTTTAGGCCTAAATGGTTGTCAGATGAACTAATGAGGCATATGGCAGAGAAGAAAAATGCATGGGATACATACAAATTAACACGTGACACGGACGCCTATGATAGATACAAGTTGATCTGTAACCAAGTTACAAAGGAGGTTAGGCAGGCGAAGGCAGATTACGAGAGATCCTTGGCAAGGGATGCGAAGAAAAACAGCAAAGAGTTCTTTACTTATGTAAACTCTAGAAGGAAGGGGATGAATCAGATTGGTCCACTTGAGATCGATGGGTCAACTGTTGATGACCCTGCTCGGGTAGCTAACAAACTAAATGAATATTTTGCATCGACATTCACACATGAGGAGTTATTCAGCGAGGGGAATGCCAGAGGTGTATTCAACTCTAGCAGTAAGCTAGAGAATCTTGTAATAACTGAGAGCAAAGTGGAGGAGAAATTGTTGAAGATAAACACAAGAAAGGCACCTGGGGTGGATGGGATCTATCCAGTTATATTAAAGGAGGCAGCAAAGGAGGTAAGCAAACCCTTAGCCATAATTATGAGAGCTTCCTTGGACTCAGGGGAGGTACCCATTGACTGGAGATGTGCAAATGTGACCCCAATTCACAAAGGGGGATCAAAGGCTGACACAAGTAATTATAGACCTGTGAGTTTAACTTCTGTTCCCGGAAAATTAATGGAGGCACTGGTGAAAGAAGCACTGCAGGATCATCTAGACAAGACTTCAGTTATAGCTAGGACACAGCATGGTTTTGTTAAGGGGAAGTCTTGCCTGACCAATTTGATTGGATACTATGATGCAGTCACAAAAGAACTGGATGCAGGGAATAACTTTGATATTATATACTTGGATCTTAGAAAGGCTTTTGATACTGTTGCACATGGAAGACTGCTGCACAAATTGGAGCAGTGTGGCATTGGAGGCAAGTTGCTGCTATGGATAAAGGGGTGGTTGAGGGGGAGAAGACAGAGAGTGGTAATCAATGGACACTGCTCATCGTGGACTAATGTTATTAGTGGAGTCCCTCAGGGTTCAGTATTGGGGCCTTTATTGTTTTCTGTATTTATAAATGATATTGATGATGGTATATCAGGCTTAATGTCCAAGTTTGCAGACGATACGAAGGTTGGCAGGGTTGTCAAGGACACTACTGACACTATGCTGCTGCAACAGGATTTGGAAAGGTTGAGCAGATGGGCTTCGAGGTGGCAAATGAAGTTTAACATTGACAAATGTAAAGTACTACATATGGGAAACAGCAACCCCAGAGCAACGTATCAAATCTGTGGTACTACACTGACAGTGGTAGAGAATGAAAGGGACCTGGGGGTGGTGGTGCAGGCAGATATGAAGTTCTCTGAGCAGTGCAGACGAGCTGCAAGAGTAGCTCATGGTGTATTGTCAATGATATATAGGAATTTTTCTAGCAGGGATAAGGAGGTGATTATTCCCTTGTATAAGGCAATGGTCAGGCCACACCTAGAGTACTGTATACAGGCCTGGAGGCCTCATTTCAGGAAGGATGTAGAGCTGCTGGAACGAGTACAGAGAAGGGCAACTAGATTGGTGAATGGGACAAAGGGGTTCTCTTACGAAGAAAGGCTTAAGTTTTGCAAATTACAGTGTCTGGAAACTAGGCACCAGCGGGGTGATCTGATAGAGGTGTACAAAGCCTTGAATGGTTTGAGCATGCTCAATGCTGATGGGATTCTTCCTCTAGCTCAGAAAAATCACCTGAGAGGGCATAAATTCAAATTGAGGAAAGACAGATGTAGGATAGATGTGCGGAAATTTGCCTTTAGCCAGCGGGTGGTTGGTGGGTGGAACAGACTTCCATCCCTTGTCGTGGAAGTTGATAGCCTAAATAAGTTTAAGGCTCAGCTGGACAGGTATTTCGAACGAACAGAGGGGTGAAGTGGAAGTGGTTATTTTTATTTATTTATGTTACTTTTTTTTTTTTTTTTTTTTTTTTTTTGGCTGATGCTGCATAAGCTTGCTTTCTTGCATCAAATGCCTCTACTAATGCTAATGCTAATGCTAAATGATTAACTCATTGATGTCATCTGTGTTGCTGCGAATGCCTCTGCAATTCCATTGGACTATGTTGTTCGTTGTTTAGGTTCAGAATCCATCCCTTGTCGTGGAAGTTGATAGCCTAAATAAGTTTAAGGCTCAGCTGGACAGGTATTTCGAACGAACAGAGGGGTGAAGTGGAAGTGGTTATTTTTATTTATTTATGTTACTTTTTTTTTTTTTTTTTTTTTTTTTTTGGCTGATGCTGCATAAGCTTGCTTTCTTGCATCAAATGCCTCTACTAATGCTAATGCTAATGCTAAATGATTAACTCATTGATGTCATCTGTGTTGCTGCGAATGCCTCTGCAATTCCATTGGACTATGTTGTTCGTTGTTTAGGTTCAGAATTAGAGTCAGAATCTGTTTTTTAGTGATAGACTGTAATGGTCAATTTTTATTTTGTCCATTTTTTAGAAGAATGGACCATGTCATCTTCCACATGAAGATCTAGAATGGGTTCATCATAAGTATTATTCTCTGCAACATGCATGGTTGTGGTATCAGATAATTTCTTTCTTGTAACATAATCTGAATTTTCCGTTTGAACTGGCATAATTGGAGTTGATTGAGTGGTAGGTGGTATCGAGATTGGTGTATTATTCGTCCTATCTACAGTTTGTTGTTTTGTGGATTGTGATGCAGATGATAAGAGTGATCAAGCCCCTTTGGAAATTGGATGAACATTTGAGTGAACTGATGCATCTGAGTTGAAACTGTATGGTATCTTTAGAATGCTTCAACATATATACATTTAGGCATGCATATATATATATTAGTCAAAACTAGTTTTAGCCTGGAAAGCCTATATAAAATTATAATAATGAAAAATGGAAATAAAAAATGAAAATAACAATAAAAAATGATAATAAACAATGAAAATAACATTCTTTCACTTGATCATCAGTCTGCTACTTCTTCAAGGTCTTTGAGCCAACCAATAGCCAGACTAAAAGAATGTCTCATACCTACCTGTTTCTGTTGTCCCCATTCCAGTTTTGCCTGATTTTAATTTTTAATTTTTAGGTGATTGTATAGAAATTAATAGAAATTAAATGAGAAGTGCTAATAAATGAGAAAAGATAAGTGTTCAATTTAAATTTTGTAAAAATAGTGTCAGAATCAGTAAGCTGGGATAGGCGACACAAAGCCCAACGGATATGTATCAGATTAAATGAGAATAGGTTCTTACTTCCTTCTTGTGCTGTGGTGATCAGACTGAAAAAGAGATCAATTCTCGCCTTCTGGTTGTTTTATGTGTGCTGATTGATAGCGCGCAGTCACGCTTTTCATTGACTGTGGCATGATGGTGAAATTGATCTAGGCAATATTCCCTATGTCAATGCGTATGTTCTGATAGCCTTGAGAGGGTTTTTGGATGTTTATTTGAGTTAGTGGGGGGGGGTTGCCTCTGATGGTGGAAGGAACCTATATGAATGAAATGATGTGTTTATGCTAGTACAAGAAGTGTTAGTATGGTTAAATACAAGAAGTGTTAGTATGATTAAATACAAGAAGTATGTTAATGAAAAAGTGTGTTAATGAAAATATATAGGAAATGCTATCCCCTGGACAAGGGCCGGTTTAGCTTTTCTAAGGCATAACGACCCGTGTATATCCGAGGGGATAACTATATACATATAGTTACCACCAACCAAATACCTGCTAGCTAAAGGCAAATTGCAGCACATCTATCCTACATCTGCTGTCTTTCCTCAATTTGAATTTATGCCCTCTCAGGTGATTATTCTGAGCAAGAGGAAGAATCCCATCGGCATTGAGCATGCTCAAGCCATTCAAGGCCTAGATCTGGTACACTTTCTATACATTTTTTGTATATAAAAAGAAGACAATGTACCTAGTGACTGATTTGTTAGCGAATACAGTATAAGGAAAGATGGATATTCCATTTGAGGTACATCTGTTTTCATCCTCTTCCATTGAATTGTCACAATTGCTTTGTTGCAAATCCACAGGAAAAAGATTTGCAGTCTTGAGAGGAGGGAAATTTTCATTTTCCATGATTTCTCCTTTTAGCCCTGGAAGGATAACTTTTCCTTCCAGGTTTCCGGCCCAGCGCCGGAAGGCAGGAGCAGTGACACGGGGTGACCAAGCAGCTGTTAGTTGTGTTAGTGAGAGAAGAAAAGAAACAGAAAGGTGTCTTTCCTTTCTGGGCCTTTGCTTACTTCCTGTAATGCAAAAGAGATACTCTAATAGAAAATGAGGAAAATGGTATTCAGAACAAAAAATAATCTGTACATATATATATGCCATATACAGATTATATATATATGGCAAATGCTCTTTAGAAAGATTGTTTTAATGAATGCACTGAAATTTCTTGGCACCCAGGCCCCAGGCCCCAGGGTGCAGTATCCAAGGAACTGGATGCAGAAAATGATGAGATCATATATTTAGATTTCAGAAAAGCTTTTGATACCATTGCACATTAAAGACTGCTGTACAAATTGGAGCAGTGTAGCATTAAGGGCAAATTACTGTTATGGATAAAGGGATGGTTGAGCGAGAAAAAAACAGTGGTTATCAATGGGCACTGCTCTTCTTGGAATAATGTTATTAATGATCCCCAAGAATTCAGTGATAGGTCCATTGTTGTTCTCTGTATGTTTAAGTTTGCAGATGATGCAAAGGTTGTCAGAGTGGTTAATGGCAGGAACCTGGTATACTATTGTAACAATATCTAGACAAAGTAGGCAGATGAGCTGAGAAATGGCAGTTGAAGTTTAACTTTGAGAAGTTAAAAGTTTCGCATATGGGTAGCAGTAATCTCAGATTAATATACCAACTGTGTTGGTACCTTGTTCATGGTTAGTGGAGAATGAGAAGGGGTGGGTGGAGTGGGGGTAATTGTGCAGTCAGATATGAAGTTCTGTGAGTAGTGCAGACAGGTTGCCTGGGATTTTGTCAGTGATATGCTGCAGTTTTGCTGGCAGAGATAAGGAGGCGATTATCCCTTTGTATAAGATATTGGTTTGCTCCATTTTAATTACTGCATAAAGTTTTGAAAGCCTCAGTTTAGGGTGGGAACAGGTGCAGAGAAGAGCAGCGAGATTAGTGTAAGAGAATAAAGGAGTGCTCTTACCAGGAAAGTTTTTTGTTTTTGCAAATTGCAATGTCTGGAGACTAGGCACTTGCAAGGAGTTCTGATTGAGGATCTCAGTGGGATCTCAGCCCAAATGATGCAAGAAAACAGGTTTAAATATCATCAGCAAAAAAAAAAAAAAAAAAAAATACTGGTTAGTCTTTACAATCTGGTACCCCTTTAGTGAATTTTTTGAGGAGGCGGCCATCAAGCACTTGTAGACAAGTTTTGCTTCTCCCACTGCTTGCATTGAATGAATGCTGTCACGTGACCCATTCCATCCAACCAAAAAACCCACTACACACTTCTACAAAAAAAATACATGCTTATGCAGCCATTGGGTAGTTGACTGTTGGAACAAACTTTAATGTGGTGTTGTAGGGCTGGACAGTTTCAATAAATTCAAGAAAGAAGGAGACAACTATTAAAAAGGAAGGGACAAGTGATAGTTAGTGGATGATTTTTTTTTTTTTTTTTTTTGGCTAATGCTGCTAATGTATCAGCTTGCTTTCTTACATTATTTGCCTATACTGATACTACCATGTGTTGTGGAAGTAGATAGTTTGAATAAATTAAGGAAAGAATTAGATATATTAATAGATCAGTGGGGTAGTTTGCTTTTTTTTTCTTTTTCTTTCTTTTTGCTATTGCTGTATGATAAGGTGACCATTTTTTTTCTTGGGGTTTTTGGGGACACATGACTTTTTTTTTTTTTTTTAAAGGGCCCATCCCCTATTCCTGGTAGAGGATGTCCTTTGATGGGCTATATACGTGCCCTTGGTGGGATCTCAGCCCATTATGCCGCAGACCGGCATTGACTGCCATAGAATAGTCACCCCTCCAACTACTGACCATGCCTGACAATGCTTAACCTCAGCAATCAGAGCGGTGCACTCTAACACAAGCAGCCATCGCATGGCCTGACGTGGGACCTTAAATAATATTCTATAGTAATAATAATCATTTTATTTGAACATTTGAAAACCCGTTTTACATAAACGTTTGCATTGTACTAATTGTTTGCAGTATGTTTGCAGCAGTGCAGTATATTTGTCCGAATTTTTTTCAATATAGCAGGGTTTGCTGATATTTTCACACTAAAGGCCTTGCACAATAAACCCATGTTTATTTTTACAACTATGATAGCTTGCATTGTTTCCACTGAAAGTGGAAACACTGTGATTTTTCATCGCTCCAAATGTAATTCATGCAAGAAAACACTCTTTCAACAAAAGCATTGCTTCCAGGGAGGCACATCACAAGACTAACAACTTTCTTCATGTTAGCATGCAGCACATTATTTTCTTTCATATGAAGAAGAGCTTTGCACCATGTTTTAGCAAGGGCCGTAGAATTGAATCATTCATTGTCTCTTTCCAATAAATATGTTTGCAAGTAAGTGAATTCATCAAAAAGCTCATTGCAATTGATATTTAGTATTTGACACTCTGACAACAATAGATCAATTGCCATATTAAAATTTTCTCTCAGAGGAACTTGATTCAGAAGAAAGCAGCTTAAATTCGATAAATCTTTGTTGTTTTTGTTCCGAGCTTTTAAATAAGATAAAGCCGTATCATAATTTTTTTGATGTTTTAAAATAAGATTCCAATGTCATTTTGCCATCATCCACTAAATCTATTAATTGTTTCTTCACCATGTGTGGAATAAAATTTTCATCTTGTCATGTCTCCAGTTTTGACCATAGATTTTTTTTTTACAACTAATGCTGATTATGTAGCACACTATCATTGCCTTCAAGCATCTTGATTGTATCACGAAAAAGAGAAGCTTGGGAATGAGCAAAGTTAATCCACAGTTCTGTGTCACTTCTATCAAAAAATTGTTTCAGCACTTTTGGACATTGGTTTTCTGACATAAAAAAGGACTTCAGTGCCGGGTAAAGTTTAAGTATCCTTTCTAAGGCTGGAAGTAATGACAACCACCTCACATTAGCATAACCCAATATTTGTTTGTATTCCTGTCCAACGAAATCACAAAAATCTTTTAAGTATTCTACATGAACCGTGTATATATGGAAATACCCAAATATTTTCGTAACAAGTACTTCAATATCAATGGCCATTGAATCAAAAGCTGCCTTAGCACAATTATGTACAATATGTGCATTACAGCCAAGACCAAGTATGTTTCTGTTTAACTAGGTTTTTAGTTTAGTTATAACATTTTCTTTGCCTCTTCTTAGTAAACCTCCAAAGTTTGTTTGTGTTATCGGTTGAAAGTCCGATTACCTTATTATCCAACTCATAAGATGCATTTGTTTTCATGATTTCTGAAGAAATAATGTCAGTTGTTTCATCTGATATTTCAACAAAAGTTAAGACTTTATTATTTATCGGAGCATGCATGCTGTATCCATCAAAATAACGTACAGTAATTGGTAGTAACTTTAAGTATTTGTGATTCGAAGTATTGCAAGAAAAGGTGACAAAATCAGCATTTTTAAGTTCATTTTTCATTTCTTCCAGTGACCAAGGGTAAAATACATTTTTTACAATTGCTTCGCACTCCATTCTTGAACATGAAAACTTTTTGTCTGAAAATTTCTTTTGTAAACTCGTTGTGCAGTCCATGCTTTGAAAACTTTGATTGTGTCGAATGGTATGATAGGCGTAAGTACCACCTTCATGAATAGCTAAATCGTATTCAGATTTTGATGGCTCGAGTTTGCGATAATAGTTACTAAATCCTTCCAGACTGAGATTTTGCTTCCAATGCAGTTTTGTGTTTTCATGTGGTCTGTTATGGAAGATTTTCCACCACTGGCTATAGAAAATGTCGAATTGCACATAGTGCACTGTACTGAAGTGCTTTCATTGTTACCTGCACGAATAAATGAAAATTGGGCTTGTAATGATTCGCTGAAGTGAGCCTTTCGCTTTTTTGAACTCATAATTCTAAAATAACAAGTACGTAATTAATTTAAAATTTAAACATACAAAGCAACTTACAGTTTTAATCTTATATAACTTTTTTATTTAATAAACAGTAAACACACATAGTAAATAGAAAGACAAGTGTGAAACGCTACAGAAATACTCCTACGAAAAACCAGCCATCAAACCACTTTGATATCTTGTTCATCACTGATTGCCAGAATTGTACAAAGATGTTTGGCCCAGCCCAAACATTTGGCAGACAGCTCGAACATTTGGCCCTGGTCTGAGCCAAATGTTTGAGTTGAGACCTCGGGGATTCCCAGTACATTTACTCTGTTGCCAGATTAGCAGAATTTTAATAGCAAAATCGTAGCTCCGGTCTCATATTCATTATTTTATAACTTTAAGGAAGAAATACAGAATTGGGGACAAAAATAAGCCGGGACACAAGTCTTGTTTTGGGGACTGTCCCCAAAAATTGGGGACAAATGGTCACCTTACTGTATAAGCCTGCTTCATTACATCATGTGGCACTTTATGAGAGGATACTGTATAAACTGGAACATCTTTGTATAATTCTTTGCCATAACTGCTTGTGTGTCAAGTTTTTTTTTTTTTTTTTTTTTTGCTGCAAGATTCTGGCAATTTGACTCATTTAGTGAGGATTAGATAAGCATGAAATATTTCTATGGCATTATAATATATTTTCTTCATATTAAATTTTTGTCTGATTCCAATTAGTATTTATATGATGAAACTGTTTCAGGCCAAAAACTTTTTGGTAGAAACAGATTAACAATTTTTGATCTGTCAAAAATTGTTAATCTGGATCGTTATGAAAATAACATGGGTCCAATTTTGGAATGCCTATAGCTAATCAAGAGACATGGGTACCTCATGCCTGCTTTGGCAGTGTAGGTCAACACTAGATGATTTTGTAGTTTCTAATGGCTTTGTTTCAAGTAAATTAAGTGTTTTTTTGCTATTCCTTGACTATGGAGAGAGCCTGCAAACCAATGTGGTGACTATTTCTTTTGTATGGTGAATATATCAAAGTTTAAAAAGTCTGTGGATTGAAAAGCTGTAATACATTCCAATATCTTCTGTTGTTCTGGTGTCACACAATGAATGTGATGAACAGGATAATTTAGATTACACCTGAGAAGCCTTTTCAAGTAAAGTGCTACTAATCAGCAAGAATTGGATGACTTAGTGAGGGACATGGATATAACCAAACCAAATCCAATGGAGAACTCCTGTTATCTCATTTAAAATAGTAAAATTTACTATTTTGAATTCTGCTGCAAGATTTCCTGAAAAATACATTCACTTATTCATATTTTTACACTATTACAGAATCTGTGTGCTATTGTTTTGATTTGTTTGGTCTTTATGAAGGAATTGATGTTAATCGCAATTAGAAAAGTTAGGCAGATGGACTGAGAAGTGGCAACTGAAGTTTAATATTGACAAATGTTAAACTCTGTGATACTACACTCAGGGAGGTTGAAAATGAAAAGGACCTGGGGGTAATTGTGCAGTCAGATATGAAGTTCTCTGATCAGTGCAGACAGACTGCCAGAGCAGATCATTGTGTTTTGTCAATGATATATAGGAATTTTGCTAGCAGAGACAAGGTGATTTTCCCTGTATAAGGCAATGGGTCAGGCCACACCTTGAGTACTGTATACAGGTCTGGAGGCCTCATTTTAGGAAGGATGTAGAGTTGCTAGAACAAGTACAGAGAAGGGCAACAAGATTGGTGAGAGGAACAAAGGGGTGCATTTATGAAGAAAGGCTTAAGTTCTGCAAGTTGCAGCATCTGGAGACTAGACTCCTGCAAGGTGATCTGATTGAGGTGTACAAGGCCTTGAATGGTTTGAGCAGGCTCAGTGCTGACAAGATACTTCCGCTTTGCTCAGACTAAGAACCTGAGGGGGCATAGATTCAAATTGATGAAAGACAGTTGTAGAATAGATGTGCAGAAGTTTGCCTTTAGCCAATGGGTAGTTGATTGTTGGAACAGACTTCCTGTGGAAGTTGATAGCTTAAATAAATTTAAGGCTGAACTAGACAAACATTTGGAGTGACCGGATTGGTGAAATAGGAAGGGGTTTTTTTTTTTTTTTTGGCTGATGCTGTATAAGCTTGCTTTCTTGCATCATATGCCTCAACTAATGCTAATAAAAGATGACTACACAAATGTGTTACAGAATATCAAAGTATGTTCAGTATACATGAAATGTCTACAGACATCACGATTCTGGAGCTTCTTCTGTATTTGCAAGGTGGTTTCACTAAGTCCTTGTTTTCTATGCCTGTGGACAGCAGAGGAGTAGAGAGCATACTACTTACTTAGAGGAGTAGAGAGCACTATGCTCTCTACTCCTCTAAGTAAGGAGAAGTAAAGGTTTGTCAGAATTGAGCTGCAGCCCTGCATGCACAGTGTACTGAATGATCACTTGGTTTCTAAGCACATAGTCTTGGCTCCTTATTAAGCTGGGACTGATTAAAGATTGTTAAAGCATTGAATCTTCAAGTTGATACCTTCAAGAATATATAGTGTATGTTTTCAACATTGTCTGATTCAAAAGTGAAAGTTGATGTATTAAATTAAATTTAAGTTGATGTATTAAAAAAATTTAATTTAATAAATTAAATTAAGCTACGCTATTATATTGTGTTAGTTGATGTATTTATTAGATCGCAAATTAAGCAGATGTTGGCTGTAGAAGAGCTGGAGGCCAGATGACTGATAGTGAGTGAAATGCCTGGCAGTCATTTTATCTTGTAGTCAAAGGCTTTCTTGGAAACGTGAAAGGTAATTAAAAATTATGGAAAAATGGGATGCAGAATGTTATTCAAACTACACTGCTTGCAGTCCACATGGAATTTTTCTGACCAAATATGGGCAATGATAGTGAAGATCATGGGAGAGATTCCACCAGGATATATATATTAAGTGGGAGGAAGTACCAAGGAACGTGGAATCGGAATATAATGGGCAAACCATGCCTTGTTCTTGGTTTGGGGTACTCACATTGACCTCAATAGACAAAGTTGTTTAGATGTTCCGATTTAAGGAAGGTTTTTTTATTAGTCTGTGGGGGGTTTCTACATTTAATTTGGGATTTTGGAAGTTTGTTGTTTATTTGTAGCAAAGGTAGTACTCCATTCTGTACAGAAATTAAACATTGTTAATATTTGTTCTGTGACAACCAAATCCTCTACCTTCACATTCACAATGGTGGGACTATTAGTAAACGTGGTAGTAACCCCCATGTGCAAATCCCAAAATGTGCCACCTAGTACACTGGAGATGTCCACCTATGTGTGAACCATTATAAGCAGAGGTTAAGGAGTGGCATTCACATCACATAGAAGATTTCTGCTCCTCTGTGTTACCACACAATACTAGGTGGTAGTTGAATTTCATCAACCAGTGCAATACCACTACTTTGCTTTCGAGGCGCCTCCGTAGCCAGGTGGGAAGGAGCAGCAGTGCGTAGCACACGCTTCTTGATTAGACCGGGGTTCGAGCCCGTCACCACCAAATACGGAGGATGCGGAAAGGTCATTCAGGGAATGACCACCGCATATCCCGGAGCAATATGGCCTTAGTTGCTAATGCTCCTAAAAACCAAATAACAACAACAACTTTGCTTTCTGAAGGTTTGAAGTGGTGAAACCGATGTCTAGTTTCCCAAACAAAGCTCCAGAAATCCCCCATCTCTTCCATCATGCGGTATGATTGTTGTCTTTTGAGGTTACAATGGGCACCATGGTGAGATCCAATCTTCCTATATTTTGAGGGTACAGCTCTAAAATGGTGTTCACAGGCTAGCCTCTAGATAGTCCACTGGACCAAAGCTATTAATAACGTTCTAGGAGGCATCTGGATCAACTGGTGTATAATCTTGCTGCCTCTACTCTGCCAGATAGTAACTAGAGGAAGTTTGAGTAGTGTGTATGTGGGAGAGAGGGGACTTTGTCAAGGTTACGTTATGTCAAAGAGCTAGGTGTGTTCTTACTGTCTCCATATCCAAAAATTTCATTATTTCATACATGTCCCTCCACCAACCTTTTCTTTACTTCCAAATACATCATGAATAGTCAAACTAATAGAACAAATTTATCTGTGAAAAGATCTAAACCTCCAAAACACTTCTTCATTCATTTCACAAATATAAGTGATCTTATTCTACTCTCAATGATATCCATTTCCACCAAGCCCCACTTACTTTATCTGACAGAATCCCAATTATTGATTGATCCAGCTACTCTCATCTCAGTTTTTTCCTAATTATTTACTGTACTATAATTTTCACTTTAAAAGTGGTACTTGTGCATATATCTGCTCTGATATTCCCTTTCAGAGACTTAGTAATTTGGTATCTCACCTTTTTGATCTTAGCTGGTTTAAAATCCCTCTACCCCATTCTGTCAGATTCATCTGTTACCTCCATTGATCTACTAATTCCAATAATTACTTAGAACAGTCTGACTTCCTCTCTTTGAAGCTTCACTTTCTCCAGTCAAACTTCCCTAACAGAGGTAACTTTCCTAGACAATTTTAATGTTTACAACTCCAGCTGGCTTAAGTTTTCTAGTCACACAGACCCATCTAGTCGAGATGTTGAGGCTTTTGCAATTACATGGGAAGGAGCAGCAGTGCGTAGCACACGCTTCTTGATTAGACTGGGGTTCGATCCTGTCGCCACTAAATAGGGAGGATGCGGAAAGGTCAGGGAATGACCACCACATATTCCCAGAGCAATATGGCCTTAGTTGCTAATGCTCCTAAAAAAAAAAACAAAATAGCTTTTGCAATTACTAATGACCTTGCACAGATTGTTCATTTACATACCAAAATACCAGGTTATTCCTACTCGTGCACACAAACACGCTTGATCTTTTTCTCACAAACCACTCTTCCAAGTGCACTGTCAAGGGGAGTGGTCCTCCAGGCATCTCAGATCACAACTTGGTGATGATGTATTTTCCGATGGAGCCTTTCTCCTGTGGCCATTCTCAGCCTCGTGTTATTTGGCTTTCATCATCATCATCATCATCATCATCATCAGCCATTTTCAATCCACTGCAGGATGAAGGCCTCTCCAGCAACTTTCCAGTTCCTTCTGTTTTGAGCAGTGGCCATCCATTTACTATGCACAAACTCATGAATTTCATCTATCCCTCTCCCCCTTTGTCTTCCAGGTTTTCTTCTAGCTCCTCTTGGGTACCATTCTGTTATTTTCTTAGTCCACCTGTCATCATGTCTTCGAGCTATGTGTGCTACCCAAGACCATTTTAGTTCTTTAGTTTTGATAAGAATGTCCTTTACTTGAGTTTGCTGCCTAATCCCAATATGTCTGATTCCCAATATAATTCGTTCCATTCTTCGCTGTGTAGTTCTCAGCTTCTCTTCCATTCTTTTGGTGAGTGCCCAAGTTTCACATAAGTCATGGTGGGGAGTATACATTGGTTCATTATTTTACGTTTCAGACAAACTGGGATATTGCTCTTCAGTATGTGACTATATTTCCTAAATGCAATCCATCCAAAATTTATTCTTCTCTTGACTTCCAGCCATTTATCATTATTACAGCTAATAACTTGTCCTAGATAAGAATATGACTCCACCTTTTCAATTACTGCTCCTTCAATCATTATTTCTCTTTCTGTGGCATACTTGTTCATCATTATTTTTGTTTTAGCCATATTCATCTTTAGTCCAAAATCCTTACTAACTGTGCATAACTGATTAAGATTTTCATCTTAATTCTTTGGGGGATCGTGGCTTATGACCACAATGTCATCTGCAAATCGTAAATGGTTTAGGTACTCTCCGTTCACATTGACTCCTTTCTGCAACCAGTCTAATCTTCTGAAAGCTTCTTCAAGGGCAGCAGTAAACAGCTTCGGAGATATTGTCTCCTTGTCGAACTGCTTTAGCATTAAGCATTAGTAGAGGCATTTGATGCAAGAAAGCAAGCTTATGCAGCATCAGCCAAAAAAAAAAAAAAAAAAAAAAAAAAAAAACCACTTCCACTTCACCCCTCTGTTCGTTCAAAATATCTGTCCAGCTGAGCCTTAAACTTATTTAGGCTATCAACTTCCACGACAAGGGATGGAAGTCTGTTCCACCGACCAACCACCCGCTGGCTAAAGGCAAATTTCCGCATGTCTATCCTACATCTGTCTTTCCTCAATTTGAATTAATGCCCTCTCAGGTGATTATTCTGAGCAAGAGGAAGAATCCCATCAGCATTGAGCATGCTCAACCCATTCAAGGCTTTATACACCTCTATCAGATCACCTCACTGGTGCCTAGTCTCCAGACACTGTAATTTGCAAAACTTAAGCCTTTCTTCATAAGAGCACCCCTTTGTTCCATTCACTAATCTTGTTGCCCTTCTCTGTACTCGTTCCAGCAGCTCTACATCCTTCTTCAATTAAGGCCTCCAGACCTGTATACAGTACTCTAGGTGTGGCCTGACCATTGCCTTATACAAGGGAATAATCACCTCCTTATCCCTGCTTGACAATACACCATGAGCTACTCTTGCAGCCCGTCTGCACTGCTCAGAGAACTTCATATTTGCCTGCACAACCACCCCCAGGTCCCTTTCATTCTCTACCACTGTCAGTGTAGTACCACAGAGTTGATACGTTGCTCTGGAGTTGCTGTTTCCCATGTGTAGTGCTTTACATTTGTCAATGTTAAACTTCATTTGCCACCTCTCGGCCCATCTGCTCAACCTTTCCAGATCCTGTTGCAGCAGCATAGTGTCAGTAGTGTCCTTGACAACCCTGCCTACCTTTGTATCGTCTGCAAACTTCGACATTAAGCTTGATATACCCACATCAATATCATTTATGAATACAGAAAACAATAATGGACCCAACACTGAGCCCTGAGGGACTCCACTAATAACATTAGTCCACGACGAGCAGTGTCCATTGATTACCACTCTCTGTCTTCTCACCCTCAGCCACCCCTTTATCCACAGCAGCAATTTGCCTCCAATGCCACACTGCTCCAATTTGTGCAGCAGTCTTCCATGTGCAACAGTATCAAAAGCCTTTCTAAGATCCAAGTATATAATATCAAAGTTATTCCCTGCATCCAGTTCCTTTGTGACTGCATCATAGTATCCAATCAAATTCATCAGGCAAGACTTCCCCTTAACAAAACCATGCTGTGTCCGAGCTATAGGTGAAGTCTTGTCTAAATGATCCTGCAGTGCTTCTTTAAGTAGTGCCTCCATTAATTTTTCTGGAACAGAAGTTAAACTCACAGGTCTATAATTACTTGTGTCAGCCTTTGATCCTCCTTTGTGAATCGGAGTGACATTTGCACATCTCCAGTCTGTGGGTACCTCCCCTGAGTCCAAGGAAGCTCTCATAATTATGGCTAAGGGTTTGCTTACTTCCTTTGCTGCCTCCTTTAATATAACTGGATAGATCCCATCCACCCCAGGTGCCTTTCTTGTGTTTGTCTTCAACAATTTCTCCTCCACTTTACTCTCAGTTATTACAAGATTCTCTAGCTTACTGCTAGAGTTGAATACACCTCTGGCTTTCCCCTCGCTAAATAACTCCTCATGTGTGAATGTCGATGCAAAATATTCATTTAGTTTGTTAGCTACCTGAGCAGGATCATCAACAGTTGACCCATCGATATCAAGTGGACCAATCTGATTCATCCCCTTCCTTCTAGAGTTTACATAAGTAAAGAACTCTTTGCTGTTTTAATTTGCGTCCCTTGCCAAAGATTTCTCGTAATCTGCCTTCACCTGCCTAACCTCCTTTGTAACTTGGTTACAAATCAACTTGTATCTATCATAGGCTTCTGTGTCATGTGGTAATTTGTATGTATCCCATGCATGTTTCTTCTCTGCCATATGCCTCATCAGTTCATCTGACATCCATTTAGGCCTAAACCTTGAACAATAGTTCTTAGTTGGTATGTATAGCCTAGTAGCTTCCAAGATAAGTTCTTTGAATGCTTCCCATTTTGCATTTGCTTTTTGGTAACATCATAAGTTGGTCCCACTGTATAGAATTTAAATACTGTCTTAGTCCATCGTAGTCGCCTTTACGAAAGCAATAACCCTTCCCTTTATCCCTAATGGTAGTTACCTCTTTGAGTAAATCCCACTTCAGCACACTGTGATCACTGCCACCTAGTGGTTCATTTATCTGCAGATTCTTAATGCATTAAGAATCACTGCTGATAATCAAATCAAGAGTATTCTTCCCTCTAGTTGCCTCCTGAACATGCTGATGTAGAAAACAATCATCCAATAAATCCACAAAAGCCTTGCTAGTGTGTGAGTGACCAGCCCCCAAATTCCAGTCAATATCTGGGAAATTAAAATCTCCCATTATAAGACTCTCTGATTTACTGGCCCACTCTATTTCCCTGTACAGTATCTTATTATACTCATCAGAGTCATTAGGCCTATAGCACACTCCTACTCTCAATTTTGATCTCCCAATGCACTGTCCAACAATGTCAACTGGCTTCATTTCCTTGGATTTTATGTATTTCTTAACTAATAGCATAACCCCTCCTCCCTTCCTATCCAGTCTATCCTTTCTGTAGACGTTGTACTCCCCAAATTCCAGTTCTGCATTCCTTATATCTGTGTGACACCACGTCTCTGATATCCCAACAATATCTGCCTTTGATGTTTTGAGCAATACCTCAAATTCATCAAATTTATTTACTAAACTCCTAGCATTGGTGTACACGCAAGTATACATGCACCTATTTCTATTCTTAGCTACCCTAACACAACCCAAGTGTTTACTTGTACCGCAATGACTCCCAGCAGTCTCTGAAATATCCTGCATCTTGTTTTTCAGGCTTCTGCTCATTCCAATAGAAGCAGTGCAAGAATCTCTTTCACCTCTGCCATTCGTCTTTGTCTCCCCCCAAGCTAGCAGTTTTCCGACCCATCTAACACTGCCTCAATAGCATCAGCAAATATTCTTGCACCCTTTCTATTTAAGTGTATCCCATCCCTGTAGAAGCAATCTCTCCTGTTAACAAGTACAAGCTTTCTCGATTTTAAATTTCCTACTGTCTTTGTCTAGTCTAATAAAGGAGGTAGCACTCTCATATATTTTCTTCAAAATCATAATATGCGGGGTATCTATGCCTTGTCTTTCCAGTGCCTGAAACATTGCCTTATGCTGTATGGAGTCAAATGCCTTTTCATAATCCACAAATGCCAGGCATAATAGTGTTTTATATTCATTTGCTTTCTCTATTAGCTGTGGTATTACATGAAGGTTATCTATAGTTGAAAATCCTGTAATAAAGCCAGCTTGCTCTTTCGGTTGATTCTCATCAAGTATTCTTTCTAATCTGTTAGTAATGACCCTTGTGAACAACTTGTAGATATGGGATAACAAGCTATCTGGTCTATAATTTACAATTTCTGATTTATATCCTTTCTTATGCAGCAAAACTATGATTGCATTATTCCACTTCTTAGGCGTCACACCTTTTCTAATGCACTTTGTGGAGAGCCTTGCCAGTTTTTGTGTTATGTCTCTTCCTCCCAATTTTAACAACTCTACAGTAACTTCATCTTCCCCCGGGGTTTTCTGATTCTTCATTTTCTTCAATGCATGTTCTACCTCATCAGGAAGAATATCGGGTATGTCGTATGTGTTGCTACTTTGCAATCCATCTTCCCCACTGCTGGCATCATTCCCTCGCTCCTTGTATAATTCTCTATAGTAGTCTTCTGCTATTTGAATTATGCCTTCTCTGCTGTTTATAAGTACACCATCGCTATTCTTCAGTTTCAGTATCATTTGTCTTTCTGTATTACTGCTCATGGCTGCTGATTTAAATACTTTGTTTTCCCTTAATGCTTGTTCTACTTTTCTTGTATTAAATCTCCTTATGTCCTCTCTGAGTCTCTTTCTAATGGCTTTGCATAACTCAGTATACTCAATTTTCTCCCTGTCAATGTTTTTCTTGATCTTCATTTGTCGTCTTCGATTGATCATGACAAGTGTTTCTTGACTAATTTTTTCTTCTTTGGATTTCTTTTTCCCTATAGGTTTCTTGGGCTTTATCACTTCCAGAAAGTTGTAATATTCCTCATCGATATCTTGGTCCTAAGCAGTCTGCAGAAGCTGAAACTTGTTTTTCAGTTCCAGTACATACTGCTTTTTCTCCTCTTCTGTTATCTCAAAGACCTTTGTATTATTTACTTGAGTCAGTTTTTTCCTTTCCTTTCCTACATCTGTATCAAGTGTACATCTTACCGTTCTGTGATCACTTCCAACATTTACCTTATTCAGGACTGTAACATCATTCACAATATATCTTCTGTTAGAGAGGATGAAGTCGATTTCATTAGTTGTTAATCCATTTGGACTCTTCCATGTCCACTTTCTGTTCACCCTTTTCTTGAAAAAAGTGTTCATTACTGACAGTCCTTGAGATTCTGCAAATTCCACAAGTCTTTCACCTCTTTCATTTCTTTCACCAATTCCAAAATTTCCTATAGTCCCCCTTTCTGCGCTGTTTTGTCTTTTTTTTTTTTTTTTGGTTTGGTAGTTGTTGGCGCATTGGCTTCTGTGGCCATAGTGCACCTCCCAAGGTTTTTGCAGTACTTTGATCCAAGCCCGAGGTGGGAATCGAACCCGCGACCTTTGGGTTGCCAGGCAGGCACTTTACCCACCTGGCTAGCCCGGTCGGCTTGTCTTTTTCCAACCTTAGCATTGAAGTCCCCCATAATAATAGTGTAGTGAGTTTTCTGCTCATCTAGAAGACTCAATTTCGGTGTACACTTCTTCAGCCTCTTCATCATCATGGCTCGATGTTGGTGCATAAATCATTATAACCTTTAGCTTGTACCTCTTAGAAATCTTGAGTATTGGTCTTGGTGATGTACTTTTGAATTCCAAAATGTTGTTTTTAAAATCTTTATGGACCAGAAACCCAACTCCACCTTCACTCCTTTCACTGTTTCCATTGGTATACAGCAGATTTCCACTTGATAAACATATAAGTGATTCATTTCTTCTTCTTGTTTCAGCGAAACCGATGATATTCCAATTTTAATTTTCTAATTCCTTTCCCAGCTGTAATACCCTGTCTTCACTGATGAGTGATCTTACGGTATAACAGGCCAAGTTCAGTTTCCGTGCATGGCAGCCTGGTCGTACCCAGAGATTCTTGGCACCCTCTGCTTCCACTCTGATCCTCTCGCTGCCGTAAGAGGGAGAGTGAAAGCTGCTGGGGCCTGAGGGCCATTTGTTTTGTCGTGCTGTCATATGCTGGAGGGTTTGGTCTTTTCCTCTTCACGCTGACCAGGCTTTACAAGGCTTTACATTTGGCTTTACAAGGATGCAGAATGGGATGACTTGCAAGATTTTTAATCTTCACTTCCTTGTTTGGATTACTGTTTTAAATCTTCTGATGTCAATGTTTGCTCAGATTGTGCAGTGAAATTATCGTTGTAAGGATGAAATCCTTTATTCCATACTCCACTTTAAAATCTCATCCTTTATCTAAAGCTTGGTTTTACAATAAATGTGCTAAGGCTGTTCAAGATAAGTATGTTGCATATTGTAATTGGCTTGCAGCCAAACCACCATGTTCATTTTATGTCTACACCAAGCTAACAACAGTTCTAAAGTAGTTATTAATCAGTCCAAAATAGATTTTGAACAGACTAAGAGTAGAAAACTTGCTTCTTGTCCAAACGGTAGTTGAGCATTTTGGTATCTTGCTAAAACTGTTCTACTGTAGCAGTCACCAGGATGAATGGAAGGGAAACCAGATAACAACATAACACAAAGACAAGGAACCAACATCATGGGAAAAATGGCTACAGCAGAAGATAGAAGAGATAATAGTGAAGATACACCAACTAATCAGTGTTACCTATGGGGTAACAGAAGTAAG
The DNA here is from genome assembly GCF_048544385.1 of Mastigoproctus giganteus. NCBI lineage: Eukaryota > Metazoa > Arthropoda > Arachnida > Uropygi > Thelyphonidae > Mastigoproctus > Mastigoproctus giganteus. The sequence continues at coordinate 120,437,448 of NC_143582.1, forward strand.
AAACTGATCAGAAAAGTGAAGGCCATCCTCAGGAAAGACATCCACAGCAAACAGGAGACCTATAATCAAAGGATTAAAGAATACCTTGACATTCTCAAGCAGAAACTCCCAGCACTCATCAAGAGACTTTCCCATTACAGGGAGAGTGCTAAGAGGAAAACAGACAACAGGATATTTGATGAAAACCAGAGAGCTTTCTAGAGAAAGATTGGACAAGAGAAAAAGGAAGGCAACGAATCCCCCCAACCAGAAGACACTTGGAGTTCTGGAGCAAACTGTAGAGCAGCAAAGTTAGCCATTATGGCAGTGCCTGTGAAAAGAAGAAAAGAAAAGAAAAGAAAAGAAGAAAAGATCACCCAGATGAAGTACACTCACAAACGCAACCATGTTGCAGGATAATACATCAGAAGCTAGCACAAAAATACCAACTGATCAAAGAAGTATAATGTATTACAAGTACGAGCCTCAGGCAATATTAAAGATCTCTGCTCACAGACTGTACTGGGACCATGCCATAACAGTGGACGAGACAATTCCGCACAACAAACCAGACATAACCCTGCTCGACAGGAAGGAAATGGCTACTTACCTGATCAACATCATAGTGCAGCCCAACACAAGCAACCTCTGGAAAACATACAAAGAAAAAAATCAGGAAGTACTCAGACCCAGACAAGAAGTCTTAGCAAGTACAGTTGAATGTCAAAAAAAAAGCTGCAAGTTAGGGTTGAATTTGAAAGTGTCTGCATTTCTGCCCAGACATGATAGGAGGGAGTTAATGATAAGAGTCTTGTCAATCTCTCCAGAGCCGATGAGAGCCTTCGGCCCTGGAGAGATTGGGCAGGGTTCATGGGGTAGAATTTTTATCAGCCTGGTCTGTGCTTGTTAACAAGAGAGACTGCTTCTGCAAGGATGGGATATGCTTAAATAAAAAGGGTGCAAGAATATATCCTCATGCTATCAAGGCAGTGTTAGATGGGTGAGAAAACTGCTAGCTCGGGGTATACATGCACTGATTGATTAACAGTAGCCACTGGCAGAGGTGAAAGTGTGATCCTTACACTGCTTCTATTGGAATGAGCAGCAGCCTGGAAAACAAGGTTCAGGAAAACCATTATTAGTGGGTATTTCAGAGACTGCTGGAAGTCATTGCGGTACAAGTAAACACATGGGTTGTGTTAGGGTAGCTAAGAATAGGAACAGGTGCATGTATACTTGCGTGTACACCAATGCTAGGAGTTTAGTAAATAAATTTGATGAATTTGAGGTATTGCTCAAAACATCAAAGGCAGATATTTTTGGGATATCAGAGATGTGGTGTCACACAGATATAAGGAATGCAGAACTGGAATTTGGGGAGTACAATGTGTACAGGAAGGATAGACAGGACAGGAAGGGAGGAGGGGTTATGCTATTAGTTAAGAAATACATAAATTCCAAGGAAGTGAAGCCAGTCAAAATCACTGGACAGTGCAGTGTCGAGTCAGTTTGGTGTGACATAAGCATTGGGAATTGAAAATTGAGAGTAGGAGTGTGTTATAGGCCTAATGACTCTGATGAGTATAATAAGAAACTGTACAGAGAAATATAGAGTGGGCCAGTAAATCAGATTGTCTTATAATGAGGGTCTTCAATTTCCCAGATATTGACTGGAACTTGTGGATTTGTCATTCACACACTAGAAAGGATTTTGTGGATTTATTGAATGATTGTTTTCTACAGCAGCATGTTCGGGAGGCAACCAGAGGGAGTAATACTCTTCATCTGATTATCGGTAGTGATTCTTCATGCATTAAGAATCTGCAGATAGAGGAACCACTAGGTCGCAGTGATCACAGTGTGCTGAAGTGGGATTTACTCAAAGAGGTAACTACCATCAGGGGTTGTTGTTGTTGTTATTATTTGGGAGCATTAGCAACTAAGGCCATATTACTCCCGGAATATGCGGTGGTCATTCCCTGACCTTTCCGCATCTTCCATATTTTGTGGTGACAGGCTCGAACCCCGGTCTAATCAAGAAGTGTGTGCTACGCACTGCTGCTCCTTCCCACCTGGCTACGGAGGTGCCTGCCATCAGGGGTAAAGGGAAGGGTTTTTGCTTTCAAAAGGTGACTATGGTGGTCTGAGACAGGTTTTAAATTCTACACAGTGGGACCAACTGATAATGTTACCAACAGCAGATTCTAAATGGGAAGCATTCAAAGAATTAATCTTGGTAGCTACTAGGCTTTTCATACCAACTAGGGAAATATTGTTCATGGTTAGGCCTAAATGGATGTCAGATGAACTAATGAGACATGTGGCAGAGAAGAAAAATGCATGGGATACATATAAATTAACAGGCAACAGAGAACCCTATGGTAGAAACGAGCTGGTATGTAATCAAGTTACAAAGGAGGTTAGGCAAGCGAAGGCACATTATGAGAATCTTTGGCGAAGAATACAAAGAGAAACGGCAAAGAGTTCTTTACGAAGGAAAAGGATGAATCAGATTGGTCCACTTGATATTGATGGATCAACTGTTGATGATCCTGCTCAGGTAGCTAACAAACTGAATGAGTAATTTGCATCAACATTTATACATGAGGAGTTATTCAGAGAGGGAAATACCAGAGGTGTATTTCAAAATTTTGCTTTCAGGAAGTTATTACAAAACTTCCTGAGAGCAAAGTGGAGGCGCAGAAATTGAAAATAAACATAAGAAAGGCACCTGGGGTGGATGGGATCTATCCAGTTATATAAAAGGAGGCAGCAAAGGAAGTAAGAAAACCTTTAGCCATAATTATGAGTGCTTCCTTTGGACTCAGGGGAGGTCCCCATGGATGGGAGATGTACAAATTGTGACCCCAATTCACAAAGGGGATCAAAGGTGACACGGGTAATTACAGACCTGTTAGCTTAACTTCTGTTCCAGTGAAATTAATGGAGGCCCTCCTTTAATAGTGGGAGGGGGGTCCGATTCCAAGGGGAATCGGAACTCTCTCCCACAAAATCAAAGTGATGGCTAAGGCAGAGTGTGGTGCCATCTGCTGTTACTCCCAATAACTACTACCCACCACTGGATGCAAAAAGTCAAAGTTAAACAGGTTCACTTCCATGGCTGGATGAAGGTGAGAAGTATAAATATTGAACATAATGTGAGTGTGGTGCAGGATGAAGTCGCTTGCTTTCAGGCCTTAGTCAGAGGGGTCGGCTAGAATATTGAGACAATCTCCCAAGGACAGCAGTGGACCAAGTTGTGCTGTCTCCCGTATGGCTACCACAACTGAAGGGCACAGACCACCTGGCCAAACCAAATGAAAGAAGTGCTTCCTATGCAGTTATACAGGATGATCTAGGGACCACCCAGGAAGGAACAAAGAGCCAACATATGAAGTGGAGCATTGAAATGAATATGTTCATCATGTGCGCATACTGCAAAGTAACCAAGCTAGAGACAATGTATAGGATGACTCTACACACCAAGTAGTTGAAACAGTTCCTGGTTGTTCAGGTCACTCAATAGCAAATAGTAGACCAGAGATGTACCACCATCATCATGAAGAACAAGAACCTGATAGCTCCTGCAATCTTGAAAAACATCATGCAGGATGTGAGTGACCATCTGCAAAGAACAAGGAATATAGACACAATTGAACCAGAACTAGAGGAGAAACAGCAAATACAAGAACAACCCAGTGCAACCGAAGTGGAAAGATACAAGGTCACAATATTCAGAATAGAAGAAGAGTGGAAAAAGACCCTAGCAGAATTTGAGGGAATGGACCTCACAAAGACCCGTGCCATACTGAAGCAGAGACCCAGCAGAATCCTATGGCAAGTCACAGACCACCTCAATTGTTTAATGATATTGGATTAACTCAACAATAAAGTAATAGTGGATACCATCCACATAGTCATTTGTTGTGCAACTGTAGTAGCCACTAGGATGAATGGAAGGGAAATCAGAGATTAACAGAAAGCAAAACACAAAGACAAGGCACAACCAGCCTGGGAAAGAAGACTACAGCAGAAGATAGACAAGCTAAGAGTGAAGACAGGCCAGAGTGAACAGGCCAAGCTAAGAGTGAAGACTGACTCAGTACCAATGGAGAACAGAAGTAAGATGCTGATCAGGAAAGTGAAGATCATCCTCAAGAAAAGAAAGACAACACCAAAGCAAACTTGAGACCTATAGTCAAAGGATTGAAGAATACCTTGACACTTTCAGGCAGAACCTCCTGGCACTCAGCAAGAGACTTTGCCAATACAGGGAGAGTGTGCCCAGAGGAAACAGACAAGAAGAGAAGAAAGGTAATGGACCTCCCGACAGAAGGCACTCAAGGATATTTAGGGCAACCTGTGGAGTAGTGAAGTTACCCATAATGCCTGTGCCCCCTGTATAGACTTAAAATGGAAGAATACCAAGGATATGCAAGAGATGATAGAATGTGAGATTAAAGAGGAAGAAGTACAACAGTTGATCAGAAAGTCCCACAACTGCGAACTCCAGGAATAGATAACATCCACAACTACTGGTACAAGAATTTCAGTTGAGTTGCACACACTCAGGTACATAGTTAAGCAGTTCACCCAGATGATTAGGCATCCTGGAGTCTCTGAATCAAGGAATCACTTATGAGAATGCTAAGGGTAAAGACTCCACAAATCTGGTCAAGTACAGACCGATCATCTGTCTTCCAACAATATACACGATCCTGACCAGCTGAATAACCAAGAAGGTATCAGACCACTGACCAGCTGAATAACCAAGAAGGTATCAGACCACTGACCAACTGAATAACCACGAAGGTATCAGACCACTAGAAAAGTTGGAAGTTCATGGTCAAGCAGCAGAAGGGATGTAGGCAGATGACCTGTATGCTCTCGCTTGCCTGATGAATATGGATGACATCAAACTCTATGCAGTGACCAAGAATTATCTCCCATAGCTTCATAGGACCAATCTGCCAAGTCATAAGAAAGATAAACAAACAATCCACGCTACTCATACAGACAAAATAAACAAAGAGATCTGTGAAGAAGGCACTCCATAGCAAACACTATCATGACCTCCTACATAGATAAGATGGCCTCAAACAAATGGCTCCTGAGTGGGAGACCGAAGGATTTATGCTCACCATCCAAGACTGGGTAATTGATACCAGGAATTACTGGAAATGCATTGCCAAGGACCTCGAGTATCAGATGACATGTCTAAGATGCCACCTATCCCCAAAAACAATCCAGCATTTAATGTGGAATGCAGAGCTATCATCCAGACGGGAGTACACTCGCAGACATGACCAGTTTGACAGGATAATACATCAGAAGCTAGCACAAAAATGCAAGTTAATCAAAGAAAGTATACTGTATTACAAGTACAAAACTCAGGCTGTACTAGAGACCCCTACTCAGAAACTATACTGGAACTATGCCATAATAACAGACAAGACGATTCCACACAACAGACCAGACATAGCCCTCATCATCAAGAAGGAAATAGCTACCTACCTGATTGACGCAGTGGTGCTCAACACTAGCAGCCTTGGCGCCTCCTTAGCCAGGTGGGCAGGAGTAGCAGTGCGTAGCACACACTTCTTGATTAGACCGGGATTCGAGCCCATGACCACCAAATACGGAAAGGTCAGGGAATGACCACCGCATATCCCCGGAGCAATTTTAATACTCCTAAAAACCAAACAACAACAACAACTAGCAGCCTCCAGAAAATATATGAGGAAAAGAACAGGAAGTACACAGACTTAAGATAAGAAATCTAAGAAATGTAGCATTTGGAAACAAGTAATGACCATCACCATTTCAACCACCAGCACGGTTCCAAAGAGCCTCCATAAGAGCCTAGCAGCAATAGGCCTAGCAGAGAACACTTAAATGGAACTGCAGAAAGCCTTGTTCCTGTCATGGACATCTGTAGCATAGTCAGAGTTCCCGGACCAATAATAGTAATCAGACATAACAACTGTCTGTGATGTACGTGGTACTAGTGCCCGTCACGGGATGGGAAAACCCATTAGGAGAAGAAAGATAATAATGATAAGTGGTAAAGAGACTGAGGGTGATTATAAATGGATTAATGGCACAAAAGAACACAGTTTAGTTTTGGAAACTCCACTGTTTTAATGTTTATTAATGATATTGATGTAGGTATTTCAAGTTTGATATCCAAGTTTGCTGATGATATAAGGGTGGAAGGGGAAGACAGTGGTTAATGATGGTAATTGGGGTATGATACTTCAAGAGGATCTAGACAGATTAAGTAGATGGAGTATAAAATGGAAGCTAAGGTTTAATAGTAGGTAATTTGGAAATTATACTCAAAAAGTGGAATTTTAAATTCTCTCTGCAATGCAAAGAAGCTGCAATGCTTGGGGTCAGTGATATGCAGGAACTTTGCCAACGTGGACAAAGAAGCTGTTATCACATTGGAATTCTGCCTACAGGCTTGGAAACTTCAATTTAGGAAACACATATGAGGGAGTATCAAAAAGATCATACCTTTACCTAGAAATAATAGCCCTATAAAGGTGAAACTTCACAGGAACTTTAATCCTTTGTGTATTCTCCATTTATAGTAACACATTTCTGCCATCTATGGATCAGTTGTTTAATGCCTTGATCATAGAAGTCCACACTTTTTGCCGGAAACCATGATTCCACTTCATTGATGGCTTCCTAAGACGAATCAAAGCGGTGTCCATGCAATGGTTTCTTCATTTCTTGAAACAAGAAGAAGTCTGATGGTGCTAGGTCAGGAGAATAGGGTGGGTTCACCCTAAAAAGTTCTCAACGTCCACATTACACAAATCCAACAGTTGCGAGAACATTGCATTTGACTTTGCTTCTGCAAAGGCATTAGCAATTTTGGAACCCATCATGCGGAGACCTTAAATATGTGCAGATGGTCATGTAAAATGCTGTGGGCAGACCCATAACTAATTCCCACTGCATTTGTGATGAAATGAATTGTCACACATCTTTCACTCAGCACCAGCTGCTCAACCTTTGCAACCATCTCACTGTCTGTGAATGTTGATGGCCTTCCTTCTCTTGGCTCGCCAATGACTTGTACGACTGCACTGGAACTCCCATTTCCACTTTTTTATAATGTCATAGGATGGACAATTCTGCCCATACACAGCTTTCATTTCTTCATCAATTTCGTGAGCTTTCTTCCCTTTCAAATGCAGGAACTTGATCAGTGCTTGATACTTTACTTTGTCAACTATATCGTCCTTCCTCAGATTCTGGGCTCCACCTCTGGTGTACAATTAATTATGGGAATGAAATTTCACATATCGAATATGTAGACAACGTATGTTAAAAACAGCATCTTCCTACTGCTGTTTTATCTAGGTCAGGGTACAAACTTTTTTATACCCTCTCGTAGATCTGTTGGGAAGGGTGCAGAGACTAGCAACATGATTAATTGGAAGCACAAAAATATAATCTCACTCTAACAAAGATTGGGGTTCTGCAAATTACAGTCTGTGGTAAATAGCTACAGAATAGATCTTTGGAAACTGATATTCATTTAAATTTTTGGAATAAAACTTCCATTTAGTATTGTGAGGTGGGTAAGTTGAATAAATTTAAGGAAGTTTTGGAGAAATTATTGGAAGGAACGAGTAGCTGTAGAGTTTTTTTTTTGCTGGTGCTGTGTAAGCCTTGCATCATCCTAATCTTGTGGAACTGCAGAACTTACCCAAATTTTAAGATAGCTTTGATAACATATGGATGAAAATAGGTGATGGTAGATGTATGTATAATATAATACCTTTTTTTTTAAAGGTCGATGCTTCATGATAATCCTTTGTAGAATTATTTTGCATATATAATTCATTTATTGCACTACTGAAAAGGTTTCCAGCATACATTCATATAAATTTTCTTGTGCTGGTTCTTTTTAGTCTTCTTCATATGCATGTTCACAGTTTTTAATTTTAGGAATTTATTCTTTTCTTACAGGCAGGAAGAAATGCAAATGAAAACTGTGCATACATCCAGCATGAGGACCAAAGAAGCAACATTTCTGCTTGTTTACCTATCCCCACAGTTCAGGAGAGCATGCTCAACCAAAGGTAAGGAGAGTCTTGATTACCCCCAAATTCTCTTAACTCTGTCCATAGTAGTAGTACACCATTCCCTCCCACCAAAAGTGCAAGAAGGCTATCGTGTGCTGTTTTTTTTTTTTTTTTAATTTGAAATCACTGTTGATTTTTTTTTTAATTGTTTAAATTAGTTGAATTTCTTCAGAGTCATCATTATAGGTGTTATCATATACATCCTTCACCAGTGTTTATTTTAATTTCTCATTTAAAATTCAGTGCTTTTATAATAATGCTCATGACTGCCAATGTTATTTAACTTAATAATATTTAATTAATGCTACTTATTAAGAATAAAGTACTGCAGAAGAGTGGTTAAATTTTTCAGCCTTTTCTATGGTACAGAACTAGAATAACTTCAATAGATGCAAACTGCCACTTAGTTGCAACTTTGACTTATATTAAAGCAAACCTTGACAGAGTTATTGAAGATCTAGGCACCACTTCAAAAAGATATTGAAGCCTGGAAGGGGGGGGGGATATCATCAGGCAAAAAAAAAAAAAAAAAAACCCACATTTTCCAATCCAATAGTTTGTCTAGTTCTTCCTTGAATTTATTCAGACTACCCACTTCCACAACAGGTGGAAGTTTGTTCTGGCGATCAACTGCCCACTGGCTGAGGGAAAACTTCCATACATCTAACTGGCAACCACTATCATTCCTTGAATTTATGCGTGCGTGTGTGCGCGTGTGTGTGTGTGTGTGTGTGCGTTCTTCTGAGCAAATGGAAGAATAGCATCAGCACTGAGCTTGCTCAATCCATTAAAAGCCTTAAACATCTCAATCAGATCATGTTGCAGGTGCCTAGTCTCCAGATGCTGCATTTTGCAGAATTGAAGCCTCTCTTGGTAAGAGCACCTTTTTGTTCTCACTCATATTGTTGCCATTCTCTGCACCCATTCCGGCAGATTCATATTCTTCTTAAAATGAGGCCTCCAGACCTATATGCAGTAATCAAGATGTGATCAAAAATTGCCTTATACAATGGGATAATCACCTTATTATCCCTGCTAAAATTCCTGTATATCATTGAAAAAAATCCCCATGAGCTTCCCTGGTAGTCTGTCTGTACTGCTCAGATAACCTCATATCTGGCATTTTCCACTATTCTGATGTAATACTACAGAGTTGATAATCTTGGGTTACTGCTACCCATATATTCAGTAACTTGCATTTGTGTCAATGTTAAACTTCAGTTGTGATTTCTTAGCCAATTACCAAATTTTTTCAAGAGCTTGTTCCAGTAGCATATCTTGATTACTGTCATTAACTGCTCTGCCAACCTTTGTATCCTCTAAAACTTAGATATAGATATTAAGCCTGATAAAACTTATCAATAATCAATATAGAAAACAATAGGCACAGCACTGAAATCTATTACTGGATTTGGGAATCCACTAATAACATTATTGTGTACAAAGAAAAGTGTCCAGATAACCACTCTCTGTCTTGTTACACTCAACCATCCCTTTATCCATAGCAGTAACTTGCCCTTAGGGTTGGCTCACTATAGCAAAAGTTGCTGATGCAACTAATAAATCCCTAAACAAACAATAAGCCCTTAAGGCAACACTGTTCTAATTTTTAAAGAGTCTTTTAGTGCAACAGTATCAAATGTTTTCCCGAAATCCAATTACATGATATCAAAATTCTTTGTTGTGTCCAATCACAATGGTCAGATATGATTGCCCCTTAACAAATCCACGCTGTCAATGAAGTAGTAGTAGTAGTAGTAGTAGTAATAATAGAGACATGTGATGAAAGAAAGCAAGCGTATGAGCATAACCCACAAAAAAACAAAAACAATTTCACACTACCATTCTCTCTAATAGTTTGTCCAGTTCCTCCTTGAATTTATTTAAGCTATCAACTTCCACAATGACAGATGGAAGTTTGTTCCAGCAATCAACCATCCACTGGCTAAAGGCAAATTTCTGCACATTTATTCTACAGCTATCTTTCCTCCATTTGAATTTATGTCCCCCTCAGGTAATTAATCTGGGCAAGAGGAAGAATCCCATCAGCATTGAGCATGCTAAAACCATTCCAGGCCTTATGCACTTCAATCAGATCACCTCACAGGTGCCTAGTCTCCAGACACTGTAATTTGCAAAACTTAAGCCTTTCTTCATAAGAGCAACCCTTTGTTCCATTCACTAATCTTTTTGCCCTTCTCTGTACTCATTCCAGCAGTTCTACATCCTTCCTAAAATGGGGCCTCCAGACCTGTATACTGGTGTGGCCTGACTATTGTTTTATACAAGGGGATAATCACATCCTTTCCTTGCTAGAAAAATTCCTGTATATCATTGACAAGAGACCATGAGCTGCCATTGCAGACCGTCTGCACTGCTCAGAAAAATTCATATCTGACTACACATTTCCCTCAGGTCTTTTTCATTCTCCACTACCCTGAGTGTAATACCACACAGTTGGTACATTACTCTGGGGTTACTGCTACCCATATGCAGTACTTTACATTTGTCAATGTTAAACTTCAGTTGCCGAACTCTCATCCCATCTGCTCAACTTTTCTAGATCCAGTTGCAGTATTGTACTGTCATTAGTGTCAGTAACAACCCTGCCAACCTTCATGTCATCTGCAAACCTAGACATTAAGCCTGATATTCCACCATTAATATCATTAATAAATACAGAAAACAACAATGGACTCAACACTAAACCTTGGAGTCTCCACCAATAACATTAATCCACGAAGAGAAGTGACCATTGATTACCACTCTGTCTTCTCCCACTCAACCATCCCTTTATCCATAGTAGCAATTTGCCTCCAGTGCCACACTGCTCCAATTTGTACAGCAATCTTCCATTTGCAACAGAATCAAAAGCCTTCCTAAGTTCCAGGTATATAATATCAAAATTATTCTTTGCATCCAGTTCCTTTGTGACAACATCATAGTATCCAATCAAATTTGTCAGAAATGTCTTCCCCTTAACAAACCAATGCTGTGTCTGAACTATAACTGAAGTCTTGTCTAGATGATCCTGCAGTACTTTTTTAACCTGTGCCACCATTAATTTCCCCAGACAGAAGTTAAACTAACAGGTGTGTAATTACTTGTGTCACCCTTTGCTCCTCCTTTATGAATTGGGGTGACATTTGCGCATCTCCAGTCCATGGGTGCTTCCCCCAAGTCCAAGGAAGCTCTCATGATTATGGCCAAGGGTTTGCTTACTTCCTTTGCTGCCTCCTTTAATATAACTGGATAGATCCCATCCACCCTGCACCTGCACGGTGATCTGATTGAGGTGTATAAGGCCTTGAATGGGTTCAGCACGCTGAATTCTGATGGGATCCTTCCACTTGTTCAGATTACGAACCTAAGGGGGCATAAATTCAAATTAAGAAAGGACAGATGTAGAATAGATGTGCGGAAATTTGCCTTTAGCCAGTGGGTGGTTAATTGCTGGAACAAACTTCCATCTGTCGTTGTGGAAGTTGATAGGTTGAATAAATTTAAGGAGGAACTGGACAGGCATTTGGAGGGAATGGTGTGATTTTTTTTTTTTTTTTTTGGCTGATGCTGCATAAGCTCATACATTTGCTTTCTTGCATCACATGCCACTACTACTACTACTACTACTACTACTACTACTACTACTACTACCCCAGGTGCGTTTCTTATGTTTATCTTCAATTATTTCTCCTCCACTTTGATCTGAGTTATTACTAAATCATTTAGCTCACTGTCAGAGTTTAATATACCTCTGGCATTCCTGCACTCCCCCTGAATAACTCCTCATGTGTAAATGTAGATGCAAAATACCCTTTCAGTTTGTTAGCTACCTGAGCAGGATCATCAACAGTTGAACCACCATCGATATCAAGTGGACTGGGTTGTTGTGAGTGGATGACAAGTGAGTGGGTTGTTGGTTACTGGAAGAAATTATCTCCACAGGGGTAGGTGACAGTTTGAAGAAATTAAAATGTCAGTTGGATTATTGCCTTCATAAGGGGAGAGAGAAGTAGTACATAATTAATCTATTTTCTTATCTGCTTTTTATATATCTTCTTTTTTTATATTTTATTTTAATAATTTTATTGTTTTTGATTTATTTATTGTTAAATTATTCTTTTGTTTTGTTGACCATTATTATTATTTTCATTTTATTTTATTATTAATTTTAATATTATTTTATTTTACTTTTGTATTATTTATTTATTTTTATTCATTTTTTTATTATTATTTTTTTCCCTTCCCTTGTAGGCGGAACAAAAGCCTTTGGCCTCCATGCACTATATGGCTAATACTAATAGTATGATGTTGGCACATCCAACCAATCACTTGCTTTTGTTAATTTCATGAAATATTATACTGTCAAGTGAGTGTATTGTTATCTTTTAAGCACAAATTATAAATAAAAATTTTATTAAGTGAGCTTCATTTTCCTAAACTAAAACTAAATGTAACAGTTTTGTTAAGATAAGGAAAGTAAGAAAGGATGGAAAATGGGTGACTTTTTGGCCAAATTGGCAATGCATTAGCATTAGTAGAGGCATGTGATGCAAGAAAGCAAGCTTATACAGTATCAACCAAAAAAAAAAAAAAAAATTCTTTCACTTTCACTGATCCATCCATTCCAAATGTTTGTCTACTTCTACCTTGAATTTATTTAAGCTAGTGTTTCTCAACCTTTTCGTTGTTTTGGCACACTTTTAAAGACACTAAAATTTTGCGCAGCATACTACAATCACTATTATACTCATATATATTATTTATATATATATATATATATATACATTTATTCACAAACTGTAAGTTATTTCTGTTGGGTATATTTAATAATATTCATCCCAAGGGGCTCACATCTGGTGAGTATGGGCTTGGCACACTCAGGGTCCTGAGCTGGATATCATCATTCTTCTCTTTCTTGGTAATTCCTTTCTACTCTCTCTCTCTCTCTCTCTCTCTCTCTCTCTCTCTCTCTCTCTCTCTCTCTCTCTCTCAGGGTAATTAAAATTTATTATTATTTTTTTTGCCTTGTGTAGCAAAAACCTCAGGCTTCCTTGCACCATATGACTAATAATGGTAATGATAGTACACTTATTATTTGTTTTAAATGCTGTCAATTTTTTCTTTTCTGAACATACATGAATTGCATAAAATTTAAAAGAAAAGAAATTATTTAAAAGAACATCCATGAAATTTAAAAGAAAACATGTAAAAAATTAAATTAACATATTTAAATATAAACACACACAAATATACAATCAGTACATTTTAATCAGTGAGACGGTTGGGTTTGATGGAAGCACACAGTATTTTAATACGAGGATTTATTTTGGAGTGGATTAATCTCATTTAAAGCAGAAAACCCTGTTTCGCAGTAGGAAGTGGAAAATGGCAATAAAATTCTAATTGCCTTTTCGAAATTAGTGGATATTCATTTTGAATTTTGCTAATATTAAAAATTTGCTAATATTAGTGCTATTAAAGTGAATTTCTAGCGACTGGTCACTATGGATCTCAACCAATTCTTCTTCCTCTTGCAGATTAAGTTCTAACATCAGAAGGTTTCTTGTTGCAAATGGGTCTCTTTACCCACAAATATTGTTTGGTATCAAGGGACAGTAATGCTCAATTTTTGTCTTTAACAGTTCTAATGTTTCACTTATTAAATTAACTATTTTAGTATAATTCATTTTGACAGTCAAAGGAAACATTTATAATTTTTTTTCATTTACAGATTTTTTTCCTTATACTCAACTTTTCTTTAAAGGTGAACAACTTGTCAGAGAAGTGAGTAAATTTTCCTATGGGCCTTGCATACTGATATTTAATTCATTAATCTGTGCAAATAAATCTGATTGAAAAGCTAATTTACAGCACCAAATTTCATCACTTAAATTATCACAAAATTTTTTTTGCTCCAGTGGAAAAAATATGAGCATTTTCTTGTGAAACTCGTCCATACTTATAAGTACATTTCCTTTTGATAGCTATTGAACCTCGGTATGCATCATTAAAGAAAAATTATGCAGACTTCAGTTCCTCACATAATTTTCTGAAAATACGTATTTGTTGTGGTCTAGATTTGATATAATTGACCATTTTAACCGCTTGACGAGGTAAAAGTTTTAAATCGGGTACGACTGTCTCCGCTACTGGAACTTCTCTGTGTCTAAAACAGTGTTGTAATAATATTTGAATTGTGTCGTTTTACTAAGTTTACAAATCCTTTTAGTGCTCCTGTCATCACGAGAGCAATGTCAGTACAAATGCCGACACACGACTTCAATAATATACCACACTTTTGCAAATAATTATTCATTACTTTGAAAATATCTTGGCTGGCTGTTCTTTCATTGAGTTCGTCACAACAACATAATAATAATAATAATAATAATAATAATAATAATAATTGTATTGTTTTCGATAAACCTGACAAATGCTATTACTTGGGCTTTACAACTAATATCTGTAGGATTATCTACTTGCAATGCAAACAGTCATCCAAAATTAGTAATATTTCAAATAACTTGTTCATTGGACATTTCTTTTATACTCATGCTAATTGTGCTGTTTGAAAGTGGTACAGTCATTATTCTTTTTTCAGCTTCCTCTCCAAAATACTTTTCACGATTACCTAACATGCTGGTAAAATCGGACTTTCTGTAATTAGATGAGCTTTCTTTTTTTTTCCCACCAGTTTGTCTACTACACTTGTGTTCAAAGAAAGTGCATCACCCCTTAAAATTGTAATTGTTGTCCGAATAATGTAAGTACATGGCAATATTTCTTACAGATTGCATCGGATAAGATTGACACATGTAGGTGTAGGTGATGATGTAATATTGCATCAGCTGTTACTTTCAGCTATATAAGCACGCTCTGCAAGAGTTGCAGTCATTCCTTGCTTATGTCAGGATGGTGAGTTACGTGCATTTGATGCCACGAAGAAAGAATGCATTGTTGCTTTATGTGAGGAAGAATGTTCTTCTCATCATATTGCTTATAGAGTGCCTTGTAATCAGTCGACAGTGAGTAGATTTCTTTCCAAACTCAAGAATACTGGTTCTGCTGATAGGAAAAAAGGAACGCGATGCAAATGAGTCTCTACGCGAAAACAGGACCGTGCTTTGAAGCGCTTATGCCTTAAAAACTGTAAAGCTTCTTCATCTGAGCTGAAAGGAGAACGGGAAGAACATACAGGAGTGGTAGCAAGCGCAGTAGCAGTAGCAGTCAGAAGACGCCTCTTCAAAAATGGACTTGTAGCCCATTGTCCTAAGAAGAAGCCCCTCCTCACACAAAAAATGAAAAGGCCCAATTAATTTGATTTGGTGTAAGGAGCATGTCAAATGGACTACCAAGCAGTGGAAGTCAGTTATTTTTTCGGATGAGAAGAAATTCAACCTGCATGGCTCTGATGGGAGACAAACGATTCGCCATAGATGTGGTGAAGAATATCATCCAGACTGTATGGTGTCTACAGTGAAATTCCCTACCAGCTAATGATATGGAGGTGCATTTCGTATCGCGGCTTAGGTCACCTGCAGTTTATAAAAGGTTCCGTAAATGCCAATGGATACCTGGCTATATTGGAAGGTAAAATTCTGCCAACCATTAGAGACCATTTCAACCTGCCAAGTAACTGCATCTTTCAGGAGGACTCTGCTCCTTGTCATTGGGCGAAAAGTGTAAGCAGGCACTTCTGTAGTTACTTTAGCTTCATTTCTGCCTTAGAGGTTCGACAGTTGTTATAGGTGAAAAAATGGTTGGAAGAACGGTCCATTACAATTTTTAGATGGCCAAGAAACAGCCCAGACCTGAATCCTATAGAGAACCGTTGGCATCGTTGGAATTTGCAGTTGCCTGAAAGAAACCAAAGACCTTTCGTGAACTTCAGGAAGCCATAATTCATGTTTGGAACCATGAACTATCAGTTGATTATCTTCAGAAATTGATCTTGTCAATGCCTCGACGGTGTGCTGCTGTGATCAGGGCCAGAGGCAGTTAAACTAAATATTAGTTTGAACCTGGTGAACTTTTCATTTTGTTTTCCATTTAAAATGATAAACTGAAGCAAATTGAGGGCTTCTGATAAAATTTCAGCCATAATTGTCATGTTTACCAAAACTGTTGTATAAAGTTTGCAAATGCTCATTTTGGAATATTTTGAGAGCACCTGTCAAATATTACTTAGCTTTGCCTTAACTCTTAATAAATATCTTTTGTTTATATTTCTATTTGTGATGCTAGTCATTAATGTAACATACCATCACGAAAAAGGTTTAAAAATGTGAAATTCCTAGGTGATGCACTTTCTTTGAACACCAGTGTAAAGCGCAAGAAGCTGGCTTCTTGCACTTTATGAGATATTTTAGTCATATTATAAAATTCTGTACTTTGTTTTCTAGTAGAGGCCAGCAGTCTTTTAAAATACTCCACAGTTTTCGACGATAAATACTTGTGTTTCACAGAAAAATGATGCTGCAATTTACTCTGCACCATTGATTCATTCGACAGTTTTAAACCACGTGCCACATAAAGGTTGAGGACAATCTTGGGTACCAGCATATGAAAATCCCATCCCCAAATAATCATCATCATATTTACGATAATGTGTTTTCTTTTTTGATGTTGATGGTTGCTCGGTTTTGTTTTTGTCATTTTATCCAATTTGCCTCTTCTGATTTCCTTTCACTAAAACTTTATCCATCGCTAATAATTTCTAAAAAAAAGTAAAGTTACTTCTATACTTTACTAATACAATTAATTGAAAATACCTTTTCTATATGAATTAACTGCATATTACATTTTAGAGAGATAAAAGCACAAAAAAGTATTTTTAAAACACAAAGGAAATTTCTTATTATGCTGCTTACAAGTTGTGCATATACAACTGCAGGGTGCCTGGGAAGAGACCCTCAAGTGATAAGAATGGCCAAATAAAGATGAACAGATCTACTTCTAGGAATCAAAAGGTGAATAAAGGATTAAAGGTAAACAGATCTAGTACTGGGAATCAAAATATGATGTCACATTGACTGTTGGAAGGGGCTGGGATCGGTGCAGCACAAATAAACAAATTTTTTATTTGAATTAATTTTTATTATAAAGCTTGGATTTATTAATTTTTTTATTTGAATTTTATGCGGCACACCCAAAGCATAATTGCAGCACATTAATGTGCCACGGCACACAGGTTGAGAAACACTGATTTAAGCTATCAACTTCCATAACAACAGATAGAAGTTTGTTCCAGCAATCAACTACCCGCTGCCTAAAGGTAAGCTTCTGCACATCTATTCTAAAATTCCCTTTCCTCATTTTGAATCTATGCCACCTCAGGTTTGTAATCTGAGCAAGAGGAAGAATCCCATCAGCATTGAGCCTGCTCAATCCATTCAAGGCCTTATACACCTCAATCATATCACCTTGCAGGTGCCTAGTCTCTAGAAACTGCAATTTGCAGAACTTAAGCCTTTCTTCATAGAGCACCCCTTTGTTCTCTTCACCAGTCTTGTTGCCCTTCTCTGTACTTGTTCTAGCAACTCTACATCCTTTCTAAAATGAGGCTTCCAGACCTGTATGCATTACTCAAGGTGTGGCCTGACCATTGTCTTATACAAGGGGATAATCACCTCCTTATCCCTGATTGCAAAATTCCTGAATATCATTGACCTACTCTGGCCGCCTGTCTGCACTGCTCAGAAAACTTCATATCTGACTGCACAATTACCCCCAGGTCTCTCGTTCTCTTCTCCACTACCCTAAGTGTAACACCACATAGTTGGTACATTTCTCTGGGGTTAGTGCTACCCATATGCAGTATTTTGCATTTGTCATTGTTAAACTTCAGTTGCCACGTCTCAGCCCATCTATCCAACTTTTCCAGATCCTGTTGCAGCAGAATACTCTAAACATAAGTCAAACTGACAGGTCTGTGAAACAGATATATTACAGGTCTGTAATATAGAATGCATTAGTAGAAAGCTCCTTTGATAAATTGATATCACCACATCCTTACTTTAATACAGAATTTAGCTTTTGTTATTGGTATTTTTGTTTCATATTAAAATGTATCATTAAAAGTATCAATTCTCAGTAAAGCTTTTCCTATTGCTGTTGTTCCCATTCTACCTGAACTTCAAGTGGGAACCAGACCACTAGTTTTATGGTTGTTGGTAATTGCAGCATTCTGGTCTTTTTTTCTTTTTCACATAAGAGTTTGACTTTTTGTTATTTTAATGTGTATCATTTTGTTAAGAGTTTTGAAAATATTCTAAAAGCCACTTTGTGAAATATTCTGAAAGTTCCTCCCACCCAGCTGAAATCATGTGCAGCTAGATTGGGTGATGCCAGCTGTCACTCATGATTAACAAAAGCCATTGAGACATAAAATCAGCTATATGATATAACCAATTATGTGAGAACAATGCACGAGTAGCGAAGCAGTGGTAAAAAAAAGATTGCTTCCTTTTCCATGCTGCATACAGTCCACAGGAAACTTCCCTGTACTGTTACTGTATTCAGTTTATTGAGGTTTTTTTTTTTTTTTATGTAAAAGGTAGAATCAGAAATTTCCAAGAGTAAATTTTTAATTAAACAGAATATAATATTTAATTAATATTTTACAAAATAATGGCTCTGGCTATTTAATAAGATTGTTTTAGACACGGGGTGGGCAACCTTTTTAAATAGCATGCCAAATAAAATGTCTGTGAGGTACACATGGGGCAAATTTTTTTTAGCTTTCCATGATTTTTAGGATTATTAATATGATGTATAATGAAAAAAATTATCAAATAGTTTTATGGTATTTATTGTAATATTTGTACATACTTGTACATATAATTAATTTTATTACTAAGAAAAACGAAATACAAATTCATGATAAAATTACAAAAATACAATTATCGTATACAATTATAAAAAAATTAAAACGAAAATTATTATAATTTTAACGATTTTACAAAACCTTAATAATCTTAGATTCTCAATTATGCATTTTATAGGTTTCAATAAATACCGTCATAAAAATAAAATGGTAAATCCTTCAAATTTTATCCATCAATTATTCACTGACATTTGCAGTTGAAAGGCATGGTACACTTGCACTGCAATCACATCCTGCAGAGCCGAAAGTCAGAGAACCACTACTGACCTGTGTGCAAGTCTATGCCTGCTTACCAGTGTTGCTAAAAGCTATGATTGGATACTGTTTGTCAACACTCAGCAGTCTCGCTAAATAGAAAGCAAGCATAGCTTACTCGAGTCTGATATATGCACAAAATGTAAGCAAGCTTAGCTTAATCGAGTTGGATCTAAGCCACAAATTCAAATGATTCATTAGATGTAGTGAATCAAAATTTTACAAACAATTTAATAATGCAAAAATAATAAAAATTACAATAAACATAATTTCATGATAGGAATAAACAGCCTCCTTCAGCAGGCCATTTATTATATATATTTTGAAAATGACCTCAGGCCGGATTATGCACGTTTTCGGACTAGAGTTGGCCCATGGGCCAGAGGTTTCCCACCCATATTTTATGCCATTAGACTTACATCTGATTTAGTTCCTCCCATTAGCCTCAGCCTCAGTCATGTACATGACTGAGGCAAATTCAGATAGTTGGTCATTGGTTTAATCTGTTTACTTGGTTTGAGATTAGCTCACCACGATCCTGTTCTTTCCCCACCTTCTCCTTTTCCACACTTATACCTATATATCTATGACTTTCTTGATTGTTTTACTGTTTGTTTCCTTACATTAGAGCCTATATATTTATTCACTTGTGGAATGTTGGAATAAGTTCTTTTCTTGGATAGCTGAGATTGAGCATTTGGCAAAATTCAAGGAGGAACTGGAATACACAGTTTTTGACAAGAATAATTCTTTTTTTTTTTTTTTTTTTTTTTTGGTAGATGCAAAATACATTCACTTCCTTTTATTGCATCATTATGCTATTTTATTTCTAATACCATGATGCATCACCCATTATTTGCATTTTTTTTTTTTCCTTCTTGATAATGGGTACCCATTATTGGATCTGAAGTGTCAATATTAGATTATTGGGTGTTTTCACTTTTGGCATTCAGTAAAAATACCAAATAAAATTGAAAAGCAGATGTGGGGTCACATGTCCAATTTTTATATAAATTTGAGTTTTCAGAAATTTTCATATGATCAGCAGTGACATTGAATTGCAAGTTTCTTTACTCGTAGATGAGGTCTCTTCCTTCTGATTATTACTCTCAAAAACTTACAATTTCTAAAAACATAATTCTCTAAGTACATAGTCTTATTAGCTTGTAATTTTATTATTACAGTCTTACAATTTATACATAGTTTTAATAAAAGTATGGCTTCATGGTATAAATTAATAAAATATTATATCTATACATTATAACCCAAAATAAAGAGGATGACTTTACCTAAACCTGCTAATCTGAAGTTTTTTTCCCTGGAGGTATATGGGAAATTCCATACAGAGGACTGATATGCAGGTCATAAAAATAATACAATGTTGGATCTTCTGCTGATGTTTCAACCAGTTCTTCTGAAGGTTCAAATTTTGTTCCCATCTGATTTGCTCTTAAAACATTGGGAATGGAGAAGTTAACATTAGCATTAGTAGAGGCATATGATGCAAGAAAGCAAGCTTAAACAGCATCAGCCAAAAAATAAAATAAAATAAAAAAATTCTATTTCGCCCATCCATTCACTCCAATCTGCTTGTTTAGTTCTGCCTTGAACTTATTTAAGTTTTCAACCTCCACTACGACAGATGAAAGTTTGTTCCAACTATCAACCAACCTCTGGCTAAAGGCAACTTTCATCACATCTACTCTACAATTGTCTTTTCTCAATTTGAATTTATACCCCCTCAGGTGAGTAATCTGAGCAAGAGGAAGAATCCCATCAGCACTGAGCTTGCTCAAGCCATTCAATGCCTTGTACACCTCAATGAGATCACCTCGTAGTTGCCTAGTCTCCAGA
Organism: Mastigoproctus giganteus; assembly: GCF_048544385.1. Lineage (NCBI taxonomy): Eukaryota > Metazoa > Arthropoda > Arachnida > Uropygi > Thelyphonidae > Mastigoproctus > Mastigoproctus giganteus. The sequence continues at coordinate 120,458,529 of NC_143582.1, forward strand.
CACTTTAATTTGCAAAACTTAAGCCTTTCTTCGTAAGAGCAACGATTTGTTCCATTCACTAATCTTGTTGCCCTTCTCTGTGCTCGTTCCAACAGCTCTACATCCTTCTTAAAATGAGGCCTCCAGACCTATATACAGTACTCAAGGTGTGGTCTGACCATTGCCTTATACAAGGGGATAAGCCGACCGGGCTAGCCGGGTGGGTAAAGTGCCTGACTAGCAACCCAAAGGTCGCGGGTTCGATTCCCGCCTCGGGCTTGGATCAAAGTACTGCAAAAACCTTGGGAGGTGCATTATGGCCACAGAAGCCTATGCGCCAACAACTACCAAAAAAAAAAAAAAAAACAAGGGGATAATCACCTCCTTATCCCAGCTAGAAAAATTCCTGTATATCATTGACAAGACACCATGAACTACTCTTGCAGACCATCTGCACTGCTCAGAAAACTTCATATCTGCCTGCACAATTACTTCCAAGTCCTTTTCGTTCTCTACCACTGTCAGTGTAGTACCACAGAGTTGATACGTTATTCTGGGGTTACTGTTACCCATATACAGTACTTTACATTTGTCAATGTTAATCTTCAGTTGCCACCTCTCAGCCCATCTGCTCAACTTTTCCAAATCCTGTTGCAGTAGTGTACTATCATTATTGTCATTAACAACCCTGCCAACCTTTGTGTCATCTGCAAACGTAAGACATTACGATAGTTATGGGGGACTTCAATTCAGCAGATTTCCACCTGATAAACTTATAAGTGATTCATTTCTTCTTCTTGTTTCAGCCAAACCAATGATATTGCGATTCACATTTTATAATTCCTTTTCCAGCTCTAATAACCTATCTTCACCGATGAGCAATCTTATGTTGTAACAAGCCAAGTTCATTTTCTGTGCATGGAAGCCTGGTCATACCCAGAGATTCTTAGCACCCTCTGCTTCCACTCTGATCCTCTCGCTGCCATAAAAGCGGGAATGAAAGATGCTGGGGACTAAGGGCCATTTGTTTCGTCTTGCTGTCATGTGCTGGAAGGTTTGGTTTTCTCCTCTTCACGCTAACCAGGTGTCTTGAATAGAACCACTCTACACATGCGTTGCCACCTAAGTGACGTAACAGGGCTCACCATCGAGAAGGTGTGCTTGAGTGGATTTTAGGGAGGCAGCCAACTGGACTTCTCCTAAATCTTCTGAAATAGAAAAATATTGGATCCATCAGTGTTTTAGACTGAGTGTTTAATAACACACCAAATGCCTGTTCCCCTGTAGGCCCCAAAATCCAAGTATATGATGTCAAAATTATTTTTTGCATCCAGTTCCTTTGTGACCACATCATAGTATCCAATCAAATTTGTCAGACAAGACTTCTCCTTCACAGTCCCATGCTGTGTCTGAACTATTACTGTAGTCTTGTCCTGCATTGTTTCTTTGCATAAGTGTCTGGAGACTTATGCCTCTTTTGGTAAGAGCACCCCTTTGTTCCCCTCACCAATCTTGTTGCCCTTCTTTGTACACATTCTAGAAATCTTCATCCTTCCTAAAATGGGGCCTCCAGACCTGTACACAGTACTCAAGGTGTGGCCTGACCATTGCTTTGTACAATGGGATAATCACCTCCTTGTTCCTGCTAGCAAAATTATTATATGTCATTGACAAAACTCCATGACGTGCCTGGCAGCCCGTCTGTACTGCTCAGCGGACTTGATTTCTGACTGAACAGTTACTCCCAGGTCCTTTTTATTTCACCACTTCCCTGAGTGTAGTACCACACAATTGGTATGTTTGTCTGTTAGAGTTTGATAAACTTCTGGCATTCCCCTCCTTAAATAATTGCCATTGTCTTGGGTTACTGCTACCCACATGCAGTACTTTACATTTGTCAATGTTAAACTTCAGTTGCCACTTCTCAGCCCATTTTCCTAACATATCTAGATCCTGTTGTAGTAGCATCATACTGTCTTTACTTTTGTTAACTAGCCTGCCAACCTTTGTATCATCTCCAAACTTGGACATTAAGCCTGATATAACTTTATCAATATCATTGATGAATACACAAAACAACAATGGTCCCCAGCACCGAACTCTGGGAAACTCCACTAATAACATTAGTTCACAAATAATAGTGTCCATTGATTACTGCTCTCTGTCGTCTCCCACTCAACCATCTCTTTATCCATTGTAGCAACTTGCCCTTAATGCCATACCTGGCAACTGAAATTTTAACATTGACAAATGCAAAGTACTGCATTGTCAATGTTAAATTTCAGTCAATGTTAAAACTGAAAGAAGTAACCCCAGAGAAACGTACCAACTGTGTCATACTACACTTGATTAAAATGAAAAAGACCTGGGAGTAATTGTGCAGTCAGATATGAAGTTTCTGAGCAATGCAGATAGTATACCAGTGCAGGTCATGGGGTTTTGTCAATGATATATAGGAATTTTGCTAGCAGGGAAAAGGAAATGATTGTCCCTCTGTATAAGGCAATGGTCAGGCCACGCCTTTAGTACTGCGTACAGTTCTGGAGGCCTCATTTTAGGAAGGATGTGGAATTGCTTGAGGTGTACAGAGAAGGGCAACAAGATTAGTGAGGGGAATGAAGGGATCCTCTTACCAAGAGAGGCTTAAGTTCTGCAAATTGCAGTGGCTGGAGACTAGGCACCTGCAAGGTGATCTGATTGAGGTGTATAAGGCCTTGAATGGGTTGAGCATGCTGAATTCTGATGGGATTCTTCCACTTGTTGAGATTATGAACCTAAGGTGGCATAATTGAAATTGAAGAAAGACAGATGTAAAATAGGTGTGCGGAAATTTTCCTTTAGCCAGCGGGTGGTTAATTGCTGGAATAAACTTCCATCTGTCGTTGTGGAAGTTTATAGGTTAAATAAATTTAAGGAGGAACCGGACAAACATTTAGAGGGAATTGTTTTGTAAAATTTTTTTTTTTTTTTGGCTGATGCTGCATAAGCTCATACACTTGCTTTCTTGCATCACATGCCACTACTACTACTACTACTACTACTACCTTTCCAATTTGTACAGGAGTCTTCCATGTGTAACAGTATCAAAAGCTTTTATGAAATCCAAGTATATGATATCAAAATTATTTTTTGCATCCAGTTCTTTTGTGACCACATTATAGCATTCAATCAAATTTTTCAGCCAAGACCTCACTTTAACAAATGCATACTGTGTCTTAACTATTACTACAGTCTTTTCTAGATGATTCTGCAATGCTTCTTTATTCAGTGACTCCATTATTTTCCCCAGAACACAACTTAAACTAACAGGTCTATAGTCACTTGTGTCACCTTTTGAACCCCCCCCCCCTTTGTGAATTGGGGATACATTTGCACAGCACAAGAACACAGGAATCTCTCCTGAGTCCAAGGAAGCTCTTACAATTATGGCTATGTGTTTGGTTACTTCCTTTGCTGCCTCCTTTAATATAACTGGATAGATCCCATCCACCCAGGCGCTTTCCTTATGTTTAACTTTAACAATTTCTGCTCCACTTTGCTCTCAGTTATTAGCGTTAGCGTTAGCATTAGTAGAGGCATATAATGCAAGAAAACAAGCTTATGCAGCTTCAGCCAAAAAAAAAAAAAAAAACTTCCACTTCACCCCTCCGTTCATTCCAAATACCTGTCCAGTTGAGCCTTAAATTTATTTAGGCTATCAACTTCCACAACAAGGGATAGAAGTCTGTTCCACCAACCAAATACCTGCTAGCTAAAGGCAAATTGCAGCACATCTATCCTACATCTGCTCTCTTTCCTCAATTTGAATTTATGCCCTCTCAGGTGATTATTCTGAGCAAGAGGAAGAATCCCATCAGCATTGAGCATGCTCAATCCATTCAAGGCTTTATACACCTCTATCAGATCACCTCGCCGGTGCCTAGTCTCCAGACACCTTAATTTGCAAAACTTAAGCCTTTCTTAAGAGCAACCCTTTGTTCCATTCACTAATCTTGTTGCCCTTCTCTGTACTCGTTCCAGCAGCTCTACATCCTTCTTGAAATGAGGCCTCCAGACCTGTATACAGTACTCAAGGTGTGGTCTGACCATTGCCTTATACAAGGGAATAATCACCTCCTTATCCCTTGCTAGAAAAATTAATTTCTGTATATCTTTGACAAGGCACCATTAGAAAATCACTGAGCTCCCTGTTATAGTTTGATAAACGTCTGGCATTCCCCTCCTTGAATAACTCCTTATATGTGAATGTAGATACAAAATACTCATTCAGTTTAATAGCTACCTGAGCAGGATCATCAGTACTAAAACCATATATGTTAAGGGGACCAATCTAATTCATCCCTTTCTTTCTAGAGTTTGACAAAGACTTCTCATAATCTGCCTTTGCCTGCCTAACCTCCTTTGTGAATTGATTACAGACTAGCTTATATCAGCCATAGGTTTCTGTGCCACCTGATAATTTATATGCATCCGATGCATTTTTCTTCTCTGCCATGGGCCTAATTAATTCTTCTGACTTCCATTTAGGCATAAATCTTGAACAATATTTCTTAGTTGGCATAAAAAGCCTTTTAGCCTCCAAGAATAAGTCCCTGAAGTATTCCCATTTATAATTCACCACTGGTAACTTCATCAGTTGATCCCACTGTATAGAATTTAAAAACTGTCTGAGACCACTGTAGTCACCTTTGCGAAAGCAAAAACCCTTTCTTTTACCTTTGATGCTAGTTACTTCTTTAAGTAAATCCCACATCAATACACTGTGATCACTGTCTCCCAGTGGTTCCTTTATCTGCAAATTCTTAATGTTTGAATAATCATGCAGTCAGAACAAGATTATTACTCCCTCCAGTTGTCTCTCCAACATGTTGCTGTAGAAAACAGTGCATCATCCACTAAATTCATGAAAGTCTTGCTAGTATGTGAGTGACTAACCCACAAGTTCCCATCAATATCTGGAAAGTTAAAATCCTCCTTTATAAGACATTCTGATTTACTGGTGCACTCTATTTCTCTGCACAATTGTTCATTTTATTCATCAGAGTCATCAGGCATATAACAACACACTCCTACTCTGATGCATGTATATAGCATTAACCCCAGGGGCTCACATCTGGTGGGCTTGGTAAACCCAGGGTCCTGAGCTGGATATCATCATTCTTCTCTTTCTTGGTGATTCCTCCTTTCTACTCTCTCTCTCTCTCTCTCTCTCTCTCTCTCTCACAGAGTAACTCGGAAATTTTTTTTTTGGCTGGTGCAGCGTAAGCCTCAGGCTGCTTTGTACCATGTGGCTAATAATAATATCTCTAATTGGTAAATTAATTTTGTTTTTATGTTTAATAAATGCATAGTCCAACTGTCAAATAATGCAAAATTTATAGTTATAAGTGCTCACTCTGCACCTTGTAGAATACATGTTGTACTTTACAAGGTATAGAGTGAGAGGCTGATATTTACTGAATTAATTAGCTTTTAAAATTAACTTATTTTTCGTGTTTGAAATCTCTTTAGATAAATAATAGTATCCACATATTAGCAACAAATTATTGGACTCATAACTTTGTGGACTTAATATATTACACAGAACAATTTGTTGATCTATCTCTATGTTGTTTATGAAGTTTGTCTCTAGTAATAGTTTATTTCTAAATGATATTTAATGAATGCAGTTTACTTCACTATTGTCTTTTTTTACGTGCAGACATCCCTTCCAGACTCCAGCGGAAAGTGATAATGAGATAATAGATAGCCATAACCTCAGAGATACATGCAGCAAATTGTTCCAGAGAGAAGAAAGAAGAGATTGGCGGAATAACTATGCAGTTTGTATTTTAATTTTTATTTATGATTCAAAAGAAAAATTACATTGATCTCATTCTTGAAAATGTGAAATCAAATGTAAAGCACTATAGAACAATTCTTTCGTTTATGTGTTGAAGGTGTCTTTTTATATTTTACCTTGAATGGGAGCTCAGAGAAAATGTTTGACTAAATCCATTGAACAGATAGGAAACAATTTCAGGAAAAGAAATGAGAATGCAATGAAACTTATTTGTATTGTTGATGCACAGAATTTCTTCTTGCATTTTTTCATTTTCATAAGTCATGAATCGTGTGAATATAGTCATTTATACTTTATGCAAAAATATATGAAAATATGGCAGAGAGAGAGAGAGAGAGATCAATGTTGTCATTTCTGCTGATCCTTTAAATTATCAGAATAATTGGATATGATAGGCACAGTGATATATCATCCTCTTGTGTAGGTACTGCAGCTGCACTCTGAAGGAATCCAAAAGAAAAAAAGAAAATGAGGAAGTTAGAACGAAAAAAGCATTATTTACAAAGTGGCCCAAGTTTTTGATTATATGCCACTGGATAGCGAAATGAAAGTTACTAAATATTTACATGCTACTAAATGTTTAATTTGGGCTATTTTAATAAGAATTTGCATACTGATGTTATTAAAATTACACTGAGTGGACAGAAATCATGGGATATCCACCTAGTAACGGGTAGGCCCGCCTTTCGCCTGGATAAGGGCAGTCACAGGGCGAGTCAATGAGTCCACTAGTTCATGAAAGCATTCCACAGGTATTTCCTTCAATGCTTGCTGCACTGCCCATAATTCTGTCGCATTACTAAATGGAGGATCCAAAGCTCGAATGGATAATTCCACAGCATCCCAAAGATGCTCCACAGGGTTCATGTCCAGTGAATGGGGAGGCCATTCCACAATGGTAAAATTTGCAGAATGCTCTTTGAGCCATGTTCTAGTCACCACAGCTCTGTGGGGAGGTGCATTGTTCTGCTGGAAGAGTCCATTGCACTGTGGGTGCATGATGACCCTGAAGGGATCCGGATGGTCTGCAAGAATGGGCACGTAACCATTCAGACCATTCAGAGGTACATCTAGACATACCAGACGTCCCGACATAACATTCCCCGACCATTACTGACCGTCCACCTGCCTGAACAGTTCCTTGTTGACATGACGAGTGTATAGCTTCATGCGGCTTCCGCTAGATATGCACCCTCCCATCCACTAGAAATAACTGGAAACAGGACTCATCAGACCAGGAGACCTGTCTCCAATCATCCAAGAACATCAGTGCTGATGTTCTTTCGCCCAGTTGAGGTGTAGATTCCTGTGGTGGGGTGTTAGCAATGGGACTCTGGTGGGTTGGCAGCTCCCATAACCTATTGCAGCTAATGATCTTGGTGGAGATGTTTCATTGAATACAGCAGTGATTTGTGCCACTGTTGCTCTCCGGTTGGTTGTTGTTGTTATTTGGTTTTTAGGAGCATTAGCAACTAAGGCCATATTGCTCCTGGATATGCGGTGGTCATTCCCTGACCTTTCCGCATCCTCCGTATTTGGTGGTGACGGGCTCGAACCCCGGTCTAATCAAGAAGCGTGTGCTACGCACTGCTGCTTCTTCCCACCTGGCTACGGAGGTGCTTTCTGGTTGGCTGAAACAATACAATGCGCCTCCGTAGCCAGGTGGGCAGGAGCAGCAGTGCGTAGCACACGCTTCTTGATTAGACCGGGGTTCGAGCCCGTCACCACCAAATACGGAGGATGCGGAAAGGTCAGGGAATGACTGCCACATATCCCCGGAGCAATATGGCCGTAGTTGCTAATGCTCCTAAAAACCAAATAACAAACAAATGAAACAATACGAGACAGACATCGATAGCCACTTTCATCCACTGCCATTCTCCACCCACAGCGCTGTCCACGATGAGATGTTATTCCGGAAATTGTGTATTCCTGATACTGTCGAATGGGGATAGTGCAATTTGTGTACCACCTCTGCGATAGAGTGACCCATGCGTCGGGCACCCACTATCATTCCTCTTTCAAAGCCAGTTAACTCACAATGTTTATCCATACTGACATCGAATTACCATCTACGTGAATGCAGTGATGCAGTGTACCTAAATACCTGCCAAGCTGTGGGTTCATCCACTAGGGAGAGGGGTAACAGTGTCACATTTCCCAGGAACCAGGTATCCCATGAACTCTGTCCTTTCAATGTATAACTGCTTCTGAATTGCTTAATTTTTATTAAAAAACAAAGCACAGAAAAAAAAGCCAACTGTTCATTGTCTTGGTGTGCTCTGGCAGCAGAATGTAGAATATGCTAGCATCATCTGGAATCAGCTGCTTCAGCAGTTGGTAGCATTGACTACTTCTACAGGAATTCACCTGTCAATCGATCAATTTGACTAAATCATGCAAGCCTCTTCAGTCATTCACTTTGATTGTAGTTACATAATGCTCAAGTGCCAAGTGATTTGTGATTAAGCAACTTAGCTAGCCTGCAAATTAGTGCTTTCTCTTTAAGTGATATATGACTTCTTTGTATAAATCTACACCGAAACACAGTTAACTAAGGCCTCAGTAGAGAAATCCACTTAACTAGGTTGTAGATTGGGGCGGAATATAACTTCCTTTTTTTTTGTTTTCTTCCTCTGTATGTACTTATTACTAACCCTCTCTACTACTTGGTGACAAGGTGGCACTGCTCCTGCCTCCATTTGCTGGGACCAGTAACTGTCAGGATAAGTTCTCCTATACAGCATGAAATGGAGCAAACTGACATCCCTAAAATCTAGAAGCTTACTGGGTTTTCAGATCAAAACATAATAGGATGCAGACATGAGGAACCTAGTCTACTCACAGCATCACTAGTCTACTCCAATATATGGTGCACCCTTGTAATTGGCTGTCAGAATGGGGGAAAAAGTGATTGACAGGTTGTGACTCCTCCCGCTGACTGCATCCCCCTCTTCGTTTCAGGGGGATATCACGTCACATGATGTCACTGGAGCACTGAATGTAAAATTCGTTGCATATACTGTATTTTCATTTGAATGCTGTTTTCTGTTCTGTTCGGTGCTCTGCTCTTCATTTGCTGGTGTTAATGTTACTTTGTTACTTGCCACGTGTCGTTATCCCGTTCCATCCTGCAGGTAAACTCTTTCTTTGTTTTTTGCTGCCATGTGTTGTCGTCACATTTTCTTATTTTTTTATTTCTTAGGTTCTTTTTGTGTTTTTTGTCTGTTTTTTTTTTTGCCTTTGTTCAGTCTCAATGGAGCGAGAATGTTGCATATTAACCTAGTATTGTGTAAAAAAAAAATTCTATGTCGCTGTTTTGGGGTTATGCAAAGAGCAATTTTATTATTTATTGCACGTGTTAATTGACTTTCGTTTCTGTTTAGCGAAAAAAGGTTAGGTTTTTATGACTTCATCAGGGATTCAAGCTAAAATTGGTCATTGGATGAAAAACAATTATAACAGGCGTCATGTTTTTAATCGACTTTCATTTGTGTTTAGAAAAATGGTTAAGTTTTTACGCGACTTCGGGAGGGATTCAAGCAAAAACCGGTCGTTGGACAGTTATTTTCTTGGATGAGAAGAAATTCAACCTGCATAGCTCTGATGGGAGACAAACGATTTGCTATAAATGTAGTGAAGAATACCATCCAGACTGTATGATGTCTACAGCGAAATTCCCTATCAGTCAAATGATATGGAGGTGCATTTCGTATCGCGGCTTAGGTCACCTGCAGTTTATAAAAGGTTCCGTAAATGCCAGTGGATACCTGGCTATATTGGAAGGTAAAATTCTGCCAACCATTAGAGACCATTTCAACCTGCCAAGTAACTGCATCTTTCAGGATGACTCTGCTTCTTGTCATCAGGCGAAAAGTGTAAGTATGCACTTCTGTAGTTACTTTAGCTTCATTTCTGCATTAGAGGTTTGACAGTAATGTGTTTACATTTGGTACAGGTGAAAAAATGGTTGGAAGAACAGTCCATTACAACTCTTAGATGGTCAGGAAACAGCCCGGACCTGAATTCTGTAGAGAACTGTTGGCATCATGTGGAATCTGCAGTTGCCAGAAATAAACCAAAGACCTTTTGTGAACATCAGGAAGCCATAATTCGTGTTTGGAACCATGAACTATTAGTTGATTATCATCAGAAATTGATCTTGTCAGTGCCTTGATGGTGTGCTGCTGTCATTAGGGCTAGAGGCAGTTCAACTAAATCTTAGTTTGCACCTGGTGAACTTTTCATTTTGTTTTTCATTTAAAATGATAATCTGAAGCAAATTGAGGGCTTCTGATAACATTTCAGCCATAATTGTCGTGTTTACCAAAACTGTTGTATAAAGGTTGCAAATGCTTATTTTGGAATATTTTGAGAGCACCTGTAAAATATTACTTAGCTTTGCCTTAACGATGAATAAATATCTTTTGTTTATATTTCTATATGTGATGCTAGTCATTAATGTAACATGCCATCGTGAAAAAGGGTTAGAAATATGAAATTCCTAGGTGATGCACTTTCTTTGAACACCAGTGTAGTTTATTGTAAAGTTTATTTTGTTATATATTTTTTTTCCAGTAATAGTTTGATTTTTATAATATTGTAAATATAACCTTTTGAAAGATTCTTTTATTGATATTTAGCAAATGGTTTTTACAAGATCCGCCTTGAACACTTCGTTAGAGGATATCATGACTTATACGGAAATAGCCATTGGCAGTTTATGCATGAATCATGATTTTATCCTTTGCAGAACCTGTGGCATGTATTCCAAGGTTGACCTAGTGGATAATCATAGCTCACCTGGCAATTCTTTTCTTTCTCACCATTTTAAGGGGTGTACTGATCTTAAGTTAAAATTTGGCGCATTGCTAGAACAATTTGAGTCACTGAAAAAAATGTTTGCTTTCCCTCAAGAATAATGTAACTTGGAGGTCATCAGTGACTCAAGACTCCAGTAACCTACCAAGTGATGCACTCCTGACTTGGGGCCCCAGAACAGAATAACCAAGTGCAAACTACTCTGGTTCAAAAAGACTTAGCTCTATTAAGAGACTCCATTGTCAGGGAAATGGGAAATATTTTTGAAGTGAAACTTCTTAAGGCATGCTCCAGGCAGTTTTCAGATGGGAGTAACTGGCTTTCATGGATTGACAGAAAGTGCAGTGAAAATGCGACACAACAAACTCAGCCATAAGTAAACGCATTACAGGCACTTTTCACAGGCAGTTATTGTACTAGGCTGAATGCACTGATTCTCGTCCAATCACCGAAGTTAAGCAGCGTTAGATGTAGTTAGTAATTGGGAGGGTGATCGCCCAGAATATTGGGTGTAGTTTACTTTTTGCTTTTCTTTTGTTAACCTGCAGAAAATATTCTTCCAATTTTCACATATCATTTAATTTTGTTAATTGGTAAGGTAATAAAGTTTAAATCTGTGCTTTATATCTTAACCTTTATAGCCTGTGGATAACATTCCTCCCATTTTCGCTTATTAGACTTGCCATTAATATAATTGGAATTCAATTCGTAAACATGATCACAATGACCGGCACTTAGAACATATCGTATAGTGAATGGTATTGTGTTATGGAGTGCCCATCGTAAAGTGATTTGATCATACAGTATATAGCACGTATGCGTGCAGTATTTCCATGGATTGACAAAAATCGCCAAGAAAATACAACATGAAATGATTCATCCCCCTACCATTGTACCACTCTGTACTAGGCACAAGCAACACATGACTCAATCGGTACTCCTACTGATTGCACCATGTTATTTCTTTTGTCATTCTCCACCGGATTTAATAAAAAATTTCGATGAAAAAAAAATTTATAATTGTACATGTCAAAGACTAATAGTGAATGTTGTAAGGTGTATAGAGCATGTATACGTGCAATGTGACCACTGAAACCACATCCACTGAGTAGAAAGAAGAAATCTAAGCTATTTCAACAGCAGGAGAAAGTGCAGTGTATGATGGAGTTGAACAAAGTAGCTGGAGAAGGTCCATCCACATCTTCAGAACCTTTCATCTCCCCAGAAATGTTAGAAGTGAATTTGGAAGAAGGACTCAACAAAGTTGATAGTGAAAATGAAAATGATGAAGAGTCCTCAAAACCCAGTCATAAAAGAAAAGCAAAGAAGCCAAAACTGACTGCCAGAAGTACTTCATCAAATCGTTTAACAACTAACTGGCATAAAAAAACAGCAGGAGCAGCAACAGGATTCTAAGAAACACTGAAACATCTACATGCAATTTAAAGGTACATTCTGGATAATGATTTCAATTCAGTCTGTACGTGTGTGATTGGTTTTGGTTCCAGAACGATATGAAGATTGCAGCAGCTCGAGATCATGCTCTTCTTCAAACAGCATTTCTGAATTAGAATGTAAGTCAAATGCTGGCCTGTAACAGCTATCGTGGTTCTCTCAAGAATGAAGTGATTCCAGCTCTGTCAAAGTCAAATGATTTTAAATATCATCTGATGCTACAGCACTTGCCGAAAATAGATTTGGTAGTGGAGCGTCTCATATCTCCGAGGCTCTCATTCATGCAGATTCGTTGCCTGTGGCATTTATACGGTCAGTGCAGGATCCTCAGTCAAGTGATAAATGTTCGCCTAAAGAAGTTCCACTTAACTTCTGCTACAAGTGCTCGGCGCACATACAATTTTTTTTTTCCCTAATAAGGATAGGTGGATTAGAACTAGGGTATGTCTGCCAGGAGAAACTATTAATGATTCCACCAACAGACTGTCAGATTTTAAGCGGGGTAAAGAGAATATTTTTATGGATGTGGGGACTAATGATATTAAACATACACGATCTGACGATTTGTTAGACAAATACAGGACCATGCTGAAGAAATGCCGAAAGTTAGGTCACAATGTCTATGTGTCTGCAATTCTGCCCAGGCCCGATAGGAGGGATTATATGCTGAAAGCCTTGTGGATTAACTCAAGACTTGAAGCACTCTGCAAGGGTTTTGGGGGGAAATTTCTATCAGCTTGGCCCACATTTGTAGGTAGAAGGAATCTGTTTTGTACAGATGGGATACATTTAAACAAAGGTGGTGCAAGAGTTTTTGCCAGTATTATTGAGGATATTTTAAAAGTTTGGGGAAACTGCTAGTTTTGGGGAGGGCAAGGGTAATAAAGATATGCATTTATCTGATAATATTGGTCAAATTAACACTTGCACATACCTCAAGAGTTCTTGTTTGTTCTCCCAACAGAACATATTAACAAGATGTTCTGAGGGCAAAAACATTTCAAATGAATGGGTAGCTAATGCCAGGGAAGCCAGCTTAAATAACTTTAAGGGTGTGTCAGGGTAGTTAACTATACAAGAACACTAAGTCTTAATTGCTTATACAGTAATGCCAGAAGTGTCGTCAATAAATGAGTGAATTCAAACTGCTGGTTAGGACGAGTAAAATTGGTCAAATTAACACTTGCACATACCTCAAGAGTTCTTGTTTGTTCTCCCAACAGAACATATTAACAAGATGTTGTGAGGGCAAAAACATTTCAAATGAATGGGTAGCTAATGCCAGGGAAGCCAGCTTAAATAACTTTAAGGGTGTGTCAGGGTAGTTAACTATACAAGAACACTAAGTCTTAATTGCTTATACAGTAATGCCAGAAGTGTCGTCAATAAATGAGTGAATTCAAACTGCTGGTTAGGACGAGTAAAACTGACATAATAGGGCTTACAGAAACGTGCCACATGGAGATACGGGATGATGAGTTTCAGTACAGTACGTATAATGTATTTAGGGTAGGGCAGATAGAAGGGGGTGGTGGTAGGGGTCATGCTTTTTATCAAAAGCAGTCTGAGTGCGACGAAAGCTTTCCTGGATTCAGACATTTCGCATGCTAGTATAGAATCAATATTATGGTGTGAGATAGTTGGAAGCAAAGGTATAATTAGAGTGAGAGTAATCTGCAGGCTAGGTGATTGTGAAGATTATGATGAGACCCTCTACATGCAAATGGAATGGGCAAGTAAGCATCAATGTCTTATTATGGATGATCTTAATTTGCCTATAATTTATTGGAACAAATGGAAAGAAAACTCCACATGGGGGACAAAATTTTAAAATTAACTAGATGATTGTTATTTGTATCGATATGTCAGGGAAAGTTCAATGAAAAAGAATATTCTAGACCTCATCATCATCGCCCATGAATTAAATGGCATAATAGGGCTGACAGTACAAGAACCAGTAGCAGGAAGTGATCATGGAGTTCTATGGTTGACAATGAAGAAAGAGGTAGCAGTAGTTATTATTATTATTATTATTAATATCAAGTTAAAGGCAAAGGAATGAGTTATAATTTCAGGGAAAGCAAATTACGATGGCTTAAGGTTCTACAGCCTCTATTAATTGGGTAGATATCGCACAGAGAGCGAATACAATTGAATTATAATATACCTTTAAAACATTAATCACAGAAGCTTTGAATGCTTATATACCATTAAAAAATACTCCACGAGGAAGACTTCAATTTGGACGAATAAGGAAGTTGCCAGATTACTTGAGCAGAAAAGACGGCATGGAAAAGTTACAGAACAATAAAAAGTATGGATGCCTATAACAGATACAAATTGATCTGTAATACTGCCACAGAAAAGGTTAGGCTGGCAAAGGCAGATTATGAGAAATCAATGACAAAGAGAGCAAAGAGTGGGGTTAAGGAATTCTTCGCATATATAAATGCAAAGAAGAGAAGGACAAACCAGATCGGACCCTTGTATAATGGACATGGAATAGTATTAGGTACCCCTGCTGAAGTTGCAGATGAACTCAACAGTTACTTTGCATCGATATTTACAGAAGAAAACCCTTTATATCAAAGAGAAATTTTGGGAGTGAAGTTTAAAAATATGTAATTAATGATGTTGAAATTTCACTTGTTTTTTAATTAAAAAACTTTCGAGCCTACAGGCCAGCAAGGCTTCTGAGGTTGATGGCATATACCCTATAATCTTATGGGAGGTGGCAAGTGAGTGCATTGAACCATTGAAGCTAATTATGAGAGCATAACTGGACTCGGGAGTGATTTCAGTGGATTGGAAAAGTTTCAATGTATCTCCAATACATAAGGGCAGTTCTAAGAGTGAAGTGGGAAATTACGGGCCGGTCATTCAAAGTTCATTAGTAGAGAAAATTATGAGGATCATTTAGATAGAAATGGAATTCTGAAGGATACTCAGCATGGTTTTGTAAAGGGAAAATCATGTTTAACTAATCTGGTTAGCTATTTTGACAGGGTCACTCAAGAGCTGAACTTAAGGAATGATTTTGACATAGTTTATTTGATTTCAGCAAAGCATTTGACTCAGTCCCACATGAGTGGTTGCTTTATAAGCTGGAACAGGTTGGAATCACAGGAAAAATCCTAAGATGGATTTTTGGATGGTTTCAGGGCAGGAGGCAGAGGGTTGTGATAAATGGTTATTCCTCAGATTGGGTTGACATAAGAAGTGGGGTTCCACAAGGATCAGTATTGGGACCACTGTTGTTTTTGATTTTCATAAATGACACCAATGAAGGGATAGAGGGCGTGATGTCTAAATTTGCAGTTGATGTAAAGATTGGTAGAGTACTTAATGATCACTGCCAAGCAGAGCTTCTTCAGAGTGACCTAGATAGACTTCAGGGATGGTCAGAAAAATGGCAGCAATGTTTTAATCCAGCAAAGTGTAAGGTATTACACCTGGGAAACAGTAATCCCAAAATAACTTATTCACCTGGTGTAGTTCAACTAAACCCAGTGCTGGAGGAAAGGGACTTTGGTGTTACGATACTGTCAGACATGAAATTCTTTGAGCATTGTAAACAGGTTGCAAGGAAGGCCCATGGTGTCCTATCGATGATCTATCAAACTTTTGCAAGTAGAGATAGGGACGTGATAATCCCATTATATAAGGCTTTTGTTAGACCACACTTGGAATACTCTGTTCAAGTATGGAGACCGCACCTAAAGAAAGACATCGAGCTTCATGAAAGGGTGCAAAGATGGGTAACTCGCCTGGTGAGATCGGAAAAAGGGCATCCTTATGAAGAAAGACTTGAATATGTGGGTTGCAGAGTTTGGAAACTAGACACCTTTGAGGAGATTTGATCGAGATGTTTAAGGCTATGAGAGGCATCAGTAAAATGAATGAGGATGAAATTTTCAAGATTATAAATGATGCTAGAACTAGGGGACATAAATTAAAGTTACGGGGGGAGATGTTTAGATTGGACTGCAGGAAGTTTTATTTTAGCCAGCGAGTTATAAATTACTGGAATAAGTTACCTACATGGGTGGTAGAGGCTGACAATTTGGGAAAATTCAAAGGTCAGCTGGATAATTACCTATGGGATGAGGGAAATGCATATGTTGTCTATTTCCTTTTCTCTTATTAATTATTTATTTTTTTTAAATTTTCTTCATATTATTATTATTTTTTTTTTAATGTTTATTATTTTTTTTAATTTTTTTTTTTTTAGCTGGTGCAGCATAAGCCATAAGCTTCATTGCACCATGTCACCATTGCTAATACTTTTATTATTATTATTAGCTATATGGTGCAAGGAAGCCTGAGGTTTATGCTGCACCAGCCAAAAAAAAAAAAAAAAATTCCCCATTACCCTGAGAGAGAGAGAGAGAGAGAGAGAGAGAGAGAGAGAAGAATGATGATATCCAGCTCAGGACCCTGAGTGTGCCAAGCCCATACTTACCAGATGTGAGCTCCTGAAGTTAAAGTAAACTAATATGAACAAGGAGTTGTCAAAATTAGAAGAATCTTTACTGGGAAAGATGGTAACATCCCTAATCAGAACTTAATAATCACTTTCAACATATCATAGTGCCCTACATCCATTAAATCTGGATATGTAGTATTTTGTGATATGTATGTTTAATATGTAGTAGTATGCATAAATTCCTGAATACCTTGAAAGAAGTAATCTGAAACTGGAATCTCATGGATGTTGTCAAAAAAGCTGTTAAAACAAAGAGTTGTCGAGGTTAGTATAATCTCTACTAGGGAAGATAGTAACCTCATCCCTATTCGAACTTAATCAATTTTAACACACCACAATGCTCTACATCCATTAAAATTAGATACTCTATTAATATGTAGTATCAGGCCATACATCCTAAATCTTTTGGTTTTACAGATGCCAAAAATTTGGGCACTCCAAAATAACCTGTAGAGGAATCCCTATTCGTGTCAAATGTGGATCACCAAACTACAACTGTCAGGATCACCTTGCATATTCCAGATCATGTGATCACCAGAAAAATGAGAAAGCAATCCAAAAATGTAAAGTAAGACTTGACATCACATACCAGGAAGCAAAATGATGTAGCTTACGATCTCACCTCAATAAGCCCTCTTATGCTCATTTCTCCCATAATTCCAATCAGTTGAAACACACAGACTTAACAGTACCTCCAAGTGAACTTTTTCATGTCATGCAAGAAAATTACTCATCTCTTTGGCAACACAGGATCAAAATGTGAACACATCATCTTCAGTATCACTTGAGAAAGTATCCACACTCAATAAGGGAGAAAGGAACCTCAAAATATCAGTTCACTTAACTCTACACAACAAAATGGATACAGACAGGGAAACCCCATCCAGTGATACTGTACTTGAAATATTTGTTGAAGAGGACATGGATATCAGAAAACGTATTCCTGAAAAAAGACATCACAAAAGAAGACCAACTTAAGCCCTTTGGATACAGTCTCAAGGCACAAAAAGAAGTAAACAACAGATAAATTGATTATCTGTTGCTATGGATGATCTTTTGTGAAGTAATATCTCAGTATGTGTCGTTAATTCTGTGTCTGCAGGAGATATATTTAAAACCAACTGACCCCCCTCCCCCGGAAAGGTTGCTCAAATATACTATTTTTAGAAAAGGTAGAATCCAGAATAGCACAGCTCATGGTGGAGTTGCATTTCTCATCAAACTGCAAATACCAATCAAATAGATAGGAGCCACTGTACATACCCTCAATAGCTGTAGCCATCCAGATTGTGTGTATGTCACAATCTGTTTTGCTTTTTGTTTTGTTTTTCTTTGTTTTGTACGTAGTGCCCGATTATAACATGCAGCATAATATCACAACAGCCTTGCAGCACAATTACTAATACCCTACTGTATTTTAGGAGATTTCAATAGCCCATACACTTTGTGGAGAAGCAATTGTATAGAGCATAAGAGGCCAACTAATTGAAAAATTTCTAGATGACAGTAATGTTACCTCAATGATTGCCCACCCACATGTGCATATTCTATTAGGCACTGCAGTAGATCTATCAGTATACTCTCCAATCCTCTTCCTGCTGCTTAAGTGGAAAGAAACTGGTAATCCTTTTCACAGTTGCCACTTTCTGATACTAATTAAACTTTTAGATAAAATTCTAACTAATCCTCACAGAAATTCAAGATGGAAACTGAAGAAAGGTGATTGGGCAAAATTTCAGATTTGCAAAATATCAACATTAGATTTGGAAATTGTCCAGCATTCCTCACCTAGTGAGGAAGTCATGTATATCACAGAGAAAATACTGCATGCTACTGACAGTGCTATCCCTAGAATATTGATGAAATTGACAATTCACCAAAAATCCTGGTGGAAGAACAATTTCCTTACAATAATAAAAGAACAGAACAAGGCCTGGAACAATTTTCATTACAACCCAACCATGGCTTTTTTTTTTGGCTGGTGCAGCATAAGCCTCTGGCTTCCTTGCACCATATGGCTAATAATAATAATAATAATAATAATAATAATAATAACCTTCTCCAGTATAAACAGGCTTGTGCAAAAGCAAGGTATGTTAGGTGATCTAGCCGAAAAGCCTCCTGGATGTATTTCAATAAAGCATACAGTGCCACCCGAAAAAATCTGGAAAGCAATCAGCAAAATGAGTGGCAGGTACCCTTTTTTTATAATTAGCAAAGGCAGAATATTGCAGAACTGCAGCAAATTGCAGATGCACTTGGCTAGATCTTTCCCAGATCTATGCATCTTAACAATTAATACCACCAATTTTCCAGAATCACAAAACAGTAACAGAAAAGAATAAGCCAAACTTCTAATTGAAAGGAAGGGAGCAATTTAACCAACCATTCACAAATCATGACTTACATCAAGCATTGTAAACATCTGGAAGCATTACTGTGGGACCAGACAATGTCCACTTCGTGATGCTCCTGCAACTGAGTTCAGTATCTCTACTATCACTCCTAATCATGTACAATAAAATCTATTCAGAAAATTCTTTTCCAGAGGAGCAGTGGCACCATGCTATCATTCTAGCTTTCCTGAAATATGGAAAAGATCCTGCCAGTCCAACTAGTTGCAGACCTATTGCATTAACCAGCTATCTCTGTAAATTATTTTAGAAAATGGTTAACCATAGACTTCATGGTACCTGTAAAAATATGATATCACTTATCTAGTCCAGAATAGATTGGTTGGTTTATGTTTTCTTGTGGAAAAGCAACTGAGGCTATAGTGCACTACAGCCATTCCATAAAACAGATAAAAAGAATTTTGGTAACTTTTCGAAAGGTTACCGCATCAAGATATATACATAAACGTAAAACTAGAATAAATTATGGTATACTCAGACTAAAAATTTTTATTTAATTTCCCTGGGATTTTAATTTCCCAGATATTGACTGGAATTTGTGGGTTGGTCACTCGCACACTAGCAAGGCTTTTGTGGATTTATTGGATGATTGTTTTCTACATCAGCATGTTCGTGAGGCAACAAGAGGGAGCAATACTCTTGATCTGATTATCAGTAGTGATTCTTCATGCATTAAGAACCTGCAGATAAATGAACCACTAGGTGGCAGCGATCACAGTGTGTTGAAGTGGGATTTACTCAAGGAGGTAACTACCATCAGAGGTAAAGGGAAGGGTTTTTGTTTTCGTAAAGGCGACTATGATGGTCTGAGACAGTATTTAAATTCTATACAGTGGGACCAACTGATGATGTTACCAACAGCAAACTCAAAATGGGAAGCATTCAAGGAACTAATCTTGGTGGCTACCAGGCTTTACATACCAACTAAGAAATATTGTTCAAGGTTTAGGCCTAAATGGTTGTCAGATGGACTAATGAGACATGTGGCAGAGAAGAAAAATGCATGGGATACATACAAATTAATGGGTGACATGGAAGCCTATGATAGATATAAGTTGGTCTGTAACCAAGTCACAAAGGAGATTAGGCAGGCAAAGGCAGACTACGAAAAATCCTTGGCAAAGGATGCAAAGAAAAACAGAAAGGAGTTCTTTACATACTTGAACTCGAGAAGGAAAGGGATGAATCAGATTGGTCCACTGGATATTGATGGTTCAACAGTTGAGGATCCTGCTCAGGTGGCTAACAATCTAAATGAGTATTTTGCATCTACATTCACGCATGAGGAGTTATTCAGGAAGGAGAATGATGTAGGTAAAGTAAACATTGGCAGTGAGCTGGATGATTTTGTAATAACTGAGAGGAAAGTGGAGGAGAGATTGTTGAGGATAAACATAAAAAAGGCACCTGGGATGGATGGGATCTATCCAGTTATATTAAAGGAGGCAGCAAAGGAAGTATGCAAACCCCTAGCCATAATTATGAGAGCTTCTTTGGACTCAGGGGAGGTACCCATAGACTGGAGATGTGCAAATGTAACCCCAATTCACAAAGGAGGATCAAAGGCTGACACAAGTAATTATAGACCTGTTAGTTTAACTTCTGTTCCAGGTAAATTAATGGAGGCACTGGTTAAAGAAGCACTGCAGGATCATCTAGACAAGAATTCAGTTATAGCTCAGACGCAGCATGGTTTTGTTAAGGGCAGGTCTTGCCTGACCAATTTGATTGGATACTATGATGTAGTCACAAAAGAACTGGATGCAGGGAATAACTTTGATATTATATATTTGGATCTTAGAAAGGCTTTTGATACTGTTGCACATGGAAGACTGCTGCACAAATTGGAGCAGTGTGGCATTGGAGGCAAATTGCTGCTATGGATAAGGGGATGGTTGAGTGGCAGAAGACAGAGAGTGGTAATCAATGGACACTGCTCAACGTGGACTAATGTTATTAGTGGAGTTCCTCAAGGTTCAGTGTTGGGTCCATTGTTGTTTTCGGTGTTTATGAATGATATTGATGATGGGATATCAAGTTTAATGTCTAAGTTTGCAGATGATACAAAGGTTGGCAGGGTCGGTAAGGACACTACTGACGCTATGCTGCTGCAACAGGATCTGGAAAGGTTGAACAGATGGGCTGAGAGGTGGCAAATGAAGTTTAACATTGACAAATGTAAAGTACTACATATGGGTAACAGTAACCCCAGAGCAATGTATCAACTCTGTGGTACTACACTGACAGTGGTGGAGAATGAAAAGGACCTGGGGGTAATTGTGCAGGCAGATATGAAGTTCTCTGAGCAGTGCAGACGAGCTGCAAGAGTAGCTCATAGTGTCTTGTCAATGATATACAGGAATTTTTCTAGCAGGGATAAGGAGGTGATTATTCCCTTGTATAAGGCAATGGTTAGGCCACATCTTGAGTACTGTATACAGGTCTGGAGGCCTCATTTCAGGAAGGATGTAGAGCTGCTGGAACGGGTACAGAGAAGGGCAACAAGATTAGTAAATGGAACAAAGGGTTGCTCTTACGAAGAAAGGCTTAAGTTTTGCAAATTACAGAGTCTGGAGACTACGCACCGGCGAGGTGATCTGATAGAGGTGTATAAGGCTTTGAATGGTTTGAGCATGCTCAATGCCAATGGGATTCTTCATCTTTCTCAGAATAATCACCTCAGAGGGCATAAATTCAAATTGAGGAAGGACGGATGTCGGATAGATGTGCGGAAATTTGCCTTTGGCCAGCGGGTGGTTGGTTGGTTGGTGGAACCGACTTCCATCACTTGTTGTTGAAGTTGATAGCCTAAACAAATTTAAAGCTCAACTAGACAGGTATTTCGAACGAACGGAGGGGTGAAATGGGAGAGGGTTTTTTTTTTTTTTTTTTTTTTTGGCTGATGCTGAATAAGCTTGCTTTCTTGCATCATATGCCTCTACTAATGCTAATGCTAAAATGTATGCATAAAATTATTATATTTGTAGATATTTAAAAACACATGACACATAGTCATTGTCTGATAAAATCTGACTGTATAAGGCCCAATCGGATGAGTAAACGCGGTAAAACATATATTGCAAGCATGGGTAAAATTAACACAATCGGTTAAAATATGTTTTATAGATAAAATGGTGCCAGAAGACTCGCACATAGGAGGGTCATCTGCCCTCAGCAGGAATGAATATGTTAGATGACTGTATCCTATGCAGATCGAGCAAGAACAACTTCCTTGCCATGATTCCTGTGCATACCAGACTGCCACGTTTCAATTACTGGCTTTATCTGGCATAATTTATTTGTTGTCTCTCTATGCCAAAATTCTTGCCATTGGGAGCATATCTTGTTGTGTATTATTGGCCTGTAGTCTGTATAGGGGACTGACAGGCAATGATTATGAGTGGGAGTTGCTGATTTGGTGGCAGTGTCGGCCAGATCATTTCCCCTAATCCCAATGTGGCTAGAAATGCAGCAGAAGTCAGTGCTGGATTAAGGCCAAGTGATGCCCTAAGCACAGCCCAACAATGGTGCCCCCTAGGCTTCTGCATTGCTTAACTTACAAGACATTGACTCAATAAGTGCTGAACATGAAATAAGAATTCGAAAATTTATAACCCTCTTTCAGTTTTCTTCCAGGCAAGACCCCACAACTATATTAAATAAAAACTTTTGGTTTTTAAAATTTTTTTTATTTAACAAAAACCCTAAATAGCAGTAAAAAATATAAGCAGAGATTTACCTATATTTTTATATTTATTTACCTTTTAAAACATTTTCTTCTAGATTTTTTAATTGCAAAGTCTTTGATCAAGTCCTCAAAATTAATTTGTCATAAAAAATCTGCTTCTGTACTTAGCAAAGACAAGGCATCCAATCTGTCCTGCTGCATAGCTGTTCTCTTGGGATTTTTAATGTGCTTTAGTTGAGAAAATGAATGCTCAACTATACAATTTATAACAATTAATGTTAAAAAAATATGCAAGGCAATACTACATTTGGAAATGCACAATTAATTTTGTCTTCTAAATTATTTGATAATGTTTAGCATGACAGAATCTGGTTTTTGCACTTTTCGTTGCACTGAAATTATAGCGCACATATGTGTGAAACTGCTGAAGCTCAGCAGAGAGATTATTGTCCAAGTCTTCTGGGTAGGCATCAATTAGTTTTTGAGAGCAGTGAGAATACCTTTCAGTTTCAGCAGATAAAGTGACATTATTTGGCACATCACTTAGAAAGGAAAATCTGACTGCTATTTCTCTGTACACCTCTCCTCCTCCTCTTCTTCTTCTCATCTCGGTTTCTAGTTAGCATTAGCAGAGACATATGATGCAAGAAAGCAAGCATATGCAGCATCAGCCAAAAATCCCCCTCCCATTTCACCCCTCCATTTGTTCCAAATGCTTGTCCAGCTTAGCCTTAAATTAATTTAGGCTATCAACTTCCACAACAAAAGATGGAAGTCTGTTCCACCAATCAACTATCTGCTGGCTAAAGGCAAATTTCCCCACATCTGTTCTACAACTGTCTTTCCTCAATTTGAAACTGTGCTCCCTCAGGTTCTTAATCTGAGCAAGAGGAAGAATCCCATCAGCATTCAACTCGCTCAACCCATTCAAGGCCTCATACACCTCAATCAGATCACCTCACAGGTGCCTACTCTCTCCAGGTGCTGCAATTTGCAGAACTTAAGCCTTTCTTGTAAGATCACCCCTTTGTTCCCTTCACAATCTTGTTGCCTTTTTTTGTACTCGCTCTAGCAACTCTACATCCTTCCTAAAATGAGGCCTCCAGACCTGTACACAGTACTCTAGGTGTGGCCTGACCATTGCCTTGTATAATGGGATAATCACCTCCCTATCCCTGCTAGCAAAATTCCTATATATCATTGACAAGACTCCATGACCTGCCCTGGCAGCCCATCTGCACTGCTCAGCGAACTTCATATTTGACTGCACAATTACCCCCAGGTCTTTTTCACATTCCACTTCTCCGAGTGTAGTACCACAGTTGGTACGTTTCTTTTCAGATATTGCTACCCATATGCAGTACTTTGCATTTGTCAATGTTAAACTTTAGTTGCCACTTCTCAGCCCATTTACCCAACTTATCTAGATCCAGTTGGAGTAGCATACTGTCTTTACTGTCGTTAACAACCCTGCCAACCTTTGTATCATCTGCAAACTTGGACATTAAACCTGATATACCTTCATCAATATCATTGATAAATATACAAAACAACAATGGGCCCAACACCGAATCCTGGGGAACTCCACTAATAACATTTGTCCACGAAGAGCAGTGTCCATTGATTACCACTCTCTGTTGTCTCCCATTCAACCATCCCTTTATCCATTGTAGCAACTTACCCTTAATGCCATACCTCTCCAATTTGTACAGCAGTCTTCCATGTGCAACAGTATCAAAAGCTTTCCTGAAATCCAAGTATATGATATCAAAATTATTTTTGGCATTCAGTTCCTTTGTGACCACATCATAGTTACCAATCAAATTGGTTAGACAAGACCTCCCTTTAACAAACCCATGCTGTGTCTTAACTAGTACTGTGGTCTTGTCTAGATGATCCTGTAGTGCTTCTTTAACCAGTGATTCCAGGGGCACATTATCCAATAAGTAAAAAAGACATCTGCCTAGGGCTCCCGATCAGAGGGGGGAGGGCCCAAAATCACTGTTAGAAAAACTCATTGCTGTTTTTTACTAATATTTTTAAGTGATTTTTATCGGAAACTTACTTTCTACCTGAAGGTCAATGAACTTGAAGATTAATTTGAAAATTACATTTTCTTCAATAATGGTTTTACCGCTTTTGATGAAATTTTATATTTAGTTCTTCCTTAAATAGTTGAGTTAATTAAAAAAAGTAAAGTCTTGCTTGTATGGAACCACCGCCCCTGACAGCCTTATGCATAATGGTGTTCCCACATAGAACGCAGGTGACCGCTTATCTGGAACTAGCAGCAAAATGCAGCTAAAGCTTCTCACAGGCTATGATAATAATTGAAAGTGGAAGAGAAAAATATTTTTGCGAACGAATTTGAAAATCTTCAAAATAAAGATTAGAATTTGCAACATAAATCTTTTAAAATCATTGTCATTATATACAGTGGCGGACAAAAATAACTGCATCACCTTAAAAAAAAGTAAGATTTGTAGTGAAACGTATACGTTTCAGATAACGCCTCTATTTCATCAGACAGTAATTGCAAGGTATTTCATCAGCCATTTCTATAAATACGGCATTGGAAGGGTATACACGCTCATTAGTAACCTGTTTTGCGGAGGTATAAGCATGGCTCCATATGTTCAGCTGACACTAAGAAAAAAAAGTGTTGCTGTTGCTCTGTCCCAGGAAGGGCTTTCTACATGTGCTATCACTGATAAAATAGGCTGCCACCAGTCAACAGTATCCCTGGGTGCTGAAATTAAAGTGTGAAACCAGTGGTGTGAAGTGAAGACCTGGAAGACCCTAAGAGAGTGACTATGTCTTCCCAAAATCAATATTTGAAACTTCGTAATTGCCATGCTAGTTCTCCTGATCTAAAACAGGACAAGTGCATGAACTATCCAAAGACGGCTTTCGGAATGTGGTCTGCATGCCTATCGGCCCAACAAATGAGGAAAAAGCAACTTGTTTGGACTAAAACACAATTTTTCATGGACAAAAGAGCAATGGGACAATGTCATCTTTTCTGACAAATCGAAATTCAACCTGCAAAATAAAAAAAAATAAAAAAAGCCCAAATTATAGACATTAGGGTTCCCTGTAAATGATTACATCTACCCATATATTTATTTTGTCTGTAAATTGCGTGTGTTCTGTGGTCGATTTGCCTGTTTACTGGACAAAAAAATCCCAGTTTTTGGGGGAAAAAAACCTTGCTATCTGTGCCTGAGACCGACTAACTCAGCCACGGAATGAAAAAAGCACACTAAAGTTCCTTGCGTCATCCACGGGATTCAAACCCGCACTTTTCCACACGGTGTGGGGCGGACAGTGACGATACCACTATGCTACCCGCGCAGACAAAATTCAACCTGCATGGCTCAGATGGGAAGTGATATGTGAGAAGACGAAAATTGGAGGTATACCATCCTGACTACATAACACTGACTGTAAAGTTCCCCGCTGGTCAGATGGTCTGGAGATGCATAACAAGCAAAGGGATGGGGCGAATTAAGTTTATTAACGGAACGGTGAATGCAGAAACTTACACTGCTATCTTGGAAGAGGGCCTGAAATCTGTTATTAAGGATGACCACACAGACGTCCAAAACTGCATTTTTCAACAGGACTCAGCACCTTGCCACACAGCAAAATTGGTATGTTTTTTGCTATTTAGATTTAACGATTAGTTTGTCTTCTTGTCTCACAAGGCTTAAAACATATTTACACCAATATTTTCCTTTGTGCAGATTTCAACCCTATTGAAAATTGCTGGTACATAATGTCGTCTAAAATTGGTCAGAAGAAGCCATTCGGGATCTTGGTCAGAAGAAGCCAACAAGTAAGATTGAGTTGCAGGAGAACATTGTAAGGGTGTGGTACCACAAAATTGGGTAACCGTATATCCAGAAGTTGTTGTTTAACTCTATGCCAGATCGTTGCAAGGCTGTAATTGCAACAAAATATTGAGGAACAACAAAATATTGAGGACTTATTTTGCTGGTTTTCAGTACATAATACTGTTATGTTAATTTGTAATTTCAGTTTATACATGTAAATGCAATAAAATGTACTTTTGGTTGTCATGGTTGCCATTTGTACGATTTCTCATATTTCCATTAATTATGCATTTTACCCTTTGGGAAGATATTTATGGCAATTAGGTATATCAAGTATTAGCATTAGCATTAGTAGAGGCATTTGATGCAAGAAAGAAAGCTTATGCAGCATCAGCCAAAAAAAAAAAAATAAATAAAAAATAACCACTTCCACTTCCCCCTCTGTTCGTTCGAAATACCTGTCCAGCTGAGCCTTAAACTTATTTAGGCTATCAACTTCCACGACAAGGGAAGGAAGTCTGTTCCACCAACCAACCACCCGCTGGCTAAAGGCAAATTTCTGCACGTCTATCCTACATCTGTATTTCCTCAATTTGAATTTATGCCCTATCAGGTGATTATTCTGAGCAAGAGGAAGAATCCCATCAGCATTGAGCATGCTCAAACCATTCAAGGCTTTATACACCTCTATCAGATCACCTCGCTGGTGCCTAGTCTCCAGACACTGTAATTTGCAAAACTAAAGCCTTTCTTCGTAAGAGCATCCCCTTTGTTCCATTCACTAATCTTGTTGCTCTTCTCTGTACTCGTTCCAGCAGTTCTACATCCTTCTTGAAATGAGGCCTCCAGGCCTGTATACAGTACTCTAGGTGTGGCCTGACCATTGCCTTATACAAGAGAATAATCACCTCCTTATCCCTGCTAGAAAAATTCCTATATATCATTTACAATACACCATGAGCTACTCTTGCAGCCCGTCTGCACTGCTCAGAAAACTTCATATCTGCCTGCACAACCACCCCCAGGTCCCTTTCATTCTCTGCCACTGTCAGTGTAGTACCACAGAGTTGATACGTTGCTCTGGGGTTGCTGTTTCCCATATGTAGTACTTTACATTTGTCAATGTTAAACTTCATTTGCCACCTCTCAGCCCATCTGCTCACCCTTTCCAGATCCTGTTGCAGCAGCATAGTGTCAGCAGTGTCCTTGACAACCCTGCCAACCTTCGTATCGTCTGCAAACTTTGACATTAAGTTTGATATACCATCATCAATATCATTTATAAATACAGAAAACAATAATGGACCCAATACTGACCCCTGAGGAACTCCACTAATAACATTAGTCCACGATGAGCAGTGTCCATTGATTACCACTCTCTGTCTTCTCCCCCTCAACCACCCCTTTATCCATAGCAGCAATTTGCCTCCAATGCCACACTGCTCCAATTTGTGCAGCAGTCTTCCATGTGCAACAGAATCAAAAGCCTTTCTAAGATCAAAGTATATAATATCAAAGTTTTCCTTGCATGCAGTTCTTTTGTGATTGCATCATAGTATCCAATCAAATTGGTCAGGCAAGACTTCCCCTTAACAAAACCATGCTGTATCCGAGCTATAACTGAAGTCTTGTCTAGATGATCCTGCATTGCTTCTTTAACCAGTGCCTCCATTAATTTTCCAAACAGAAGTTAAACTCACAGATCTATAATTACTTGTGTCAGCCTTTGATCCTCCTTTGTGAATTGGGGTCACATTTGCACATCTCCAGTCCATGAGTACCTCCTCTGAGTCCAAAAAAGCTCTCATAATTATGGCTAAGGGTTTGCTTACTTCCTTTGCTGCCTCCTTTAATATAACTGGATAGATCCCATCGAACCCAGGTGCCTTTCTTGTATTTATCTTCAACAATTTCTCCTCCACTTTACTCTCAGTTATTACAAGATTCTCTAGCTTACTGCTAGAGTTGAATACACCTCTGGCATTCCCCTCGCTGAATAACTGCTCATGTGTGAATGTCGATGCAAAATATTCATTTAGTTTGTTAGCTACCTGAGCAGGATCATCAACAGTTGACCCATCGATATCAAGTGGACCAATCTGATTCATCCCCTTCCTTCTAGAGTTTACATAAGTAAAGAACTCTTTGCTGTTTTTTTTGCATCCCTTGCCAAAGATTTCTCGTAATCTGCCTTCGCCTGCCTAACCTCCTTTGTAACTTCATTACAGATCAACTTGTATCCATCATAGCCTTCTGTGTCACGTGTTAATTTGTATGTATCCCATGCATCTTTCTTCTCTGCCATATGTCTCATTAGTTCATCTGACAACCATTTAGGCCTAAACCTTGAACAATATTTCTTAGTTGGTATGTAAAGCCTAGTAGCTTCCAAGATAAGTTCTTTGAATGCTTCCCATTTTGAATTTGCTGTTGGTAACATCATCAGTTGGTCCCACTGTATAGAATTTAAATACTGTCTCAATCCATCGTAGTTGCCTTTACGAAAGCAATAACCCTTCCCTTTACCCCTAATGGTAGTTACCTCTTTGAGTAAATCTCACTTCAGCACTCTGTGATCACTGCCACCTAGTGGTTCATTTATCTGCAGATTCTTAATGCATGAAGAATCACTACAGATAATCAAATCAAGAGTATTACTCCCTCTAGTTTTCTACATCGAACATGCTGATGTAGAAAACAATCATCCAATAAATCCACAAAAGCCTTGCTAGTGTGTGAGTGACCAGCCCCCAAATTCCAGTCAATATCTGGGAAATTGAAATCCCCCATTATAAGACTCTCTGATTTACTGGCCCACTCTATTTCCCTGTACAGTTTCTTATTATACTCATCAGAGTCATTAGGCCTATAGAACACTCCTACTCTCAATTTTGATCTCCCAATGCTTATTTCACACCAAACTGACTCGACACTGCACT
This sequence comes from Mastigoproctus giganteus, assembly GCF_048544385.1. Taxonomy (NCBI): domain Eukaryota; kingdom Metazoa; phylum Arthropoda; class Arachnida; order Uropygi; family Thelyphonidae; genus Mastigoproctus; species Mastigoproctus giganteus. Next base: position 120,487,989 of record NC_143582.1, read on the forward strand.
GTCCAGCAATGTCAACTGGCTTCACTTCCTTGGATTTTATGTATTTCTTAACTAATAGCATAACCTCTCCTCCCTTCCTATCCTGTCTATCCTTTCTGTAGATGTTGTACTTCCCAAATTCCAGTTCTGCATTCCTTATATCTGTGCGACACCATGTCTCTGAAATCCCAACAATATCTTCCTTTGATGTTTTGAGCAATACCTCAAATTCATCAAATTTATTTACTAAACTCCTAGCATTGGTGTATATGCAAGTATGCATGCACCTAACACAACCGTTGTGTTCCCCAATGATTCCCAGCAGTCTCTGAAATATCCTGCATCTTATTTTCCAGGCTGCTGCTCATTCCAATAGAAGCAGTGCAAGAATCACTTTCACCTCTGCCAGTGGCTACTGTTAATCTATTTGTCCTTGTATCCCCCCCAATGTAGCAGTTTTCCGACCCACCTAACAATGCCTCGATAGCATCAGCAAACATTCTTGCACCCTTTCTATTTAAGTGTATCCCATCCCTGTAGAAGCAGTCTCTCCTGTTAACAAGTACAGACCAGGCTGAAAAAAATTCTACCCCTTGAGCCTTGCACAATCTTTCCAGGGCCGAATTGATCAACAGGGCTCTCATCATATACTCCCTCCTATCCTGTCTGGGCAGAATTGCAGACACTCTCAAATTCAACCCTAATTCACGGCTTTTTTTCAACAGTGACCTGTACTTGTTAAGTAATTCCGCCGGTCTCCTACTCTTAATATCATTAGTGCCAACGTGTACAACTATATCACCTTTTGTGCCCTTAAAAGATGATATCTGCTCTACAACGTCATCAACCTTTGCCCCTGGCAGACATACCCTGGTCCTGTTCCACCTATCCTTTTTACAAAGCATGTTTTCCGTTTCCTTGACAACAACTACTAGTTCCTTTGGGACCAGCGCATTCTGCCTTGGGGGCTGCTGCTGTGGTGCGTGATGACCAAGTGCAAGCTCTGGCATTGGTGTGGGCAGTTGAGAGCTTGATGGGCCCCTCACTTTTAATCCTTCGAGGGCATCCACCCTGTCCTTCAAGCTCTCATATAGGCCCATAACAACGCTGAGTTGTTTCCTGATTTCCTTACACTCCTTGCATCGCGCACACAAAGACATCCCCCATGGCAGTATCATGTTCCGTACCTAATTGCTCCACAAACACAAAGCAAGCAGTGCATTTAAATGGGTGGACAGTGCATTGTTAAGTCAGTTTCGTGTGAAAGTGCTCCACAAACATCAAGCAGTAGTGCATTCCACAAAACGTGGAGTCTTTTTAATTATATTTCATTCACAGAGTTATATATCCCATCTAACAAATGCATTTCGAACATTTCTGAAACCCACAATGCAGCACAAAACACATTATTTGCAAAATTCACAAGTGATGCAGTTTTTTTGTCTGCCACTGTAATTAAATAAATACTTATTCCGGTGGCATTGATGCTAATGTTTTTAAAGAATTAACACATTTTATAAATTTTGCAAAAAATTAAAATTTATATTCACCTTCTTTAATGTACAAAGCAATTCAAGGAGGACTAGTATCAACTTTTCTAATGTGAACACAATTTTAAAAATATTTTTGTCAGTTCCTGTTTCGAATGCATCAGCAGAACAATCGTTCTCTGTGCTTAAAAGAGTTAAGAATTATATTAGAAATTCACTCGGACAAAAAAATTTATAATTTGCCAATAATTTGTATTGAGAATGATATCACAAACAGGATTGATTATAATGAACTGATTACAATTTCTTAGCCCAAAAAGCACAAAAAGTCCTTGTAAAGTAGTATAAAAATACTTATTAGTTTAAGTGTATGTATTATTTCTGAATTATTCTTCTGGATTAGATATTTTTCTTATGTCATATAATTTTTTTTTGTTGTCAAAATAAAATGAAATTGAAAATGTTCTTTATTAGTTTTTTCTTCATATAGGGGGCCCCAAAATTCCATTTTGCCTTCAGTCCCATAAGGGTATAATGTGCCCCTGAGTGATTCTATTATTTTCCCCGGAACACAAGTTAAACTAACAGGTCTGTAGTTACTTGTGTCACCTTTTGAACCCTCTTTGTGAATAGGTGATACATTTGCACACCTCTAGTCCATGGGGAACCACCTGAGTCCAATGAAGCTCTCATAATTATGGCTAAGGATTCGCTTACTTGCTTTGCTGCCTCCTTTAATATAACTGGATAGATCCTGTCTACCCCAGGTGCCTTCCTGATGTTTAACTTCAACAATTTCTCCTCCACTCCAGATGCAAAATACTATTCATGAGCATGATCATCAATAGTCAACTCATCTATATTAAACTCCTAGCATAGGTGTATTCTTGCATGTACCCCAATGCTAGGAGTTTAGTAAATAAATTTGATGAATTTGAGATATTGCTCAAAACATCAAAGGCATATATTGTGGGGATTTCAGAGACGTGGTGTCACACAGATATAAGGAAGGCAGAACTGAAATTTGGGGAGTACAATGTCTACAGAAGGGATAGACAGGATAGGAAGGGAGGAGGGGTTATGCTATTAGTTAAGAAATACATAAAATCCAATGAAGTGAAGCCAGTTGACATTGCGGGACAGTGCAGTGTCGAGTCAGTTTGGTGTGACATAAGCATTGGGAGATCAAAATTGAGAGTAGGAGTGTGCTATAGGCCTAATGACTCTGATGAGTATAATAAGAAATTTTACAGGGAAATAGAGTGGGCCAGTAAATCAGAGAGTCGTATAATGGAGGAATTTTAATTTCCCAGATATTGACTGGAATTTGGGGGCTGGTCACTCACACAGTAGCAAGGCTTTTGTGGATTTATTGGATGATTGTTTTCTACATCAGCATGTTCGGGAGGCAACAAGAGGGAGTAATACTCTTGATTTGATTATCAGTAGTGATTCTTCATGCATTAAGAATCTGCAAGTAAATGAACCACTAGGTGGCAGTGATCACAGTGTGCTGAAGTGGGATTTACTCAAAGAGGTAACTACCATTAGGGGTAAAGGGAAGGGTTATTGCTTTCATAAAGGCGACTACAATGGACTGAGCCTGTATTTAAATTCTATACAGTGGGACCAACTGATGATGTTACCAACAGCAAATTCAAAATGGGAAGCATTCAAAGAACTTATCTTGGAAGCTACTAGGCTTTACATACCAACTAAGAAATATTGTTCTAGGTTTAGGCCTAAGTGGATGTCAGATGAACTAATGAGACATATAGCAGAGAAGAAAAATGCATGTGATACATACAAATTAACACGTGACACAGAAGCCGATGATAGATACAAATTGATCTGTAACCAAGTTACAAAGGAGATTAGGCAGGCGAAGGCAGATTACAAGAAATCTTTGGCAAGGGATGCAAAGAAAAACAGCAAAGAGTTCTTTACTTATGTAAACTCTAGAAGGAAGGGGATGAATCAGATTGGTCCACTTGATATCGATGGGTCAACTGTTGATGATCCTGCTCAGGTAGCTAACAAACTAAATGAATATTTTGCATCGACATTCACACATGAAGAGTTATTCAGCGAGGGGAATGCCAGAGGTGTATTCAACTCTAGCAGTAAGCTAGAGAATCTTGTAATAACTGAGAGTAAAGTGGAGGAGAAATTGTTGAAGATAAATACAAGAAAGGCACCTGGGGTGGATGAGATCTATCCAGTTATATAAAAGGAGGCAGCAAAGGAAGTAAGCAAACCTTTGCCATAATTATGAGAGCTTCCTTGGACCCAGGGAGGTACCCATAGACTGGAAATGTGCAAATGTGACCCCGATTCACAAAGGAGGATCAAAGGTTGACACAAGTAATTATAGATCTGTTAATTTAACTTCTGTTCCCAGAAAATTAATGGAGGCACTGGTTAAAGAAGCACTGCAGGATCATCTAGACAAGACTTCAGTTACAGCTCGGACACACCATGGTTTTGTTAAGGGGAAGTCTTGCCTGACCAATTTGATTGGATACTATGATGCAGTCACAAAAGAACTGGATGCAGGGAATAACTTTGATATTATATACTTGGATCTTAGAAAGGCTTTTGATACTGTTGCACATGGAAGACTGCTGCACAAATTGGAGCATTGTGTCATTGGAGGCAAATTGCTGCTATGGATAAAGGGGTGGTTGAGGGGGAGAAGACAGAGAGTGGTAATCAATGGACGCTGCTCATCGTGGAATAATTTTATTAGTGGAGTCCCTCAGAGTTCAGTATTGGGTCCATTATTGTTTTCTGTATTTATAAATGATATTGATGATGGTATATCAAGCTTAATGTCCAAGTTTGCAGATGATACGAAGGTTGGCAGGGTTGTCAAGGACACTACTGACACTATGCTACTGCAACAGGATCTGGAAAGGTTGAGCAGATGGGCTGAGAGGTGGCAAATGAAGTTTAACATTGACAAATGTAAAGTACTACATATGGGAAACAGCAACCCCAGAGCAACGTATCAACTCTGTGGTACTACACTGACAGTGGTAGAGAATGAAAGGGACCTGGGGGCTGTTGTGCAGGCAGATATGAAGTTTTCTGAGCAGTGCAGACGGGCTGCAAGAGTAGCTCATGGTGTATTGTTGATGACATATAGGAATTTTTCTAGCAGGGATAAGGAGGTGATTATTCCCTTGTATAAGGCAATGGTCAGGCCAAACCTAGAGTACTGTATACAGGTCTGGAGGCCTCATTTCAGGAAGGATGTAGAGATGCTGGAACGAGTACAGAGAAGGGCAACAAGATTAGTCAATGGAACAAAGGGGTGCTCTTACGAAGAAAGGCTTAACTTTTGCAAATTACAGTGTCTGGAGACTAGGCACCAGCGAGGTGATCTGATAGAGGTGTATAAAGCCTTGAATGGTTTGAGCATGCTCAATGCTGATGGGATTCTTCCTCTTGCTCAGAGTAATCACCCGAGAGGGCATAAATTCAAATTGAGGAAAGACGGATGTAGGATAGACGTGAGGAAATTTGCCTTTAGCCAGCGGTTCGTTGGTTGGTGGAACAGACTTCCATCCCTTGTCGTGGAAGTTGATAGCCTAAATAAGTTTAAGGCTCAGCTGGACAGGTATTTCGAATGAATAGAGGGGTGAATTGGAAGTGGTTATTTTTTATTTATTTATTTTTTTTTTTTGGCTGATGCTGCATAAGCTTGCTTTCTTGCATCAAATGCCTCTATTAATGCTAATGCTAATGCTGGCCATCCAAGACCAGGTAATCAACACCAGAAACTATATTGCAAAGGAGCCCGGAATGTCAGATGGCATGTGTCGGCGATGCCTCAGAAACGATCCAACACATCACCGCAGGGTGCAAGGTGATCACCCAGACTGAGTACACTCATAGACACGACCAGGTATCCAGGATAATACATCAGAAGCTAGCGAGGAAATACCAGTTGACCAAAGAAAGTGTATCATACTACAAGTACAAACTCCAGGCAGTACTAGAGACTTGAACCCACAATCTGTACTGGGATCGCGCCATAATAACGGATAAGACCATCCCGCACAACAGACCAGACATAACCCTTGTGGACAAGATGGAAAAGGCTACCTACCTGATTGACATAGCGGTGCCCAACACTAGCAATGTCCAGAAAACCCAAGAGGAAAAAATTAGGAAGTACACGAACCTGAGATATGATGTCAAGGAGATGTGGCATATGCAAGAATTATCGATCATCATGTCGAACACTGGTATGGTACCAAAGACTCTACATAGCAGCCTAGCAGCAATTGGTCTCCCAGAGAACACCTACAAGGAACTCCAGAAAGTCGCAATCCCCAACACCTGTAGGATAGTCAGAGATTTCCTCGACCAACAGTAACACCAGGCATTACAACCACCCTGTGTACTTGGTAGCAGTACCCGTCACGGAGTGGAATCCCCCAATCAGGGAGAAATAATATGAGCAACAAGAATAATAATAATAATAATATCTGCCTTTGATGTCTTGTCTAGCACTTCAAGCTCATCAGATTTATTAACTATACTCCTAGCATTGGTGTACATGCACCTGTTCCTAGTCTTAGTTACCCTAACAAATAGTTTGTAATAATCGGGTAAAAAGTGGTGATACGAAATTTATCTCTGGCATCTCCATCATTAGGTACCTTCTTTCTGATATGTTTGTGGGTTTGAACGGCCTTGTAATCAGCATCTGGTAGTATTTCCTTTTCAAGTGCTTCAAATCATTCAGTCATCTCTTAAAGAGTCTAGTTGGTCAGCTAATGACCCACACAGATCTGCACGTTTTTAAGTTCACATCTTCTCTTTGCAGAACTTGACTTGCTCAATGAAACTTTTTCAAAATCTCATCTCACATGATCAACATGAAAACAAATTCTACCTCTTGCATTTTATTTGCAATATTCTCTGCTTCTCTTCTAGTTTCCCTTTTGCGACTGGTCTTCAGCTAAACACTCTACAGCTTCCAATATCTTAAAGAAACACTTCAAAATTGCTGCGGCTGTTGCCATTGTATGTGCCTCCCATCTAGTATTAGAGAAGGATTTTAACATAGGTTCATTTCCAAGACAAGCTTTAAGAATTTTCCACTGGCTGGTTGAGGCTGAAAAAAATGTATAGAGCAAAAGCACTGTAGAGAAAAAATTAACTGCCACTTGACAGCAGCCAGCAGCACTTTGGCCTACCAGATTTAGTGAATGGGTTGCATAGGGCACATATATAACAAACTTATTTTCTTCTAAAATATTTTACTGCATCTCCTTATAATGACCAGACATGTTAGCAGCATTGTCGTAGGACTGATATTTTGAAATATTTAGTTTGCAAACTTCATGTAAGTACTGCAATACCTGATTTTTAATTTCATCACTGGTATGATTTTTCGGTTCCAAAAAGGTTAAAAAGCGTTCAGTAGCCGCTCACTTCTTTCATGATGAGCAAAAATTACATTAGTATTTCGCCAGTCACTGAACCCTTCTCTTTCAACAAAACATGAGGAATATTTACGAGCAAAAAAGTTTACAAAAAAAGCAGTGAACTCACCCTGTGAATACAATAACCACCCTCTCTTGTATTGCTCACCATTGGCTTTTACCCCAAAGAAATGTTTTTGTGAACAGTATCTTGTTTGTTTGTCACTTTCGAAAGTTTGGCAAGATTTGTCGTGTAGCCCATTGTGGTGTTGACAATCACTGGGTCTGCAAGCAATCCAATAAGCCAAATCATCAGCCAAAAAATCTCACCACAACTCTGAATCTTTTGTTTTATTTACTTCATCTTTTGCAGAATCATTTCTGAATGATTGACTGAATCATTCAGTCAATCATTCAGAAATGATTCTGCAAAAGAATGATTGACTGAAATCATTCAGTCAATTGACTGAATCATTTCACTTTGGTCCAGTAAATTTTCATTTTCAGAAATCTATTCAACTTCAGGCAGTCTTGTAGAGCAACTTGCCTCAATGTTTACACTATACATATCAAGAGAATTTATGGGCAAACTGTGATCAGTAGTGAGACTTATGCCAGTTGAGCCAGCCTGTGATACCCCAACATCATTGTGATGTTCTGATTTTGAAGTTGACTGAGCGGTACTGATAGATGTGGAGCTTTATTCATCTTCAGTCTTGTCCTTGTCAGTACAGTACAGTACAGTACAGTACAAGTGGAGATCTGTTTTGATTTGGAAGGTTGTGTAACTTTTGTCAAGAAATTAGTCAGCTTTTTAGTCTTGGCTACTAAATCCAAAGCCTTTTGTTGATTCTTTTTAGCCAGTTTTCTCTTTTTTGCACCACTTAATTGAACACGTTTTATCTTGGGTCTGAAAATTACAGAAAAATAAATGTTAAAAAATACACATGAAACTTACGATTTTAAATTTGTAATAAATACACTAATTGAGAGTGGATTTTGTTTAACCTTCAGTATCCTGACAAGACTGATTTTTTTGGAAGAAAACGTTTTATTAACAATGCAAAGAAAAGTCAAACACGGCAGGTAAGAACAACTACAAAAAAATCAACTAGAGTTAGTGTGTGGCAGTGAAAGAGTTAAAGCTGGCATGATAGCTAGGGAAAAGAAACTGTGATTCCCCCTTTCCTTTGGTGGCCTAAGCACGTGCTTATTTTGCTTATTGATTAATCCAGCACTCAGAGCTGCAACTGGGAAATCCTACACCTAGGGCAAAAGTGTTATAAGTACGCCCCCATTATATGCAGGTAGTCAATCTTTCAGTAGCATAGCCAGGGTCATAGACATCCGGAGGCATTGTCTTCCTGGCACCCCTGATTGTGATAGATAATTCCTTCAGTTTGCGCCCCGGAAGCTCGGCACCTCAGAGAAATTCCCCCCTCTGCACCCCCCCTTGCTACACCTCTGCAATCTTTATGAATTTATAAAAATTACTATTGCAATGGTCTACGATTTGCATATCTCTCTATACATTAAAAAAGTTTTCCTCCCAGTGGGAGGAAAACTTTTTATTCGAGCCAATGGGAGAAGAGGGCCAGGCAATTACATCACTACAAATGGAATTAATTATTGACAACTGCCTCCATAACATTCACCATCCTCGTGCACATGCTTCCCTGTCTAACATTTGATGTTCCATTGTAACGTTTTTTGTATATTAATGAATATTGTATACAGTATTTGTAAATAGTTTAGTAATTTGTAAATATTTTAAATATTTGTATAGTTTGTAAATATTTTAGTCCTGCTCTTTCGGATGCAATAATATTCCTCATGCATTATAGAACCCGAAGCAAAATGCCTTTTTCTAAGTGACCTATGTAAATGCAGGTAAATAATTACACAGTGATATTTATTCGACTTTGAGAATGCTGAGCACTACAGATGCATAAGTAAATTATTACAAAGGCCATTTCCTGATTAGATATTGATCAGTACGTATTGACAGGTTTGTATTTTATGTAGAAAAGATTTGACTTACTCCATATACCTCTACATTTTATGTGGAGGTATACTAACCCACTAGTATTTATTAATAAAATAATTTTAAAATAATTTTAATAATATAATGAATATAACAAAACAAAAATATCAAAGAAAAAGAACGTTACAAATATTGGTTTATATCTTCACAGAATTTAATTCTATATAAATTACAAAGAAAATACTAGCCAAGTGGGCAGGAGCAGCAGTGCGTAGCACACACTTCTTGATTAGACCGGGGTTTGTGCCCATGACCACCAAATACGGAGGATATGGAAAGGTCAGGGAACAACCACCGCATATCCCCCGGAGCAATACAGCCTTAGTTGCTAATGCTCCTAAAAACCAAATAACATTGGTTATTTGGTTTTTAGGAGCAACAACAAAGAAACTACATATATTTTTGTTTTGTTATATTCATTGTATTATTTAAATTATTTTATTAATAAATATATGCAAATCGTAGACCGTTGAAATAGTAATTTTTTTAAATTCATAAAGATTGCAGATGCTTAGCAAGGGGGGGTGCAGAGGGGGAATTTCCACCAGCTTCAGGGGTGCAAATTTTATGTTTATATATCTAGTATAAAATCATGGAAACAAAGTATTGCAAAATATAGTATTTTTAACATTATAACATAAACTAAAATTATGTAATAAAGGTGTATTATTTTAATTTAATTTTTCTCGCTTTGAAGTCCTTTCACAAGAAGCTACTGTTACAAGCAGAGTAAGAAAAATTCATACTGCTATTTCTACATTTAGATAACATTCTATTAGACAATGCTCATGAACGAATTTGAGAAGTTGTAATGGGATTACAGATTTTATATCCTGGAGAATTGATAAAACATAATTTTTCAAATATCTGTTGAAATATCAACAGATATTTGAAAAACTCTGTTTGTCCTCCAGTGGTTAGCACTGGAGGACAGCCAAAAAGCTCACAGGTGTGACATCACAAAATGGGCCATACTTTATAGAAGTTTGTAATTGGTGTTTCTCTGTTATTTTTGAAATTTGTAAAACACTGTTCTCCCTGATTTTTTTTTTTTTCTGTAAGTGATTATAAATCCTGAATTTATAATTTTTTTTCACCCTCACAAAATCACAATTTCTGGAATCATAAGTAGCATGTACAAAGATAATGCGGTATTTCTTTTAATAAAATTTTGATTTTTATTTTAAACAAAGAACACAAGTTGACCAGAAGCTATTATCCGTGTCGGGAATATGCCTTAATCTTTTGACTGGCTAAAAAAAGCAGTTGACTAGCATGACTTCTCGGTATGTGGGATAGGTGGCTGCATACATTTTACATTCCACTTACATTTTGGAACAGTAATCCTTTTAACCCTTAATTTGCACTTTCTAATTGCTTAAATTGCCTAAAGGCCAGAGGTGGAAACAAAACATGCAATGTTAAATCTCTTGTAATCTGTTCTGCTGGCACTGGCAAAAGTGAATAACAAATTTGTGTTCATAAAGAGAATGCATCTTCTGCTGAACTTGACAGAGAACTGGATGGAAATTGTGTCTCAAAAATGATAAATCTTGTAATACGCCCAAAAAATCAGAATATATTATAGACCTTTGGTATTGACAAGTTCTAGTGTGAGCCATGGCTAACTCTATAGCATGCAGCTCTGCAATGTATATGCTGGATTCAGGAAGAATCTGCTGAGATATAGTCGAGTCTGGAAAGACTACAGCAGATTCTACACACGATTCCGACTTAGAGCCATCTGCATAAACTGGCAGGAAGTTGAAGTGTTCAGCTCGGTGTGCTGAATAGAGCTGGAGGTAGACAGTTAATGGAGTAGCAGACCTAGTTCTTAAAGGAAAAGTCGCATAATGGAATATGAGCATGCCAGGGTGGAAAGGGTTTACTCTGGTGTTTGGGCAACCTTGTCTACCGTGATGTTAAACTCTGATTAAACTCTTGGTGGAGCAACATGGCCTTAATTGCCAATGCTCCTAAAACACAATAACAACAACAACAACAATAAACTTTTGGACGTGAATATCAAAAGGACGATTGGCAATCTGACAGGCATGGTACAACTATTCACAATGTGGCTCAAAAAAGAGATGTACACGTATGATGGTCTGGTAGGGATTTCAGTTTTAAAGCATACTAATGAGAGCTCTGTTTAGTTCCTGCATAGTGTGAATGGCCCATTGTAGGAGCAAAGGTCTTTTGGTGCAAAATTTAGTGCCTCTTTTTCACTTTTATGTTTCGGGACCAGGAACTCTGGGGAATAGGAAGATATCGCAGAGATGTTTGAAAATGTTTTCCCAAGAGCATTGGCTATTGCAGTTGGCTCTGCAATAGTTCTTCCATTATATTCTAGGATCAATGAAGGGTGAGATATATATTTTCCCTTAATTTTCCAGATTTTATCCCAGACTGGCATAGTGCTAATAGACTGGATAATAGATGACATAAAATAGATCCATGATTCCTTTTGACGCTGATGGTGAATGTAGCGTGCTTTGGCTCATGCACATTTAAAAGCTGTTAGATTGGCCATGGTAGGATATCCCCCAAGCTTTGTTTTGAGCTTTTTTTCCTGCTGTGCATTGTGAATTCCACCATGGTTTGGGAAAAGATGGAAACTGGGTAGATGTTTTTGGAATGGCATTTGCAGCTGCTTGAATGATATTTTCTGTGATGTACATAACTGCATCATTGATAGGCTCCTGACTGACTGCAGTGATGTCAGACTCTGCCAGATATTGGAAGGCATTCCAGTCAGCTTGATCAAACTTCCACTGCAGTAACCTAAAAAGAAGAGACGGTCTCCCATTCTGTAAGCAGGGAATCACTTCCATATTGGTTCCCCTCCACTTCCCAATTGAGTAAAGGGAGTAGAGAAGGTGAGCAGATAGAAAGATCAGGGCAGTAATAAGGGAAAGGTCATTGTCAGTGAGTATATGCTCTATGACATATCCCTACCATTAATGTTGGCACTGCACCATAGGGTGTTATGTCCATTAAAATACCCAAGAAACAGGATAGGGAATGGCAGCTGCACTATGAGATCATCAAGGTCTGTCTGGGAGATGTTGGCTCCAGGTGACAAATAAATGGAACAGACTGTTAATAAAAACCCAACCATAAGGCGAATTGCCACCACTTCTAAGTTAGTAGAAAGCGGCACAGGTTGTAATGGGGTCTTGTTGCACACAAGGATTGCAACTCCTCCATAGTCCAGAATGAAGTGAGATGAAACAGATCAATGCTAGAAATATTGGTAAAGTTAGACATATTGGTAAAGTTTCTATCAATAGAAAATACACTTCTGACTCCATCAGAAGTGTATTTTCTATTGATAGAAACACCAGATCATGGTCTGTTTTGACATCAGTAAAGCCTGTGATACAATTGGAGGTATAAGGCCTTTGTAAATTGCATTATTATGAACTCTGCAGATCCATGATTCCTACCTATTTTCTTACAAAACTTCCTGCAATGGTGCACATTTCAAGTACAAGTTAAAAGTGCAATGTCCAAAGTATTTTCACAGGAAGAGGGAGTTCTGCAGTGCTCAGTACTTAGCTCCACTCTGTTCATAGTTGCAATAAATGCACTGCAGAGCAGCTTCCAAGCACAGCTGCAATAAATAGTGCAGAGAAACTGCACTATTTATTGCAGCTGAAACTGCACTATTTATTGCAGCTGAAACTGCACTATTTTTTAATGATCTCAACATTTCCCATCACTACCAAAATACGAGAATTATAGAGAGGCAGCTTCATCAACTAAGTGGGTGCAAATCAGTGGTTTCAGACTTTCTACACAAAAAAACAACATTTATTCATTTCTGTTGGCAGTGTAAATTTCATCCCAACCTAGAATAAATATCAGATGGACACTAACCAGGTTGGGGAGGGGCTCATCATTTGGTTACTTCATTTATGCAGACCTGTGATCAAGTGCAAACTCAACTATGGAGTACCAGTATGTGAATCTGCAAAGCCCAGCATTCTGCTATCGTTTGACACCATTCACCACAGCACTACACATATCAAATTGGGAGCTTTTTGTACTTCTTCAAGTTATAGTTTATATGCTGAAGTGCATGAGCTGCCACTTTCCAATAGGAGACAATAGCTAATGTGATATGCATATAAAGTTTGTTCACTACCTGAACACCCTAACCATCCAATATTATTTTTGCATAGTGGGAAATTCTGTATCACAGTCACCCATCCATCATTCACCCAGTCAGTATGTGATTCAAGGAACTCTTACCAAACTTGAATCTCGGATTACAAAGCATTACACCCACTCCAAAGCTTCCTGCACCATCAGAGCACAGTTCCACCAAAATGTGACCCTTCAGCTTCAAAACTGGAACAAGTATCCAATATCTAAAGAGAACATCATACAGCCACATTCCACCATACAAGCTGAATATTCCAATTATGTTTTAGTATAGACAGAAGAATCAAAAAGTGAAACCAAAGTGGGATTAGTATAGACAGAAGAATCAAAAAGTGAAACCAAAGTGGGAATAGCTACAGTTTTTCTATATGTCGCATTACTACACAAACTACTGAATGAAATGCAGTCAGTATATACACTGCAGAACTTGCAACAATACAAATGGTCATAAAACACAAAGTCTACTAATACACTGAAATGTATATTTACAAACTCCCTAAGTTCATTGCAAGCACTAAAGAACTCCTTGGATGCCTCTCATCCAGTCTTTGTGAAATTCTACATTCACTGACTGTCCTCGTGGAAGTTCATAGTTTATTATGCCTTGTGCATTTATTTCTTATTAGTATTAGTAGTGGAAAATGATGCAAGAAAGCAAGCTTATATAGCATCAGCAAAAAAAAAAAAAAAAAAAAAGAAACAAAGAAAAACGCACGTTTCCCATTTCACCTATTCATTCTTTCCAATAGTTTGTCTAGTCCACCCCTTTGAATTCACCCCCCAAACTGCCCACCTCCACAACAACAACAGATGGAAGTTTGTTCCAGCAAACAACCACCACCTCCTGGCTAAAGACAAGCCTCTGCACATCCATTCTGCAACCATCCTACATAAATTCAAACCTGTGCCGCTCATGTACATAGTCTGAGCAATAGAATTAACCCAATCAGCATTGAGTCCCCTCAATCCACTTACAGCCCTAAAGATCTCAGTAAGATCACCTTGCAGATGACCAGTCTCCAGATGACACAGTTTGCAGAACAGAAGCCTTTTTTGGTCACAGCACCCTTTTGTTCCCTTCACAAATTTCGTTGCCCTTCTCTTCACCTGTTACAGAAGCACCACATCTTTCCCAATGAGGCTTCTAAACCTGCAAGCAGCACTCAAAATAAGACCCAATCACTGCCTTATAATGGAATTGTCACCTCCTGGTCCCTACTATAAAATTCCTGTATCACTGACAAAACCCCATAAGTTGTCCTGTCAGCCTGTCTGCATTGCTCAGAGAATTTCATATCTGATTGCAAAATTATCCTCAGGTCTTTTTCATCCTTTATGCAGTACCCTACATACATTATGCCGCATGTGGCATATTGTATGCAAAACCTAACTCAATGTCAAACCTAACTGCCTGCCCATCTACCCAATTTTTCTAGACCCTGTTGCAGCAGCTCACAGTCATCACTCTCATTAACCACTCCACCAATCCCTACATCATTCGCAAACCTGATATGCCTTTATCAGTATCATTAATAAATATAGAAAACAACAAATAACCCAGCACCGAACTAGAGGGTCTCCACTAATAACATTAGTCCACAAAGAACAGTGTCCATTGATAACCACTCTCTATATCTTCTACCAAACCATTCCTTTATCGATAGCAGTAACTTGCCCATTATGCCTTACCATTCCAATTTGTGCAGCAGTATCTTTTATGTGCAGCAACATCAAAGGCTTTCCTGAAATCCAAGTATATGATATCAAAATTATTTTTTGAAACCAGTTCCTTTTTGATTGCATAATAGTTTCCAATCAAATTGGTCAGACAAGATTTATCCTTCACAAACCCATGTTGTTTCTGAAGTATAACTGCACTCCTGTCTTAATATTCCTGCATTACTTTAATCAGTGACTCCACCTTCTCCTGGAGCAGAAGTTAAGCTAATAACTCTGTAACTTCTTATGTCACACTTTGTGAATTGGAAATACATTCCCAAATCTCCAGACCTCAGGGACTTCCCCTGAATCCATAGACACTCTCATAATTATGGCTAACAGTTTGCTTACTTCCTTAGCTGCCTCCCTTAATGTAATTGGATAGATCTCATCCACCCGGGATGTCTTTTATATGTTTAACTTCAACAGTTTCTCTTCCACTTTCCTCTCAGTTATTTCAGAATCATTTAGTTCCCTGTTAGATTTTTATAAACTTCTGGAATCCACTTTTCTAAAGAATTTATTATGTGTGAATGTAGATGCAAAACACTTCTTCAGTTTGTTAGCAACCTGAGCAGGATCATCAACAGTTGAACCATTGATAGCAAGTGGATCAATGTGATTCATCCCCTTCATTCTAGTGTTTACATAAGTAAAGAACTTTTTGCTGTTTTTCTTTGCATCCCTTGCAAAAAGAGTTAAGGCTGATTATGAGAACTTTCCCACCTCCTTTATGACTTGAATACAAACTTGTTTATATTTACCATAGGCTTCTTTGTCACCTGACAATTTATATGCATCCCATGCATTTTCCCTCTCTGTCACGAGTCTCATTTGTTCATCTGACATCCATTTAGTTTTAGCCTTGAACGGTATTTCTTGGTATGAAAACCCTAGTAGCTTCTATGAAGATTGCCTTGAATGCTTCCCATTTAGAATTTGCTGAATGCCGCATCATCATTTGGTCCCACTCTATATAATGTAAAAGTGTCTGAGACCCTTGTAGTCACCTTTACGAAAGAAAAAACCCTTCCTTTACCCTCGGATGGTAGTTACATCCTTAATTAAATCCCACATCAGTACACTCTGGTCACTGTCACCTGTTGATTCTTTTATCTGCGACTCAATGCGTGAGTTACCGCTGTTAATAACTAATAATCATATCTAATCTATTACTCTCTTGTTGCTTCTCTAAAGGGTTGCTGTAGAAAACAGTCATGAAATAAATCCACTAAAGTTAAAATCTCCTATTATAAGAAATTCTGATTTACTGGCCTACGCTGTTTCTCTGTGCAGTGGTTCATTGTACTCATGAGTCATTAGGTCTACTGGTGGTGTGCTGGTAAATTTTTAACAACTGGCTCACCTTTTTTTAACAATCCTGCCCTCTTTGGAAACTATGTGGCAGTTTCTCCCTTTGTGAGAATTACAACCCCTGAAAGTATTAGCAAACATCCAATTAATTTTTCTTGGGGCCTTCTTCTTAGGGTAATGACCTTATGAGGTCCATAATAATTCTAGAAACGCGAAATCTTTGACAGATGTCGAGCATGGAAATGTCATTACTTTAAGAAGCAACACTTCAGGCAAAATTAAGTGGATCTTTGTTGGAAATAATATATTTTTAAAATTGCTAGTGGAGATAATCTGTACACAGGCTGTCGCATAAGGAAGGGACAGTGGGTGGAAACTATTTTATTAGAATCACCTGGAAATTTAATTTGAACTACCCATGTGTATTGTCTGTGTGTTCCTGGTCGATTTGTCTGCTTTGCTGGAAGAAAACCCCCAGTTTTTCTGCTGGGTGGGGGGGGGAGAATCTTGCTATCTATGCCTGAGACCAACTAACTCAGCCATGGAGTGAAAAAAAGCCCATAAAAGTTCATCTCTTCATTGACGGAATTTGAACGCAGACCTTTTCCACCCAGTGTGGGAAGGACCATAGCATTGTGCTACCTGCGCAAATGGGAAGGAAGAACACAAAGTGTTCCGAAATAAGTGTGTCCTGGCTGAATTTTCCTTGCAACATATGCAAGCTTATCGCCCAAATGCTGCTAACCATTGTGGATTGAAGTGTGTGTCGCTCTAATGTTTATAGCCATTGTTGGTTTAACAACCGGCCTGCAAATTTCTTGAAAATTTAACAGTTGGCTTACATGAGCCGGCTCCTGCACACCACATTTTGTTTTCGCACTGCTTATGTCACACCAAACTGACTCAACAGTGCTTATATCACTGGTCTCCCATGTCAACTGGATGCACGTCTTTGATTTTATGTGCTTCTTAACTAAGAGCATAACCCCCATTCTATCCTGTCTGTCCTTTCTGTACATTGTACTGCCTATATTCAAATTCTACATCCATTATATCAGAGTGACACCATGTCTCTGAACTGTGTTTGCATCTGATGACTTGGCTAGCATTTCAGATTCATCAGATTTATTTACTATGCTCCTAGCATTGCTGTACATGCAAGTATATATATATATACACCTGTTTTTACTCTTAGTTGCCCTAACACAGCCCACATTCCTATTTACTTGTTCCATGATGACTCACAAATTCCCGGCACCTTGCTTTAAAATCTTATGTAATCTAGATGCTGATGACAGCTTTACTCCTTAGATTACACAGAACAGGACTAGTGATGCCTTCCGAATATCATTAGTCCATAGTCTATATATCAATGCACATGAACCTCCATTATCCTTTCAGAGACAGATGCTTCGGCTTATATATGCAGCCAAACTTCGGAGTCATCCCTCACATTCTATCTGGCCTTACCTCTTTAATCTGTCTTTTGTAAACTACTACAGGAATAAACCAAATGAAAATAAATCCTCTGGAATCAGATTAAAGAATGTAATGCAGATTTTGAGTGTCCCACTAGACAATATCCACCTGGACACTGGAAAATGGAGCCACCATAGACCACCTTCAAACTGTTATGTGATGACTATTTTCGGAATTGGGGAAAATGTGATGGACAATCAAAATATACAGCAGCTGCATTCAGCCTATGTATCAGCAGATACACTCTCTGCAAATATATACTGATGGATCTAAATCTGATACATGTATAGGTGCTGCAGTAGTTCTTCCAACGTGTGTTAACTCCAAAACCGTTTCACTTAGTTACAGTATTTATTCCACCTAAATCATGCAATCAAAATGGTTATTGAAAACATCAGCAACATGTCTAATCAAGAGATAATAATCTATACTGATTCCTTGAGTGCACTAGCTGCTTTACAACACAAATATCCCTACTCTCATCCTATTTGGAAAAAATCAGAGCACAGTTGATAAATCATCTAGACAAGACTTCAGTTATAGCTCGGACATAGCATGAGTTTCTTAAGGGGAAGTCTTGTCTGACCAATTTGACTGGATACTATGATGTAGTCACAAAGGAACTGGATGCAAAGAATAATTTTGATATCATATATTTGGATCTTAGAAAGGCCTTTGAATACTGTTGCACATGGAAGACTGATGCAATTGGAGCAATATAGCATTGGAGGCAAATTGCTGCTATGGATAAAGGGATGGTTGAGTGGGAGAAGACAGAGAGTGGTAATCAATGGACACTGCTCTTCGTAGACTAATGTTATTAGTGGAGTCCCTCGGGGTTCAGTGTTGGGTCCATTATTGTTTTCTCTATTTATAAATGATATTGATAATGGTATATCGGGCTTAATGTTCAAGTTTGCAGACGATACGAAGCTTGGCAGGGTTGTTAATGATACTAATGACAGTGCGCTGCTGCAGCAGGATCTGGAAAGGTTGGGCAGATGGGCTGAGAGGTGGAAAATGAAGTTTAATATCAACAAATGTAAAGTACTGCATATGGGAAGCAGTAACCCCAGAGTAATGTATCAACTCTGTGTTACTACACTGACAGTGGTAGAGAATGAAAAGGATCTGGGGGTAATTGTGCAGGCAGATATGAAGTTTTCTGAGCAGTGCAGATGGTCAGCAAGAGTAGCTCATGGTGTCTTGTCAATGATATACAGGAATTTTTCTATATCCAAAGCAGGGATAAGGTGGTGATTATCCCCTTGTATAAGGCAATGGTCAGGCCACACCTTGAGTACTGTATACAGGTCTGGAGACCTCATTTTAAGAAGGATGTAGAGCTGTTGGAATGAGTACAGAGAAGGGCAACAAGATTAGTGAATGGAATGAAGAAAGGCTTAAATTTTGCAAATGACAGTGTCTGGAGACTAGGCACCTGAGAGGTGATCTGATTGAGGTGTATAAAGCCTTGAATGGTTTTGAGCATGCTCAACTCTGATTGGATTCTTCCTCTTGCTCAGAATAATCGCCTGAGAGGGCATGAATTCAAATTGAGGAAAGACGGTTGTAGGATATATGTGCGGAAGCTTGCCTTTAGCCAGCGGGCGGTTGATTGCTGGAACAAACTTCCATCTGTCATAGAAGTTGATAGCTTAAATAGATTCAAGGCAGAACTTGACAAACATTCGAGCGAGTAGATGGGTGAAATAAGGGTTTTTTTTTTTTTTTTTTTTTTGGCTAATGCTATATAAGCTTGCTTTCTTGCATCATGTGCCTTTGCTAATGCTAATCTCACAGAATACAACACAGTGGTGTGATTCTGCTGGATTCCTGGGCATGCTGGAATTCACGAAAAATGAGAAGGGCAGATCAAGCAGCTAAAAATTCACTCAACCCTGCTGTTGTTTCCTTATATGGACTACAAACCCATTATAAAAAAAGGCATGGGCTAAGGTAAAGAAAGCCAACACGAGAACCACAGGAAACTTCAGTAAACTTACCGGGCAAATGCGTTTCCTGCTAATACAGTTTCTCCCTGCATTTTCAGTAAACAGATGTTGCATGTTATCAGTAGTGGCAGTAGAATTGATAACGATGTATTGATTAGTTTTTTCTCATTATTAAAAGCAGATTATCAGAGTTTATGAGTGGGCTGAAATTTACTTATGGGTACACCCTCCACACTGCCTCAGTCTTAGGGTGTTTTTCCCCCCTCCCCCTCTGTTTTAACCTGATATGAAAACGACTTCTACAGACGGTGCGTATTATTGGTGGTGGCAGTAGAAGTCCTATTTTCCTACTGGTTTAAAACAGTGGGAAAAGGGATAAACACCCTAAGACTGAAGCAGTCTGGAGGGTGTGCTTGTAAGTAAATTTCAGCCATGAAGGCATTACACTCATGAACTCCAAACTCCAGTAATCAGCTTTTAATAATGAGAAAAAACTAATCAATACATCGTTATTGACTTCTACTGCCACTACCGAAAACATGAACCATTTGTTTACTGAGAATGCTGGAAGAAACTGCAGTAATGGGAAACGAGTTTGCCCTGTAAGTTTCCCGTGGTTCTTGTGTTGGCTTTCTTTACCTTCGCTGAAGTATGCATTGACCAGGGGCATCGATATGGCAGCAACAAACCCATAATAATCTTTTCCAAATAAAGAAAATGCCACAATACTGGAAATTTACTTCAGATGAGAAGAGGTTGTCCTTGCAAGGACAGCATTGGGCATATCCATCTCGCTCACCTTCACTCGTTGACAGATGAGGATCATCTTCACTGTTTTCATTGCACTGCTCTACCAACAGTGAAGCATATCCTCCTTGACTGTCCCCATAATCAAGCTGCTTGATTGGCAAATTTTAAATCTGTTCTAACCCAGAATAATTCATTAGAGATCAATCATATTATTATATTATTAGCCATATGGTGCAAGGAATCTTGAGGCTTTTGCTGCCCCAGCAAAAAAAAAATTTCTGAGTTACCCCTGAGAGAAAGAGAGAGAGATAGAAGGGAATCACCAAGAAAGAGAAGAATGATGATATCCAGCTTAGCACCCTGGGTGTACCAAACCCATACTCACCAGATGTGAGCCCCCTGGGGTTTACTTTCAGTAATGAAGCAAATCTGTCTGACCTATTTAATTTTCAAAAGCAGATTCATTGATACTAATTTTTCTACACATATTGCTTTTGCATAATTACTGTGACAGGCACAATTTGGCCATAATTGACCCTTGCCAGAAAATGCCCATTAAAATTAACCAGCCTTGGGAATGCCTCCCTCCTGTCCAGTATAGTGTCTAGTGTGTTCGTGTCTAATGGCACCAGGAGTTTCCCCCATCTCCACATTGCTTTCATTGTGGTTGTGACAGTTCACTGTAAAGGCCAGAGATTTAAAAGTGTATGGATATTGTATGAGTGTAGTGTTGTGTATCATTGTTGTTCTGGCCATTTAGCTGCTAGACCCCTGCTGGGCCCCGATGTTGTCCACACTATGCCTCGTGGAGACAGACCAGGTACACTAGTATTGAAATATTTACTCTGGCAGGTCCTGCCACCTAATTTCCTGAGATTTCAGTGGCTAGGACCTAAAAAAAAAAAAAAAAAAAATATATATATAAATATATTTTATTTTTATTTTATTATACATATATATATATTTTTTTTTTTTTTTTATTATACATATATATATATATTTTTTTTTTATTATTTTTTATTTTTTTTTATTATATATATATATATATATATTTTTTTTTATTATATATATATGTATATATATATATATATTTTATTTTTATTTTTTTTTATTATTTTTTATTATATATATATGTATATATATAAATATATATATATATAATAATATAAAATAAAATTTTCGCTTGGTGGGGATTAAGAAAATTGTGTAGAAAGCCCAAATGAGTTTAGTGTGAACGCAATTAAATTTAGTCATTATTAAATTTTAAGTTATGTGGGGCATACGCTAATGTATTAGGTAGAGTGGGGGAGACAGAAGGCTGGGGGGAAAAGACAGAAATATGGGGATGATAGAGAAGGCGACCCCAGATAATCAGTGGGGCAGGCCCATGTCCCACCAGGCAAAGAGAGGAGTGGCAAGGAGGTGAGGGAACGGAAAATACTGTCCCCTCCCCCTGCCGGGGGAGAGGGGAAAAGATAGGACCATGCAAGGGAGCATGGTTTGAGAGCCAAGATGGCCAGCAGCATGCTGCAGTTGGTCTTCAGTGGTATTGGTGTTCTCATTTGGGATATCACTCATGGGACCAGGTCCCGTCCAGTTTAGTCAAGTCAGTTCTTGTCCTTTATTAAGTAGGTTCAGTTGTTATTCCTGGTTGTCATGTATAGGGTTTGGTTGTGCTCCATTGCAGCGAGCACTCGTCTTCTTGCGAAGAGCTCTTGGGCATAGCAGGAGAAAGCCAGGTACTCTTGCTTTGTATCCAGTATGTTGTGCTCCTGTCTTCTAGGGCAATATAGGATTTTTGTTATTAGGATGTTGCGGAGGTCGTCATAAAGCTGGCAATCATACATTAGATGTTGCCAGCTCTCCAGACCGCCTCCTGTCCAGTAGTGTAGCTACCCTTTTTCGGGCCCAGAGGCAAAGAACACATTCAGGCCCCTACTTAATTAATGAAAATTGCAAAAAGAGGAGACAGCCAAAAACACTGGGCCCCTAAAGGGCCCATGCCCGGAGGCAATTGCCTTGCCTGCCTACATGGTAGCTACACCACTGCTCCTGTCCTTGCATATGAGAGAGATCCATTCTGATAAGGAAAGTTTCTGCCTTCTAGGAAACTCTGAATAAGTAAGGGGATATTACCGCACAATCCAAAGGTGTGCAGATCTTTAGGATACCAAATTGCTAAGTGGTGTCAAAGGCTTTTTGCACATCCATACTCACCATAACTAGATACACCGATCAGCCAAAACATTATGACCAGCAAGTTATGCAAATCGAAGCAACTGCAGGTGAACTATGGTGCATAGGCAGGTTGGGACATGGTATAAAAAATTCCTGATACTGAGCTCCGTTAATCAGTTACTTTTCTTCTTCAGATGGGAAAGGCAGCGGACTTAAGCAGACAAAGGCCAAATTGTAATGGCCAGACAACTGGGTCAGAGCATATCCGAAACGGCATGGCTGGTGGGGTGCTCATGGTCAGCCATGGTTAGTACCTATCAAAAGTGGTCCGAAGAGAGAAAATCCATGAACCACTGTCAAGGTGTTGGATGACCACGGCATCATCGATGTTTGAGGTGAGTGAAGGCTCTCCCGGATGGTATGTGGCAACAGAAGGGCGACTGTGGCACAACTCGCTGGTAATTGGAATGCTGGTGATGGGAGTAATGTGTCGCAACACAGTACACCGAACCCTGCTGAAAATGGGGCTGTGTAGCTGCAGGCCACTCTGAGTGCCCATGCTACCCACAGTTCACTGGTGTCAGCACCTACAATGGGCACACGAGCATCAAAACTGGACCTTGAGTGATTGGAAGAAGGTCATCTGGTCCGATGAATCACATTTCCTGTTGCACCATGTGGACTTCCGGGTACGTGTGCGTTGTTTACCTGGGGAAGTGATAGTGCCTGGATGCACTGTGGGACGAAAACAAGCCGGTGGTGGTGTCATGCTTGGGCGATGTTCTGCTGGGATACCCCTGGTCCAGTCATCCATGTGCCGGGCACTCTGATGTTTACCACCTACCTAAACTTCACTGCTGACCAGGTACACCCTTTCATGGCAATGGTCTTCCACTCTGGCGGTGCCATCTTTCAGCAGGATAATGTGCCATGCCACACCACCCGGATTGTTCGAGATTGGTTCGCAGAACATGAGGAAGACTTCCAGGTATTTCCCTGGCCTCCAAATTCTGCAGACATCAATCCCATCGAGCAGCTGTGGTTTGTGTTGGAACAGCAACTTTGATCTGCAGTGTCTCAACCAAGGACTTTATAGGAGTTAAAGGATCTGCTGGTTACGTGTTGGTTCCAGATACCACAAGACACATTTAGAAATCTTCTAGCATCCATGCCTCACCGGGTACAAGCTGTTTTGGCTGCACATGGAGGACCAACATCATATTAGGTAGGTGGTCATAATGTTTTGGCTCATCGATGTATTCATTTTGAACTAAGACATTTCTGATATTTTATTCTGCCTTGGTCATCAAGGCTAATGCAGGCCTGTTTCATTGAAATCCATACTGATTTTTATGTATGAGAGTTCAAGATTGAAGACACCAGGTAAGGGGTTTTAAGTACCATTTTTTCCAATTTTTTTCTTAAACAACTAGTTAAGGAAATCAGTCGATAATTCACTGGAGTAGAGGGGTATTTTCTTGGTTTCGGGGAGGCCAGTACAAGAGGATGCTGCCATGTGTGTGGATAAATGTGCTCCTGAAAGATCTGATTTAAAATTATCAATAGTGTCTGTAGTTCTGTGTCGTTCAACTGCTTTAGCATAATGTAATATATTCCTCCAGGACCAGCTGCATATTAGATGCTAATGTTGCAAGATTCTTTTAACTCAGACATTGGGAAAGGCTGATTGTGTTGTAGAGAAAGACTGGTAATAAAGTTTAACTTGTACTTTTCTGCAGTGGTACTTATTTTGTTGAAATGAGACATTCTGTGCAGATGATGCAGGAATTTGAGCAAAAGTTTCAGCATCTCTTTAGAGGATAGTTGGATTTTCCTAAAAATTAGCTGGACATCTGTCTTTAGTGATGTTATAAACAAATTTTATCCATAAATTCTTTTTGCACGTCATCTTATTTGTTGTGCTTTTGCTTTAACTTTCTTATAATTTATAAGATTAGAAGTAGTGGAATACTTCCTGAAGAGATTCCATGTTTTTCTCTTTTATTTTTTTGCTCTATTGCAGGTATCATTCCACAGTAATTTTTTTGTTCTCATACACTGGTTGATGGAGGAGAAATAGCTTTATATGCTGCTGTTAGTATCTGTGTAGTAATTGGGTCAGTGCAATTATCTGTTGATTGAGTTTGAATTAAATCTGCAGCAAATGTTATCTAAGAGGAATATTTACTCAGTTTATTTTTTATTTTATTTTATTTTATTTTTTTGAGTATTTCCAGATTTTCCAAGATTCCAGATGAGTGGAGGTTGTCTGTAAAAAAGGAATTTACAAATAATCAGAAAGTCGTTATTTGGTTTTTTTTTTTTTTTTTAGGAGCATTAGCAACTAAGGCCGTATTGCTCCGGGAATATTTTTTTTTTTTTTTTTTTTTATGAAAACCCCAAACACGAAAGGTATCAAAACCTATAGTACTTAGTACCGTGCATGGGTTGAAGGCGAAGTATGGGGGAGAGGGATGCCGGAAACTTTGCTCTAGAGACTAAACATGGGTTTCACCACTTCAAGCCTCCAATAAGCAAAGTGGTGGTATTTCACCGGTTGATGAAAGTCATCTACCACCTGAACATATGCGGTGGTCATTCCCTGACCTTTCCGTATTTGGTGGTGACGGGCTCGAACCCCGGTCTAATCAAGAAGCATGTGCTACCCACTGCTGCTCCTTCCCACCTGGCTACAGAGGCGCCTAATCAGAAAGTGATCACTATTATGCAGATCATCCAGTACTTCCCCATTCTATACTAGATTGTAGAGTAGTAGAGCAGATTGTCAGGTCTATGGCAGAAGTAGTTTCTATGGGAAAGTGCACATGAGTATGTACACCAGAATTTAGTAACAGTTAAATTATACGCATCTGTTAATGATTCTATAATGCATCTGTTAATGATTCTATTAGCTGCCATCTTTTATCCATTTGTGAAGATCCTCACCATAAGATGATGTCCATTAAAATTACCCATCAAGCAAAAAAGAAATGGAATCTGGGCTATGAGTTCACCAAAGTCTTTTAAGTGTATATGTTTGATTTTATGGAAGATATATTGAGATATATTGAGATCTTTGTGTGTGCGCGATGCAAGGAGTGTATCGATATCAGGCAACAACTCAGCGTTCTTGTGGGCCTATATGAGAGCTTGAAGGACAGGGTGGATGCCCTCGAAGAAACTAAATTGAGGGGCCCATCAAGCTCTCAGCTGCCCACATCAACGCCAGACCTTGCACTTGGGCATCACGTGACACAGGGACAACCCCCAAGGCAGAATGCGCTGGTCCCGAAGGAACTAGTAGTTGTTGGTGACTCTATTGTCAGGGAAACGGGGAACATGCTTTGTAAAAAGGATAGGTGGAACAGGACCAGGGTATGTCTGCCAGGGGCAAAGGTTGATGACGTTGTAGAGCGAATATCATCTTTTAAGGGCACAAAAGGTGATATAGTTGTACACGTTGGCACTAATAATATTAAGAGTAGGAGACCGGCAGAATTACTTAACAAGTACAGGTCACTGTTGAACAAAAGCCGAGAATTAGGGTTGAATTTGAAAGTGTCTGCAATTCTGCCCAGACACGATAGGCGGGAGTATATGATGAGAGCCTTGTCGATCAATTCGGCCATGGAAAGATTGTGCAAGGCTCAAGGGGTAGAATTTTTTTCAGCCTGGACTGTACTTGTTAACAGGAGAGACTGCTTCTACAGGGATGGGATACACTTAAATAGAAAGGGTGCAAGAATATTTGCTGATGCTATTGAGGCAGTGTTAGGTGGGTCGGAAAACTGCTAGCTTGGGGGGAGACAAAGACCAATAGATTGACAGTAGCCACTGGCAGAGGTGAAAGAGATTCTTGCACTACTTCTATTAGAATGAACAGAAGCCTGAAAAACAAGATGCATGATATTTCAGAGACTGCTGGGAGCCATTGCGGTACAAGGAAACACATGGGTTGTGTTAGGGTAGCTAAGAATAGAAACAGGTGCAGGTATACTTGCGTGTACACCAATGCTAGGAGTTTAGTAAATAAATTTGATGAATTTGAGGTATTGCTCAAAACATCAAAGGCAGATATTGTTGGGATATCAGAGACGTGGTGTCACACAGATATAAGGGATGCAGAACTGCAATTTGGGGAGTACAACGTCTACAGAAAGGATAGACAGGATAGGAAGGGGGGAGGGGTTATGCTATTAGTTAAGAAACACATAAAAACCAAGGAAGTGAAGCCAGTCGACATCGATGGACAGTGCAGTGTTGAGTCAGTTTGGTGTGACATAAGCTTTGGGAGATCAAAATTGAGAGTAGGAGTGTGCTATAGGCCTAATGACTCTGATGATTATAATAAGAAACTGTACAGGGAAATAGAGTGGGCCAGTAAATCAGAGAGTCTTATAATGGGGGATTTTAATTTCCCAGATATTGACTGGAATTTGTGGGTTAGTCACTCACACACTAGCAAGGCTTTTGTGGATTTATTGGATGATTGTTTTCTACATCAGCATGTTCGGGAGGCAACTAGAGGGAGTAATACTCTTGATTTGATTATCCGCAGTGATTCTTCATGCATTAAGAATCTGCAGATAAATGAACCACTAGATGGCAGTGATCACAGTGTGCTGAAGTGGGATTTACTCAAAGAGGTAACTACCATTAGGGGTAAAGGGAAGGGTTATTGCTTCCGTAAAGGCGACTACGATGGACTGAGACAGTATTTAAATTCTATACAGTGGGACCAACTGATGATGTTACCAACAGCAAATTCAAAATGGGAAGCATTCAAAGAACTTATCTTGGAAGCTACTAGGCTTTACATACCAACTAAGAAATATTGTTCAAGGTTTAGGCCAAAATGGATGTCAGATGAACTAATGAGGCATATGGCAGAGAAGAAAAATGCATGGGATACTTACAAATTAACACATGACACAGAAGCCTATGATAGATACAAGTTGATATGCAACCAAGTTACAAAGGAGGTTAGGCAGGCGAAGGCAGATTACGAGAAATCCTTGGCAAGGGATGCAAAGAAAAACAGCAAAGAGTTCTTTACTTATGTAAACTCTAGAAGGAAGGGGATGAATCAGATTGGTCCACTTGATATTGATGAGTCAACTGTTGATGATCCTGCTCAGGTAGCTAACAAACTAAATGAATATTTTGCATCGACATTCACACATGAGGAGTTATTCAGCGAGGGGAATGACAGAGGTGTATTCAACTCTAGCAGTAAGCTACAGAATCTTGAAATAACTGAGAGTAAGGTGGAGGAGAGGTTGTTGAAGATAAACACAAGAAAGGCACCCGGGGTGGATGGGATCTATCCAGTTATATTAAAGGAGGCAGCAAAGGAAGTAAGCAAACCCTTAGCCATAATTATGAGAGCTTCCTTGGACTCAGGGGAGGTACCCATAGACTGGAAATGTGCAAATGTGACCCCGATTCACAAAGGAGGATCAAAGGCTGACACAAGTAATTATAGACCTGTGAGCTTAACTTCTGTTCCAGGAAAATTAATGGAGGCACTGGTTAAAGAAGCACTGCAGGATCATTTAGACAAGACTTCAGTTATAGCTCGGACACAGCATGGTTTTGTTAAGGGGAAGTCTTGCCTGACCAATTTGATTGGATACTATGATGCAGTCACAAAAGAACTGGATGCAGGGAATAGCTTTGATATTATATACTTGGATCTTAGAAAGGCTTTTGATACTGTTGCACATGGCAGACTGCTACACAAATTGGAGCAGTGTGACATTGGAGGCAAATTGCTGCTATGGATAAAGGGGTGGTTGAGGGGGAGAAGACAGAGAGTGGTAATCAATGGACACTGCTCATCGTGGACTAATGTTATTAGTGGAGTCCCTCAGGGCTCAGTGTTGGGTCCATTATTGTTTTCTGTATTTATAAATGATATTGATGATGGTATATCAAGCTTAATATCCAAGTTTGCAGACGATACAAAGGTTGGTAGGGTTGTCAAGGACACTACTGACACTATGCTACTGCAACAGGATCTGGAAAGGTTGAGCAGATGGGCTGAGAGGTGGCAAATGAAGTTTAACATTGACAAATGTAAAGTACTACACATGGGAAACAGCAACCCCAGAGCAACTATCAACTCTGTGGTACTACACTGACAGTGGTAGAGAATGAAAGGGACTTGGGGGTGGTTGTGCAGGCAGATATGAAGTTCTCTGAGCAGTGCAGACGGGCTGCAAGAGTAGCTCATGGAGTATTGTCAATGATATACAGGAATATTTCCAGCAGGGATAAGGAAGTGATTATTCCCTTGTATAAGGCAATGGTCAGGCCACACCTAGAGTACTGTATACAGGTCTGGAGGCCTCATTTCAAGAAGGATGTAGAGATGCTGGAACGAGATGCTGTTACAGAGAAGGACAACAAGATTAGTGAATGGAACAAAGGGGTGCTCTTACGAAGAAAGGCTTAAGTTTTGCAAATTACAGTGTCTGGAGACTAGGCACCAGCGAGGTGATCTGATAGAGGTGTATAAAGCCTTGATTGGTTTGAGCATGCTCAATGCTGATGGGATTCTTCCTCTAGCTCAGAAAAATCACCTGAGAGGGCATAAATTCAAATTGAGGAAAGACAGATGTAGGATAGACGTGCGGAAATTTGCCTTTAGCCAGCGGGTGGTTGGTTGGTGGAACAGACTTCCATCCCTTGTAGTGGAGGTTGATAGCCTAAATAAGTTTAAGGCTCAGCTGGACAGGTATTTTGAACGAACAGAGGGGTGAAGTGGAAGTGGGTTTTTTTTTTTTTTTTTGGCTGATGCTGCATAAGCTTGCTTTCTTGCATCAAATGCCTCTACCAATGCTAATGCTAATGCTAATGTTAGTGATGATGTTATTCCAAGTGCTGTTTGGATAGTCACAGCTTCCATGGTTGTCTTTAAAGGAATTTTCCTGGATGATATCCTCAAGCTGACTAGGATGGCTGTGGTTGCTGTATTCCTTTTATAGTATTCCTATAATTCCTTATCAAAGAAATCACCTGTGGAGTTAAGGTGTGTTTCTTGTAAATAAATACCTGCTAGATCAAAATGACAAATTAGGTTGTATTTATGTGCAGTTCTTGACAATTCTGTTGGAAGGTACTCTGAATTGTTTGCTTTTATTGGAGGCAGATGACTTCTGACTACAGTGGACTGGCGAAATAATAGCACCCCAAATAATGGAACATTTCATCTAATAGCACATTTAGATCAGATGTTTACACACAGTGCAGATGTCTTGCAGTGGTGAAAAAAAGAAAACAGAAAGCCACGTGATTACTGTATTTGTTTACGTCTGCCATTTTGAAAGTGAATTCTGTACTGATATCATGGATTATGTCGCATTTTACATTTATTTTAAATTAAAAACCTCTCACTGTGGCTCCTAAAGTTAATAAACCTCATACAGAGAAGAAAAGAAGAACAACAGTAAAGCTTAGTGATAAACTTAATATAACATTCGTTTTTGACCTTTTTTAAATAATGACATCCTTAAGTAATTTATTTTAGTTTTGTAGCACCCCTACTCAATTTTCTGCCTGTTAGATCTGATTTTCTTTCTCACTACACACACACACACACACACACACACACACACACACACACACACACACACACACACACACACACACACACACAGGGTATTTCAAAAGTGATGGTCAATAATTTAAAGGTGAATTGTACAGACTACAATATGCAAAAATAAAAAGCCTAGTAAACATGGGTCCTTAAGTGAATTGTTTTAGAGATATAGCACATTTCTAGTTGGGATCCACAACTGGCTTGTTTTTTTAGGTTAGGTTATGCTCATTCTCTCCCTTTCCCCTCCCTCAATGCTCTGAGATGTAGCAGGCATACTAGTACTTGTCAAAGGATAGTCAGCATGGAAAGAGGTTACAGCAACAAAGAGTATACGGACATGCACTTCATCTATGGTAAAGCCAATATGGCAGTGCACTCGAGGCTGCATGTTAGTACCAAAAAGCATTTCCTCACCGAAGGCAGCCCAACAGGCACACAGTCATCAGGGTACATCAATGCCTTAGAGAACATGGGTACTTCACACATGAAGTACGAGCAGGTAGGCCCAGAAGCATAACACCTGATGTTGAGGAAAGGGTGTTAGAAAGAATAGAACAAAATCCAGGAATTTCGACACGGAGGGTTGCTCTGCAAGAGCATGTACTGAGTCATAGCAGTATGTGGCGAATTTTACATTGCCAATTACTGTACCCCTACCATATCTAGCATGTACAAGGCATGTACCATATCTAGCATGTAGCAATACAGTCTACCCTCCCAGAGTCAACTTCTGCCAGTGGATGCAACAACAGTGTGTCCTGAACCCCCAATTTTTAAACATTTTGTTCTGATGAAGCTGGGTTTACTTGTGATGGTATTTTTAATTTTCATAACTGTCATGTTTGGTTCAACGAAAATCCTAATGCAATTCATGAGTCATGACATCAGCAACGTTTCTCATTGAATATCTGGGTAGTACTACTAGGAGACCGTCTAATTGGACCACACTTTCTGCCAAACAGGCTAACAGGAGAGCTGTACCTTCAGTACCTGCAGAATGTTCTTCCAGACCTCCTTGATGATGATAATATTCCACTTCAGCAACACCAGAACATATGGTTTATGCATGATGGTGCACCGGCATGTTTTGCTCTTGTTGTTTGTTTGTTTGTTATTTGGTTTTTAGGAGCATTAGCAACTAAGGCCATATTGCTCCAGGAATATGCAGTGGTCATTCCCTGACCTTTCCGCATCCTCCGTATTTGGTGGTGACCGGCTCGAACCCCGGTCTAATCAAGAAGTGTGTGCTACGCACTGCTGCTCCTTCCCATCTGGCTACGGAGGTGCCCTTCTCGAGTTGTGACTCGGTATCTAACTAGAAGGTATGGTCAACGGTGGATAGGTAGAGGTGGGCCTGTAATGTGGCCTCCCAGATCACCAGGCTTAAATCCTATGGATTGTTTGTATCTGGGGTCAAGTAAAAAGCTTGGTGTACACTTCTGACATTAACACAGTTGAGGAATTGCAGCGTCATGTTGAAGGAACTTTTCAGCAAATCAGAAATAACCCAGGAATGCCCGAGAGCATTTGCAACTCAATGCAGAGAAGACTACAAAACTGCATATAGATAGCATTAGCATTAGTATTAGTAGAGGCATTTGATGCAAGAAAGCAAGCTTATGCAGCATCAGCCAAAAAAAAAAAAAAAAAAAAAAAAAAAAACCCACTTCCACTTCACCCCTCTGTTCGTTCAAAATACCTGTCCAGCTGAGCCTTAAACTAACTTATTTAGGCTATCAACCTCCACCACAAGGGATGGAAGTCTGTTCCACCAACCAACCACCCACTGGCTAAAGGCAAATTTCCGCACGTCTATCCTACATCTGTCTTTCCTCAGTTTGAATTTATGCCCTCTCAGGTGATTTTTCTGAGCTAGAGGAAGAATCCCATCAGCATTGGGCATGCTTAAACCATTCAAGGCTTTATACACCTCTATCAGATCACCTCGCTGGTGCCTAGTCTCCAGACACTGTAATTTGCAAAACTTAAGCCTTTCTTCGTAAGAGCACCCCTTTGTTCCATTCACTAATCTTGTTGCCCTTCTCTGTACTCGTTCCAGCAGCTCTACATCCTTCTTGAAATGAGGTCTCCAGACCTGTATACAGTACTCTAGGTGTGGCCTGACCATCGCCTTATACAATGGAATAATCACCTCCTTATCCCTGCTGGACAAATTCCTGTATATCATTGACAATACTCCATGAGCTACTCTTGCAGCCCGTCTGCACTGCTCAGAGAACTTCATATCTGCCTGCACAACCACCCCCAAGTCCCTTTCATTCTCTACCACTGTCAGTGTAGTACCACAGAGTTGATACGTTGCTCTGGGGTTGCTGTTTCCCATGTGTAGTACTTTACATTTATCAATGTTAAACTTCATTTGCCACCTCTCAGCCCATCTGCTCAACCTTTCCAGATCCTGTTGCAGCAGCATAGTGTCAGTAGTGTCCTTGACAACCCTGCCAACCTTTGTATCGTCTGCAAACTTGGACATTAAGCCCGATATACCATCATCAATATCATTTATAAATACAGAAAACAATAATGGACCCAACACTGAGCCCTGAGGGACTCCACTAATAACATCAGTCCACGATGAGCAGTGTCCATTGATTACCACTCTCTGTCTTCTCCCCCTCAACCACCCCTTTATCCATAGCAGCAATTTACCTCCAATGTCACACTGCTCCAATTTGTGTAGCAGTCTTCCATGTGCAACAGTATCAAAAGCCTTTCTAAGATCCAAGTATATAATATCAAAGTTATTCCCTGCATCCAGTTCTTTTGTGACTGCATCATAGTATCCAATCAAGTTGGTCAGGCAAGACTTCCCCTTAACAAAACCATGCTGTGTCTGAGCTATAACTGAAGTCTTGTCTAAATGATCCTGCAGTGCTTCTTTAACCAGTGCCTCCATTAATTTTCCTGGAACAGAAGTTAAGCTCACAGGTCTATAATTACTTGTGTCAGCCTTTGATCCTCCTTTGTGATTGGGGTCACATTTGCACATTTCCAGTCTATGGGTACCTCCCCTGAGTCCAAGGAAGCTCTCATAATTATGGCTAAGGGTTTGCTTACTTCCTTTGCTGCCTCCTTTAATATAACTGGATAGATCCCATCCACCCCGGGTGCCTTTCTTGTGTTTATCTTCAACAGTTTCTCCTCCACTTTACTCCCAGTTATTTCAAGATTCTGTAGCTTACTGCTAGAGTTGAATACACCTCTGGCATTCCCCTCGCTGAATAACTCCTCATGTGTGAATGTCGATGCAAAATATTCATTTAGTTTGTTAGCTACCTGAGCAGGATCATCAACACTTGACCCATCAATATCAAGTGGACCAATCTGATTCACCCCCTTCCTTCTAGAGTTTACATAAGTAAAGAACTCTTTGCTGTTTTTCTTTGCATCCCTTGCCAAGGATTTCTCGTAATCTGCCTTCGCCTGCCTAACCTCCTTTGTAACTTGGTTGCATATCAACTTGTATCTATCATAGGCTTCTGTGTCATGTGTTAATTTGTATGTATCCCATGCATTTTTCTTCTCTGCCATATGCCTCATTAGTTCATCTGACATCCATTTTGGCCTAAACCTTGAACAATATTTCTTAGTTGGTATGTAAAGCCTAGTATCTTCCAAGATAAGTTCTTTGAATGCTTCCCATTTTG
Organism: Mastigoproctus giganteus; assembly: GCF_048544385.1. Classification (NCBI taxonomy): domain Eukaryota; kingdom Metazoa; phylum Arthropoda; class Arachnida; order Uropygi; family Thelyphonidae; genus Mastigoproctus; species Mastigoproctus giganteus. Next base: position 120,521,776 of record NC_143582.1, read on the forward strand.
GATTTGCTGTTGGTAACATCATCAGTTGGTCCCACTGTATAGAATTTAAATACTGTCTCAGTCCATCGTAGTCGCCTTTACGGAAGCAATAACCCTTCCCTTTACCCCTAATGGTAGTTACCTCTTTGAGTAAATCCCACTTCAGCAAACTGTGATCACTGCCACCTAGTGGTTCATTTATCTGCAGATTCTTAATGCATGAAGAATCACTGCTGATAATCAAATCAAGAGTATTACTCCCTCTAGTTGCCTCCCGAACATGCTGATGTAGAAAACAATCATCCAATAAATCCACAAAAGTCCTGTTAGTGTGTGAGTAACCAGCCCCCAAATTCCAGTCAATATCTGGGAAATTAAAATCTCCCATTATAAGACACTCTGATTTACTGGCCCACTCTATTTCCCTGTACAGTTCCTTATTATACTCATCAGAGTCATTAGGCCTATAGCACACTCCTACTCTCAATTTTGATCTCCCAATGTTTATGTCACACCAAACTGACTCCACACTGCACTGTCCAGCGATGTCGACTGGTTTCACTTCCTTGGTTTTTATGTGTTTCTTAACTAATAACATAACCCCTCCTCCCTTCCTATCCTGTCTATCCTTTCTGTAGACGTTGTACTCCCCAAATTGCAGTTCTGCATCCCTTATATCTGTGTGACACCACGTCTCTGATATCCCAACAATATCTGCCTTCAATGTTTTGAGCAAAACCTCAAATTCATCAAATTAATTTACTAAACTCCTAGCATTGGTGTACACGCAAGTAAACCTGCACCTGTTTCTATTCTTAGCTACCCTAACACAACCCATGTGTTTACTTGTACCGCAATGGCTCCCAGCAGTCTCTGAAATACCATGCATCTTGTTTTTCAGGCTTCTGCTCATTCTAATAGAAGCAGTGCAAGAATCTCTTTCACCTCTGCCAGTGGCTACTGTCAATCTATTGGGCTTTGTCTCCCCCCAAGCTAGCAGTTTTCCGACCCACCTAACACTGCCTCGATAGCATCAGCAAATATTCTTGCACCCTTTCTATTTAAGTGTATCCCATCCCTGTAGAAGCAATCTCTCCTGTTAACAAGTACAGTCCAGGCTGAAAAAAATTCTACCCCTTGAGCCTTGCACAATCTTTCCAGGGCCGAATTGATCGACAAGGCTCTCATCATATACTCCCTCCTATCGTGTCTGGGCAGAATTGCAGACACTTTCAAATTCAACCCTAATTCTCGGCTTTTTTTCAACAGTGAACTGTGCTTGTTAAGTAATTCTGCCGGTCTCCTACTCTTAATATGATTAGTGCCAACGTGTACAACTATATCACCTTTTGTGCCCTTAAAAGATGATATTCGCTCTACAACGTCATCAACCTTTGCCCCTGGCAGACATACCCTGGTCCTGTTCCACCTATCTTTTTTACAAAGCATGTTCCCCGTTTCCCTGACAATAGAGTCACCAACAACTACTAGTTCCTTCGGGACCAGCGCATTCTGCCTTAGGGGTTGTCTCTGTGTCACGCGATGCCCAAGTGCAAGCTCTGGCGTTGATGTGGGCAGCTGAGAGCTTGATGGGCCCCTCAATTTAGTTTCTTCGAGGGCATCCACCCTGTCCTTCAAGCTCTCATATAGGCCCACAAGAACGCCGAGTTGTTGCCTGATATCGATACACTCCTTGCATCGCGCACACACAAAGACATCCCCCTTGGCAGTATCATGTCCCGTACCCGATTGCTCTGCAAACATCAAGCAAACAGTGCATTTTATAAGGCTGTGAGTCAGAGGACAACTGCCCCCCTCAGTTCTGCTCTGAGCCACAGCACTTCCATTAGCTTGAGCCTTTTGCTTTGCTGCTCTGGTCCGAGTCATGATTCTATTAATTTATTAATTAATTATGTTATGTTATTAATTATATTACGTTTGTAATCTAAGTCGTTATATGTATTTATTTAAACGTACAATTTAACTGCTAACGAAGTTCAACTAACGCTATCTAGTACGGTATATAACCTACGGTATATCTAGTACGGTATCACAATGGCGGGAAAGTTACTAACGGTAACGGTAGTTACGAACACGTGGAAACCCTTACCGATACTTTTACAAGGCCGAGTAAAGAATAAATACACCAAATTAATCAAAAAATCACAAAATAATGTTATACTACTAAATTTAAATCAAAAGTTTTAGAAAAACAATAATTTCAAATCAATAAATAAGAAAAATCCACGTAGCGGCTTTGAACACGACCGTCACTAGTAGCCAAAGACAGCATTTTGAATGCTGTCCTTGGCTACTAGTGACTAGAGATGCAAGGACAGCATTTTGAATACCTTTTGTAACATCTTGTAACATGTAACATCTGTAAAATCCTGTGGTGTTGAAAGCAAAAATTAAAAATGTATTATCTTATGTTTAATAAAACCACTCTTATCAAAGGATTCACAGCTTTTTGCTAAACTGGTACTCCCATATTCAGTGGCAGATCTTAACAGAAAATGTGCATTATCTCGAAAATGGTTCATTTGCAGCCCGATGTTCACTGGGATTTTTTTGCTTATTTTAGTTTGTACTTTTCAACTTTAAATGATTGACCATCATTTTTGAAACACCCTGTGTATATATATATATATATATATAATATTAAAAAGTATATATTATATACAAAAGTTAACCACAATGTAATATTTTATGTAATGAAACCATTATCTTTTATAATGTGAGGTTTTTTTGTATTTTTTTTTATTTTGGAATTGTAAATAAAATGATCAGTTGACATATGTAAATACTATCATTATGGTTAATGAACACAATAATAAGAAAAAATGGGCATTGATACAATTGTTTTTACTAATGGATGGTTTTTGTTTTTTGTTTTTTTTGGTAGTTGTTGGTGCATCGGCTTCTGTGACCATAATGCACCTCCCAAGGTTTTTGCAGTACTTTGATCCAAGCCCGAGGCAGGATTCGAACCCACGACCTGTGGGTTTCCAGGCAGGCACTTTACCCACCTGGCTAGCCCAGCCGGCAACTACTAATGGATGGTTAACTAAATTTAAGATAAGACACGGAATTAGAAAATTAGACATTGGCTGAGAAAAACAATCTGCTGACATAGAGGCAGCAGCAATGGCACCCTCTGCATCTAAAGCAGACATATTCAAAGGAGATCAGCTAGAATAGAAAATTTTTTTCCTTTTTTATGTTTATATACTAAAGTATATTTATGTTATTTTATGTGTGCAGTTAATATAATTGCATTTGTAATCTCTCTATTTCTTATTTAGCCTAATTATTTCTGCATTAAATATATTAAAAATAAAACCTTCTAGATAATGGAAAAATTGAAATAATGATACCTTCAATCCTCGAAGTTGCCATTATTCTGAAAGTCTATGGTATTTTCAGGTTTTTTTTTTGGGGGGGGGGGGAGGGGGTGGAATGGATGGCTTGTATTCATATCATCTTCAGTGTAAATTTCTAGCAGTGAATTTTCCCAAGCTGCAGTGTCATCATAGTCCATCTTTGTTGAGTTTAATTGATTATTTTCAGAGGGTTCAGCTCCTCGTGGTTTATCCTCATCATTGAAATTTAGTACATTCAATCAAACATAGGGCTCCGGTATATAAGGACAAATATGGCAGTTGAGGCTTTTACAGTACTTGTCAAGATTGGCATATTAAAGATAAGTATTATGTGCACTAGAACCATTATCATCTCTTCATATCATAATTCTCTTTGCCTGCATGGCTTTCCAGTTCAATCCAGCCATGGGTGCCAGGCATTTCCATGGCCAGGTGATCACCATGTACTTAAAAAGCAGTCCTTGTACACCATTCAGTGTATTATGGGTTGTGTGGGATAAGATTTTAAAAGGGATTCCCCAAAATTTCGTAACCTGAAGCAGTAATTCATGTCTAGGTTGTGTTGTTTCTACCAGTAAATCCCCTGACTGTAACCTTTTTACCATTTTGGGTGATTTGGCAGCATTTTCTAAATATCTTTGGATCACAATCATAGAGAGTTTGTTCACAGACTGATTAATTAGTGAATGTATGATGAGGAAGTATACTGAGCGTCCTTTTTCACTTGCTTGCTTTGTTTTTTGTGTCCAAAGGCCCTAATGGATATGGTTCATTTTCCATTTTTGGCCCTGGGAGATTTTCTTTTCCAGCCAGGTTACCGACTCTGCTATGGGGAGGAAGGAGCAGTGCTGCTTGGCGGCCAAACATAGGAGTTAGCAGAAGTAAATAAAATTAATGAAAAGAAATGCTTTTCTTTTTCTGGGCTCTCTTGTTTCTTTTAAGTTGTTGTTGTTATTTGGTTTTTAGGAGCATTAGCAACAAAGGTCATATTGCTCCAGGGATATGCGGTGGTCATTGCCTGACATTTCTGCATCCTCCATATTTGGTGGTCACGGGCTTGAACCCCGGTCTAATCAAGAAGTGTGTGTTACGCACTGCTGCTCGTGCCCACCTGGCTACGGAGGCGCCGTTTCTTTTAAGACATTAAGAGCAACTTAAATGGAAGATTTATAACTATAGGAGAAAATTAGGAAAACTATCAGTTGCTCTAGAGAGAATGCTTTTTAAGTACATGGTGATCACCTGGCCATGGAAATGCCTGGCATCCATGGCTGGATTGAACTGGAAACATAAGTTCTAAACCTAATGGCTGCCGTCTTGTTTCAAGATGGCAGAACAGAATAAAAACACCATAAAATGCCCTCATACCTTCTCATAAAAACTGTTAATTTTGTTTATATTAGAATTTAAGCAGAAGAGTTCAACAGATTTGCCTATATAAGTCCAGTGGCAGCCATCTTGTTTCAAGGTTACAGTTTGAAATAGAAGTACCCCATAGAGGATGTACTTGACAGGTGTACTTTACACCCACTCCCTTTCTCCAAAGGGTATTGTAATTTTGGTTGTGGTTGGCATAAGTTCTAAACAGGTGATGCTTATGTCAATATATGTTATCTTATTTCAAGATAGTTGATAAAAATTAAATCATCCCCATCAGTGTACATCATACTCTCCCTATGTGCATGGTTATGGATTTGTTCAGACCGTAAACAGGAATGTTATTTTAGCATAGTAGTGCAGACACAAGTTTTGGCATGTGAACTAAAAACTTGACAAATTTTGGATGTTCATTTAAAAAAAACCAACCCTCTGCTTTTAACCAAAGCTGCCTCATAATCTGCCTTAGCATGCCTAACCTCCCTTAAATAAATACAGTTGCTACAAAAATTGAAGAGAAATCCAACCATTGCTATTAGTCTGTTAACAAAACTTGCAATTCAAACTAATCATTGAATTTAACTACTAATATTTAAAGCCTTGTTACTTCTTTCGCCTAGAATTTAAACTGTGATTCCTTCTATTTGGATCTCTTGACAGAAAAATCAAGTAGGGGATTAAAAAAAAAATCAAATCTGTCAAATAGTTCATTAAGCGTCTTTCTCTCTGAGGGACGGAAACTTGACTTTCTATCATATATCAGTATGGCAGGATAAATAAGAGGAAATCATCGCTCAATATTTGAATTATTGTTGTTTATGGGAAAGTTAATATGTGGTGTGTGAATGTGCTGTGTGAGGGGAAGTAAAGTTTTATTTATTTTATTTTTTTTTTTACTTGCAGAGTACCTACACTAACAACATGTCATCCATTTCTGACCATGACAAAATTATACCAAAAGAATCTATCTGTAATGTTCCTGGAAATGTAAGCATATCTGACTGCCCAAATAAACTACAAGAAATCTCCAAAAATTCACCATGGAATCTAGAGCAGTCTAGTCACTTGTTGCCAGCCTTAAGCTCGAATTTGGTTAATGGTCACATAACTGCTGTTCACACTCTGCCCATTGTTAGTATCACTGAAAAAAGTCATTTTGATCAGGTTTCTTCTCACCATGAATCAGCAGATAGCAGTATACAACTGAGGTCTGGCAAACAGTTCAAAAACAGCAGTTTCCATTCAAATGATACAAGTGAACCACACAAATTAATGCCTGATCCTGGGCAAGGATCGCTACACAGCATTGGAAATAGCACAAAAAGTTCAGTGTTCAACAACAACAACAGTGGTCTCATAAGTGCTGGAAAGGTTCTAGATACCAGTCAGGAATCAGATCACAGTGAAACTAGGTGGAGGTATCTGTATGAGTCAAATATGCAGTCAGATGCACATGAGAGACTTTCAGATTACTCCATTCAGCCGGAAGAAATTCAACCCCACTGTCCAGTAAAAATCAAAGAGGTGGACAAAGATAAGCCTGAAAATAACATATCAGATTGTTCAGGGAGTGAATGTTTATCAGTTACACCTCCTCTCCCTCCATTAACACCGCTGCTGTCTTCAACAAGAAATTTTCAAGAGCTGCCACGCAAAGCAAAGTTTTCATTGAGGTAAGCTATTCAGTATACTGTCTGTCTCCCCTCCCCTCAGTGTGTTACTTCATTAAGAAGGGTGTTGCATTTTATAGTATTTAGTATTTTAGATTTCACGAACCCTCCCCCCCCCTTTTTTTTTTTTGCTGTAGTCTACTAGAGGTCAACCAGCATATCCTTCAAATTTCTTCATAAAGTGCACATTGATTGTTTAGTATATAGCTTATAGGATTATATATGAGGTGCGATCAAAATATTTGTCAACTGACTGTATCTTTTAATTGTGGCATTGTAGATTTATGTAGACATTACATATGTTAACTTATGTAGATTTATGTAGACATGACATATGTTAACTTATGTAGATTTATGTAGACATATGATGGCAACTTATGTAGGCATAGTAACTCCTAAATTACATTTTTTCTTCAATCAGTTGGAATCATTTCATATTGAATAGAAGGATTTTTTATGTATTTCATCACATTTTAAAAAGAGTTATTTCACTGAACAATGAGTTTGCATCAGATTTTGTTTCAAATTAAAGAAAAATGCAACAGAAACACATGAAACGTTAAAACCAGCTCTTTTGTAAAGGATGCTAAAAAAGTATCATTTGATGACTTTAATTGGTTTACAAAGTTTAAAGTAGGCTTCTTGACATTTGAAGATGATCCTTGCTGTGACCACCCTTCAACTTCAAAAACCAGTGATTCAATCGCTCATATTTGGAATATGATCGGGTGTGATGGGCATTTAACTATTTCTGAAGTTGCTAGTATGATGAATATGTCTTATGGGACATTTCAGACAAGTTTCTTCCTTGCATCTTCCAGCGATCACAGAGAGCAGTAAGTTCATAATCAGGATCTTCATCAGTATGTTTCTGCTGTTTCTTTATCACTACTGGTGATAAATTGTGGTATATGGCTATGATCCAGAAACAAGGCAGTGTCCTCTCAATGGAAGACTACTATAGGTAAACTCCAAGGTCCATAAAAGCTAGACCACCTTGATCACATGTAAAGATCAGGTTTATTCGCAGGGCATTATGAATTTGCACTAGATGGTTAAACAGTGAACCAAGAATATTACAAAACAGTTCTGAGGCAGTTGCATAATGCTGTTCAGTGAAAATTACTGGATTTAGGGCATTAGTGGATAAAAATACAGAGCATTGGGCAAGAAGGATTAGTAAGGCTCACTTTGGGAATAGTGTTACCAAGTAACCTCCTCAGAAAACTGGACAGCTGTTGGTTTCACATATCTGAAACTTCTGGTTTGCATATCAATTACTTCAGCTAAATAGGCCTTTTAGGCAATATCCATGAAAATATACATGTACCCAAGGCAGGTTTGGCATTAAAAAAAACAAACAAAAGCTTTCATTGAAAGGGGATAGATAGTAAGAAATACTTATCAAATATAATAGAACTTAAATGATTTTAATCTACAACTTATAATTTAAATTTGATTGTGTAATGTTTATAATTTTTTTAGAGAAAAGACTTTCACATTCAAACAATTGAAAGGTATATTAAAAAAACCCAAACTTACTTTGTACAGCTTCAATCCACATGTATTATCATGTTTATCGATCCAAAAATTGAAATTTTCCTGAAACTGTTGAAACTTCTCATTCTAGCTATGTGAGAATAATAAAGATTTTAAAACTACAGTTAGCATTAGCATTAGTAGAAGCATATGATGCAAGAAAGCAAGCTTATGCAGCATCAGCCAAAAAAAAAAAAAAAAACTTCCACTTCACCCCTCCGTTTGTTCGAAATACCTGTCCAGCTGAGCCTTAAATTTAGCATTAGCATTAGTAGAGGCATATGATGCAAGAAAGCAAGCTTATTCAGCATCAGCCAAAAAAAAACAAAAAAACACACCACTCCCATTTCACCCCTCCGTTCGTTCGAAATACCTGTCCAGTTGAGCCTTAAATTTGTTTAGGCTATCAACTTCAACAACAAATGATGGAAGTCGGTTCCACCAACCAACCACCCGCTGGCCAAAGGCAAATTTCCGCACATCTATCCGACATCCGTCCTTCCTCAATTTGAATTTATGCCCTCTGAGGTGATTATTCTGAGCAAGAGGAAGAATCCCATTGGCATTGAGCATGCTCAAACCATTCAAAGCCTTATACACCTCTATCAGATCACCTCGCCGGTGCCTAGTCTCCAGACTCTGTAATTTGCAAAACTTAAGCCTTTCTTCGTAAGAGCAACCCTTTGTTCCATTCACTAATCTTGTTGCCCTTCTCTGTACCCGTTCCAGCAGCTCTACATCCTTCTTGAAATGAGGCTTCCAGACCTGTATACAGTACTCAAGATGTGGCCTAAACATTGCCTTATACAAGGGAATAATCACCTCCTTATCCCTGCTAGAAAAATTCCTGTATATCATTGACAAGACACCATGAGCTACTCTTGCAGCTCGTCTGCACTGCTCAGAGAACTTCATATCTGCCTGCACAATTACCCCCAGGTCCTTTTCATTCTCCACCACTGTCATAGTACCGCAGAGTTATACGTTGCTCTGGGGTTACTGTTTTACATATGTAGTACTTTACATTTGTCAATGTTAAACTTCATTTGCCACCTCTCAGCCCATCTGTTCAACCTTTCCAGATCCTGTTGCAGCATAGCATCAGTAGTGTCCTTAACCCCGCCAACCTTTGTATCATCTGCAAACTTGGACATTAAACTTGATATACCATCATCAATATCATTCATACACACCGAAAACAACAACGGACCCAACACTGAACTCTGAGGAACTCCACTAATAACATTAGTCCACGTTGAGCAGTGTCCATTGATTACCACTCTCTGTCTTCTGCCACTCAACCATCCCCTTATCCATAGCAGCAATTTGCCTCCAATGCCACACTGCTCCAATTTGTGCAGCAGTCTTCCATGTGCAACAGTATCAAAAGCCTTTCTAAGAACCAAATATATAATATCAAAGTTATTCCCTGCATCCAGTTCTTTTCTGACTACATCATAGTATCCAATCAAATTGGTCAGGCAAGACCTGCCCTTAACAAAACCATGCTGCGTCTGAGCTATAACTGAATTCTTGTCTAGATGATCCTGCAGTGCTTCTTTAACCAGTGCCTCCATTAATTTTCCTGGAACAGAAGTTAAACTCACAGGTCTATAATTACTCGTGTCAGCCTTTGATCCTCCTTTGTGAATTGGGGTTACATTTGCACATCTCCAGTTTATGGGTACCTCCCCTGAGTCCAAAGAAGCTCTCATAATTATGGCTAGGGGTTTGCTTACTTCCTTTGCTGCCTCCTTTAATATAACTGGATAGATCCCATCCACCCCAGGTGCCTTTTTTATGTTTATCCTCAACAATCTCTCCTCCACTTTCCTCTCAGTTATTACAAAATCATCTAGCTCACTGCCAATGTCTACTTTACTTACATCATTCTCCTTCCTGAATAACTCCTCATGCGTGAATGTAGATGCAAAATACTCGTTTAGATTGTTAGCCACCTGAGCAGGATCCTCAACTGTTGAGCCATCTATATCCAGTGGACCAATCTGATTCATCCCTTTCCTTCTTGAGTTTAAATAGGTAAAGAACTCTTTTCTGTTTTTCTTTGCATCCTTTGCCAAAGATTTTTCGTAGTCTGCCTTTGCCTGCCTAATCTCCTTTGTGACTTGGTTACAGATCAACTTATATCTATCATAGGCTTCCATGTCGCCAATTAATTTGTATGTATTCCATGCATTTTTCTTCTCTGCCACATGTCTCATTAGTTCATCTGACAACCATTTAGGCCTAAACCTTGAACAATATTTCTTAGTTGGTATGTAAAGCCTGGTAGCTTCCAAGATTAGTTCCTTGAATGCTTCCCATTTTGAGTTTGCTGTTGGTAACATCATCAATTGGTCCCACTGTATAGAATTTAAATACTGTCTCAGACCATCATAGTCACCTATACGAAAACAAAAACCCTTCCCTTTACCTCTGATGGTAGTTACCTCCTTGAGTAAATCCCACTTCAACACACTGTGATCACTGCCACCTAGTGGTTCATTTATCTGCAGATCCTTAATGCATGAAGAATCACTACTGATAATCAGATCAAGAGTATTGCTCCCTCTTGTTGCCTCACGAACATGCTGATGTAGAAAACAATCATCCAATAAATCCACAAAAGCCTGGCTAGTGTGTGAGTGACCAACCCACAAATTCCAGTCAATATCTGGGAAATTAAAATCCCCCATTATAAGACTCTCTGATTTACTGGCCCACTCCATTTCCCTGTACAATATCTTATTATACTCATCAGAGTCATTAGGTCTATAGCACACTCCTACTCTCAATTTTGATTTCCCTATGCTTATGTCACACCAAACTGACTCGACACTGCCCTGTCCATCGATGTCGACTGGCTTCACTTCCTTGGATTTTATGTGTTTCTTTACTAATAGCATAACCCCTCCTCCCCTCCTGTCCTGTCTATCCTTTCTATACACATTGTATTCCCCAAATTCCAGTTCCCCATTCCTTATATCTGTGTGACACCACGTCTCTGATATCCCAACAATATCTGCCTTTGATGTTTTGAGCAATATCTCCAATTCATCAAATTTATTTACCAAACTCCTAGCATTGGTGTACACGCATGTATGCATGCACCTGTTTCTATTCTTAGCTACCCTAACACAACCCATGTGTTTACTTGTACCGCAATGACTCCCAGCAGTCTGTGAAACATCCTGCATCTTTTTTTTTCCAGGCTTCTGCTCATTCCAATAGAAGTAGTGCAAGAATCACTTTCACCTCTGCCAGTGGCTACTGTTAATCTATTAGTCCTTGTATCCCCCCCCCCAACTAGCAGTTTTCCGACCCACCTAACACTGCCTTGACAGCATCAGCAAAAATTCTTGCACCCTTTCTATTTAAGTGTATCCCATCCATGTAGAAGCAGTCTCTCCTGTTAACAAGTACAGACCAGGCTGAAAAAAATTCTACCCCTTGAGCCTTGCACAATTCCTCCAGGGCCGAATTGATCGACAAGGCTCTCATCATATACTCCCTCCTATCGTGTATGGGCAGTATTGCAGACACTTTCAAATTCAACCCTAATTCACGGCTTTTTTTCAACGGTGACCTGTACTTGCTAAGTAATTCCGCCGGTCTCCTACTCTTAATATCATTAGTGCCAACGTGTACAACTATATCACCTTTTGTGCCCTTAAAAGATGATATCCGCTCTACAACGTCATCAACCTTTGCCCCTGGCAGACATACCCTGGTCCTATTCCACCTATCCTTTTTACAAAGCATGTTCCCCGTTTCCCTGACAATAGAGTCACCAACAACTACTAGTTCCTGTGGGACCAGCGCATTTATTTAGGCTGTCAACCTCCACAACAAGGTATGGAAGTCTGTTCCACCAACCAACTACCCGCTCCCTAAGGCAAATTTTCGCACATCTATCCTACATCTGTCTTTCCTCAATTTGAATTTATGCCCTCTCAAGAGGAAGAATCCCATCAGCATTGAGCATGCTCAAACCATTCAAGGCTTTATACACCTCTATCAGATCACCTCGCCGGTGCCTAGTCTCCAGACACTGTAATTTGCAAAAACTTAAGGCTGTCTTCATAAGAGCAACCCTTTGTTCCATTCACTAATCTTGTTGCCCTTCTCTGTACTTGTTCCAGCAGCTTTATATCCTTCTTAAAATGAGGCCTCCAGACCTGTATACAGTACAGGTCTGGAGGCCTTGGTCAGGCCATATTGAGTACTGTATACAGTACTCAATGTGGTCTGACCATTGCCTTATACAAGGGAATAATCACCTCCTTATCCCTGCTAGAAAAATTCCTGTATATCATTGACAAGACACTATGAGCTACTCTTGCAGCCTGTCTACACTGCTCAGAGAACTTAATATCTGCCTGCACAATACCCCCAGATCCTTTTCATTCTCTACCACTGTCAGTGTAGTACCACAGAGTTGATACGTTGCTCTGGGGTTGCTGTTTCCCATATGTAGTACTTTACATTTGTCAATGTTAAACTTCATTTGCCACATCTCAGCCCATCTGCTCAACCTTTCCAGATCCTGTTGCAGCAGCATAGTGTCAATAGTGTCCTTAATTACCCTGCCAACCTTTATATCATCTGCAAACTTGGACATTAAACTTGATATACCATCATCAATATTATTTATAATATTGATGATGGACCCAACACTGAACCCTGAAGGACTCCACTAATAACATTAGTCCACGATGAGCAGTGTCCATTGATTACCATTCTCTGTCTTCTCCCCCTCAACCACCCTTTTATGCATAGCAGCAATTTGCCTCCAGTGCCACACTGCTCTAATTTGTGCAGCAGTCTTCATGTGCAACAGTATCAAAAGCCTTTCTAAGATCCAAGTATATCATATCAAAGTTATTCCCTTCATCCAGCTCTTTTGTGACTACATCATAGTATCCAGTCAAATTGGTCAGGCAAGACTTCCCCTTAACAAAACCATGCTGTGTCCGAGCTATAACTGAAGTCTTGTCTAGATGATCCTGCAGTGCTTCTTTAACTAGTGCCTCCATTAATTATCCTGGAACAGAAGTTAAACTCACAGGTCTGTAATTACTTGTGTCAGCCTTTGATCCTGCTTTGTGAATTGGGGTCCTCCACTGAGTCCAAGGAAGCTGGTGCCTTTCTTGTGTTTATCTTCAACAATTTCTCCTCTACTTTACTCTCAGTTATTACAAGATTATCTAGCTTACTGCCAGAGTTGAATACACCTCTGGCATTCCCCTCGCTGAATAACTCCTCATGTCTGAATGTCGATGCAAAATATTCATTTAGTTTGTTAGCTACCTGAGCGGGATCATCAACAGTTGAACCATCGATATCAAGTGGACTAATCTGATTCATCCCCTTCGTTCTAGAGTTTACATAAGTAAAGAACTCTTTGCTGTTTTTCTTTGCATCCTTTGACAAAGATTTCTCATAATCTGCCTTTGCCTGCCTAACCTCCTTTGTGACTTGGTTACAGACCAGCTTATATCTATCATTTATATGTATCCCATGAAATTTTTTTCTCTGCCATGTGTCTCATTAGTTCTTCTGACATCCATTTAGGTCTAAACCTTGAACAATGTTTCTTAGTTGGTATGTAAAGCCTAGTAGCTTCCAAGATAAGTTCTTTGAATGCTTCCCATTTTGAATTTGCTGTTGGTAACATCATTAGTTGGTTCCGCTGTATAGAATTTAAATACTGTCTCAGACCATCATAGTCGCCTTTACGAAAGCAATAACCCTTCCCTTTATCCCTGATGGTAGTTACCTTTTTGAGTAAATCCCACTTCAGCACACTGTGATCACTGCCACCTAGTTGTTCCTTTATCTGCAGGTTCTTAATGCATGAAGAATCACTATTGATAATCAAATCAAGTATATTACTCCCTCTAGTTGTCTCCTGAACATGCTGATGTAGAAAACAATCATCCAATAAATCCACAAAAACCCTGCTAGTGTGTGAGCGACCAACCCACAAATTCCAGTCAATATCTGGGAAATTAAAATCCCCCATTATAAGACTCTCTGATTTACTTCCCACTCTATCGCCCCGTACATCTTCTTATTATACTCATCAGAGTCATCAGGCCTATAGCACACTCCTACTCTCAATTTTGATCTCCCAATGCTTATGTCACACCAAAGTGACTCGACACTGCCCTGTCCCGCGATGTCGACTTTCTTCACTTCCTTGGATTTCATGTGTTTCTTAACTAATAGCATAACCCCTCCTCCCTTCCTATCTTGTCTATCCTTTCTGTAGACGTTGTACTCCCCAAATTCCAGTTCTGCATTCCTTATATCTGTGTAACACCACGTCTCTGATATCCCAACAATATCCGCCTTTGATGCTTTGAGCAATACCTCAAATTCATCAGATTTATTTACCAAACTCTAGCATTGGTGTACACCCAAGTGTACACCAATTAACATCATTAACATCTAGCATTAACAGCATTAACTTGTTAACAGGAGAGACTGCTTCTACAGGGATGGGATACACTAAAATAGAAAGGGTGCAAGAATATTTGCTGATGCTATCGAGGCAGTGTTAGGTGAGTCGGAAAACTGCTAGCTTAGGGGGGGGATACAAGGACTAATAGATTAACAGTAGCCACTGGCAGAGGTGAAAGTGATTCTTGCACTACTTCTATTGGAATGAGCAGATGCCTCTCCTGTTAATGCTAGATGGTAAATAAATACATGCACCTGTTCCTATTCTTAGCTACCCTAACACAACCCATGTGATTATTGGACTGTCTGTTTCTATTTCAGCAGTCTCTGAAACATCCTGCATCTTTTTTTCCAGGCTTCTGCTCATTCCAATAGAAGTAGTGCAAGAATCACTTTCACCTCTGCCAGTGGCTACTGTTAATCTATTAGTCCTTGTATCCCCCCCCCCTAAGCTAGCAGTTTTCCGACTCACCTAACACTGCCTCGATAGCATCAGCAAATATTCTTGCACCCTTTCTATTTTAGTGTATCCCATCCCTGTAGAAGCAGTCTCTCCTGTTAACAAGTACAGTTCTGCCTAGAGCAACAGTAGTTGCAAAATTTATTAAAATTTCAAAATAACTTTAATGAAAATTGAATGCAATTAAAATTGAATTAACAAACATAAAATTATAACACTAATGAAACTTGTTTAATTACAAAATACTGGATATATTCAAATATTTGGTATTTATTACTAGGTCAGGAAGCTCAAATACTGGAGTATCCAGGCCTAAACCTTGTTTGGGAACAAATTACATTTAAGAAATTTAAAATACTCAAGTTCTAGAGTTTTAGTACCCCTAGCTATGGTAAAAATCTAATAATCCAGCATCTGATTTATCTGAGAAATAATACAATTAACTGAGTGGGTTGGCCAACCCACTCAGTGGCCACTACGGGGGGGGGGGTTCTGCTTTTTAAATGATTGGAGATTTCACTGCATAATAATAATTTTTATCCCATTTGACCCTTTCAGGTAATAATCACCATCCTCCCACACTGGGAGAAATGGCCTGAGTTTGAATCCTATCAATGGCAGAAGGGATTTTTATATGCCTTTTTTAAAACATTGCTGAATTAGTTGTACTTGGCTGAGGTTGCATAGTCCAGAAATTTGTGCTGTTCTTCTAGGAAAGATCAAACCAGCTGAAGAATAGGTGCAGCATACTGACATCTCATGGCCTCAATTGTTTTAGCACATAAAACACACATCACACATGTTCATACTTTGAAGTGAATGCAGTAACATACAATGCATACAGTTCTTTTAGAATTAAGGCATGGTTGCATGCTGCAGTTAATTTATATCATAGGGGAAGATTATTGGACTGTCTGTTTCTATTTATATGCAAAATCATTGACTCGTTGATAATTAGCAATGACAAAGTGCAAAAAGAGTTTCACAATCGTGTGTTACTTACATGTAGCATTAGGTTGACAACGCATCTCATTAGATTAGAGAATGGTTTAGGGCTAAAGCCTCTGGTTATGCAGGGAGTTAACTAGCATACAAGTTAGTGCAATTGCATCATTTCTGTGCATAGCCAACTATTTAAGTAGTTATAAATTGGCATCATTAAGTATATCTCATGTTGTGAATTTCTTCACAACGAGTTACCATGATATTGCACTACCTTGAATGAGTAGTGCTTCACCATAGGAGAAGACTATTGTTACTTATTCTCAGCGGATACCATCACCCATACAGCACCACTTTGGAGCTTATTAGCTCCTCATCAGGCATCGCTCATATTGTGGAGTTATACTTCGCAACTGGGTTGTCATCATTGCAATATCAGAGTACCTGTCCACCCACTGATGAGGAACCGAAACAGTGCTGTATGGGTGATGGTATCTGACATATTAATCTGTTTTGTCAAATAAATAAAGGAATAAACAGATAAATAATAATAACTGAAGCACAAACGATTTCACATCAATAACAACAATAATAATATTCAAAACAAAAAAAAAACAAAAAAAACACACAATTTGTGTAACGATTAACCATAAAACAAAGAGAAACTACTTTCTGTAGTAGCTGTTTGAAATTGGTGCATCAGCTGATGCACTAATTTCTAACTACATTTACAAGCAGTGTGTTCTTTACAAAATGCTGAAAGTGCAACTACATGTTGAAGTGAAAAGGAAAAATAGTAAACAGTCATATGGAACATGAAAGGTTCTTTGCATTTTTAATTCCAATTAAACAGTTTTTCACTTCTGAAACATCTTAAATAAAACTATGTATTTAGGAAGGTAGAAAAAAAAATTGATTTTTAATCATTAATTAATGATTAATGTGTAGCAGATATTTTTGAAGGTCATCTGTCTGGTCCTGTGGGATGGGATGGTGGGTTAAATATTAATCATATGGGGGAAAAAAGGTGTAGTTGAGTTGGGTCTTCTGAGTCTTTGCTAGAAAAGACTCAGAAGAAATAGAAGAATAGAAAAGTCTTTGCTAGCACTGTTTTTTATTTTAAATATTTTATGGTTATAAACATTTCAAAATATAAAAAGGTGCATTCCTGTAAACTTATTTTTCAACATAATCTCCAAGCTTGTTGAGACATATGTCTCTTGATCCACAAACTGTTTAATGCCTTGGTTTCCATGTCATAACCTGCACCTTCAATTCTGAGGTGTTAATGGTGAACAGAACATTCACCTTCTATGATAATGCATGATTATCATGCATTGATCTTCTATGATTATTACAAACTTCATTCCTATCATGCTGATAGTCCCAGGGCCAGATTTACATATAAGCTAAACAAGCTATAGCTTAGGGCCTCACATTACAAGGGGCCTCACTCTGTCTTAAAAAATCCTTTTTTAATATTGTCACAGGTGAACTGTAAGAGAGAAGGGTCTCATACATGTTATAGCTTAGGGCCACAAGAAGTTTAAATCTGGCCCTGGATAGCCCTGCAGATGTTTGAAACTGAATGCAGCATACATTTGATCCTCAGTGAGCTTTTTCAGCCACCCATCCTGCTGCAGCCTTTCTGTAATACAGGGAATAATGGATAGTATTATTAATGGTTATGTATGAAATTTGAAAATCAGCTGCAGTGTCCTTGATTATCACTCACCTGTTATTTTGAGTTACAGCATCCACAGTAGCATTATGGTCCATAGTTGTTGACATTCATGATTGACCAGACCTTTCCACATTCTTATCATCATTCCATCCACTTTTGCACTGCTCACACCACTAACTGATTGTCTGACGTGACAAACACTTCTTCCCATTTACAGAGGCTATCTTCCAATAAGAGTCACTGGTTTGTCACATTCTGGGATCACAAAAATCATCACATAATACTTGTTGTTCCTCTTGTGTGGACACCAACAGGAAAGATGCCATGTTTGGAATGATGTAACAACCAGTGCAATGTTATCACTGCTATAAAGAAGGATACAAAAGATATTAAGGGCTTATCTTTCATTTATATATTCTAAAATGCTAGATATGTCAAAAAAAAAAAAAATTTAGAAGAAATATTAGAAAAAACTTTTACATTTTCTCTCATATTTATACTGCTTCAGTGGAAAGTGTGAATGTAATGTCAAAATTCTAGAAATAAAATTGGCAATAATGTATAGAAAAAAATATTTCAATGGCTCTTACAAACTGAACTTAACTGTTAAAGGGTTAGCAGTTGTACTTAACTTTTATATTGGCAAATCAAGAGCTCTAGCAATGTGCATTGTGCATTCACTTCTTCAAAACATTTTAAAACATTCTAAATGCATATTGAATGCAACTTGCCTTTCTTGTTATATTTAAGAAGAAAATTCGCACTAATCACTGGCTACTTTCTGTTCTCTTCGATGAATTGATTTCATGGGTAAAACTAAGCAAGTCTATAAAAACACAATGTAGAATTCTGTATGAAGCAACGTAAGCCACATGCCATTTCAAATGCTGCAAAGTTGCATTATTTTTTACTGCCAAATAATGAACATTGAATGCAAAATTAGAAGTAAAAATAAGCTTAACTGCCATTTAACACACCACTGAATTCCTCAATTTTCAAAGGAATTTAGGGATGCACATTGAAGAATTGCACTGCTGTGTTAAAATAAAAATTCCTGTAATCCCTGCTTTATTCACCCCTTCATATATTTTAATAAAAGTAAAATGGTTACTTAGTTATTTTTGTCACTAGCAACTGGAAAAGCATGGAGGATTCACAAAAAAAATTTATACGAAACGACATTTTCAAAGACAGTGATATGCAAAGACTATATGTAATTCAGACCAGTCATGGCTTTAAGGGCCCTGATACAAACCAGTTTTAACCCCTTTCCTTTGAAGGATTATCATTAGGCCCAAATGAGAATTTTTGTGCAAAGCGGGCTTCAACCACCCAGATTCCACAAAATCCCGTCCCATCCCATATAATTGGGCAATAATTGTAGTTGTTTTAGTATTAACCAAATATTCATTGAATTTTATACCCATAATATACAGCAAGTCCCCGACTTACATCTGATATGAAATTTTAGAAGCTTTGAATGTAATTTTCTTTGGCCCAGTGTACTGTGAATTAGGGATATATTCCTGACAGAGCATGAGGAAATTAAATGAAAATTTATGAATTATTATGAATGAACTAATAACATAAGTATAAAACTTACCATGCATATGGAATTAACATATGACTATAGGAAAATATTTAGTTATCATCAGTGCTCGAATTGGAAAATATTAATAACTAGCACTAATATTACAGGTCTAAAAATGGTTGTGATAATAGAAAAGAAAACTAACTTTTAAAATTAATTCTGTTATTTAAATTTTGAATCCAGATGTAAAATTTATAGAATATCACAGTTTCGAGAAAAAAAAAAAAAAAAGGCAGTAACCAATTTTCATAATTATGTTAGAAAATAAGCATCATTTACTGATTGTAGATAGATGGGATGTTGGGTAGAATGGCCAACAATTATGAGTAATTTGTTATGGTTGGTTGGTTGATATGTTGTTTAACGAGGCCTGCTATTGCTATTTGTGCCTAGTAATCTGTTATGAGTAGTGGCATAACTACACATAGCATTTGGTATTTTGAATGTATGCCAATATGCCTATGGCTGTAAGTGCTGAATAGATTAAAGAAAAGCCTCAAAAGAACTTAATTTATAATTCATTCTAAAAATATTGATACATTTGTATCATGAAAGAAGACGTACGTCGTGGCTTGATAACATTAAGAATTGAACAGGACTGAACACTGAGCAGCTGTTCAGAGCTACCAGAGAAAGAGAGACATTTGCTGTGGTGGTTGCCAACCTCTGTTAGGTGATAGCACACAGAGAAGAGAGATACATTTGTTACTATAAAAAACCAGTATCTTTTATTATTATTATTATTAGTAGTAGTAGTAATGCTGGCAAATGATGCAAAAAGCAAGCTTATATGGCACATAAGCCAAAGCAAAAAAAATAAATAAAATAATAATAATAAATAAATAACTAAATTAATAAATAAAATAAAAAGTACCCATCTTATCTGTCTATTCCCTCTATCTAATTCTTTCTTAAATTTATTCAAGCTATCCACTTCCACAACAATAGATGATAGTTTGTTCTAACACTCTCTGGCTAAACTTAATTGTTGCTCATCTATCCTGGAGACATCCTTTTTCACTTTGAGTTTGCAGCAAGTTGGCTTAGAATTAGCAACAACACTCTGTGTGGGAACGCATTGCTCTGTGATGCTGGTGAAAGCTCGAAGTTGGCAATGGCAAAATAGGTCTTTCCTACTTTGAATGTGAAATGATTGTGGGAGCAAGGTGTGCAGGTACCAGTACTTCGAGAACTGCCAGCATGATTAAGTGCTCCTGTTCTGTGGTGTCACAAGTCTATTGTGACTGGCTCAACAGCAGTCGGACAACCAGCCAAAGGTCACATGTGGGACAGCCATGTGTAATAGATGTTCATAGTGAGCATTGTGCATCTCATCTAGTAATACAGCAGTGGCACAGTGGCCCAGCTAACCAGCCAGTACAATATAGGAACAGCAAGACCAATATCCATATTAACTATGCACTGGACAATAACTTGAATAGGTTATGGCAGTCAACGGCCATACGATCATGGGTATCTGTGTTCACTGCGAGATGCAAGAAATTGTACCTTGCATAGGCACATCGGCATCAACACTGGACTGCCCACATGTGGGAATCTGTGACCTGGTCTGATAAATGCCATTTCCAACTCTATTGTGCTGATAGATGTATCTACATTTGTAGAAATAAATATGAGGCTATGGCGCTTGGATACTTGTTTGTTTGTTTGTTTGTTTGTTTTGTTGGTTTTTAGGAGCATTAGCAACTAAGGCCATATTGCTCCGGGATATGCGGTGGTCATTCCTTGACCTTTCCGCATCCTCCGTATTTGGTGGTGACGGGCTCGAACCCCGGTCTAATCAAGAAGCGTGTGCTGCGCACTGCTGCTCCTTCCCACCTGGCTACGGAGGCGCCCTGCACTTGGATGCACTTTTGGTGTTTGGAAGGCTAGAGGCAGGGGACTTTTTGTGGCATGCCCTAGTTGCTTCAATCACTGCTAATCAATAGCTTAATGAGAATGTCTAACTTCCTATCATCACCAACCAAGTACACCCATTCATGATGACAGTGTATACAGACAATTCTGTCATATATCAACAAGATAATGCACCATGCCACAAGGGCCAGCTAGTTGCTAACTGGTTTCAGGAACATGATAGTGAATTATCCATCCTCCCTTGGCCACCCAATCTCATTCCAATTGAGCACGGTTGGGACCTGGTGAAAAAATAAACATTTGATGCTATTACCATCCACATGACAATGCAGGCATTACTGGACACATTGTGCAATGCATGGGTGGCACTACCAAAGGACACCTACAATACCTTGTGTCCATGCCAAGATGTGGTCAGAGTGTATTACACACAAAATTGACCTTAACAGATATTAGGTAGGTGTTGCTAATGCAAAGCCGCTCTTCGCAAGCACTTAGTTTCCAGGTTGCAGAACCAAGGTCTTTTGCAGTAAGAGTACCCCTTTGTGTTCTAGACTAAATGTGGTTGCTCTTCTCTTCGCTTTTTTCAAGAGATTTGTATCTTTTTTAAAATGAGGCCTGGCGCCTCCGTAGCCAGGTGGGAAGGAGCAGCAGTGCGTAGCATACGCTTCTTGATTAGACCGGGGTTCGAGCCCGTCACCACCAAATGCGGATGATGCGGAAAGGTCAAGGAATGACCACTGCATATCCCGGAGCAATATGGCCTAAGCTGCTAATGCTCCTAAAAAAACCAAAACAACAACAACAACAACAACAAACAACAAAATGAGGCCTCTGGACCTGTACAAGCAATTAAGTTCCTGGACTACTGCTCTTGCAGTCATGTTTGATGAGTTTTAAAATAAACAGAAATGGTATGTTTTAGTTCAGACTTCCTTCAACAGATAGTTTTACAGTGATTATCCAGTAGGCTGAGTAACAACCAGTTTTTTCATTAGTAGCATTAACATTCTGTGTCGTGAGTTTTCAGTGGAGCAAAGAATAAATGTCATATTTTGCTTTGAACTTAAAACATCTAAAACAGAAGTATATGAAATGTTAAAATTTCATACCAGTGTGTTTGAATGGTATAAGCAGTTCAAAGACAAGAGGGCATGAAGGTGTTCACAATGACCCAAGAAGTGGGCATCCGTCAACCTCTCGAAATAAGGAAGACTTAGTAAAATAAGGAAGTAGTGGCATATGACACAAAAAAGCAAGCTTATAAAGCATTAGCAAAAAAAAAAAAAAAAGAACCCTTCCCACATCACCTGCATTTCCACACAATAATGTTTAGTGCTTTCCTGAATTTACTGAGACTACCCAGTTCACAACAACAGATGTTTGTTCCAACAAACAACCATCCGCTTGCAGAAGGAAAACCTCTGCACATCTATCCCTTTACAAAATTTCAGAAAATTGTGGCAAGAGATCATTGTCTGACCCTCAGAATGATGAGTTGGATATGAATAAGTAGATGATTCCTCAAATTTTGTATGAAAATTTAGGAAAAAGGAAGATCTGTACAAAATTTGTGCCATGTAACCTCATGAATGAGTAGGAACAACAAAAAGTGTCATCATACAAAGGTTTCATCCAGACTTGACAAGACAATCCTAATTGCCTCAACTGTATTGTCACTGATGATGAATGTTGGGTGTTTCAATATAACCCAGAGAAATTTTGTGCCAGAGATGAAGCATCAGAGCATGCAATAGACTTCAAAATCATTACTCCCCTCAAAAGTTTCGTTTACAGAAGGCTAGGATCAAGACAATGCTGATTGTGAATTGCACCCCAACAGGGTGTGATTCACAAGGAATTTGTACCTGAAGGTGAGAGTGTCAGTGCTTCATTCTATGTTCAGGTGCTTCAAAGACTATTGAAAGGTATTTCTCAGGTGAAGTCGCAATTTTGAGAGAAAGACAGCTGGTTCTTATTGCATGACAATGCCTCCACCCATTTTGTGCTTCTTGTAAAGACATTTTTGTTGAAATATGCCATTGTACAAATCACCCATTCACCCTACCGATCTTGCACCATCAGATTTCTTTCTCTTTCCCAAGGTTAAAAGTACCCTAAAAGGAACTGGGAATGGATGTTGAGGACATAAAGAACAACATAACCACCAAACTGAACATCACCTTTTTGGATGCCTTGGCTGAGTCTTTTCAGAAACTTTTAGAATGGTGTAATAAGTGCATTCAATAAGGTGGTGATCACTTTGAATAAAAATAAACCATTTTTGAGCTCCTTCACTTGGTGTTTTTTTTATTCCACCAGTTTGGAAACTTTATTGCCACATCTTGTATGCAATACTCAAGATGTGCCTAACCATTGCCTTATACAATGGGATAATCACCTCCTTGTCCATGCAGGAAAAATTCCTGAATATCATTGACAAAATCCCATGAGCTGTTTTAGCAGATGATCTGCATGATTCAGAGAACTTTATGTTGGACTGTAAAATTACCTCTAGGTCTGTTTCCTTCTACATCACCCAAGTGTGGTGCTACCTAATTGTTATGTTATTCTGGGATTACTGTTGCTCAGATGCAGTATCTTGCATTTACCAATGTTAGACCTCATTGCAGCTTCTCAATGCCTAATTTATTTAGCCCTTACTGCAGTATGCAATAGTGTGCCTTGATTTCTATCATTAACTATCCTACCTACCTTCATATTATCTACAAACTTAACAATAAGCTTGATATGTCTTCATCAGCATTATTAATAAATGTTGTAAACAGAGTATCCAGGAATGAATCCCAAGGGATTCCAGCAAGGGATTCAAGAAGAGCAATCCCCATTTATATTCATCCTGTGCCTTCTGCTGCTCAGCTTATCTTCATCCATAGCAGTAACTTGCCTCTAATGCCCTGCACCAACTTGTAAAGCAATCTTTTGTGTAAAACAGTTCCAAAGCTTTACGGAACACTAAATATGTGGTGTGAAAAATTATTGTTTCAGTTGTTAATCAGATTGATCAGAGAGGATCTCCCCACCAAACCCATGCTGTTATTTCTGTATAATTACGTTCCTGTTAATCTATAATGTAATTCCTCTGTGTGTGCAGGAATTTGAAAAAAAATTAAAATTGTTCACTTTGTTTGATACCAGCTTTATTTTCAATTTTTTTCTGAACAAAACTGTGAAAAATCCAATTTTTATATTAAAAACATTTATTTTTAATTAATCCCAGTCAAATGCAAAGTGAAAACTTCATGCTTCAATGAACATGTGGAATTGGATACCAGTCCGTTAATATTAGCAGCATCCACTGCACGAAATATGAAGTGCATGTGTTAATAGAGTATGTGTCAATTTCACAAAGCCAGAAAGCATTACTGATTGGAGGAAATCACACAGTAGTAAAGCTATCTTCCTAACAATAACTGGATGACAGATGCCACTCAGGAACACATGCATATAATTAGGCTTAACATAATTCATGAATTTTTCCTAATTGTGCAATAATTAACATTGATTTCTGGAATTTCAGTGGAGAAATCAAAGAAAACATTTTGAAAAACAGGTATTAGGAGTTTAAGCTGTGTGGACAGAGTTATAAAGAATGAATTGCTGAAATATTTTTGGGATCTGATCAATTCCTCATGCCTGACTCAGGATTAAGATGATCCTGCAGTACTTCTTCAAGCACTGAGTCCATTATTTTCTCTGGAACTGAAGTTAAACTTATGTCTATAACTGTTTACATCACCCTTTGTTTCCCCCTTTATGAATAAAAGATACATTTGCATACCTCTAATCTGTCGGTACCGCCGACAGATTGGAGGTATGCAAATGTATCGCCTCTCAATAAACTCTTGAGAGGTACCGCCTCTCAATAAAAGGACGCTCTCATAATTATAGCTAGGGTTTGTTTTTCTCTTTTGTAATTTTTTAAAAAATATAACTGAATAGATGCCATCATTTCCACGTGCTTTATTTACTTATAGTTTCAGCAATTTCTCTTCCACTTTCTTCTCATTTATAATAAAATCATTTAGCTCCCAGTTATAACTTTGTATACCTTTTTTTTGGTGTTCCCAAACATTAAACTTCTTCATGCCTGAATACAGATGCAAAATATTTAGTTTGTCAGCAGTCTGAAAAGGATTATCAATAGTTATGTCATCCATATCTAGTGGGCCAATGTTATTTCTCCCTTTCCTTCTAGTGTTAACATAAGTGAAGGATTCTTTGCTATCTATTTTATTTTTTGCATCCTTATCCCAGGACTTCTCATAATCTGTTTTACTTTGCCTAACCCCCTTAATTAAGGATCTGATTGCAGACTAGTTTATAGTTGCTGTAGGATTTCATGTCCCCCTGCTAGTTTATAATCATCCTATGCATTTTTCTTCTCTACCATTGGTCATCAGTTCATCTGACAACCATTTAGGTCTAAACCTTGAACTTTATCTATTAGTTGGTATAAAAACTTTGTAGCTTCTACTAAGATTACTTCCCTGAATGGCTCCACAATTTGCAGTTGGTAACATCATCAGTTGGTCTCTACTGAAAGGAATTTAAAAACTGTCCAAGACCATTGTAATTGCCTTTTATGAAAGTAAAATCCATTTCCCTTGACAGCAGTTATATGTTTTAAGCTTATTCCATATATTGATAAATTATGATCACTGCCACCTAGTTATATTTGTGAAATGAATGAGGAAGTGTTTGAGAGGTTTAGATTATTCTTCAGATAAGTTTTTTCTATTAGTTTGGCAATTCATGATGGATGTATTCAGTAGTGAGAAAAGTTATGGAGGACATACAACATTACTTGATATAGATGAAGTAATGAAATTTTTGGATATGGTGTACACATAGCAAGAATATACCCAGCTCCTCGACATAATGGGGCCTTGACAATGTCCCTTGCATACATTACATGGACTCTCTCTAGTCACTGTCTGGCAGATTAGAAGCAGAAGCACTTGCTGATCTGGAAACCTTCTAGACAGTTACCAGTAAGTTCTGTCCATGGACTATCTAGCAGCTGTCCTACTGACACTATTTTAGAGCTGTACCCTCGAAATGTAAGGAAGATTGGATCTCACCATGATGTCCATCATAACATTAAAATACATCAAGTCTGATGTATTTTGCATGATACTGCATGATAGAAGAGATGGGGGGGGGCAGAGCTTTGCTCTGTAGACTGAACACGGGTTCCGCCACTTTAAATCTCCAATAAGCAAAGCAGTGGTATTGCACCAGTAGATGAGGGTCATGTACTACCTAGTATTACCTGGTAACACAGAGGGGCAGAATTCCTCTGTGTGGTGTGATTGCACACCTTGATTCCTTCTTACACTGTTTCTCACCTGGGTGATCATCTCCAGTATGCTTGGTGCAATATTTCAGGACTTGCACATGGGGTTGATACCCAGGGTTACTAACAGTCCTACCATTATGAAGGTGCAAGCAGAGAATTTTACTATTACAGATCGACTGGACTTCACCAATATTAGGTCCACTTGACTTGAATGTCACCTGAATATAAGTTCTATCAGCATTTTAGACTCCCAGGTAGCAAGCCCAGAATAACATATCTGAGAGAATGTCTGTGTGACAGCCTCAAGCACCAAAGCTTGGCAACTAGGCACCTCAGAATGAACCTGATTGAGGTTAATAAGGGTGTGAGAGGGGTTAGTAAAATGAATGAAGGCAGAATTTTCACTGTTATAAAGAATTCAAGAACTAGGTACCATGAATTCCAATTACAGGGGAAGAGGTGAAGAATTTCTGTATTTATAAAGAGAAATAATAAAAAAAAACCTGTTGTCCTTTTATGATATATCAGATTCTCTTGTATATGGCTAGACCCCAGGGGCTCACATCTGGTGAGTATGAGCTTGGCACACCCAGGGTCCTGAGCTGGATATCATCATTCTTCTCTTTCTTAGTGATTCCCTTCTCTCTCTCTCTCTCTCTCTCTCTGGCACCTCCGTAGCCAGGTGGGAAGGAGCAGCAGTGCGTAGCACATGCTTCTTGATTAGACCGGGGTTTGAGCCCGTCACCACCAAATACGGAGGATGCGGAAAGGTCAGGGAATGATCACCGCATATTCCCGGAGCAATATGGCCTTAGTTGCTAATGCTCCTAAAAACCAAACAACAACAACAACAACTCTCTCTCTCTCTCTCTCTCTCTCTCTCAGGGTAACTCAATTTTTTTTTTTTTTGCCTGGTGCAGCAAAAGCCTTAGGCTTCCTTGCACCATATGGCTGATAATGATATGAATAGACTGATGGAAGAATTGAGATTTGAACATGAGCTGAAGAATAGTGATGTTTATCATGTTTCCATTATGTTTCATTTTGTTGGGATTCACAAAAGTTATGAGATTGAGTATGCAGTGAAATATAATGAGCATTGCTGGCAGTTACTCGGTAATTTTAACATCATTCTGTTTTTATCTGGTTTGCAGGGTTCGCTAACTAAGATCCAATGTAGCCAAGTGGGAAAGCACCAGAAAATGTAGTAATGCACACACCTTTGGTTGGATCCTTTTTCCAGCCTGCTTGATGCCAAATACGATTAATAATTGTATTCATTGTCAAAATGATTAATTGTAAATTCCTCTGACTTAGTGGCACAATCAGAGGAATTTATAATTAATCATTTTGGTATGAGAGCCTCTGCACATGGGATGGTCAAGCAACAGAGGTACTGTGTTGGTAAGGATTGGTCAGTACCAGAAGAGTTCATTCCTGGAAAAAAATGCCAAAATTTGCATTGTTGGTGGATCCACTATGGTATATAAGATTGGCCCTAATGAAAATGTTTTTAACCCCATGGCACTCAAAAAAATACTAAAAAAATATTAGGAAGAATGTTCAAAACAATGGTTAAAATTTATTTATTTTACCTTGAAGTATCATTATTTTCCATTCCTTCTAATAATCAGCCCAGTTCTTCTTTGACCCTAACATTTATTGGTCACATTGATTTATTAGAAATTTGGTGCACCTGCTTAAGGCTTGGGATGAAGAATGTGATGGCTATTTTTAAAGGAAAAATTTCCAAAATTACATGTTTCAAAACTCAAAGAAGGAATCTTTGTTAGACTGCAAATTAGAAAACTAATGCATGACAACAAATTCAACTGAACTACATTCAGCTAGATGCATGGTATTCTTTTAAATCCTTTGCTCATAGGCTTTTATTTAATAAAACTATAAAGAGCTGGTAGCAAAACTGTAGCTTAACTATAAAAATGTAGACTCCTGGCTGTCTCTTAAAATATTTTTTACATTTGCATCTAGATTTTGAAGAAGGGGTCTTCTAGAAGACAACTATAATGAAACAAATGCTAAGAGGAAGGGAGGGGAGTTCTAGCCATAACAGGTGACTGTTGTTAGTTTTCATATAATTACTGATGACTACAATGGTGCTTTTTTTGATGCTGACATACAGTCATATGCCAAAAATAATTCAGCACCCCGACTTTTTTTTTTGTTTTAAGTTGATGATAAATGCAAAGTACACAAATTCCTTTGTTTTAGGCCAAAAAAAGTGTAAACAAGAGTAATTGCGTGTGAGAATGCAATATTGAGCACCAGCTTAACCAAGATTTGATTAGTCAGTCACTCACATCAGTATATATAAAGTGAAAGGAAATTCAAGTGAAACCTTACTGATATGTTGCCAAAATACGGCAACATCCTTTGGCACATGTCTCAATACTTTGGAGTGTTGTGACACTCACTGTGGAAAGCTCTGGACTAAGAGTCAAGATTTAGATCAAAGACCAGAATAGACACCTCAATAATAGGTTGTGAAAAGAATGAAATTAGAGTTATAAACAAGCTAGCTGTTGTTAGATTTTGGGTACATCAGTGACGTAGACCATATTGTGTCAGTGGGAAAAAGATTTGTGTTAGTATTTGTCCAAGTGAAGTAGAAAAGCAAGTGGAAAGCAGAGAGCAATTGATTTCTGTCTATCCAATCCATCCTGCAACCTGGGTTTTTCAATTTAAATTTCAATTGAAAAAGCAAGGAGAAACAAGAAGGCTTTTCTCTGCAAACCCTTGTCTGTGAGTTTCCCGAGGAAGAATAAATATGCCATTAGCATATAGTGGCAGCCCTTTTTCAGCCCTTTTTCAGCCCTTTTCTTAAGCACCTCAGTTAAGTCTTCATGTTGGTGTCTAGTTTCCAAACATCACAGGTTACAGAACTCAGACTTTCTTGGTAAGCATAGCCTTTTTTGGTCCTGACCAATCTTTGTGCTCTTCTCTCTACACTCTGTCCAACATATCTATGTATGTCCTAAAATGAGGTTTTCAAATGTGTATGCAGTATTTAAGATGTGGCATAGTCATTGCTTTAAACAGTGGAAGCATCACTTCTTTATCCTTTCGGGCAAAGTTCTCATATATCATTGACAGAACTGCATGAACTAACCTAGCAGTCTGTTTGCACTGTACAGAGCATGTATAATTATTCAGCAATTTCAGACTGTGTAATTACTCCCAGGTTATTTTCATTATTGAAAACCATGACTTTGGTACTATTGAAATGGTATGTTATTTATGAGATTATGGCTGCCCAGATGTACAACTTTACATTCATCGTTATACTTTTAGTTGCCATTCATCATTATACTTTTAGTTGCCATTTTTCAGTCCAACTCTAATTTATCTAGGTCATATTGAAGGAGAAAACTGGGATTAATGCCTTTAACCACCCTACCCCCTTGGTATCATCCACAGATATAAACATTAAACTTGAAATACCTCCATCAATATCATTAATAAATATTAGAGTTAGGAGGTCAAGCACTGAAAGCTGTGGAATCCCAAAAATAACATTATCAATAGAATTAGTAAAGGCATATAATGCAAGAAAGCAAGATTATACAGCATCAGCCAGGAAAAAAAAAAAAAAAAACCCTTCACATTCCACCCATCCACTCACTCCAAATGGTTGTCTAGATCTGCCTTGAATCTATTTAAGCTATCAACTTCTACAACGACAGATGGAAGTTTGTTCCAGCAATAACTACTTGCTGGCTAAAGGTAAACTTTTGCACATTATCCTTCAACAGTCTTTCCTCAGTTTGAATATATGCCCTCTCTGGCAATTATTCTGAGCAAGAAAAGAATCTCATCAGCATTGAGCATGCTCAAACCATTCAACGCCTTATACACCTCAATCAGATCACCTCACAGGTGCCTAGTCTAAAGACATTGTAATTTGCAAAAAAGTCTTTCTTCATAAGAGCAACCCCTTTGTTCCTCTCGCCAATCTTGTTCCCCTTTTCTGTACTCTTTCCAGCAGCTCTACCTCCTTCTTAAAATGAGGACTCCAGACCTTTATACAATACTCAAGGTGTGGCCTGACCATTGCCTTATACAAGGGGATAATCACCTCCTTATCCCTGCTAGAAAAATTCCTGTATATCATTGACAAGACACCATGAGCTACTCTTGCAGACTGTCTGTACTGCTCAGAACACTTCATATCTGACTGCACGATAATCCCCAGGTCTTTTTCATTCTACCACCATGAGTGTAGTACCACACAGTTGATACGTTGCTCTGGCGTGACTGCTACCCATATGCAGTACTTTACATTTGTCAATATTAAAGTACAGTTGCCACCTCTCACCCATCTGCTCAACTTTACCAAATCCTGTTACAGTAGTGTACTGTCATTAGTGTCATTAACAACCTTGCTGACCTTCGTATTGTCTGCAAACTTAGCCATTAAACCTGATATACCATCATTACTAAATACAGAAAACAACAATGGACCCAACACTGAAACCCGAGGGACTCCACTAATAACATTAGTCCACGAAGAGCAGTGTCCATTGATTACCACTCTCTGTCTTCTCCCACTCAACCAACCCTTTATCCCCACCAGCAATTTGCCTCAATTGCCAAACTGCTCCAATTTGTGCAGCACTCTTCCATGTGCAACAGTATCAAAAGCCTTTCTAAGATCCAAATATATGATATCAAAATTATTCTTTGCATCCAGTTCTTTTGTGACCACATCACAGTATCCAATCAAATTGGTCAGACAAGACTTCCCCTTAACAAACCCATGCTGTTGTGAATTATGAGAACAGCATTATGCAGTCAAGACAACATGATCCTGCAATGCTTCTTTAACCAGTGACTCCATTATTTTCCCTGGAACAGAAGTTAAACTAACACACCTGTAATTAATCGTGTCACCCTTTGATCCTACTTTGTGAACTGAGGATAAATTTTCACATCTCCAGTCAGTGGGGTCCTCCCCTGAGTCCAAGGAAGCTCTCATAATTATGGTAAGGGTTTGCTTATTTCCTTTGCTGCCTCCTTTATAATAACTGGATAGATCCCATGCACCCCAGGTGCTTTTCTTATGTTTATCTTCAACAATTTGTTGTCCACTTTGCTCTCAGTTATTACAAATTTATCTAGCTCACTGCCACAGTTTAATTCGTCTCTTGCATTCCCTCCCTGAATAACTCCTAATGTCTAAATGTAGATGCAAAATACTGATTTAGTTTGTTAGCTACCTGAGCAGGATCACAACAGTCGGACCATTGATATCAAGTGGACCAATCTGATTCATTCCCTTCCTTTTAGAGTTTACATTAGTAAGGAACTCCTTGCTGTTTTTGTTTATATCCTTTGCCAAAGATTTCTCGTAATCTGCCTTTGCATGCCTAACTTCCTTTCTGACTTGATTCAGACCAGCTTACATCTATTATAGGCTTCCGTATCACCTGTTAATTTATAAGTATCCCATGCATTTTTCTTCTCTGCCACAGTTCTCATTAGTTCATCTGACATCCATTTTGGCCTACACTTTGAACAATATTTCTTAGTTGGTATGAAAAGCCTAGTAGCTTCCAAGATTAATTCTTTGAATACTTCCTATTTTGAATTTGCTGTCAGTAACATCAACAGGTGGCCCACTGTATAGAATTAAAATTCATCAAATTTATTTACCAAACTCCTAGCATTGGTGTACCTGCAAGTTTGCATTCACTTGTTTCTATTCTTAGCTACTCTAACACAGCCCACATATTTACTTGTTACACAATGACTCCCAGCAGTCTCTGAAATGCCCTGCCCCTTGTTTTCGAGGCTGGTGCTCATTCCAATAGAAGCAGTGCAAGAATTATTTTCACCTCTACCAGCGGCAAATGTTAATCTATTAGTCCGTGTATCCCTCCTCCCGATCTAGCAGTTTTTCAACCGACCTAACACTGCCTCGATAACATCAGCAAATATTCTTGTTCCCTTTCTATTTAAGTGTATCCCATCCCTGTAGAAGCAGTCTCTCCTGTTAACAAGCACAGACCAGGCTGAGAAAAATTCTACTCCTTGAGCCTTGCACAATCTCTCCGTGGCTGAATTGATTGACAAGGCTCTCATCATATACTCCCTCCTATCGTGTCTGGGCAGAATTGCAGACACTTTCAAATTCAACCCTAACTCATGGCTTTTTTTTCAACATTGACCTGTACTTGTTAAGTAATTCTGCCGGTCTTCTACTCTTAATATCATTAGTACCAATGTATACAACAATATCACCTTTTGTGCCCTTAAAAGTTGATATCTGCTCTACAACATCATCAACCTTTGCCCCTGGTATATATACCCTGGTCCTGTTCCATCTATCCTTTTTGCACAATATATTCTCTGTTTCCCTGGCAATAGAGCCACTGACAACAATTAGTTCCTGTGGGACCAGCACATTCTGCCTTGGGGGTTGCTGCTCTGTTGTGTGATGTTTAAGTGCAAGTTCTGGCATTGATGTGGGCAGCTGAGAGCTTGATGAGCTCCTCAATTTAAATCATTCGAGGGCATCTACTCTGTCCTTGAAGCTCTCATATAGGCCCATAACAATACTGAGTTGGCACCTGATTTCCTCACACTCCTTACATCGAGCACACACAAATACATTCCCCTTGGCAATATTATGTCCCATTCCTGATTGCTCCACAAACATCAAACAAGCAATAAATTTCAAAAGGCTGTGATTCAGAGGACAACCCCCATTCTCCCCTGAGCCACATCACTACAACTACCTTGAGCCTTTTGCTCTGCTGCTCTTTTCTGAGTCTTGGAACAGAGAAGTTTTTCCTGATTTATTTTCTGATTTATTAGCTTAAATTGTCAAATTAATTTATTTTCTAGAGTAGCTTTATATTCCTAGTTACGATACTTAGTTTAAAGTTTAACTTAGACAGAGATTTTGTAGGTATTACTTAGTATCGATAACGGTATCAAATCCACGTGTTGCAAATTGAACGAGAGGTCTTTTTTTTTTAACCAAATTTAGTTGATTTATTAACCAATTGTTATATCAAATTATCTTCTATAAGTAGATTATAGACCTAGTCAGGATCCTTAGTTTATTCTAAATTGAGATAGCGAGATTTGGAAGCAAATCAATACTTACGAGTCCGTAGAAGTACCGTTCGAGAATTCCCGCCATTTTTACACGATAGCATAAGCTTAGTGTAGTATAGTGCATATTATAATATTGTCAATTAATCAGTAAATCTATTAATCTTGATAAACTTTATTGTCAATTAAATTGTATTTTTAACTCTATATATATATAACGACTTAATCGTAACAAATAATTAATACATAACTATAGTGGTACACGTGATACGGAAGTTGTATAAAGGGAACTCGTAGAAAACACTAGATACCAAAAAAAAAAAAAAAAAAAAAAAAATATAACATAACTGTTTTGGGATATAACTTAAGGATTTAATTTTTGTTTTGAAATTTTATTGAATTAAATCGGAATCATTACTCTGACCAGAGCAGCAAAGCAAAAGGCTCAAGCTAATGGGAGTGCTGTGGTTCAGGGGAGAACTGAGGGGGGCAGTTGCCCTCTGAATCACAGTCTTTTAAAATGCACTGTTTGCTTGATGTTTGCGGAGCAGTCGGGTACGGGACATGATACTGCCAAGGGGGATGTCTTTGTGTGTGCACGATGTAAGGAGTGTAAGGAAATCAGGCGACAACTCAGTGTTGTTATGGGCCTTTATGAGAGCTTGAAGGACAGGGTGGATGCCCTCGAAGGAAATAAATTGAGGGGCCCATCAAGCTCTCAGCTGCCCACATCAACGCCAGAGCTTGCACTTGGTCATCAGGCAACACAGAGGCAGCCCCCTAGGCAGAATGCGCTGGTCCCAAAGGAACTAGTAGTCGTTGGTGACTCTATTGTCAGGGAAACGGGGAACATGCTTTGTAAAAAGGATAGGTGGAATAGGACCAGGGTATGTCTGCCAGGGGCAAAGGTTGATGACGTTGTAGAGCGAATACCATCTTTTAAGGGCACAAAAGGTGATATAGTTGTACACGTTGGCACTAATGATATTAAGAGTAGGAGACCGGCGGAATTACTTAGCAAGTACAGGTCACTGTTGAAAAAAAGCCGTGAATTAGGGTTGAATTTGAAAGTGTCAGCAATTCTGCCCAGACACGATAGGAGGGAGTATATGATGAGAGCCTTGTCGATCAATTCGGCCCTGGAGGGATTGTGCAAGGCTCAAGGGGTAGAATTTTTTTCAGCCTGGACTGTACTTGTTAACAGGAGAGATTGCTTCTACAGGGATGGGATACACTTAAATAGAAAGGGTGCAAGAATTTTTGCTGATGCTGTCGAGGCAGTGTTAGGTGGGTCGGAAAACTGCTAGTTGGGGGGGGATACAAGGACTAATAGATTAACAGTAGCCACTGGCAGAGGTGGAAGTGATTCTTGCACTGCTTCTATTGAAATGAGCAGAAGCCTGAAAAACAAGATGCAGGATATTTCAGAGACTGCTGGGAGTCATTGCGGTACAAGTAAACACATGGGTTGTGTTAGGGTAGCTAAGAATAGAAACAGGTGCATGTATACCTGCGTGTACACCAATGCTAGGAGTTTGGTAAATAAATTTGATGAATTTGAGGTATTGCTCAAAACATCAAAGGCAGATATTGTTGGGATATCAGAGACGTGGTGTCACACAGATATAAGTAATGCGGAACTGGAATTTGGGGAATACAATGTGTATAGAAAGGATAGACAGGACAGGAGGGGAGGAGGGGTTATGCTATTAATTAAGAAACACATAAAGTCCAAGGAAGTGAAGCCAGTTGACATCGATGGACAGGGCACTGTCGAGTCTGTTTGGTGTGACATAAGCATAGGGAAATCAAAATTGAGAGTAGGAGTGTGCTATAGGCCTAATGACTCTGATGAGTATAATAAGATATTGTACAAGGAAATAGAGTGGGCCAGTAAATCAGAGTGTCTTATAATGGGGGATTTTAATTTCCCAGATATTGACTGGAATTTGTGGGTTGGTCACTCGCACACTAGCAAGGCTTTTGTGGATTTATTGGATGATTGTTTTCTACACCAGCATGTTCGGGAGGCAACTAGAGGGAGCAATACTCTTGATCTGATTATCAGTAGTGATTCTTCATGCATTAAGAATCTGCAGGTAAATGAACCACTAGGTAGCAGTGATCACAGTGTGTTGAAGTGGGATTTACTCAAGGAGGTAACTACCATCAGAGGTAAAGGGAAGGGTTTTTGTTTTCGTAAAGGCGACTATGATGGTCTGAGACAGTATTTAAATTCTATACAGTGGGACCAACTGATTATGTTACCAACAGCAAACTTAAAATGGGAGGCATTCAAGGAACTAATCTTGGAGGCTACCAGGCTTTACATACCAACTAAGAAATATTGTTCAAGGTTTAGGCCTAAATGGTTGTCAGATGAACTAATGAGACATGTGGCAGAGAAGAAAAATGCATGGGATACATACAAATTAATGGGTGACATGGAAGCCTATGATAGATATAAGTTGGCCTGTAACCAAGTCACAAAGGAGATTAGGCAGGCAAAGGCAGACTACGAAAAATCCTTGGCAAAGGATGCAAAGAAAAACAGAAAAGAGTTCTTTACATATTTAAACTCAAGAAGGAAAGGGATGAATCAGATTGGTCCACTGGATATTGATGGTTCAACAGTTGAGGATCCTGCTCAGGTGGCTAACAATTTAAACGAGTATTTTGCATCTACATTCACGCATGAGGAGTTATTCAGGAAGGAGAATGATGTAGGTAAAGTAAACATTGGCAGTGAGCTGGATGATTTTGTAATAACTGAGAGGAAAGTGGAGGAGAGATTGTTCAGGATAAACATAAAAAAGGCACCTGGGGTGGATGGGATCTATCCAGTTATATTAAAGGAGGCAGCAAAGGAAGTAAGCAAGCCCCTAGCCATAATTATGAGAGCTTCTTTGGACTCAGGGGAGGTACCCATAGACTGGAGATGTGCAAATGTAACCCCAATTCACAAAGGAGGATCAAAGGCTGACACAAGTAATTATAGACCTGTTAGTTTAACTTCTGTTCCAGGTAAATTAATGGAGGCACTGGTTAAAGAAGCACTGCAGGATCATCTAGACAAGAATTCAGTTATAGCTCAGACGCAGCATGGTTTTGTTAAGGGCAGGTCTTGCCTGACCAATTTGATTGGATACTATGATGTAGTCACAAAAGAACTGGATGCAGGGAATAACTTTGATATTATATATTTGGATCTTAGAAAGGCTTTTGATACTGTTGCACATGGAAGACTGCTGCACAAATTGGAGCAGTGTGGCATTGGAGGCAAATTGCTGCTATGGATAAGGGGATGGTTGAGTGGCAGAAGACAGAGAGTGGTAATCAATGGACACTGCTCAACGTGGACTAATGTTATTAGTGGAGTTCCTCAGGGTTCAGTGTTGGGTCCGTTGTTGTTTTCGGTGTTTATGAATGATATTGATGATGGGATATCAAGTTTAATGTCCAAGTTTGCAGATGATACAAAGGTTGGCAGGGTTGTTAAGGACACTACTGACGCTATGCTGCTGCAACAGGATCTGGAAAGGTTGAACAGATGGGCTGAGAGGTGGCAAATGAAGTTTAACATTGACAAATGAAAAGTACTACATATGGGAAACAGTAACCCCAGAGCAACGTATCAACTCTGCGGTACTACACTGACAGTGGTGGAGAATGAAAAGGACCTGGGGATAATTGTGCAGGCAGATATGAAGTTCTCTGAGCAGTGCAGACGAGCTGCAAGAGTAGCTCATGGTGTCTTGTCAATGATAAAGAGGAATTTTTCTAGCAGGGATAAGGAGGTGATTATTCCCTTGTATAAGGCAATGGTTAGGCCTCATCTTGAGTACTGTATACAGGTCTGGAGGCCTCATTTCAGGAAGGATGTGGAGCTGCTGGAACGGGTACAGAGAAGGGCAACAAGAATAGTGAATGGAACAAAGGGTTGCTCTTACGAAGAAAGGCTTAAGTTTTGCAAATTACAGAGTCTGGAGACTAGGCACCGGAGAGGTGATCTGATAGAGGTGTATAAGGCTTTGAATGGTTTGAGCATGCTCAATGCCAATGGGATTCTTCATCTTGCTCAGAATAATCAGCTCAGAGGACATAAATTCAAATTGAGGAAGGACGGATGTCGGATAGATGTGCGGAAATTTGCCTTTGGCCAGCGGGTGGTTGGTTGGTGGAACCGACTTCCATCACTTGTTGTTGAAGTTGATAGCCTAAACAAATTTAAAGCTCAACTGGACAGGTATTTCGAACGAACGGAGGGGTGAAATGGGAGTGGTGTGTGTTTTTTTTTTTTTTTTTTTGGCTGATGCTGAATAAGCTTGCTTTCTTGCATCATATGCCTCTACTAATGCTAATGCTAATGTTCTATAAGTTTAGGTGATGACGCACAAACACTCAAAATATTTCTTCCCTATTATCGGACTGTTCTTTTCAATTAATAGAGAAAGAAGCCTGTGAAACTTCACGCATTGCATCATTCAAGGTGGTAAATCCAGCATGTTTGAAGTAGTTGGCGATCACTTTTTCATCAACTTCATCCCATACCGAAACATGTAATATACATTGCCTGCAGGATGTCAATTTCACATTGATTTTTGCTTTTGAGACATAGCACAATTTTGGTTAATAGCATTCTTCAGTAGTTTTCTTAAACGATTTTCCTTCCATGTATTTGTAGTGTCTGTTCATGGCTACATTTTCACCAATCTTTTTTGAAAGACAGGCTTTGATGAGTCTTAAATTTCTGGAACTATCCATCTTAACTTTTAAATTCTTCAATATCCATTCAATGTGCAAATGATTCAGCCTTGGTTTTTAAAAGATTACCGTCTATGGGATCGTTTTCTGCCCACATCATTAGCCATTCTAAAAGTACCTTTTCAAGATCCAGATACTTCGTCTTTCATGCTCAAATGCTATCCAGTGCAGCAGATTTCTCTAAACTTTCAATCTTTTCCAATCTTTCAGAATAGTAAACAGAGTACTCTTATGATTGCTGAACAGTTTGGTGATATCAGTCTTAGAATGCACACCATTATCTATAGCTTGCAAAATCCTAATTTTATCTGCGATTGGCAAAGATCCGATTCCTGGGAGCTGTACAATAAATATAAACTCTAACTAACGAGATGAACTTCTAGCCAATGTTTGTTTCATTATTGCATTGAAAGAAAAAAGCATGGGAAATTTTAACCAATGATTTCTCATGGTTAGGCTGCAATTACTTCAATATATTTGAAGAATTCTGTTATTTTTAAATGTGAATATTGTAATTAAAAACTAAAAATTCAGATTAAGAGGTAGAAATTTATGGTTGCTACAGAGCAATGGTTCTCAACCTTTTTATGCTTCATGTACCCCCTGGAAATGTGTATGTGACTGGTGTACCCCTTGTATAGATAGATAAAACTATAGTTATAGTATAACAATGGGAATAAAATAATATATATATATATATACACATATTAAATTTTATATTCATAAATTACATATATCAATAAACACAAAGAGTGACATAATTTAACAAAAACAATTTAACAAATCTTATAAAATTATGAACATTTTACTGGGTAATCAGTGAGATGGTTGTGCTTATTTACGCTTGCACAGTTTATCAGTGGTTGGGGTTATCTTGATAAGGTAGAGTCGCAAGTCATCTTCAACATCCTGCCTGTTCCTATATTTATTTTTTAAAGCAGTTAAAGGTGAAAAACTAATTTCACATAAATAAGTTGTTGTGAAAGGTAACAAATATTTGACTGCAATTCTTGACAAAGTCAGATATTCCTTCTCCACTCCAATCCAAAAACTAATCAATGGCTTTTTGGAATGAATGCTTTTTACACTATTGTCACAAGATATCTCAATCAACTTTTCTTTATTGGACAATGGAAGCTTACATTTTTCCCAATCAAATATGAAGGGGTCTCTAATCCATTCTTGCATTTCATCAGGGGGTGGAAAATACTGCCTTATAAGAGTGCTTAAGTGAATGATTATTTGTTGTCTGATGTCTTCAAAGTCTGCAGTCGTTTGCTTATTTTCTTTGAAAGAAATGAATCTAGTTGCTGAAATTGGTCACAGCTGTTCTTTTTAATTTTGTTTTTTCAGAGAGAAATTTTTTTTACCATGGCTTCTGTTTTCTTCTCAACATAGAACACATCAACCTTGTCTCCTTGCAATGATAAGTTCCAAATATTCACTTTTTCAAAAATATCAGCTAAATATGCTAACCGTAGAAGCCATTCTAAGTCTTGCAGTCTCAAAGAAAGTCGAAACTCGTGGTCCATGAAAAAAAGGCATACTTCATTGTGGAGTTCAAATAAACGGCAAAGAGCATTTCCTCATGACAACCAACGTACTTCTGTGTGAAGCAACAATCTCTTACGCAGGCTACCCAATTCTTCACACATAATTGAAAAAAGTCGGGACTTCAATGTTTGGGTTTTGATGAAATTAACCATTTGTACACTTTTATCCAGAACTCTTCAAATCATTAGGGAGAAATTTAGCTATCAGCATTTCACGGTGAAGACAACAATGAGTGAACTTACATTCTGGTGCAACTTGTTTTATATGACCTGCTAGTCCTGTGATATAGCCACTCATTGCCTTTGCTCCGTCAGTATATACAGAAATACAATTTTTCCATTCAAGGTTGTTTTCAGCAAAAAATGAATCAATCATATTAAAAATATCCTCACTCGTAGTAGAAGTTTTTAAAGGCTTACAAAATAAAATATCTTCAAATATTGCATCCTGGAATTTTCCATTCACAAAAACAAGTAATTGAGCTAGTCCAGCTATGTCTGTCGACTCATCCACTTGTATGGCAAACCACGGGCTACATTGAATAGCTTGAATGAGTTGGTCCTTAATATTACAGACCATATCTTTAATTCTCCTGGAAACTGTGTCGTTTGACAAAGGAATGGTTCTGACAAGGTTTGCCTCTTTTTGACCAAACATACAAGAAACTATTTCTTTCATTGCTGGAAGAATGAGTGACTCGCCTATTGTGTGAGCCTTTCCAGCTTTGGCAGTTTGAAGGCTTACTATGTAAGACACTTTAAGTGCACTTTCATTTTCTTCTACACCGGAAAAATGCTTAATTATGGTTTTTCTACTACTCAAGTCTTCCAAAAGACGTTCAAAATAGCTTAAGGGCTTATTTTTTAAATGCTCATGTTTTGTTTCAAAGAGTGACCGTAAAAGAGAATTTTGTGACAGGACTTCAGAGCAAACAACGCACTATGGATTTGGTTCTACTAAATTTCCTGTCCATTTAAATCCAAATTGTAAATATGATTCATGATATTTATGTTTTTTAATATTTTTATCACTTGATTGTTTAACTT
The DNA here is from genome assembly GCF_048544385.1 of Mastigoproctus giganteus. Classification (NCBI taxonomy): domain Eukaryota; kingdom Metazoa; phylum Arthropoda; class Arachnida; order Uropygi; family Thelyphonidae; genus Mastigoproctus; species Mastigoproctus giganteus. The sequence goes on from NC_143582.1 coordinate 120,562,511, forward strand.
TTCAATTTAACTTAACTGAACTTGACTTGTTTAACTTAACTAAAAGTTCTTTTAGTTACTGCTGAATCCATCTCTTTACTCACATGGGATGATGACATAGTCATAGATCTGGCTCCACATTACTTTTCTTCTTAATTATCCATTTATCCATGTTTCAGGGCACTTTAGAAACACGTTCATTTAACTTCACAGTAAACTGAAGACTAAAAGTAACTTTAAGCACAGCAAGTGAAATAAATCACAACAAATACATAGAGCAATAAGAATGTGCCTTCTTAAATGGCACTCACTTAGAATGGATGTTTTGACTGGGAGATCAGCTGTTCAGGTAGGGAAGGGGAGGGAGGATTGACAAACGTGTACAGACATGAACTACAGAACTGCGCTTCATCACGCAGTTCTCAGAAATTAATTAGTAGCAGTGTTGTCAACTTAGCGACTTTGTTACTAGATCTAGCAACTTTTGAACTCTCATGGCGTACCCCCAAGGGGGTGCGCATACCCCACGTATAGAGAAATCCTGTTATTTTCAAGGTCGTTATACTGAATGTCAAATAGCATTAGGTTAATGAGAAATTGGCCAGGATCAATCACATAGAACATTATAACATGTTAGGACATTAAAAAGAGGGTCACTATAAAGAGCTTCAACTGTGTCTCATTACTGGGGTTCTCCGGTAGTCTTCACAGCATCTAACTGACCAGTGATGACTCCAATCAGAGTTGAAATCTGGGTCTTCATAGTGGCATATGCTTTAAATAAAAAGCAATATACTTCTTCACTGGAGCAGTGCCTTTTATTTAGAGTAGTGCAATACCAATGCAACTCGTGAAGTACTCCCTCTAGCACAAACATCTTGTATGGCCAAACTGTAAGGGTAATTGTCCAGCTGATTTAGAAGTCTGTAAAATCATGAAAAATAGGAGAGGAAATACAATATGTTGCTAGAATTTCATAGAAAATAAAATACATTGCTGTAATATCTGTGCCACCAGCCAGCCAATTCTATTGTTGATTGGGCTTGGGCAGTCCCAGTAACTTTGCAGCAGTCCTTTTAAGAACACATCAAGGATCAAGCAAATAATACTCCAGTCATGGTACCACCAACTGCAACTTCAGTCATTCTAGATGTGGGACTGAAGAAAGTTAGTTCACTGAATACAGTGCAGCCTTTATCTACAGATGTAGAAATCAGTGATGCCGATAACCGTTTTGGACCCATCTGAGAGATATAAGCAGAGGCAGGTATGGATATGCTACATCCCATATTCAGAAAAAAATGTACATTAAAATTGGAATATTGTGGAGAGCTTTGCTCTAAAAAGCACTCAGAAACACTCTTCTTCCCAAGCCAAATAATGGACCAGTTAATACAATGGGACTGCAGAAGTCTACATAGCAGTATTGATGAAATCCATAACATGATTAATGAGTATCATTCAATAGGCATCTGTCTACAAGAAACAAATCTCACCCCGTAAGTATCTCTCTCTCTCAGTTAGGAACTAGACACTATACATGCAAGATAGGATCACTACCCATAATTTACATGGTATAGCTATTTTAGTTGGCTCAAAAGTCTCCTCCAGATGTATACCCATATAAACCTCTTTAGAAGAAGTCGCAGTCTACTCTGCGTGGAATAATTCTTACTTTGGTATCTATATATATATCTCACCAAATCAGATATGCTCACTAACTGTACTGAGTGATATTTGCTTACAACTACCAACTCCTTTCTTTGTTTAATTATTTTAATGCGAATCACCAATTATGGGATTCTCATTAAAAGACAACTGGGAATCAATTGACAAACAACTGGGAATCAATTGACAAACAACTGGGGAATCATAAAACAGCTGTTTTATGATTCCCCAGAACACACACACACACATTTACTCTCTGCTCATCCCCTATAATTGTCTAATTCCTCCATTATATCATTCAAACTATCCACTTACCAACACCAGATGGTAATTTGTTCCAAAATTCAATTACTTTCTGGCTGAAAGCAATTTTCAAACATCTATCCAGCAGCCATCCTTTTTTGATTTAAGGTTATATCCTCTTCATAGTATGTTGTCTGGGCAAGAATATGGATGCATCAACGTTTAGTTTCCTCAATCCATTTAAACCCTTAAACACTTCAAACATGGTAGAAAATATGGAATTAGAAGTCAAGGGGGTACCTGACAAATAATTTTTAGAATTTTTTGCTAAGGAAGAAATAGACACCAGTCAATGGTCATTCTTCCCCAAAAACAATAAACCCCAGACTGAGAAAACCCTTTGGAAGTCAAATGACTTTTCTGCCAAGCCCAAATAATGCCTAAATTCCTACGTTGGAATTGTTGTGGATTGTGGAAAAATACAGATGACATCAAGGCCATTTTGCAAAAGCATAAACAACTTTTCTTTTGCTTGCAGGAGATGTAACTGAAGGATAATTATGAGCCCACCTTGCATAACTTTACTATCATTCCTGAGGGTAGAAGTGGGGAGGTCCTATTGATGGAAGAATTTCTGTCTTTGTGAGCAACCAGGCCCCATTTCAGCCTTTACTATTCATGCCCAACATGGAGGCAATGGCAATCATACTTGCATTGGAGTATTTATCAAGAGTCTGTTCCATTTGTTTGTCACATGAGACTGGCATCCTCCAGATACACTTTGATGACCTTATGCAATTGCTTTCCCCTATTTTATTATTTGGGGATTTTAATGACATAATACTCTTGAGTAGTGCAGAAAATATCAGCAGAAGGGATCAGATTATAGAGCAGATGCTTGAAAATAATTTTCTTGTCCCTCTAAATGGGTACTGTAATAACTTTTTCACACACCTACCCATACTTTTACTGCCAACAGATGGAAAGATCCATTGATTTCTCTATCTGCTCCTCTTATTTCCTCCTTCTGTGTACATAGGAGGTTGAATAAAATCCCTACAGAGGTGATCATTTCCCTTATAATATCCACCCTATGCAGTGGGAGACTATATCGCCATTGAGGATACCATGTTAGATGATTGATCAGGCTAAGTGGAATGCATATCTCGCAGAGTTGAATGTATTCAAGAGACAATCATTGTTGTCATAAAATACATTACAGAATGTATTGTCCAGTTATCTACAGTTGCAATTCCAAAGACACTCACTTGGTTCCACAAGTTATAAAGTCATGATAGAATGCACAACAGTAGGAAAGGCCCCAAAAGATGTGGAAGATATTTCTAAGAAATCCTGTCACATATATTCTAATAGCCTTTAAACATGTGTTATAACATGTCATGTCTGACATCAAAGCCAAAAGGAATCTTGGATCTACTTTACATCATCTAGAGGCCAAGTTGTATTAATGATCTGGTTATATCCTTACCATGTGTATGCCATATCCAAAAATTTCATTACTTCATATAACACTTTTTGTTACTACTGAATACACCATAAATTGTCAAACAAATAGAGCAAACTTATCTGCAAAAAGATCTAAACCTCCTAAACATTTGATTAGACGGGGTTCGAGCCTGTCACCACCAAATACAGAGGATGTGGAAAGGTCAGGGAATAACCACCGCCATATCCCCGTAGCAATATGGCCTTAGTTGCTAATGCTCCTAAAAACCAAATAACAACAACACCCTAAACATTTCCTAGTTCATTTCACAAATATACGCAGTCCCAGTTCTAATCTCAATGATGTCCATTTCTACTTATGGTCTGCCAAACCCCATGTACTTTTTTCCACCACTGCCCATCTCGATTGCCCAAATTATTCACTGTATGATTCCTTTCACCTCAAAGGTGGTACTTGTGCACATGTCCTTTCTGATATTCCCTGTCAGAGACTTGGTAATTTGCAATCTCCTCTTTTCAATCTTCTCTGGCTTAAAATCTCTTTTCTACCTCATTGTGTCAAATTCATCTGTTGTATCTACCATTCTACCAACTCCACTAATCACTTGGAACTCTTTGACTTCCTCTCTTTGCAACTTGACTTTCCCCAGTCCAACTTCCTAACAGTGAAGTAATTTTCCTCGGTGATTTTAATGTTCACAACTCCAGCTGGCTTCCATTTTCTAGTCACACAGACCCAGCTGGTCGTGATGCTGAGGCTTTTGCAATTACTAATGACCTCCCACAGATTGTTCATTTTCCTACCAGAATACTGGACAATCCTAAACATACAGCCAACACGCTTGATCTTTTTTTCACAAACATCCCTTCTAAGTACATGGTTGAAGTGAGTGGTCCTTTAGGCACCTGAGATCACAACTTGGTGATTGTCTCTTCTCCAATGAAGCCTTTATCTCATGGCTGTTCCCAACCTCATGTTGTTTGGCATTACAAGACTGCAAAATGGGATGACCTGCAAGATTTCTTTTCTTCTTTTTCTTGGTTGGATTACTATTTCAAAACTCCTGATGTCAACGTTTGCTCGGTTCTTGTCAGTGAAATTATTCTTGTCGGAATGGAATCCTTTATTCCACACTCCACCTTAAAATCTCGTCCTTTATCTAAACCTTGGTTTTTCAATAAATGTGCTAAGGCTGTTCAAGAAAAGAATGTTGCATACCGTAATTGGCTTGTTTCCAATTTTTCAGTTTGATTTTCTGCCTACACCGAAGCTTGCAACAATTGTAAAGCAGTTACTAATCACTCAAAGCTAGATTTTGAACAGGCTAAGAGTAGAAAACTTGCTTCTTGCCCTAATGGTAGCCGTGTATTCTGGTCTCTTGCCAAAGCTATTGGCTGCAACTTTTTCCCATCTCTGCTCCCACCTCTATCAAAAGCCAGATGGTTTACTATCACTTCAGCCAAGGATAAAGCTGACCTGCTAGCATACCATTTTTCTTCCAACTCATGTATTAAGGATCTTGGTAAAACACCTCCTATCATAACCAGCACGCTCCATTCAATGCTTCCTGTGGTCTTTTGTCAAAAGGATGTCAGAAGGAGTTTGACCATTCATGATACTAAGAAAGATCCAGGTCTTGTTGTATTTAAACTCCACTTGTTCTCAAGACCTGTACTCCCGAACTTACTTCTGTTCTTTTAGCCTTTTTTCACTTTCTTATTCCAAAGGCGTTTGTCCTTCTGCTTGGCAAATCTCTCCCATCCAATTATTGTCCCATTGCAATTACTTCTACTCTTTCTAAAGTAATGGAGAAATCAATTAACTGCCAACTCTTAAACTATCTAGAAACCTTCTGTCTGAACAACAATTGCCAGTATGGATTCGTTAGTGTCGATCCACTGGTGATATTCTGGCTTATGTTATCCATTTATGGACAAATTCAGTGGAAAGGTTTGGTGAAACACAAGTAGTTGCTCTTGACATCTCAAAGGCTTTCGATCGTGTTTGGCATAAAGGTCTTCTAAACAAGCCAACTGTTTGGCTTGTTTAGGTTTGCCTAAACAAGCCAAATCCATCTTATGGTTTGCCAACTGTTTTTTGTAATTGGTTATCCAGTTTTCTCTCTGATTGCTCACTGAGGGTGATGGTAGATGGCTCTGTCTTCTAGCTTTTCCACTAATGCTTTTTTTCCCCAAGGTTCAGTTCTTTCCTCCACTCTTTTCCTGTTGTATATTAATGACCTTCTTCCATTGATCGGAAATCATATCCATAGTTTTGCTGATGATAGCACATTGTATTCTATTTTCTAGTTTGAGAAACCTTGCCCTGCTCAATCAGCTTCAACTTCTCGATTATCTCTACCATTTCCTTAAATGCCGATCTCCATGTAATTCTCCAGTAGGGCAAAGACAACTTAGTTGATTTTAATCCTTCTAAAACTCAGTCCTGTCTTATATCTCGCAAAATGGATTCTTCTGCTCCTGTGCTTATATTTGGTGACACTCTGATTTCTAGGCAAGATGATATATCTCTTTTGGGGATGACCCTGACTTCTAATCTCTCTCTCTCGGCACAAGCAAATTACAAATATTGCTTCCTCTGCATCTAAAAAACTTGGTTTTCTCTTTCACTCTCAGCGTTACTTTTCTTCCAAACAGCTGTTCACTCTGTACAAATCGCAAATCCACACTACCATGGAAAATTGTTCCCACATCTGGGGCAGTACCCTGAAAACCTCTCTCAGACTTCTAGATTCCATTCAGAAGAGGGCAGTTAGGTTAATTAATGACTCATCTCTAACAAAGTCTCTCCACTTTGTCTCATAGACGTTCTGTTTCTGCTGCATACTTTTTCTTCAGATACTTCCATGGGCACTGTACTTCTGAATTGGCTTCTATAATTCCCGCTTTCTCTTTCAAAACAATCTGAACACGTGTCGTCACCAGCCAACATCCATTTACCGTCCAACTTCAAACTCACAGAACCAACTTTTCACCTTCCTCGTTTATTCATTCAACTGCCATTTACTGGAACAGCCTTCCTTCATACGTATTTCCTGAAAATTACAGTCTACAGAAGTTCAAGTATAATGTCGAAAATATCTTATTTCCTCTTCTCAACCTGCAACCCATGCACGGTACTGAGTACTATAGGTTCTAATACCTCTCGTGTTTGGGATTTTCATAAAAAAATAAAAATAAACTAAAATCCCTACCAGACCACCACCTGGTCTTTGCTGATGGCTTATTGAGAATCATCTGTGAAAACCACTGCTGACTTCCCACATAGCACTGTATCTGAGAAGGGTTTCCATGAATTAAGAATATACACAGTAGAGTTGAATGCTATAGAGTTGGCCTTGGATATCCTGTTAAAGCTAATAATTATCAAAGGTATATATAGACTTTAGTGATTTATAGGCTTTATCAGCAATGAGTTATAATTCTCATGCAGTTCTGTCCAGTAGTTCAGCTTCTAGATCCCAAGCCATTTTGGAATCATGGAAACTTTCCTGGCAGATGGTGCAGCCAGATCAGAATAATCACAGCTTGTTAGCTCCCTGTACATACTATAGGCAAATAATACATAACAGACCACACTTGCAATTGCAACAACCATGTCATGGGCAAATCACAAAGTGTTATATCTGATTAAGCCTGTATTCACACAAGATCCCAAGCCATATTGGAATCATGGAAACTTTCCTGGCAGATGCTGCAGCCAGATCAGAATAATCACAGCTTGTTAGCTCCCTGTACATACTATAGGCAAATAATACATAACAGACCACACTTGCAATTGCAACAACCATGTCATGGGCAAATCACAAAGTGTTATATCTGATTAAGCCTGTATTCACACAAGAAGCAGACATCTCGCATATTTTTTTCCCTGCGGGCTGATGAGCCCCCCCATATGTGATTGCTCATAAGCAGGTGACTTTTAGTATCATAACATTCCTTCACATTTTATGTGAAGGACCTTATTTTTTTGGATGAACAGCATTTATACTTTACCACTGTTAGTCATTTGACTGAGCCTTATACATTTAGTCGGATTGTATGTATCTGACAGTGACCATGTTTCTGCTGTTTTTAACTTTTTAAAATCTCTGAACCTGTTCATATATATATAATATTATATTTTTAATTCATGATTAATTTTTTTCTTTTATACATTGTACTGCATATATACATATACAGTATATCCTTTTGACATAGTGACCTATCCACATAGGTCACCAAAAACTATGTTTTTTCTATTTATTATTTGATTTTTATTTCGGAGTGCATTATATTTGATTTTTATTTCTGGTGCATGACACTCTTCATTGCTGATGTTTTGGTAAAACCTAAAACCTAACTTGCTGATGTGCTAGTAAAACTAACATTAACAAATTATGATCACAGCTCCCCTCACTTTTTTTTTTTTTTTAGTAGATGATGAATGATTGCTGATAATCAAATCAAGAATATTGCTTTGCTTTTGTTGCCATTCTAGCACACTAGTATAGAAAGTAATCATCCATAATAGTGCTTACGTCATTCCCACCATCTCATTATAATGCTACAATGCAAATCTATTGGGCGTAATGTTTTAGAATCTGTGTACTTCATAATCAGAAGAATAACTTTCCTTCCTCTCATGCCTGTCTTTTCTGTACAGCTTTATTCACTATATTCAAATTCTGCATTCCTGACTCAGAGTGCCATTTTTCTGATATAAGTTTTGTATCAACATTTGATGATAGTATTGACATCAGCATTGTGCGTAGCACACGCTTCTTGATTAGACCGGGGTTCGAGCCCGTCACCACCAAATACGGAGGATGCAGAAAGGTCAAGGGAATGACCACCGCATATTCCAGGAGCAATATGGCCTTAGTTGCTAATGCTCCTAAAAACCAAACAACAACAACATCAGCATTAATAGAGGCACATGATGCAAGAAAGCAAGCTTATACAGCATCAACCAGAAAAAAAAAAAAAAAAAAAACCTATCCATTTCACTAATCCATTCATTCCAAATGTTTATATAGTTCTGCCTTGAATTTATTTAAGCTATCAAAGTCCACAACAACAGATGGGAGTTTGTTCCAGCAATCAACAACAACCCGCTGGCTAAAGGCAAACTTCTGCACATCTATTCTACAACTGTCTTTCCGCAAGTTGAATCAGGTTTGTAATCTGTGCAAGAGGAACAATCCCATCAGCATTGAACCTGCTCAATCCATTCAAGGCCTTATACACCCACCTCAATCAGATCACCTCGCATGTGCCTAGTCTCCAGAAGCTTAAATTTGCAGAACTTAAGCCTTTCTTCATAAGAGCACCCCTATGTTCCCTTTGCCAGTCTTGTTGCCCTTCTCTGTACTTGTTCTAGCAACTCTACATCCTTCCTAAAATGAGGCTTCCTGACCTGCACGCAGTACTCAAGGTGTGGCCTGACCATTGCCTTATACAAGGGGATAATCACCTCCTTATCCCTGCTCACAAAATTCCTGTATAACGACAAGACCCATGACCTACTCTGGCAGCTGTCTGCACTGCATAGAAAAATTCATATCTGACTGCACAGTTACTCCCAGGTCTCTTTCATTTTCCACTACCCTTAGTGTAACACAATATAGTTGGTACATTTCTCTGGCGTTACTGCTACCCATATGCAGTACTTTGCATTTGTCAATGTTAAACTTCAGTTGCAACTTCTCAGCCCATCTATCCAACTTTTCGAGATCCTATTGCAGCAGCATACTGTCTTTACTATTATTAACAACCCTACCAATCTTGTATCCTCTGCAAACTTTAACATTAAGCTTGATATACCTTCATCAATATCATTGATAAATATACAAGACAACAATAGGCCGAACACTGAGGGACACCACTAATAACATTAGTTCACATAGAGCAGTACCCATTATTTACCACTCTCTGTCTTCTCCCACTCAACCATCCCTTTATCCATTGTAGCAACTTGCCCTTAATACCATACTGCTTCAATTGATACAGTAGTCTTGAATGTGAAACAGTATCAAAAGCTTTCCTGAAATCCAAGTATATGATATCAAAATTATTTTTTGCATCCAGATCATTTTTGACCACATCATAGTATCCAATCAAATTGGTCAGAAAAGACTTTCCCTTGACAAACCCATACTGTGTCTGAATTATTACTGCTGTCTTGTCTAGATGATCCTGCAATTCTTCTTTAAACAGTGATTTCATTATTTTCCCTGGAATAGAAGTCAAACTTACAGGTCTATAATTACTTGTGTCACCTTTTGATCCCCTTTGTGAATTGGAGATACATTTGCACATCTCCAGTCCATTGGAACGTCCTCCGAGTCCAAGGATGCTCTCATAATTATGGCTAAGGGTTTGCTTAGTTCCTTTCCTGCCTCCTTTAATATAACCAGATAGATCACATTCCCCCCACAAGTGCCTTCCTTATGTTTAACTTCAACAATTTCAGTTATTACAAAATCATTTAACTCCCTGTTTAGAGTTTGATAAATATCTGGCCCTCTCCTCCTTGAATAACTCCTCATGTGTGAATGTAGATGCAAAATACCCATTCCGATTATCAACTATCTGAGATTGGTCATCTACAGTCAAACGATTGATATCAAGCGGACCAATCTGATACATCCCCTTCCTTTTTGAGTTTATATAAGTAAAGAAGTCTTTGCTGTTTTTCTTTGCATCCTTTGCCAAAGTTTTTTCATAATCTGCCTTCGCTTGCCTAACCTCCTTTTAGACTTGATTACAGACTAGATTGTATCTACTGTAGGCTTCTGTGTTGCCTGACAATTTATGTGCATCTCATGCATTTTTATTCTCTGTCACAAGTCTCATTAGTTCATACCCAGTATTTCTTACTTGGAACAAAACACCTAATAGCTTTCTAAATTACTTCCTTGAATGTTTCCCATTTAGAATTTGGTAATATCATCAGTTGGTCCCATTGTATAGGACCTAAAAAATCTCTGAGCCCACTTCATTATTATTATTATTATTATTATTATTATTATTATTATTATCCATAAGGTGCAAGGAAGCCCGAGGCTTATGCTGCACCAGCGAAAAAAAAAATTTCTGAGTTACCCTGAGAGAGAGAGAGAGAGTCAAAAGTACAAGGGAATCACCAAGAAAGAGAAGAATGATGATATCCAGCTCAGGACCCTGTGTGTGCCAAGGCCATACTCACCAGATGCTAGCCCCTGGGGTTAGTCACCTTTACGAAAGCAAAAACCCTTCCCTTTACCCCTAATGCTAGATACATCTCTAAGTAAAATCCCACATCAGTACACTATGATCACTGCCACCTAGTGGTTTCTTTATCTGTTAATTCTTAATGCATGAATAATCACTGCTGATAATCAGATTAAGAGTGTTACTCCCTATTGTTGCCTCTCTAACATGCTGCTGTAGAAAACAATCATCCAATAAATCCCAAAAAGCCTTGCTACTCTGCAAGTGACCAACCCACAGGTTCCAGTCTATATCTGGGAAATTAAAATCCGCCTTTATAAGGCACTCTTGTTCATTGTACTCATCAGAGTCATTAGGCCTATAACAAACTCCTACCCTCACTTTTGCCTTCCCAGTGCTTATGTCACACCAAACTGACTGAACATTGCACTGTCCACCAATGTGAACTGAATGTGCTTCCTTAGATCTTATGTGTTTCTTAACTAACAGCATAATCTCTCCTCCCTTCCTATCCTTTCTTTACACATTTTACTCCCCAAATTCCAGTTCCGCATCCCTTATATCTGAGTGGCACCACGTCTCTGATATCCCAACAATATCCACCTTGGATGTCTTACCCAGCACTTCAAATTCATCAAAATAATTTCTATACTCCTAGCATTCGTGTACATGGAAGTATACATGCACCTATTCTTACTCTTAGTTACTCTAACACAGCCCATGTATTTATTTGTTTTATGACCCCCAGAAGTTCCTGAAACCCTCAGCAACTGGCTTTTTGGGCTGCTGCTCATTCCAATAGAAGCAGTGGAAGAATCATTTCCACCTCTCTCTGCGGCTGTTTTTAATCTATTAATCTGTGAATCCCCCGGAGCTAACAGTTTTCTGACACACCTAACATTGCCTCGATAGCATCAGCAAATATTCTTGCACCCCTTCTATTTAAATGTATCTATGCTGTTAACAAGCACAGACCACGCTGAAAAAAATTCTACCCCCAATGAGCCCTGCACATTCTCTCCAGGGCTGAATTGATTGACAAGGCTCTCATCATATACTCCCTCCACTCGTGTCTGGAATAAAATTGGCAGACCTAAAATCCTTCTTCATAACATCAAAAAGTAAATTCAAGTTTTTTGGTCATATAGTAAGAATGGAAAACTTTCTGTTGAAGAATATAATGGACAGAAAAACCGAGGGGAAGAGGTGCAGAGGTAGACCTGCAACTAGGTGGAAGGATGGGATCGGTGAACATCTGGGCATGACACTTTGCGATGTTGCTCGTATAGCACACGATTGATGCAATTGGAGAAATTTGTTGGTGGCCACAACAGCTCCTCAGGGAGCTATGTGACTGGAAGAAGAAGATCGTTGTTATGTTGTTGTTATTTGGATTTTAGGAGCATTAGCAACTAAGGCCATATTGCTCCAGGGATATGCGGTGGTCATTCCCTGACTTTTCCGCATCCTCCGTATTTGGTGGTTACGGGCTCGAACCTCGGTCTAATCAAGAAGCGTGTGCTACGCATTGTTGCTCCTGCCCACCTGGCTATGGAGGTGCCAAGAAGATCATGTCTGGGCAGGATTGCAGACACTTTCAGTTCTAACCCTAACTCTCAGCTTTTTTTCAGCATTGACCAGTACTTGCTTAGTAAATCCACAGATCTCCCACACTTAATGTCATTAGTGCCAACAAGTACAACGATATCACATTTTGTGCCCTTAAAAGATGATATCTGCTCTACAACATCATCATCAACTTTTGCTCCTGGCAGACATACCCTAGTCCTATTCCACCTATCCTTTTTGCACAATATATTTCCTGTTTCCCTGACAATTGAGTCACCAACAATAACTAGCACCTGTGGGACCAGCACATTCTGCCTTGAAGTTTGCCGTTGTGTTGCCTGGTGTGGCAACCTTCAGGGCACAATTATATTAACATCTGATGACTTAATCAGTACTTCAAATTTATCAACTTTAATTTCTATGTTCCTTGTTAGAGTATCATATAAGCAAGTACATTCCCTCCTGTTTGTACTTTTAGAAACTCTAGGACAGCCCATATAACTCCATTTCCTAACAACCCTTGTCAGTTTTGCCCTGCTTTCCAGGTTGCTGTATGTCCCAATGGAAGCAATGCAAGAATCAGTTCACTTCAACTTGCAGCTGCCATAAAACTATTAGTCTGTGTATCCCCACCAATTAGCAGTTTTTCACAATACTACCTGCTTTGCTAGCATCAACAAATATTCTTGCACACTTTCTATTCAAGTGTATGCCATCTGTTTAAAAATACTCCTTTGTGTTAATAATGCAGGCAATGGTGAAAAATTTGACTCATTCCTCCCCCCCCCCCCAAACATGAACTGTGAATTGTCACAAAAAGAAAGTGAAACCACACATAATAGAAAAAAAATTATTTCATTTAATTGAATTTTTAGCCACTTTTGTATTTTTGGTTTAATATTTTTGTACATAATCCAAGATTATGCTGTTTTATTAATGAAAAAGTTATTTTTCCTTTTTAATATTATTATTAGTTAATTAAAAAGTAAGAGATTACCTCAATCTTTTTCATGGAATGCTCCCCGTCAATTCTCTCTCTCATATATGACGAATAAAATAAGATGAAAAAAATTGGAAAAAAAACAAATTAATGAATTCCTACACTCACAGAGATATGACCAAATCCGATGCACAGTGGAACCGAAAGCCGAGAGCCCCAACCTGATCCCGAAACACATCAAACCACCGCAGCAAGACCATGAGTGCGAGAAGACATTGTGTCATAATAAATAGTTAAAAATGGTTCCGATAATAAATAATTAAAATCACTGGTTAAAAACACTATTAAAATCATAATTAAAAAGATTAAAAACTATTTAAAATTAAATGGATTAAAATTTTTAATCCGTTTAATCCATTTTAATCCATTTAATTTTAAATAGTTTTTAATCTTTTTAATTGTGATTTTAATAATGTTTTTAACCAGCAATTTTAATTTTAATAATGTTTTTAACTAGTGATTTTAATTATTTATTATCGGAACAAGTTTTAACTATTTATTATGACACAATGTCTTCTCGCCCTCGTGGTCTTGCTGCGGTGGTTTGATGTGTTTCGGGATCGGGTTGGAGCTCTCAGCTTTCAGTTCCGTTGTGCATCAGATTTGGTCGTATCTCTATGAGTGTAGGAATTCATTAATTCGTTTTTTTCCAATTTTTTCATCTTATTTTATTCGTCACATATGAGAGAGAATTGACTGGAAGCATTCCATGAAAAAGATTGAGGTAATCTCTTACTTTTTAATATATTAAAATCGTGGAAGTTATTGAGCCCTGTAGCTCTGATTTTTTACTTATTATTAGTTAAATATTGCATAATACATTATATATATTCACAGGGTTTGCATAAATATGAAAAATAAAGGAAAGTGATGAGTATAACAGTTTCAGTTGAAAGTAGCTTATTTTATGCATATCATCAAAAGAAAGCTAAAATTTGTTAACTTGCATATTTGACAACAAAATAAGATTTAACAGCTTTAGTTCCTATGATTAAGTGATAGTTTCTTCTAAATTTAAAATCCACTCCTGAAGGTTGATTTCAGCATGTAAATCTGAAATGTAGCCAGTTTTATTTATTGTAGCCATTTTGGTCTAATATTAATTTTTCCTTATATAATACTAAACTAAATATATATAGTGTGGTAAAATGTGCTGCTTTATTAAATATTCTTACTTAATAAGATTTGATAGCACTTTTTGTTAGAAGTTTATTCAACTTGTGCAAATATACAACAGGTTTCAATGGTTCTGATGTTTGGGTGCCACAATGAATGTGCTCAAACTGGCAAATGGAGAATTGCCACTTTAATATTCTAAAAACATTCTTTTTTAATCGAACAACTAAAATAATTGGACTTAATTTTAAAAAGTGAATTTATCAAAAAGAATACTGTGGTCTGGCCCAATCCAAGCACTGATTATTACTGTTGATTGCATAGGAGCAGACTCTCTTTAATAATATACTCCTTAATTTTCTTTTTTTATTTTCCTTAACAATGGTTGTTACTGTCATCTACAGGAGATCCAAAAATGCACCCAACTAGGGAGGCACCTATATAATGGTTCAGCATTTTCTAGAAACTATAAACTTGCACCACCTTTCCTTGTCATCAGGAAGTACAAAAATAAAACACTGCTTGCATAGTTCAAGCATCATAGATAGTGACAGAAATTAAACTGACAAGACAGCTTTTGTTATTGTCAGCCAACATTATTTATTCAAGAATATCATAAGTTGGGGACTTACTGTACCTTATTACAGTTTTAAATGGTACACATTATAGAGTTATAATGTTACCAATTCTGTTATGCTTCATCTTTTAGTGCCCATCCAAAGAACCACCTCTCATGTGCTTATGTCAGTAATAGGAAACTTCAAGATTCAGGCCCAAAAACAGAAATTTCAGTACCTTCATTCAATAAAATCATGTTAGAGAAAAAAAGAAATATCCACCAAACTTCGAATCAAATCCAAAATTCATGTCGCTCATGGAGTTCTAAGGGAAAAGAATTTTACCGTTTTTCTGGATTACATGACCAATGGAAGGAAAAAAACAATTCAGTGTGCCTTGTGAATAATAACTTCATTTCTGCTCAGCAATGTTCAGGTAAGTCTGATGATATTGTTATTAATAAGTATGGTATGTAAAACTTGTGCAGTTGTATTTTTTTAAAGTAACCAAAATAAACATCATGCCAGCACTGTGAAAGAGTGCTACAAATTACTCTGTTGATCTGGATACTGGGGGTGGGGTTATAATGTTTATATAGATGTGGATATATTGTTCTTTCAGAGATTTCTGCTGCTGCAAATTAGGAACTTTCAGTTTCAAACTTTCATAGAGTGCAAACAGAGTGAATGGGGATGTTGAATCCTATGTTGATGTTCAGTATAAAGAAAGAAATCTTCTCTATATTTTTCTGAAGTCATTGCATCCTAGGAGAATGCTTTCACTTATGTTAGTAGTTCAGGTTGAGGTGTATGTATATGGGGGAGTCTAAATCTGAACTGGCAAATTATCTAACTGTTAACCTAATTACTGTTGTCTTTCCAGATACCTAAATACCTGAGTAGGTTCCTCATGGGTGCAGCATGTATGCTGCAGAGCTGTATATTACAGAAACAGAAAATACAGCAGAAGATATACTATTTTCATTAACATATATTTGAAATCCACTTCTGCTGGATTCCTAGCCTTGTTGGAATTAGGGAAAATGATTTGGCATATACTGAAGCCAAATTTGCAATTCCCCCAAATAATCTTGGCCTATAAGTCTGTATACAGACTACAGACAAATAATATGTACTAAGTATGATCCTAATTAGTAGTAGTTAGTAATAGAGGCATGTGATGCAAGAAAGCATGCATATCTAACATCATCAAAAAAAAAAAAAAAAAAAAAAAAAACAATTTCACACAACCATTCCCTCTAAAAGTTGGAATTTATTTAAGCACAATGACAGATGGAAGTTAGTTTCAGCAATTAACCACCCACAGGCTAAAGGCAAATTTCTGCACATCTATTCTACAACTGTCTTTGTTCATTTTGAATCTATCCCCCCAGGTTCTTAGTCTGAGCAATCGGAAGTATTCCATCAGCACTGAGCTTGCTCAAACCATTCAAAGCCTCAATCAGATCACCTTGCAGGTGCCTAGTCTCCAGATGCTGCAACTTGCAGAATTTAAGCCTTTCTTAGTAAGAGGACCCTTTCATTCCCCTCACAAATCTTGTTGCCCTTCTCTGTACATGCTCAAGCAACCCTACATCCTTCCTAAAATAGGGCCTCCAGACCAGTAAGCAGTACTGAAGGCATGGCTGGACCATTGCCTTATACAAAGGGATAATCACATCCTTTTCCCTGCTAACAAAATTCCTGTATATCATTGACAATACCCCATGACCTGCTCTGGCAACCTGTCTGCATTGCTCAGTAAACTTCATATCTGACTGCACAATCATTCCCAGGTATTTTTCATTTATTACCACCCTAAGTTGTAGTGCCACACAGTTGGTATGTTCCTCTGGGAGCTACTTCTGTCCATATGCAGTACTTTGCATTTGTCAGTGTTAAACTTCAGTTGCGACTTCTCAACCGATCTGCCCAAATTTTCTAGATCCTGTTGCAGTGGCACACTGCCATTACTGTCATTAACAATCCTGCCAACCTTTATATCATCTGCAAACTTTGACACTAAGCTTGATATACGTTCATCAATATCATTGATAAATATACAAGACAACACCAAACTCTGTGGGTCTCCACTAATAACAGTAGTCCACAAGGGCAGCGTCCATTGATTGCCACTCTCATCTCCCTTTTATCCATTGTAGCAACTTACTCTTAATACCATACTGCTCCAATTTGTACAGTAATCTTCCATGTGCAACAGTGTCAAAAGCTTTCTTGAAATCCAAGTATATGATATCAAAATAATTTTTTGCATCTAGTTCCTTTGTAACCACATCACAGTATCGAATGAGATATGTCAGACAAGACTTTCCCTTAACAAACCCGTGCTGTGTCTGAATTATTGCTGCAGTCTTGTCTAGACAATCCTGCACTGCATTTTTAACCAGCGACTCCATTATTTTACCCGGAACAGAAGTTAAACTAATTGGTCTGTAATTACTCATGTCATCCTTAGATCCCCCTTTGTGAATTGGGGATACATTTGCACATCTCCATGGGGACTTCCCCTGACTCCAAGGATGCTCTCATAATTAAGGCTAAGGGTTTGCTTAGTTCCTTTGCCACCTCCTTTATTATAACAGGATAGATGCCATCAACCCCAGGTGCCATTCTTATGTTTAACTTCAACAGTTTCTCCTCCACTTTGCTCTCAGTTATTACAAAATCATTAAGCACCCTGGTACAGTTTGATAAACTTCTGGAATTTTCTTCCCTTAATAACTCCTCATGAGTGAATGTAGATGCAAAATACTCATTCAGTTTGTCAGCTATCTGAGCAGGATCATCAACAGTCGAACCATTGATTTCAAGTGATCCAATCTGATTCATCCCCTTCCTTTTAGAATTTATATAAGTAAAGAAGACCTTGCTGTTTTTCTTAGCATCCTTTGCCAAAGATTTCTTGTAATCTGTCTTTAATCTTCTTTGTGACTTAATTACAGACTAGTTTATATCTGGTATTGGCTTCTGTGTTGCCTGATAACTTATATGCATCCCATACATTCTTCTTCTCTGCAACGAGCCATATTTCTTAATCCGTATGAAAAGACTAGTAATCGTAAGACACAGACAGACTGTGAATAAATTACACCAGATTAAGCCTGTAATAATCAACTATGGCAGTCTAGTCTGCACAAGAATCATAAAGAGGACTTATTCTAGTTCAGCTCCACTTAGGGCATACTGATCTTGCCGATTCCTTTCTCCTGAGGGCTAATGATCTATGTTTGCACACTTGACATCAATTTAACTATTGAGCATAATTTTATCAAATGCCAGGATTATATTAGTACATGCCATTTTTTTCACCACTTTAACTGCCAAGCTGAGCCATATACATGAAGTCAGAAATCATCTGACAAAGCCAATAGATGCAACCCCTGTATTGGTGCATAATGGTCTTTAGCTGCCTTTGCACTGTAAAACCACCACCATCAACAACAACAACAACTCCCGTATAACACGGTACTTCTACAATGCGGTTTTGCTCTAACACGATTGATAAATTGCGGCAATCCTCGCACAACACAGTACTTACATAACACCATTTTGCTCTAACACGGTTTGAGAATTACGCGAAATCTTACATAACACGGTATTTTTGAGCTTTTGTGCTGGGAAAACCCTGCTATTATGTTAGATGTAATTTTCAACGTTTCAATGCCTTTCTGTGAATCCCTGCTGTTGACTCACTTGTTGTTATCACCTTCATGGTATTTTTCTAAAGCACACTTCTAGAGGTCACTCCCATAAAACAATAAAAACAGTTTGCACTTTCCAGTTTATTGGTCTTTTCTGTTAGTATAATCAATTATAAAAAGGTAATAAACTCGATCTTCTTGCATTTGTTATAGTGCTGATAGCTGGACTTCTGTAAGTTTTCAGTGAAAGTTATTATGGTGAAATGTGTTTCCCCTTCCATGAAATATTCAGTCATATAAAAAACATAAATACATTTTCAGAAACGCATTACTCCATATCTCGTTTGTGTGTGTCATATTCTTTGTTATTAATTGCTTATCATTTTTACTGTTTTAAATTTTATAACAAAAAAAAAAAAAGAAAAAAGTCAGTGAACAGAAATATCAATTAGTTAGTATGTATATATTACAGTATGTATTAATTAAGCCATGTACATAAGCATAAATTTATTTTTATTTTGCTAACTGGAAAATATTCTTCCGATTTTCACATATAATTTAACTCTGTGAATTGGTAAGGTAATAAAGTTAAATTTGTGCTTTATATCTTTAAAGCGGGAGTCCACTGTATTTTGTTGGGAGATTTGTTAGGTTCTGTGCTATTGAACTTGTGCTTGTTTGAGACCATAAAAAATTGACTTCGAAGTGTGCAGTTCGTGACTTTTAAAGAGAGCAGAAGGTACACGAAATCTAGATGCTGCAGAAGAGATTGTGCTGAGCAGCGATGAAAAGGAAGAAAATTAATGTACATGTTATTACTATTTAAGTTACTACTATTATAAAAATAAAGTTAAAATTTAAAGTTATTACTACTATAAAAATTAAGTTTCAGAGTTATAAAAAAATAAATGGTGTATTTTGTTAGGTTTTGGAACGTAACCCCCCTTTTTTGTAGTGGTTCTTAGTCCCGTATAACATGGTTTCGCATTATACAAGATTTTGTAGGAACCAAACTACGGTGTTATACAAAGGTTACCTGTATGTTAAAATTTTCCAGTTTTAAAAAATTATAAATTTGTTTTCATAATTGGAGACACTGGTTTATTTACTTATTTTTATTGAGATTTACTTAATTTTAGTTTAATGTGGGGTAACCTATTTTTAGGGTATTGCTAATTTCAAACTAGAAGTTCTCATTGTTCATCATTTCATTAATTCATTGCCACTTGCCTATCATATGTGCTCTACAGTTATGATAGCTCCCATCAGGTCATGCTGCTGTTAAATCAGTTTGCTTCATGTATTTTTTGATAATTTTTTTTTAGTCTTAAAAATTTCATTCAATGTTAATGTTGCTTTCAGGTATTTAAATATGTTCAAGAATAATTTAAAAAAGCTACAAATATCTTCAGAGGTTATACTTCTTACTATTATTAATGAAATTAATATAAATTTTCTACTGATATTTATATTTGTGTCGTAATTATGACATCTAAATAGCTTCCAACAGCAACTGAGAATTTATTTATTTATTTTTTTTTTTGAAAAGAAAAATGCTAAAAACACGACTCAGTTGGGGCAAAAGTTGAACATTATTCACAAGTTGGAAGCCAGTGAACATTGCATGAGATTTATCTGTTCCACCAACTTCAGTGACATGGATGGGGTCTGCTTCCAAAAAGAGGCAGCAGTATTTATGTGTGCTACACGAAATATTATTTCCGTGAGTACCAACAAAGTAACAAGAACAAGAAACAATGTTATGGAAAGACTGAAAAGCTTTCTGCCATCTGGATTGAGAATATGAATCAACAACATATGACCAATATTATGAAGGTAATATGGATCATGGCATCAATTTTACGTAAGTGTGTAAAGCAAGAATTTCGAAAAAGTGTGACTGAAGAAGCTTTTAATGTGCTGCTAGTCATGGATGGTTTGATCACTTAAAAGCAATTTCTTGTTATAAAGAATTTCATAAAGAGAGAGTTATGTTGTTATTTGGTTTTTAGGAGCATTAGTAACTAAGGCCCTTTTGCTCCGGGGATATGCAAATGCTGCTATTCTTTTTACTACATCTTTATTGAGAGTCCATGATTCACATCCAAACATTAAAATTGTGGATTTATTAGATGACTGTTTTCTACATCAGCATGTTCGGGAGGCAACTAGAGGGAGTAATTCTCTTGATTGGATTATCAGTACTGATTCTACATGCATTAAGAATCTGCAGATAAAGGAACCACTAGGTGGCAGTGATCACAATGTGCTGAAGTGGGATTTACTCAACGAGGTAACAACCATCAAGGGTAAAGGGAGGGGTTTTTGCTTTCATAAAGGTGACTACGGTGGTCTGAGACAGTATTTAAATTCATATACGGTGGGACCAACTGATGATTTACCAACAACAAATTCAAAATGGGAAGCATTCAAAGAAATTATCTTGGAAGCTACTAGGCTTTACATACCAACTAAGAAATATTTTTCAAGCTTTAGGCCTAAATGGATGTCAGATGAACTAATTAGACATGTGGCAGAGAAGAAAAATGCATGGGATACATATAAATTAATGGGTGACAGGGAAGCCTGTGATAGACATAAGCTGGTCTGTAACCAAGTCACAAAGGAGATTAGGCAGGCAAAGGCAGATTATGAGGAAACCTTGGCAAAGGATGCAAAGAAAACAACAAAGAGTTCTTTACCTATGTAAACTTTAGAAGGAAGGGGATAAATCAGATTGATCCACTGCATATTGATGGTTCAACTGTTGATGATCCTGCTCAGGTGGCTAACAAACTAAATCAGTATTTTGCATCTACATTCACCCATGAGGAGTTATTCAGAGAGGGGAATGCCACAGGTGAGTTAAACTCTGGCAGTGAGCTGGATGATTTTGTAATAACTGAGAGGAAAGTGGAGGAGAAATTGTTGAAGATAAATATAAAAAAGGCACCTGGGGTGGACGGGATCTATCCAGTTATATTAAAGGAGGCAGCAAAGGAAGTAAGCAAACCCTTAGTCATAATTATGAGAGCTTCTTTGGACTCAGGGGAGGTACCCATTGACTGGAGATGTGCAATTGTGATGCCAATTCACAAAGGAGGATCAAAGGGCAACACAAGTAATTATAGACCTGTTAGTTTAACTTCTGTTCCAGGAAAATTAATGGAGGCACTGGTTAAAGAAGCACTGCAGGATCATCTAGACTAGACTTCAGTTATAGCTCGGACATAGCATGGATTTGTTAAGGGAAAGTCTTGTCTGACCAATTTGATTGGATACTATGATGTGATCACAAAGGAACTGGATGCAGGGAATAACTTTGATATCATATATTTGGATCTTAGAAAGGCCTTTGATACTGTTGCACATGGAAGATTGCTGCACAAATTGGAGCAGTGTGGCATTGGAGGCAAATTGTTATGTTATTTGGTTTTTAGGAGCATTAGCAACTAAGGCCATATTGCTCTGGGATATGCGGTGGTCATTCCCTGACCTTTCCGCATCCTCCGTATTTGATGGTGATGGGCTCGAACCCCGGTCTAATCAAGAAGCGTGTGCTACGCACTGCTGCCCCTTCCCACCTGGTTACAGGAAGCACCTGGAGGCAAATTGCTGCTATGGATAAAGGGATGGTTGAGTGGGAGAAGACAGAGAGTGGTAATCAATGGACACTGCTCATCGTGGACTAATGTTATTAATGGAGTCCCTCAGGTTCAGTATTGGGTCCATTGTCATTTTCTGTATTTATAAATGATATTGATAATGTTATATCAAGCTTAATGTCCAAGTTTTCAGATGATACGAAGGTTGGCAGGATTGTTAAGGACACTAATGACAGTACGCTGCTGCAGCAAGATCTAGAAAAGTTGAGCAGATGGGCTGAGAGATGGAAATGAAGTTTAACATCGACAAATGTAAAGTACTACATGTGGGAAGCAGCAACCCCAGAGTGACGTATCAACTCTGTGGTACTACACTGACAGTGGTAGAGAATGAAAAGGACCTGGGGTAATTGTGCAGGCAGTTAAGAAGTTTTCTGAGCAGTGCAGATATTCTGCAAGAGTAGCTCATAGTGTCTTGTCAAAGATATACAGGAATTTTTCTAGCAGGGATAAGGAAGTGATTATCCCCTTATATAAGGCAATGGTCAGGCCACACCTTGAGTACTGTATACAAGTCTGGAGGCCTCATTTTAAGAAGGATGTATAGCTGTTGGAATGAGTACAGAGGAGGGCAACAAGATTAGTGAATGGAACAAAGGGTTCTCTTACGAAGAAAGGCTTAAATTTTGCAAATTACAGTGTCTGGAGACTAGGCACGTGTGAGGTGATCTGATTGAGGTGTATAAAGCCTTCAATGGTTTGAGCATGCTCAATGCTGACAGGATACCTCCTCTTGCTCAGAATAATCACCTGAGAGGGCATAAATTCAAATTAAGGAAAGAGAGATGTAGGATATATGTGCGGAAATTTGCCTTTAGCCAGCGGGTAGTTGGTTGGTGGAACAGACTTCCATCTTTTGTGGAAGTTGATAGGCTAAATAAATTTACGGCTGGGCTGGACAGGTACTTGCAATGAATGGAGGGGTGAAATGGGAGCGTGTTTTTTTTTTTTTTTTTTTGGCTGATGCTGCATAAGCTTGCTTTCTTGCATCATATGCCTCTACTAATGCTAATACTAAAATGGTTATTGTTATTTGGTGTTTTTTAGGAACATTAGCAAATAAGGCCATATTGCTCCAGGGATATGCAGTGGTCTTTCCCTGACCTTTCTGCATCCTCCGTATTTGCTGGTCACGGGCTCGAACCCCGGTCTAATCAAGAAGCGTGTGCTATGCACTGCTGCTCCTGCCCACCTGGCTACGAAGGCGTCGGCCCATAGAGAGAGAGAGAGAAGAGAGAGAGAGAGAGAGAGAGAGAGAGAGAGAGAGAGAGAGAGAGATACAAAACAACTGAAAATCTGTTCATTCTTTAAGAAAAATGAGTTGATACTATCCCCAGTCCATATAGAGATAAACTGCTGACTGTTTTGTTTATTTATAGCTGTCATTACATGAAGTTTACACTAAGGAGAAAAAACATTTGGATCACATAAATTACGTTGGAGAGAGGGTAAGACATGTACTGAGTGAGGAGTGGGTTCAGCTGCCAATTGTTTTTCTATTTAGTAATATTTGTATACTTTTATTTGTTGTGTTTTGGTTTTGTGAGCATAAAGAGTTGCTAAGTTGGCAGTTGCATTAAAAAAAAAAAAAAACCAACCCCTTCCAATTTCACCTTTTCATTCCCTCCAGTAGTTTATCTGGTTCTTCCTTGAATTTATTTAAGTTATCCACTTCCGCAACAGATGGAAGTTTTCTCCAGCAGTCAACCACCCGCTGTCTAAAGGCAAACTTCTGCACATATATTCTGCAACCATCCTTCCTCAATTTGAATTTATTCCCCCTTTTGCGCAACATGAAGAAGAAGAATCTCATCAGCAATGAGTTTGCAAAATCCATTCAAAGACTAGCATTTAGCATTTAGCATTTTTAGCATTAATTCACACATATGATGCAAGAAAGAAAGATTATAGATCATCAGCCAACAAAAATAAAAACTAGTTCCCATTTCACCCAGCCGGTCAGACAAATATTTGTCTAGTTCAGCCTTAAATTTATTTAAGCTATCAACTCCACACCAACAGATAGAAGTCTCTTCCAGCAATCAACTACCTGCTGGCTAAAGGCAAACCTCTGCGCATCTATTCTACAACTGTCTTTCTCAATTTAAATCTATGCCCCCCTCACGTTCTTAATCTGAGCAAGCAGAAGTATCCCCTGAATAGTATCCCAGCATTGAGCCTGCTCAAACCATTCAAGGCCTTGCACACCTCAATCAGATCACCTTGCAGCTGCCTAGTTTCCAGATGCTGCAACTTGCAGAATTTATGCCTTTCTTTCTAAGCACACCCCTTTGTTCCTCTCACCAATTTTGTTGCCCTTCTCTGTACTCGTTCTAGCGACTCTACATCCTTCCTAAAATGAGGCCTCCAGACCTGTATGCAGTACTCAAGGTGTGGCCTGCCCATTGCCTTATACAAAGGTATAATCACTTCCTTGTCTCTGCTAGCAAAATTGCTATATATCATTGACAAAACTCAATGACTTGGCAGCCCGTTTGCACTGCTTAGAGAACTTCATATCCGACTGCACAATTACCCCCAAGTCTTTTTCATTCTCCACCTCCACAAGTGTAGTACCACACAGTTGGTACATTTCTCTTGGGTTACTGCTACCCATATGCAGTACTTTGCATTTGCAACCTTTCTTCATAAGAGCATCCTTTGTTCCCCTCACCAATCTTGTTGCCCTTCTTTGTACTCGTGCTAGCAACTCTACATCCTTCCTAAAATGGGGCCTCCAGACCTGTACACAGTACTCTAGGCCTGACCATTGCCTTGGTGGTGGACAGGGAGACCTGACCATTCCCTAGCAGGGACAGGGAGGTGATTATCCCGTTAGGGATGATCACCTCCCTATCCCTGCTAGAAAAATTCCTATATATCATTGACAAGACTCCATGACCTGCCCTTACAACCCGTCTGCACTGCTCAGCGAACTTCATATTTGACTGCACAATTACCACCAGGTCTTTTTCACATTCCACTTCCCTGAGTGTAGTACCTCACAGTTAATATTTCTCTTCAGTTATTGCTACCCATGTGCAGCACTTTGCATTTGTCAATGTTAAACTTCAGTTACCACTTCTGAGCCCAATTTCCCAACTTATCTAGATCCAGTTGGAGTAGTATACTGTCTTTACTGTCGTTAACAACCTTGCCAACCTTTGTATCATCTGCAGTCTTGGGCATTAAACCTGATATACCTTCATCAGTATCATTGATAAATATACAAAACTATAATGGGCCCAACACTGAGCCCTAGGAAACTCCACTAATAACATTTGTCCACGAAGAGCAGTGTCCGTTGATTACCCTCTGTGTTGTCTCCTACTCAACCATCCATTAATCCATTGTAGCAAATTACCCTTAATGCCATACCTCTCCAATACAGCAGTCTTCCATGTACAGTGGACTCCCGCTAATCCGAACATCCGCCTAATCCGAACACGTTTCGGTCGGCGGAGAGGAAATTTTTTAGTTTGCAAAATATATGTTTTTTGAATTTTCCAGTTAAATTTAAATGGCATTAATGGTACAAAAAGATTTAGAATTCCCCAAAACAATTGTATTTTATTGTAGTAC
Organism: Mastigoproctus giganteus; assembly: GCF_048544385.1. Classification (NCBI taxonomy): domain Eukaryota; kingdom Metazoa; phylum Arthropoda; class Arachnida; order Uropygi; family Thelyphonidae; genus Mastigoproctus; species Mastigoproctus giganteus. The sequence continues at coordinate 120,588,234 of NC_143582.1, forward strand.
TGTACTAATACAAAATTAATAAATCAGTGTTTGATATGGCCTATTAAAATTACAGATCTATACTTACACACCAAAACAGGAACAAAAGTCATTTTTCAGAAGTAACAAACTCTGTTAGTTTCTTTTGACGTAATGATGAAAATCGGCTAGATGATGCTATGTTTTGCCACTGCTTCATAAACATGTAGTCTGCCGGTGTAGCGCTGGGATGTTATTCTAAGTAGCGTAAAGCGAGGTCAAGGGCCGCTATCGCGTCTGTGTGCGACACAAGTTGTTCCGCAGAAACACCGGGCTCGTCATCACTCCCGTCATCATTCTGCTTGGAGTCTTCTTGGGTGACAGCTGCCACGATGTCCTCATCCGACAGGTTTTCATGACCTATTCCATCCGCTGCAATCCACTCGTTAACTTCAGATTCTATTGCTTCCTCGCACCCGGGAATTTCCTGTACGAGCTGAATTAATTGTTCTATGTCATTGTTTTCGTCAGAGCTATCGACAAAGCTGAGAGAGGGCCATAATTTCTTCCATGATCTTTGTATGGACTGCTCGGTTACACCCTCCCACGACTCAGCAACCCAATATACAACATCTTTTAAGTTCACTTGTATCATTTTCTCATGTAAAGAAAGTGAATTGGTGTTATCTTCTATCAAGGACCTAAGATATTTCTTTCTGTATGCAAGCTTGATAGACTTTAACACCCCCTGGTCCATGGGCTGTAATAACGGTGTTACATTAGGCGGTAAAAATGCTGCCTTTATATCCCCTGATGTCAACTCGGAAACATCTGGGGTGGGACGGCGCATTGTCTATGAGGAGAATGGCATGAGGTGGCAAATCATTTTCATTGCTGAAACGTTTCACTGCTGGGACAAATTGATTATGAAACCACTCAATGAAAAGCTGTCTGTTCATCCAAGCTTTTTTTTGACTTTTATAATGAACTGGAAGATTGTTAATGTTCATATTTTTAAAAGCTCTCGGCTTCGCTGATTTACCGATCATCATCAAAGGTAGCTTGTGATTTCCTGAAGCATTACTACAAGCTATCAACGTCACTCGCTCCTTATTCATTTTAAAACCTGGGGCACGCATTTCTTGTTGAGATTCTAGACTTTTTGTGGGCAAAGCCTTAAAATTTAAACTTGTCTCATCAGCGTTATATATCTGCTGAGGTGAATAATGTGATACCAAATCAGCGAACTCACCCAAATATTTCTCTGCTGCAGCATGATCAGCTGATAATTGCTCCCCGGTGATCGTTAGCTGGCGAATCTCATGGCGCTTCTTCCAGCGATCAAACCAACAGGTACTCGCACTAAATGATTCATCACCTTTCATTAGTTTGTTGAGATGAATGGCCTTTTCTCTAACAAGAGGTTCACTTAGGGGTGTTCCCCTTCCTCTTTCCTGAGTGAACCACGTGAATAAGGCTTCATCAAGCTTGTCAAATGTTGAGGGCCTTACTGTTTGTCGATTTTCAACTGATTTTTCTGAAGTAGAGGTACAAAACTGCTCGATCTTTGCGCGGTTTTTTTTCTAGTCAGTTACTGTGGCCTTGCCCACTCCAAACTCTATTGCTAATTTCGTTGCACTTTCCCCCTTGTCCAGCCTTTTCAAAACTTCCAGCTTATCTTTCAACGTACACGTTGCATGTTTCCGTTTCGAGGCCATTGTGGCAGCAGACTGAACTAAACTAAACTATAAAATGTAATGTAGAGCGAAGATATAAACATTCACATTTAATGCACAATGTCGCGTGCAATTAGTCATAGCGTGGAGGGGGGGGTTTGCTTCCGGTGTGTTACGCTCGCGTACAAACGCTAGTAGGCTTACTATACATTCATTCCTTAATAAACCAGACCTGTTTTACTGCTTGCTTCTGCATTATTGCAGTTATTCGGCTAATCCGAACAGGGCTCGGTCCCAATTAGTTCGGACTAGCGGGAGTCTAGTGTATAACAGTATCAAAAGCTTTCCTGAAATCCAAGTATATGATATCAAATTAATTTTTGGCATTCAGTTCCTTTGTGACCACATCATAGTATCCAATAAAATTGGTCAGACAAGACCTCCCTTTAACAAACCCATTCTGTGTCTTAACTATTACTGCAGTCTTGTCTAGATGATCCTGCAATGCTTCTTTAACCAGTGATTCCATTATTTTCACTGGACCACAAGTAAAAACTAACAGGTCTGTTGTTACTTGTCACCTTTTGAACCCCCTTTGTGAATTGGTGATACATTTGCACACCTCCAGTCCATGGGGACCTCCCCTGAGTCCAAGGAAGCTCTCATAATTATGGTTAAGGGTTTGCTTACTTCCTTTGCTGCCTCCTTTAATATAACTGGTTAGATCTCGTCCACCCCAGGTGCCTTCCTTATGTTTAACTTCAACAATTTCTCCTCCACTTTGCTTTCAGTTATTAGAAAATCACTTAGCTCCCTGTTAGAATGTGATAAACTTCTGGCACTACCCTCATTGAATAGCTCCTTTTTTTAATAACTCATGAGGAGTTATTAAGGGAGGAATTTTCCTCCCTTAATAACTCCTCATGAGTGAATATAGATGCAAAATACTCATTCAGTGTGTCAGCTATCTGAGCAGGATCGTCAACAGTCGAACCATTGATATCAAGTGGTCCAATCTGATTCATTCCTTTCCTTTTAGAATTTATATAAGTAAAGTAGACCCTGCTGTTTTTCTTAGCGTCCTTTGCCAAAGATTTCTTGTAATCTGTCTTTAATCTCCTTTGTGACTTGATAATATACTAGCTTATATCTGGTATTGACTTCTGTGTTGCCTGATAACTTATATGCATCCCATACATTTTTTTCTCTACCACGAGTCTCATTAGTTCATCTGACCTCCGTTTAGGCCTAAACCTTGAACAGTATTTCTTAGTTAGAATGAAAAGCGTAGTAGCCTCCAAAGTCCCTGAAGGCTTCCCATTTAGAATTCATGTACATGGAAGTAAAAATGCACCAGTTCTTATTCTTAGTTATCGTAACACAGCTCATGTATTTACTTGTTCCCCGATGACTCCTAGCAACTCTTGAAGTCCCCAGCGACTTGCTCTCTAGGATGCTGCTCATTACAATAGAAGCAGAGCAAGACTGGCTACTGTTAATCTTTTAGTCTGTGAATACCCCCACACTAAGCCATCAGTTTTCCAACCCACCTAATACTGCCTCAGTATGATTCAACCCCATGAGGCTTGCACAATCTCTCGATGGCCAAATTGATTGACAAAGCTCTCGTTATATTCTCCCTCCTATCATGTCTCTGCAGAATTGCAGACACTTGAAAATTCTACCCTAGCTTGTGACTTTTTTCAACATTGACCTGTACTTGTTAATTAAATCTGCAGATCTCTTATTCTTGAAGTCATTAGTGCCAACATGTACAACAATATCACCTTTAGTGCCCTTAAAAGATGATATCTCCACCAGAATGTGATCAACTTTTGCGCCTGGCATACCCTGGTCCTGTTCCAATTAGGCGCCTCCATAGCCAGGTGGGAAGGAGCAGCAGTGCGTAGCACACGCTTCTTGAATAGACCGGGGTTTGAGCCCGTCACCACCAAATATGGAGGATGCGGAAAGGTCAGGGAATGACCACCGCATATCCCGAAGCAGTATGGCATTAGTTGCTAATGCTCCTAAAAACCAAACAACAAACAATAACAATAACCTGTTCCACCTATCGTTTTTGTATAACCTATTCTCCGTCTTCCTGACAATAAAGTCACCAACAATAACTAGTTCCTGTGGGACCACTGCATTCTGCCTTGGAAATTGCTGCACTGTTGCCTGATACACAGGAGTGAGCTCTGGCATTGAGTTTGGCAGCTGACAGCTTGATGGACCCCTCATATTAATTTCCTTGATAGAATCTACCATACATCTCAAACTCTCATTGACAGCCATCATAACCACTTTGTTGGTGCCTAATTTCCTCACAGTCTCTGCAATTAGCACACATGAAGACACCCTCCTTGACTAGATCATGTCCTGTTCTAGTCAGGTCCGCAACCATTTCACATATCGGGAATTTTTTTTAGACTGTGATGCATTGGAGAATTGCCCCTTTCAGTTTTCCGCTGAGCCACAGCACTCTGGCTAATCTGTGAGTGTTGCTTTGCTACTCTAGTCTGGGTCATGATTCCATTTAAGTACAATTTAATTTAATAAGATTAAAAAATTTTACTGATTAATTGATAATACCATACTAAGCTAACAGATTTCTAAAACAGTGCTACGTGCTTCGCTGTCTACTTTTGCATTAAACCTTACACTGTCTAATTTGGAAAACGTTACGCTATTCCATATCGTACAATAATGACAACAATTACGAACGGTAAAATCTATGGACACTAAGTATTAAATTTAAAAATCGCTATCTAAATTCAAAATAAACCAAGGAACTTGACTAGGACTATAAGCTACTTACAGGAAATAATTTAATTAGCATTTTTAGCATTAGTAGAGGCATATGATGCAAGAAAGCAAGCTTATGCAGCATCAGCCAAAAAAAAAAAAAAAAAAATTCCGCTTCACCCCTCCGTTCGTTCGAAATACCTGTCCAGTTGAGCCTTAAATTTATTTAGGCTATCAACTTCCACAACAAGGCAGGGAAGTCTGTTCCACCAACCAACCTGCTGGCTAAAGGCAAATTTCCGCACATCTATGCTACATCTGTCTTTCCTCAATTTGAATTTATGCTCTCTCAGGTGATTATTCTGAGCAAAGAGGCAGAATCCCATCAGCATTGAGCATGATCAAACCATTCAAGGCTTTATACACCTCTATCAGATCACCTCGCCGGTGCCTAGTCTCCAGGCACTGTAATTTGCAAAACTTAAGCCTTTCTTCGTAAGAGCAACCCTTTGTTCCATTCACTAATCTTGTTGCCCTTCTCTGTACTCGTTCCAGCAGCTCTACATCCCTCTTGAAATGAGGCCTCCAGACCTGTGTACAGTATTCAAGGTGTGGTCTGATCATTGCCTTATACAAGGGAATAATCACCTCCTTATTCCTGTATATCATTGATAAGACACCATGAGCTACTCTTGCAGACCGTCTGCACTGCTCAGAGAACTTCATATCTGCCTGCACAATTACCCCAGGTTCTTTTCATTCTCTACCACTGTCAGTGTAGTACCACAGAGTTGATACGTTGCTCTGGGGTTGCTGTTTCCCATATATAGAACTTTACATTTGTCAATGTTAAACTTCATTTCCCACCTCTCAGCCCATCTACTCAACCTTTCCAGATCCTGTTGCAGCAGCATAGCATCAGTAGTGTCCTTAACAAACCTGCCAACCTTTGTATCATCTGCAAACTTGGAAATTACGTTTGATATACCATCATAAAAATTATTTATAAATACAGAAAACAATAATGGACCCAACACTGAATCCTGAGGGACTCCACTAATAACATTAGTCCATGATGAGCAGTGTCTATTGATTACCACTCTCTGTCTTCTTTCCCTCAGCCACCCCTTTATCCATAGCAGCAATTTCCCTCCAATGTCACACTGCTCCAATTTGTGCAGCAGTCTTCCATGTGCAACAGTATCAAAAGCCTTTCTAAGATCCAAGTATATAATATCAAAGTTATTTCCTGCATCCAGTTCTTTTGTGACTGCATCATAGTATTCCATCAAATTGGTCAAGCAAGACTTCCCCTTAATAACAAAACCATGCTGTGTCCGAGCTACAAGTGAAGTCTTGTCTAGATGATCCTGCAGTGCTTCTTTAACCAGTGCCTCCATTAATTTACCTGGAACAGAAGTTAAACTCACAGGTCTATAATTACTTGTGTCAGCCTTTGATCCTCCTTTGTGAATTGGGGTCCATTTGCACATCTCCAGTCCATGGGTACCTCCCCTGAGTCTAATGAAGCTCTCATAATTATGGTAAGGGTTTGCTTACTTCCTTTGCTGCTTCCTATAATATAACTGGATAGATCCCATTCACTCCGGGTGCCTTTTTTATGTTTATCTTCAACAATTTCTCCTCCTCTTTGCTCTCAGTTATTACAAAATCATCTAGCTCACTGCCAGAGTTTAACTCAACTCTGGCATTCCCCTCCCTGAATAACTCCTCATGGGTGAATGTAGATGCAAACTGCTGATTTAGTTTGTTAGCCACCTGAGCAGGATCATCAACGGTTGAACCATCAGTATCCACTGGACCAATCTGATTCATACCTTTCCTTCTAGAGTTTACATAGGTAGAGAACTCTTTGTTGTTTTTCTTTGCATCCTTTGCCAAGGATTTCTCATAATCTGCCTTTGCCTCCCTAATCTCCTTTGTGACTTGGTTACAGACCAGCTTATATCTATCATAGGCTTCCCTGTCACCCATTAATTTATATGTTTCCCATGCATTTTTCTTCTCTGCCGTATGTCTCATTACTTCATCTGACATCCATTTAGGCCTAAACCTAGAACAATATTTCTTAGTTGGTATGTAAAGCCTAGTAGCTTCCAAGATAAGTTCTTTGAATGCTTCCCATTTTGAATTTGCTATTGGTAACATTATCAGTTGGGCCCACTGTATATTATTTAAATTCTCTCTCACACCACCATAGTCGCGTTTACGAAAGTAAAAACCCTTCCCTTTACCCCTGATGGTAGTTACCTCTTTGAGTAAATCCCACTTCAGCACACTGTGATCACTGCCACCTAGTGGTTCCTTTATCTGCAGATTCTTAATGCATGAAGAATTACTACTGATAATCAGATCAAGAGTATTACTCTGTCTAGTTGCCTTCCAAACATGCTGATGTAGAAAACAATCAATCCAATAAATCCACAAAAGCCTTGCTAGTGTGTGTGTGTGACCAACCACAAATTCCAGTCAATATCTGGGAAATTAAAATCCCCCATTATAAGACTCTCTGATTTACTGGCCCACTCTATTTCCCTTTACAGTTTCTTATATACTGATCAGAGTCATTAGGCCTATAACACACTGCTACTCTCAATTTTGATCTCCCAATGCTTATGTCACACCAAACTGACTCGACACTGTACTGTCTAGCAATGTCGACTGGTTTCACTTCCTTGGATTTTATGTGTTTCTTAACTAATAGTAGAACCCTTCCTCCCTACCAATCCTGTCTATCTTTCCTCTACACATTGCACTCCCCAAATTCCAATTCTGCATTCCTTATATCTGTGTGACACCACGTCTCTGATATCCCAACAATATCTGCCTTTGATGTTTTGAGCAATACCTCAAATTCATCAAATTTATTTACCAAACTCCAAGCATTGGTGTACATGCAAGTATACATGCACCTGTTCCTATTCTTAGCTACCCTAACACAACCCATGTGTTTACTTGTACCGCAATGACTCCCAGCAGTCTCTGAAATACCCTGCATCTTGTTTTCCAGGCTGCTGCTCATTCCAATAGAAGCAGTGCAAGAATCACTTTCACCTCTGCCAGTGGCTACTGTTAATCTATTAATCCTTGTATCCCCCCAAGCTAGCAGTTTTCCGACCTATAACACTGCCTCGATATCATCCACAAATATTCTTGCACCCTTTCTATTTATCCATCCCTGTAGAAGCAGTCTTTCCTGTTAACAAATACAGACCCTACTGAAAAAAATTCTACTTTTTGAGCCTTGCACAATATTTCCAGGGCCGAATTGATCGACAAGGCTCTCATCATATATTCCCTCCTATCATGTCTGGGCAGAATTGCAGACACTTTCAAATTTAACTCTAAATCACCGCTTTTTTTTCTACAGTGACCTGTACTTGTTAAGTAATTCTGCTGGTCTCTTACTCTTAATATCATTAGTGCCAACTTTTACAACAATATCACCTTTTGTGTCCTTAAAAGTTGATATCCGCCCTACAACATCATCAACCTTTGCCCCTGGCAGACATACCCCGGTCCACCTATCCTTTTTACACAGCATGTTCCCTGTTTCCCCGCCAATAGATTCACCAACTACTACTTGTTCCTGTGGGACCAGCATATTCTGCCTTGGGGGTTGCTGCTGTGTTGCGTGATGATTCAGTGAGCTCTGTCGTTGATGTGGGCAGCTGAGAGCTTCATGTGCCCCTCAATTTAGATCCTTTGAGGGAATCCACCCTGTCCTTCCATCTCTCATATAGGCACATAACAGTGCTGAGTTGTCGCCTCATTTCCTTACACTCCTTACATCTCGCACACACAAAGAGATCCCCCTTGGCAATATCATGTCCCATACCTAATTGCTCCACAAACATAAAGCAAGCAGTGCATTTAAATGGGTGGACAGTGCATTGTTAAGTCAGTTTCGTGTGAAAGTAAAAATGAGAGTAGCAGTGTTTTATAGGCCTATGGACTCTGATGAGTATAATGAGCAACTGTACAGAGAAATAGAGTGGGCCAGTAAATCAGATTGTCTTGTAATGGGATATTTAAACTTCCCAGATATAGACTGAAACTAGTGAGTTGGCCACTTGCACAGTAGCAAGATTTTTTTTGTGGATTTTTTGGATGATTTTTGTTTTCTACAGCAATCTATTGAATAGGCAACCACAGGGAATAATACTCTTGATCTGATTATCAGCAGTAATTATTCATGCATTAGGAATTTGTAGAAAAAGGAACCACTAGGTGGCAGTGATCACAGTGTACTAATGTGGGATTTACTTAAAGATGTAATTTTTAAGTAAAAATTAAATGCAACAAGGCATCATATCTTTAAGAGTATAATAATCTATATAATATTGGTGTAAATACACCATAGACAGCTCTTAAACAAAAAACTACATTAGTAGTGTGAAGGACATCATTTTATCTGTATCTCATATTGTGCTCTTCCTTCAGAATCAGTTGTTGTGCATTGCACTACTTCGAATAAGTAACGCTTCACTAAAAGAGAAGACTTACTTATTCTCAGTGGGCACCACCACCTAGATGGCACCGTTTCAAGGCTTGTTTGTATATGTGTGGGATAATAACTCTACTATCCACTTGTCCCTATTAGACTTAGAAAAGCAAAAAGTAGAGGGCAAAGTTATAGTAGAAGTGGAAGAAGAAAAGAAATGGTGTAGAAGAATGAAAGGGACAGTAACTCCTTCAACTCACATTTCTCAAAAACTCATAAATTCCTCAAATAGGCAACGCTTCCCCAGTAGTGAAGACGGTTGTTACCTATTCTCTTAAACTCCATGAATGTCAGGCTCCCCCTGGTGACAGTTTTAAGGCTAGTTGGCCTCTCATCGGTGGGTGGGCAGGTATCCTGGTATTGCAGACATGACAATCCAGTTGTGAAGATAATCTCACAATATGAGAGATGCCAGAAGGTGTATGTGATAATATTTAAGTAAAAATTAAATGCAACAAGGCATCATATCTTTAAGACCATAATAATCTATATAATATTGGTGTAAATACACCACTGACAACTCTTAAACAAAAAACTACGTTAGTAGTGTGATGGACATTGTTTTATCTGTATCTCATATTGTGCTCTTCCTTCACAACAAGCCTTGAAATGGTGCCATCTGGGTGGTGGTGCCCACTGAGAATAAGTAACAATAGTCTTCTCTTTTAGTGAAGCGTTACTTATTCGAGGTAGTGCAATACATGGCAACTCGTTGTGAAGGATTTGTTTTTTTTTTTTTTGTTAATTGTTGGCACATCGGCTTCTGTGGCCATAATGCACCTCCCAAAGTTTTTGCATTTTACCCTGATCCAAGCCCGAGGCAGGATTCGAACCCGTGACCTTTGGGTTACCGGGCAGGCACTTTACCCACCTGGCTAGGCCCGTCGGCATTTTGAAGGAAGAGCACAATATGCGATACAGATAAAATTATGTCCTTCACACTACTAACGTAGTGTTTTGTTTAAGAATTCTCTATGGTGTATTTACACCAATATTATATAGATTATTATACTCTTAAAGATATATATATATACATATATATTTTTTTGTTAGTTGTTGGCGCATCGGCTTCTGTGTCCATAATGCACCTCCCAAAGTTTTTGCATTTACTCTGATCCAAGCCCGAGGCGGGATTTGAACCCACGACCTTTGTGTTGCTAGACAGGCACTTTACCCACCCGGCTAGCCCAGTCAGCCTTAAAGATATGATTCCTTGTTGCATTTAATTTTTACTTAAATATCATCACATACACCTTCTGGCATCTCTCATATTGTGGAATTATCTTCACAACTGGATTGTCATGTCTGCAATACCAGGATACCTGCCCACCCACCGATGAAAGGCCAACAAACCTTGAAACGTTCACCAGAGGAGCCTGATATTCACGGAGTTTCCGAGAATAGGTAGCAACAGTCTTCTCTACTGGGGAAGTGTTGCCTATTCCAGAAATTTATGAGTTTTTGAGTGGTGTGAGTTGAAGGAGTTACTGTCCCTTTCATTCTTTTACACCGTTTCTTTTCTTCTTCCACTCCTACTATAGCTTTCCCTCTACTTTTTGCTTTTTTAAGTCTAATAAGGACAAGTGGATAGTAGAGTTGTTATCCCACACATATACAAACAAGTATTGAAACGGTGCAGTTTGAGTGGTGGTGCCAACTGAGAATAAGTAACAATAGCCTTCTCTTTTAGTGAAGCGTTACTTATTCAAGGTAGTGCAATACATGGCAACAAGGACGAGCACAATATGAGATACAGATAAAATGATGTCTTTCACATTGTAGTTTTTTGTTTAAGAGTTGTCTATGGTGTATTTACACCAATATTATATAGATTAAAGATGTAAATACAATCAGGGGTAAAGGGAATGGTTTTTGCTTTCGTAAAGGTGACTACGGTGGTCTCAGACAATTTTTAAATTCTATACAGTGGGACCAACTAATGATGTTGGCAACAGCAAATTCTAAATGGGAAGCATTGGGGAATTAATTTTGGAAGCTACTAGGCTTTTCATACCAATTAAGAGATACTGTTCAAGGTTTAGGCCTAAATGGATGTCAGATGAAGTAATGAGACTTGTGGCAGAGAATAAAAATGAATGGGACGCATATATTAGCATTAGCATTAGTAGAGGCATTTGATGCAAGAAAGCAAGCTTATGCAGCATCAGCCAAAAAAAAAAAAAAAAGTAACATAAATAAATAAAAATAACCACTTCCACTTCACCCCTCTGTTCGTTCGAAATACCTGTCCAGCTGAGCCTTAAACTTATTTAGGCTATCAACTTCCACGACAAGGGATGGAAGTCTGTTCCACCCACCAACCACCCGCTGGCTAAAGGCAAATTTCCGCACATCTATCCTACATCTGTCTTTCCTCAATTTGAATTTATGCCCTCTCAGGTGATTTTTCTGAGCTAGAGGAAGAATCCCATCAGCATTGAGCATGCTCAAACCATTCAAGGCTTTGTACACCTCTATCAGATCACCCCACTGTAATTTGCAAAACTTAAGCCTTTCTTCGTAAGAGAACCCCTTTGTCCCATTCACCAATCTAGTTGCCCTTCTCTGTACTCGTTCCAGCAGCTCTACATCCTTCCTGAAATGAGGCCTCCAGGCCTGTATACAGTACTCTAGATGTGGCCTGACCATTGCCTTATACAAGGGAATAATCACCTCCTTATCCCTGCTAGAAAAATTCCTATATATCATTGACAATACACCATGAGCTACTCTTGCAGCTCGTCTGCACTGCTCAGAGAACTTCATATCTGCCTGCACCACCACCCCCAGGTCCCTTTCATTCTCTACCACTGTCAGTGTAGTACCACAGAGTTGATACGTTGCTCTGGGGTTGCTGTTTCCCATATGTAGTACTTTACATTTGTCAATGTTAAACTTCATTTGCCACCTCGAAGCCCATCTGCTCAACCTTTCCAAATCCTGTTGCAGCAGCATAGTGTCAGTAGTGTCCTTGACAACCCTGCCAACCTTCGTATCGTCTGCAAACTTGGACATTAAGCCTGATATACCATCATCAATATCATTTATAAATACAGAAAACAATAAAGGCCCCAATACTGAACCCTGAGGGACTCCACTAATAACATTAGTCCACGATGAGCAGTGTCCATTGATTACCACTCTCTGTCTTCTCCCCCTCAACCACCCCTTTATCCATAGCAGCAACTTGCCTCCAATGCCACACTGCTCCAATTTGTGCAGCAGTCTTCCATGTGCAACAGTATCAAAAGCCTTTCTAAGATCCAAGTATATAATATCAAAGTTATTCCCTGCATCCAGTTCTTTTGTGACTGCATCATAGTATCCAATCAAATTGGTCAGGCAAGACTTCCCCTTAACAAAACCATGCTGTGTCCTAGCTATAACTGAAGTCTTGTCTAGATGATCCTGCAGTGCTTCTTTCACCAGTGCCTCCATTAATTTTCCGGGAACAGAAGTTAAACTCACAGGTCTATAATTACTTGTGTCAGCCTTTGATCCCCCTTTGTGAATTGGGGTCACATTTGCACATCTCCAGTCAATGGGTACCTCCCCTGAGTCCAAGGAAGCTCTCATAATTATGGCTAAGGGTTTGCTTACCCCCTTTGCTGCCTCCTTTAATATAACTGGATAGATCCCATCCACCCCAGGTGCCTTTCTTGTGTTTATCTTCAACAATTTCTCCTCCACTTTGCTCTCAGTTATTACAAGATTCTCTAGCTTACTGCTAGAGTTGAATACACCTCTGGCATTCCCCTCGCTGAATAACTCCTCATGTGTGAATGTCGATGCAAAATATTCATTTAGTTTGTTAGCTACCCGAGCAGGGTCATCAACAGTTGACCCATCGATCTCAAGTGGACCAATCTGATTCATCCCCTTCCTTCTAGAGTTTACATAAGTAAAGAACTCTTTGCTGTTTTTCTTCGCATCCCTTGCCAAGGATCTCTCGTAATCTGCCTTCGCCTGCCTAACCTCCTTTGTAACTTGGTTACAGATCAACTTGTATCTATCATAGGCGTCCGTGTCACGTGTTAATTTGTATGTATCCCATGCATTTTTCTTCTCTGCCATATGCCTCATTAGTTCATCTGACAACCATTTAGGCCTAAACCTTGAACAATATTTCTTAGTTGGTATGTAAAGCCTAGTAGCTTCCACGATAAGTTCTTTGAATGCTTCCCATTTTGAATTTGCTGTTGGCAATATCATCAGAATTTTCTTATCATATGAATTTTTTATTGTCATATGAATTTTCAGAAGACTCAGATGTCCACAGTAGATGTTAGCTAGTCTGTAATCAAGTCACAAAAAAGAAGGATAGGAAAGCAAAGGCAGGTTACGAGAAATCTTTGGCAAAGGATGCAAAGAAAAGCAGTAAAGACTTTTTCACTTATGTAAACTCTAGAAGAAAGGGGATGAATCAGATTGGTTCACTTGATAACGATGGTTCGATTGTTGATGATCCTGCTCATATAGTTGACAAACTGAATGAGTATTTTGCATCCATATTCACACATGAGGAATTCTGTTGGGAAGTGGAGGCCTGAATCTTATAAAACTTTAAGAGGAAGTTAAATGATTTTGTAATAACTGAGAGCAAAGTGGAGGAGAAATTGTTGAAGTTAAACATTTAATAAGAAAGGCACCTCTGGTGAATGGGATCGATCTATCCAGTAACATTAAATGAGGCAGCAAAGGAAATAAGCAGGCCCTTTGACATGATTATGAGGGAATCATCCTTGGAATCAGGGGAGGTCCTTACAGTCAGGAAATGTGCAAACGTATATCCAATTAACAAAGGGAGATTGAAAGGTGACACAAGTAATTATAGACCTGTTAGTTTAACTTCTGTTCAGGGGAGATAATGGAGTCACTGGTTAAAGAAGCATTGCAAGATTATCTGGCAAGACTGCAGTTATAGTTCAGACACAGCATGGGTTTGCTAAGGGTAAGTCATGTCTGACTAATTTGATTGGATACTACGATGTGGTAAAAAAGGAACTGGATGCAAAAATAATTTTGATATCATACACTTGGATTTTAGGATAGATTTTGATACTGTTGCATGTGAAAGACTTCTGTACAAGTTGGAGCAGTATGGCATTAAGGGAAAGTTGCTGCTATGGATAAAGGGATGGTTGAGTGGGAGAAGACAGAGAGTGGTAATCAATGGACACTTTGCTTTGTGTGGACTAATGTTATTAGTGGTGTTTTCCCAGGGGTCCAGGTTGGGCCCATTGTTGTTTTCTGTATTTTTTCAATGATATTGATGAAGATATAGGCTAAATATCTAAATGTCAGGCTAAATGTTTAAGTTTGCAGATGATATGAAGGTTGGTAGGGTTGTTAATGACAGTAAGGATTGTATGTTACTGCAACAGGATCTGAAAAAGTTGAGCAGACGGACTGACAGGTGGCAACTGAAGTTTAAAAATGACAAATGTAAAGAGCTGCATATGGGTAGCAGCAATCCAGAGTAACATACCAACTGTGTAGTACTACACCTGTATCTGATTGTACAATTTCTGGGGGTAATTGTGCAGTTAGATACAGGTAACTCTCAATTTACACACATTCGCTTTTATGTGTTTTTTTTCCTGCCACTTTATATATGTTACCCCACTGTCTATACCAGAAGTTGGCAAACTACCATTCATGTAACAAACCCAGCCCACCCATCCAAATGTTTTACCCAAACATTTGGGTAAAACTTTACCCAAATGTTCAAAGCAGCACATTGTGCAACCATCGCTTTGTGCTTCTGCTCGCTGCTTCTTCACACAGTGGTAATTTATGGTGTCTTGAATGGCAGGCATTTCATCATACCACGAACCTATCACAAGTTTACATTGGTAAATATTATTATATATATGTGTTCGCGGTACAATGAAATGCGTGGAACTCAAAACACTATTAAATTACCGCTGCGTGAAGGAGCAGCAAGCAGTAGCACAAAGCAATGACTGCACAACAAACGGCCTGAACACTTGGGTAAATGGACCATAAAAAAATGGATGGATAGGCTGGGTTTGTTACGCGACCAGTAGTTTGTTGACCCCTATTGCTATGTACTTGTGCTGTGTGCACAGCACATTACCTCATATCTGTAAATTCAAAATGTGTTGCTGATTTGAAGACGAACTTTAAAAACAGAGGTACATAAATGTCGGTTCGATATACTTCTGATGCTATTGTTTCCACTTGTAAATAATTTATTACAAGTTTAATTTGCACCCTTATTAAACATATCAGTAAGATCTGCAAAGGAAAATAACAACAATGAGGATATGCCAACATATAGAAAGAGTCATGCTCTTATCAATTTGGATACAAAGTTAAAAATCATACAAAAACTCAAGTCCGGATTTAGGATGGTTGATGTCACACATGAATTTAAATTAAGCAAGTCAACAATAAGAACAGTCTTTAAAGATAAGGACAAAATTAAAGAAATGGGTGAAAATGTTACTCCCTTCTCGACAAAGAAAATCACCCATTCTCCGAATGAAACCATCCAAGAGTTGGAAAAATTGTTAATTGCATGGAATGAAAATTTAAATAAAAAATCAATACCAGTAATCACACAAATAATAACAAATAAGGCTCTCAGTCTGTATGACGACCTTAAAAACAAACTTGGGGATAATTCAGCAATTCCAACATTTTCGGCCAGCAAAGGATGGTTCATTCGATTCAGAAAGCGAGCAAATTTACACAATTTAAGAATAATCGGGGAATCGGCAAGTGCCAACATAGAAGGTGTTTATGAATTTGTCAATGGATTTCAAGAATCAATTGGAAAAAAGTACCCACCAAATTTAATTTTTAATTTCGATGAAACTGGTCTTTTGTGGAAGAGAATGCCATCGAGAACATTTACTTTGCCAGAAGAAAAATTTGCATTCGGTTTTAAAACTACTAAAGGTCGTGTTACGATTCTTTTAGGCAGCAATGCGACAGGAGATTTTAAAATGATACCACTTGTTATCTATCATTCCAAAAATCCATGTTGCATGCTCATCTATAAGAACAATAAAAATTCTTTTCTCATTATTTGGAAGAGCAACTGCAAAGCTTGGGTGATGCAAACAGTTTTTCAAGACTGGTTCAAAAATTATTTTTGTCCATTGGTTAAGGATTTTTGCTCTAAAATTTGCTCTAAAAAACAGTATCACTGGAGAAAAACACCAGTCCTTCTGATATCATCATTGGAATGCAGGTTTTGTGAAATGATCATTTTTTTCCCTTTCTTTCTCCAGGACTGGAATATTTGGCTTTAAGATGAATTAAATGATGGCATAATACTTAAACATTCAGGGCTAAAGCATCAGAAATTGGGAAAATTTACAGACATATAAGTTAGTGCAAATACATCATGTTCTATATGCACTATATTAACTGGAAATGTTATAGTGGCATAATTTCATTACACCTCATATCATGAATACCTTCACAACAAGTTGCCTATTTGGTTATACTTCAAATAAATATTACTTCCCTAATAGAGAAGACTACTGGTTACTTATTCTCAGACGATACTCAGATGGCCATTTCAGGGCTATTTAACCCTGAAATGGCCTAAGAATAAGCAGCAATAGTCATCTCAATTAAGGAAGCATTACTTATTCGAAGCACAACCGAATAGGTAACTCATTGTGAAGATATTCACAACATGAGACAGAATGAACCAATTCCACTATAATGACTTTGGTTAATATACTGCATATAGATATGATGCATTTGCACTAACTTATATGATGGTGTAATTTAAGATGAATTAAGATGGTGTAACAGGACTGCAGGAAATGCTTTCATGATCTCAAGTCAGTTGGTGATTGTCTCCTGAATTCACATGACTGCAAAAAAAAAAAAAAAAAACACTTCATCACAATAGCTCGACAGCTCATTAGTAAATTAGACTTGTAAACTGTTTGTTTAATAGGCAATGAAGCCCAGCCCGGCACAACAGTGACAAAATAGAGAAGCTTTATTTAGATACTGCATACAAAAGACAAAGTTATAGAGATTTGTATCTCCCATTACTGTTGTAAAGCTAGGTGTCTCAAAAAGACCTTGCAGAATTGGTAGTGAACTAATTTAATTCAAATGTGTAAGTTAAAAGAAAAATATATCAGGCATAAAGTCAAATATCATTTGTTATTTAAGCTGGGATTGTAATTGAATATAATGAGCATAAGCACAATTAGGCAAAATTATAAGATGCAAACCTTAATTTTCAGGCATAACATATTTGCTTTGTAAATGTATTGCATTTTATCACTTTTTTAAATACAGAACTTTGTAAATACTTTTTTGGTTTAAATATACATATTGTTTCATGTAACCAAATTGCATGTCACTGCTTAAAACTTTTCTATATAAAGATTACTCCCTCACCTTATAGCTCCACTGATGGATACCACTAGCATCTAAAAACCTTAAATTTGATTTCATTTGATTAACACATTGATGGATTAAAGACTGAATCATGTAATAATAGGCTCTCATACTGATTTTCTTCATGATACAGATATTGGAGATCCAGATATAACCTCAACTACCACTGGTTTGGATGTGGAGAGTTTACTTGAAGAAACAGATGATTGCAGTACTGATGTCAGTGTCACCACAAGTAATATGGATGGCAGTGAGGTTGGGGTAATTAGAAAGCAATTAGAAAGTCTAGAGTTGATGTATTTAGAGGTAATTTTTCCTTAAACTATTGCTTTAATGAATTGAATACAGTGAATATCTCATAAATCTGCCAACATTGGGACTTAGCCCTATATTGTCAGATTTTGAAAATTTCTCATTTTTGAAATCTAATACAGTAGAATCTTGTTAATATAAACTCAGGTAATACAAAATTCTTGTTTTATGCAAAACACATATTGTTCCCCTGTGAGAGGTTTAACTTTTCTATGTAAACATTAGCAGAGGCATTTGATGCAAGAAAGAAAGCTTATACAGCAGGCCCTCGTTATAACGCGGTTCACTCTATGTTTATTCGGTCTAACGCTATCACAACTCACTATAACGCTTATTCGCTCTAACGCTATCACAACTCACTATAACGCTTTTTTACCTGCATACAGACTGAATTTTTGGCATTTGGCATGTTCAACGAAACATTTCATCTGATGTAGTGGATAGCTTGAAAATGAATAGCAAAGTTTCCAACGCTGACTTGCGAAATTTTCCCACGCTAATTTAATTGCACTATGGTGACTTGTTACGATCAACATTTTAAAAAATGATCAAGTATATTTGCGTTATGTGCATTTATCCGAAGTCTACTCATCACTCGGTACAGTGTTAGACATCGTGTGTAACGGACAGTTTACTCGAACATTGTATCATAATTAATGCAACGCAGTTACATTTTCGAAGATTAATAATGGCGGATAAGAATTAAAAAGGAACAACGTCTGGATGCGGTACGAAGCCTACTAAGGTAAGAAAAATACTGAATTTGAAAATTAAATTATACGTTTTGAAGCGAATCGATTCTGTTCAACAACAAATGGATGTGTGCTATAATTTAGGACTGGCAGGTTCAACTGTAAGAACAATTATAAAAAATAAAGAATTAATTTTAGCAATGGGAAAGACAGCTGTTCCACTGCAAGCAACTAGGCTGGCTATTATAACTGACATGGAGAGACTTCTAAATAATTTTATTGAAGATAATATCCAACGCACAATTCTGTTAAGTTAAGTATTATTAAAGAAAAAGCGATTAGCCTATATGATGGTCTGAAGAAAGCTCACCTTTAAAAAAATAAAAAAATGTGGAACCATTTAAAGCTAGTAAGGGCTGGTAAGACAGATTTAAAATCCAGGGAGAAGCTGCAAGTGCAGATCAAGAAGGAGCTGAAACTTTCAAAAAGAACTTCTAAAAATTATATTGAAGCGTGATGTTAAACTTCTCAACAAATTTTTAACATAGATGAAACGACTTTTTTGGAAACGAATGCCTAAAATAAGTTTCATATCAAAAGAAGAAAAAAAAAAACACAAGCCAGGCTTCAAAAGCGGCGAAGGATTGGTTGACTTTATTGTTGGGTGGTAATGCTGCAGGGATTTTAAAGTAAAACCCCTTTTACTTTATTTAATTTTACTTTTACTTTTTAATTTTACTTTACTAGGAAGACAGCCAAAGTACGACCCAAAATCGACCAAAGTTATGAAAACTCGACAGCCCAGGGCCATCGGATTAATAAATTCATGATTTTAAGTTTAATTTTGATATGTAATGGAGAATATTTTATATGTACAAATTTTTAATATTAAATATTTTGACTGACATTTGTGCGTCTTTTTGCTACCGTTTATTATTTATTAGGAAATATCCTATGGCATAGACTGCAACTCACAAATACATGTTACATTACAGGAATACGGCGCTCGCTCAGCACTGATTCACTTAGCGCTCTGTTTTTCAGGAACCAATTATCAGCATTAAGCTATTAAGCTGTGGTCACCTGTATAGCATCAGCCAAAAAAAAAAAAAAACACTTGCCATTTCACCCATCCGTTTGCTCCAGAAGTTTGTACAGTTCTTCCTTGAATTTATTTAAGCTATCAACTTCTACAAAGACAGATGGAAATTTGTTCCAGTAATCAACCACCTGCTGGCTAAAGGCAAATTTACACACATCTGTTCTACAAATGTCTTTCCTCAATTTGAATTTATGTCCCCTCGGGCAACTAATCTGGGCAAGAGGAAGAATTCCATCAGCACTGAGCATGCTCAAACAAAATTCAAAGACTTATACCCCTCAATCAGATCACCTCACAGGTGCCTAGTCTCCAGACACTGCAATTTGCAGAACTTAAGCATTTCTTAGTAAGGGCAACCCTTTTTTCCCCTCACCAATCTCATTGCCCTTACCAAGAAAGGTAGTTCTGGAAGACAGAGCAGCCAGATATGATGTTTTCTGAGCAGTGCAGATAGGCTGCCACAGCAGCCTGTTCTGTTTCCACTGCTCAGAAAATTTCATATTTGGCTATACAATTACCCCCAGGTCTTTTTCATTCTCCACTATCCTGAGTGTAGTGATGCACTGTTGGTATGTTATTCTGTTACTGCTACCCATATGCAGTACTTTGCATTTGTGAATGTTAAACTTTAGATGCCACCTCTCAGCCCTTCTTTTATAGATCCTGTTGCAGTAACGTACTTTCATTAACAATCCTGCCAACCTTCATATCATCTGCAAACTTAGACATTAAGCCTAATATACCTTCATCAGTATCATTGATAAATATAGAAAACAACAATGGGCCCAACACTGAACCCTGGGGGACACTAAAAACAGTATCCATTGATTACCACTCTGTCTTCTCTCACTTAACCATCCATTTATCCAAAGCAGCAACTTACCCTTAATGCCATACTGCTCCAATTTGTACAGTAGTTTTCAATGTGCAACAGTATCAAAAAGCTTTCCTGAAACCCAAGTATATGATATCAAAATTATTTTTTGCATCCAGTTCCTTTGTGATCATATCATAGTATCCAATCAAATTACTCCATTATTTTCCCTGGAACAGAAGTTTAAATTAACAGGTCTGTAATTACTCATATCACCCTTTGTGAATTGGGCATACATTTGCATATCTCCAGTCTGTGAAGACCACTTCTGAGTCTAAGGATGCTCTCATATTTATGGCTAAGGGTTTGCTTATTTCCTTTGCTGTCTCCTTTAATACAACCAGATAGATCCCATCCACCCCAGGTGCCTTCCTTATGTTTAACTTCAACAGTTTCTCCTCACTTTTCTCACTTTGTTCTCAGTTTCTGGCATCCACTTGCCTACAGAATTCCTCACGTGTGAATGTAGATGCAAAATACTCATCAGTTGGTCAGCTACCTGAGGAGGATCATCAACAGTTGAACCATCGATATCATGTGGACTAATCTGATTCATCCCCTTCCTTCTAGAGTTTATATAAGTAAAGAAGTTTTTACTGTTTTTCTTTGCATCCCTTGCCGGAGACTTCCTTGTAATCTGCCATAGTCTGCCTGACCTCCTTTGTGAATTGATTTGATTACGGACTGATTTATGTCTAGTATAGGTTCTGTATCACCTATAAAAATCGTAGTAGCTTCTGTGATTACTACCCTAGGTGCTTCCCATTTAAGAATCTACTGTTGGTAATGTCATCTGTTATCTCCATTGAATGTCACAAGGAATACAACTGAATCTTTTGGGAGTGCACGCACGCACAGTGAATTCCGGTTATTTGGGCCACTGGTTAATTAGGGCAGCCATTTATTTGGGACAAATCTTAAAGAACATAACCTAATCGAGAAAAATTCCGCTTAATTGGGACAATGTGCCATTTAATCGGGGCAGGAGACTGCAGCACTCCAGATTACCCTACGATTGTCTCAGACCATACCACGTGGTCTGGTCGGATGTCTGGATACCACAACCATAAAACAATTAGCAGTTTTCGGTTTATTGGGCTTTTCTGTTAGTGCAATCTGTTATAAACGGATAGTAAATTTGATCTTATTGAATTTGCAATAATACCGACAGCTGGAATTTTGTGGGTTTTTACATTATTATGGTGAAATGTGTTTCCCCTTCCATGAAATCTTCAATCATATAAAAAACATAAATAAATTTTCAGAATCTTCTCTTCATTCCTATTTTTTAAGCTTCGTAACTTGTTACTCCATTCTCACTTGCGCGTATCGTGTTAGTTGAAATTTGTGTGGGTTCTTTGTTATTGATTGCTTATCTTTTTTGCTGTTTTAAATTTTAACCTCTCCCCAAATGTCAGTAAACAGAAATATCAACTAATTATTATGTACATATTACAGTACCTATTAATTAAGCTATGCACGTAATCGTAAATTTATTTTTTTATCTTGTTAACCTGTGGAAAATATTCTTCATATTTTCACGTATCATTTAATTTTTTAATTGGTAAGGTAATAAAGCATAAATCTATGCTTTTTATCTTTACTTTTATAGCCTCTGGATAATATTCCTCCTATTTTCACTTATTAGAATATCTATTTAATAGAATTAAAATTCAATTCACAAAAATGATCACAACAACCGGCCCTTACTACATATTGTATAGTGAACTGTACTTTAGTATGGTGAGTCCATCTTAACGTGATTTTATTGTACAGAAAATCAATTGTAAAGCAGGAGTCCACTGTATTTTTAACTATTTACGTGAAACTTCGCATAATTGGGGCAGCCGCTTAATCGGGCCAAAATTCACTAGTCTCAATGTTTTTCTCCAAATAACTGGAATATATATATATAAAATATTATAAAATATTAAGGATCAATCAAATAATAATACTATCAGGGACTTAAGAAAATGCAAAAAAAAAAATAATAAAATATTATCGCTTTTTACCGACAATCTAGATGACTTCAACTGGGGCCAACCACCCAGACTGAAGGCAAAAAATGATAAGAGGTTCTCTGTTTCTGTAATGATCAATATATGCTAAGTAATTTAAATCTAAACCAAATATAAACCAGTATAGGCCAAATATAAATCAAATAAATTTTAGAATTATTAGAATCAAATGTAAGAAATATAAGTAAAATATAAATGTAAGCATATATTAATCATCGTTGACCTGACAGAGAACGTAATTTAATGATTAAAATAAGATTAAATATATAATACATACTACATATTTACCGTATCTAGGACATAATGTAATAGTCGTCAAAATAATATGTGATGCCCCCGATGTGATGGATACGGTAAAAATAAATAATTAAATTTAAGTTAACGCAAAGCGAAACATGCAGATAGTAAGATACGGTAAATATGTAGTATGTATTATATATTTAATCTTATTTTAATCATTAAATTACGTTCTATGTCGGGTCAACGATGATTAATATATGCTTACATTTATATTTTACTTATATTTCTTACATTTGATTCTAATAATTCTAAAATTTATTTGATTTATATATGGCCTATACTGGTTTATATTTGGTTTAGATTTAAATTACTTAGCATATATTGATCATTACAGAAACAGAGAACCTCTTGTCATTTAGATGAAGTCATCTAGATTGTCGGTAAAAAGCGATAATCATTTTTTTTTTTTTTTTTTTTTTTGCGTTTTCTTAAGTCCCTGATAGTATTATTATTTGATTGATCCTTAATATTTTATCCTTAATATTTTATAATATTTTATAGACATTATGGGTGTATTGCATGATTGCTTGCAACTGCATTGACCCATAAATATTAGTTACAGTTACTGTCATTTTAACTTTCTTTTCTTTTTTATCACTAATATAATTATAAATATATATACTAATATATATAGTTGCGTAAAGGTGTTGGTTTTACAAGACTTGCTGGGAAGTCTTGTAAAAGACATCCCAGCAGGAACTAGCAAATACATGAGCTGTGTTAGGGTTAATAATATTAAATACAGTCACAGGTATAATTGTATCTACACTAATCGTAGGAGCATTGTAAATAAATTTGATGAATTTGTAGTACTGGTCAAGTCATCAAATGCAGACATTGTGAGGATATTGGAGACAGTGTCACTCAGACAAGTGATTCAGAATTTTAATATGAGTAGTACAATGTGTATGGGGGGGATTATGCTTTGAGTTAAGAAGAACATAAAATCTAAGGGAGTACATCCAGAGGACATGGATGGCCAGTGAAACAGTGGGTCAGTTTAGTTAGTTTAGTGCGACATAAGTACTTGGGGGAAAAAATGGCGATAGGAGGATGTTATAGGCCCAATGACTGTAATGAGTATAACGAACAATTGTACAGATATATAGAGTGAGCCAGTAAATCAAAATATCTTATAATCTGAGACTTATACTTTCCAGATGCTGTGTTATATGTGAGTGACCAATCGACTGGACTTTGTCGATTGGTCACTCACATATAACACAAGAGAAAGCAACACTCTCAATCTGGTTATCAGCAGTGACTCTTCTTGCATTAAGAATCTGCCACTTAAAGACCTACTAGGTGACAGGGATCACAGTTTATTGAAGTGGGATTCACTTAAAGATGCAACTACTGCCAAAGTTAAGGAAAGGGGCTGTTGCTTTCATAAAGGTGACTATAGCGATCCCAGACAGTTTTTAAATTCTATGCAGTGGGACCAACTGTTGAAGTTACCTACAACAAATTCTAAATGGGAACCATTCTGGGATGTTATTGTAGAAGCTACTAGGCTTTTTATACTAACTAGGGCTACTGTTCAAGGTATAGACCAAAATTGATGCCAGATGAACTGATGAGACTTATGGCAGTGAAGACAAATACATGAGATGCATATATATAGTATCAGTGATACAGAAAGCTATAGTAGATATAAACAGCTCTTCAATCAGGTCACAGAGGAGGCTAGGCAAGCTAAGGCAGTGTATGTGAAGTCTCCAGCAAAGAATGCAAAGAAAAGCAGCAAAGACTTTTTTATTCACATAAATAGTAGAAGGGGTTAAATCACATTGGTGCACTAAATATGAAGACTTAACTGTTGATGATCCTGACCAGGTTGCTTACAAACTGAATGGGGGTTTTGCATCTACATTCACACAGGAGGAATTTTATAGGTATGAGGATATCAGATGTGAACCGAATTCTGGTGTGGAGATGAATGCTTACATGATAACGGAGAGGAAAGTGGAGGAGAAATTGTTGAAGCTAAACATAAAAAAGGCATCTAGTTACAATAGAGGAAGAGCAGTAAATGAGAGGAAACCTTTAGCCATTCATTACAAGAGCATCCCTAGATTCATAAAAGGTTCCTATGGACTGGAGATGTACAAATGTATTCCCAGTTTGCAAAGGGAGATCAAATGGTAGACGTGAGTTATTAAAGACCTGTTGACTTCTGTTCCAATGAAAATAATAGAATCACTGGTTAAAGAAGTAATGCAGGACCTTCTAAATGGGAATACAGTTATACTGCAGTCACAATATGGATTTTTTAAAGGACAAAATTTGTTAAAGGATAATCTGATTGGATACTATGATATAGTAAGAAAGGTATTGGATTCAAAAATAATTTTGACATCATATACTTAGAATTCAGAAATGCTTTTGATATTGTTGCACATAAAAGACTGCTATACAAATTGGAGCAGCATGGCATTAAGGGGAAATTCTGCTATGAATAAAGGGATGGTTAATTGGGAGAAGGCAGAGAGTGATTATCAATGGGCACTGCTCTTCTTGGACTAATGTTATTTGTAGAGTCCCACAGGGTCCTGCATCACGCTGATTACTGTTTTCTGTATTGATCATTGATACTGATGATAGCGTATTATGCTTAATTTCGAAGTTTTGCAGATGATATGAAGATTGACAGGATAGTTAATCATATTAATCTGGGAATGCTTGTAATGAGATCTAGATAAACTATGCGGGTGGGCTGAAAAGTGGCAACTGAAGTTTAAAAATGACGAACGCAAGGTACTTCGTTTGGGCAGCAGCAAGCCCAGATTAATGTACCAGATATTTAGTATACTCAGAGCTGTGGAGAATACAAAAAAGATCTGTGAGTAATTGCACAGTTAGATATGAAGCTCTCTGAGCAGTGCAGACAGGTTTCCAGGATCGCTCATTAGGTTTTGATAATGATATACAGGAATTTTTGTCAACAGGGATAGGGAGGTATTTATCCCTTTCTGTGTGATGCATTGGTCTGGCCACATCATGATTACTGCATTCAGGTCTGGATTCCTAATTTTAAAGAAGATGTGGATCTGTTGGAATGGGTACAGAGAAGAGGAACATCATTGGTAAGGGGAGAAAAATGGCACTTTTACCAGAAAAGGCTTCAGCTCTGCAAATTGCAGTCTTTGAAAACTAGGCTCTGAATGGATTGAATAAGCTCAATAATGATTGACATGTAGGCATGATAAATGATGTACTGTTTGGTGCATGAGCACAACAGATGATAACATCATAGCATTCTGTAGTAGCAGTAGAGACATATGATGCAAGAAACCAAGCATATGAGCTTATGTAGCATCACCCAAAAAAAAAAAAATAAATAAATAATTTCACACATCTATTCCCTCAAAAGGTTTGTCCAGTTCCTCCTTGAATTTATTTATGCTATCAACTTCCACAACGACGTATGAAGGTTTGCTGTAGCAATCAACAACTTGCTGGCTAAAGGAAAATTTCCGCATATCTATTCTACAGCTGTCTTTCCTCAATTTGAATTTATGCCCCCCCTCCTCAGGTTCGTAATCTGAGCAAGCAGAAGAATCCCATCAGAATTGAGCCTGCTCAACCCCATTCAAGGCCTTATACACCTCAATCAGGTCACCACGCGGTGCCTAGTCTCCAGATGCGGCAATTTGCAGAGCTTGGCTTTTCGTCTTAAGAGCAACCCTTTGTTCCATTCACTAATCTTGTTGCTCCTCTCTGTGCTCGTTCCAGCAACTGTACATCCTTCCTAAAATGAGGCTTCCAGATGTGTATACAGTACTCAAGGTGTGGCCTGACTATTGCCTTGCACAAGGGGATAATCACCTCCTTATCCCTGTTAGAAAAATTCCCGTATATCATATACAAAACACAATGAGATACTCTTGCAGACTGTCTGCACTCCTCAGAAAACTTCATATCTGACTGCACAATTACACCCAGGTTCTTTTCATTCTCTACCACCCTGAGTGTAGTACCACTCAGTTGATACTACACTATGGGGTTACTGCTTCCCATATGCAGTACTTTACACGTATCAGTGTTAAACTGTAGATGCCACTTCTCAGTCCATCTGCTCAACTTTTCTAGATCCTGTTGCAGTATCGTACTGTCTTTAGTGCCATTAACAACCCTGCCAACCTTTGTATCGTCTGCAAACTTAGACATTAAGACTGATATACCTTCACCAATATCATTAATAAATACAGAAAACAACAATGAACCCAACACTGAACCCTGGGGGACTCCACTAATAACATTAGTCCACGATGAGCAGTGTCCATTGATTACCACTCTCTGTCTTCTCCCACTCAACCATCCCTTTATCCATAGTAACAACTTTCATTTAATGCCACACTGCTCCAATTTGTACAGCAGTCTTCCATGTGCAATAGTATCAAAAGCATTCCTAAGATCCAAGTATAAAATTCTTCTTTGCATCCAGGTTCCTTTGTGACCACATCATAGTATCCAATCAAATTGGTTAGACAAGACTTACCCTTAACAAACCCATGCTGTGTCTGAATTATAACTGCAATCTTGTCTCTGATCCTGCAGTGTTTCTTTAACCAGTGCATTCATTAATTTCTCTGGAACAGAAGTTAAACTAACAGGTCTGTAATTACTTGTGTCACCCTTTGATCCTCCTATGTGAATTGGGGTCACAATTGCACATCTCCAGTCCATCGGTACCTTCCCCAAGTCCAAGGAAGCTCTCATAATTATGGCTAAGGGTTTGCTTACTTCCTTTGCTGCCTCCTTTAATATAACTGGATAGATCCGATCCATCCCAGCCCAGATGTCTTTCTTATGTTTATTTTCAACAATTTCTGCTCCACTTTGCTCTCAGTTATTACAAAATCATTTAGCTCACTGCCAGAGTTTAACACACTTCTGTCATTCCCTTCCCTGAATAACTCCTCATGTGTAAATGTTGATGCAAAATATTAATTCATTTTGTTAGTACCTGAGCAGGATCATCAACAGTTGATCCATCGATATCAAGTTGACCAACTGATTCATCCCTTCCTTCTAGAGTTTACATAAGTAAAGAACTCTTTGCTGTTTTTCTTTGCATTCTTTGCCAAAGATTTCTATGAGCTGCGTTCGCTTGCCTTACTTCCTTTGTGACTTAATTACAGACCATCTTGTATCTACCGTGGGGTTCTCTGTCACCTGTTAATTTATATATATTCCATGCATTTTTCTTCTCTGCCACATGTCTCATTAGTTCATCTGACATCCATTTGTTGTGAAAAAAGTTTGCTGACGAGGCTAGTGGGAGCCAGATGTGTTCAAAACTGTTAAGTGAACTTTTTTTATTTATTGATTCGAAATTATTGTTTTTGTATAATTGATTTTAATTTAGTGCTGTAGTTTTTCAATGATTTGCTGATTTAATTGCTGCATTTATTTTTTACTCAGCCTTGTAATTGAGTAGAAAAGCAACAGTCGACGTCTGCTAGCATTGTATCGATAGTAGCATTCGAATCTGCCACCATTGTTTTCGTATCGATACAGCAGATTGTGGTAGTTTCTAAGTAACATATAGCAGTATAATCAGTATCAGCAGATTCTGGTTACAGGATTATAAATCATAAATTAAAACACTGCTTACGTGATTTAATAATTTAACTTGTCATGTAGATCACAATGTAGGACAGTAATATTCACAGTGCTTTTAGAGTCTGTGATTTGGCATAGATAGCTAGCAGAGAGTTCGAACCACATGGTTGGCAATAGATAGTTAAATTTATTATCTATTATAATTTATTATCTACTATATTTATTATCTATTATATCTATTATAAGTTCGAGAGTAGCCTGTGCAGACGTACATTTTTGCCGCTCCTGGAACAGAGAAGTTTTTTCTGATTTATTTTCTGTTTTATTAGCTTAAATTGGCATATTAACTTATTGTCTAGAGTAGCTTTATAATCCTATTTACGATACTTAGATTAAAGTAACTTAGATAGAGATTTTGTAGGTATTACTTAGTATCGGTAAGGGTATCAAATCCACGTGTTTACCGTTCGTAAATAGCCGCCATTGTTACGCGATACAAAATATCTCAAAATAGACAGCAAAAACTTAATATAGTATAGTATAGTACATAATATTGTCAATTAATCAGATAATTAATCTTGTTGAACTTCATTGTCAATTAAATTGTACTTTTAACTATAGATATAACGACTTGGGTTACGTAACATAAATAATTAGTAAAAAATAAATAATTAATACTTAACTTGATACGGAAGTTATATAAAGGGATTTCGTAGATAACACTCGATACTGAAACATAAATATAGCATTTTAACTGTGTTGGGATATAAGTTTAGGGTTTAATTTTGTACTGAAATTGAAATTTTATTGAAATTAAATCAAAATCATGACTCAGACCAGAGCAACAAAGCAAAAGGCTCAAGCTAATGGGAGTGCTGTGGCTCAGGGGAGAACTGAGGGGGGGCAGTTGCCCTCGGAATCACAGCCTATTAAAATGCACTACTTGCTTGATGTTTCTGGAGCAGTCGGGTACGGGACATGATACTTCCATGGGGGATGTCTTTGTGTGTGTGTGCGATGCAAGGAGTGTAAGGAAATCAAGCGACATCTCAGCATTGTTATGGAATTATATGAGAGCTTGAAGGACAGGGTGGATGCCCTCGAAGGATTAAAAGTGAGGGCCCATCAAGCTCTCAGCTGCCCAGAGCAATGCCAGAGCTTGCACTTGGTCATCACGCAACACAGCGACAGCCCCCAAGGCAGAATGCGCTGGTCCCTAAGGAACTAGTAGTTGTTGGTGACTCTATTGTCAGGGAAACGGGAAATATGCTTTGTAAAAAGGATAGGTGGAACAGGACCAGGGTATGTCTGCCAGGGGCAAAGGTTGATGACGTTGTAGAGCAGATATCATCTTTTAAGGGCACAAAAGGTGATATAGTTGTACACATTGGCACTAATGATATTAAGAGTAGGAGACCGGCAGAATTACTTAACAAGTACAGGTCACTGTTGAAAAAAAGCCGTGAATTACGGTTGAATTTGAAAGTGTCTGCAATTTTGCCCAGAAACGATAGGAGGGAGTATATGATGAGAGCCTGTCGATCAATTCGGCCCTGGAAAGACTGTGCAAGGCTCAAGGGGTAGAATTTTTTTCAGCCTGGACTGTACTTGTTAACAGGAGAGACTGCTTCTACAGGGATGGGATACACTTAAATAGAAAGGGTGCAAGAATGTTTGCTGATGCTATCGAGGCAGTGTTAGGTGGGTCGGAAAGCTGCCAGATTGTGGGGATACAAGGACTAATAGATCAACAGTAGCCACTGGCAGATGTGAAAGTGATTCTTGCACTGCTTCTATTGGAATGAGCAGCAGCCTGGAAAATAAGATACAGGATATTTCAGAGTCTGCTGGGAATCATTGGGGTACAAATAAACACATAGGTTGTATTAGGGTAGCTAAGAAAAAGAACAGGTGCATGTATACTTGCGTGTACACCAATGCTAGGAGTTTAGAAAATAAATTTGATGAATTTGAGGTATTGCTCAAAACATCAAAGGCAGATATTGTGGGGATTTCAGAGACGTGGTGTCACACAGATATAAGGAATGCAGAACTGGAATTTGGGAAGTACAATGTCTACAGAAAGGATAGACAGGATAGGAAGGGAGGAGGGGTTATGCTATTAGTTAAGAAACACATAAAATCCAAGGAAGTGAAGCCAGTCGACATCGCTGGACAGTGCAGTGTCGAGTCAGTTTGGTGTGACATAAGCATTGGGAAATCAAAATTGAGAGTAGGAGTGTGCTATAGGCCTAATGACTCTGATGAGTATAATAAGAAACTGTACAGGGAAATAGAGTGGGCCAGTAAATCAGAGAGTCTTATAATGGGGGATTTTAATTTCCCAGATATTGACTGGAATTTGGGGACTGGTCACTCACACACTAGCAAGGCTTTTGTGGATTTATTGGATGATTGTTTTCTACATCAGCATGTTCAG
Source organism: Mastigoproctus giganteus (assembly GCF_048544385.1). Classification (NCBI taxonomy): domain Eukaryota; kingdom Metazoa; phylum Arthropoda; class Arachnida; order Uropygi; family Thelyphonidae; genus Mastigoproctus; species Mastigoproctus giganteus. The sequence continues at coordinate 120,618,847 of NC_143582.1, forward strand.
GAGGCAACTAGAGGGAAGAATACTCTTGATTTGATTATCAGCAGTGATTCTTCATGCATTAAGAATCTGCAGATAAATGAACCACTAGGTGGCAGTGATCACAGTGTGCTGAAGTGGGATTTACTCAAAGAGGTAACTGCCATTAGGGGTAAAGGGAAGGGTTATTGCTTTCTTAAAGGCGACTACGATGGACTGAGACAGTATTTAAATTCTATACAGTGGGACCAACTGATGATGTGACCAACAGCAAATGCAAAATGGGAAGCATTCAAAGAACTTATCTTGGAAGCTACTAGGCTTTACATACCAACTGAGAAATATAGTTCAACGTTTAGACCTCAGTGGATGTCAGATGAACTAATGAGACATATGGCAGAGAAGAAAAATGCATGGGATACATACAAATTAACACGTGACACAGAAGCCTATGATAGATACAAGTTGATCTGTAACCAAGTTACAAAGGAGGATAGGCAGGCGAAGGCAGATTACGAGAAATCTTTGGCAAGGGATGCAAAGAAAAACAGCAAAGAGTTCTTTACTTATGTAAACTCTAGAAGGAAGGGGATGAATCAGATTGGTCCACTTGATATCGATGGGTCAACTGTTGATGATCCTGCTCAGGTAGCTAACAAACTGAATGAATATTTTGCATCGACATTCACACATTAGGAGTTATTCAGTGAGTGAGTTATTCAGTGCAATAAGCACTGGGAAAGCAAATTTGAGAGTAGGAGTGTGTTATAGGCCAAATGACTCTGATGAGTATAATGACCAACTGAACAGACCATCAAGGCTAGTCACTCACACACTAGCAAGGCTTTTTTGGATTTATTAGACGATTGTTTTCACCAGCAGCATGTTCGGGAGGGAACTAGAGAAAGTAGCACTCTTGATGTGATTTATCATTAAATAAATTCAAGAAGGAATATTAAGGGAACTGGAGCAGAATGGTATTAAGGGTAAGTTGCTACAATGGATAAAAGGATGGTTAAGTGGGAGAAGACAGAGGGTGGTAATCAATGGGTGCTGCTCTTCGTGGACTAATGTTATTGGTGGAGTCCCACAGGGTTCGGTGTTGGGTCGACTGTTGTTTTGTATATTTATCAATGATATTGATGAAGGTATATCAGGCTTAATGTCGAAGTTTGCAGATGATACAAAGTTTGGCAGGGTTGTTAATGACAGTAATGGCAGTGTGCTACTGCAACTGGATCTAGATAATTTGGGCAGATGGGCTAAGAAGTGGCAACTGAAGTTTAACCTTGACAAATGCAAAGTACTGCATATGGGTAGAAGTAACCCCAGAGAAACGTACCAACTGTGTGGTACTACACTTAAGATGGTAGAAAATGAAAAAGACCTGGGAGTAATTGTGCAGTCAGATATGAAGTTTACTGAGGAATGCAGACAGGCTGCCAGGGCAGGTCATGGGGTTTTGTCAATGATATATAGGAATTTTGCTAGGAGGGAAAAGGAGGTGATTGTCCCTCTATATAAGGCAATGGTCAGGCCACGCCTTGAATACTGCGTACAGGTCTGGAGGCCTCATTTTAGGAAGGATGTAGATTTGCTTGAGCGTGTACAGAGAAGGGGAACAAGATTGGTGAGGGGAATGAAGGGATCCTCTTACCAAGAGAGGCTTAAGTTCTGCAAATTTCAGTGGCTGGAGACTAGGCACCTGCGCGGTGATCTGATTGAGGTGTATAAGGCCTTGAATGGGTTGAGCACGCTGAATTCTGATGGGATCCTTCCACTTGTTCAGATTACAAACCTAAGGGGACATAAATTCAAATTAAGAAAGGACAGATGTAGAATAGATGTGCGGAAATTTGCATTTAGCCAGCAGGTGGTTAATTGCTGGAACAAACTTCCATCTGTCATTGTGGAAGTTGATAGGTTGAATAAATTTAAGGAGGAACTGGACAGGCATTTGGAGGGAATGGTGTGTTTTTTTTTTTTTTTTGTCTGATGCTGCATAAGCTCGTCGTACACTTGCTTTCTTGCATCACATGCCACTACTCCTACTACTACAAACTTTTAGCGAAAATGGATGTGCGAAATGTTTTTTTTTTTTTTGGCTGATGCTGTATACGCTTGCTTTCTTACATCACATACCTCTGCTATTACTAATACTACTAAATGCTGAAAATTCTAATACTTTTTGTGTTTGGGGTTTAAAAAAAAAAAAAAAGAAACTTGTATAACTGCTTATACAAAATGAATCGACATTTCTCACAAAACTGAGAAAAATTAAACCCCAGGAATGGTCTTATCTTCAAGCTATTGTTATTTGCTTAGTAAAAACAAATTTATTTTCTTATAAATAAACAAATTTGAAAATAGATCGTACTCTAATAATTACTTGATCATAATAATTATTAATATACTCTGTTAAAAATTAGTATGAACATATTATTAACATAATTGGTTATAATAATTATTAACATGACACGAATTATGATTGTAGTATGCTTGAACGTTCATATTCAAACATAATAAACATAAATATATTTAATTAGTGATGAGTAATATTTAATAATTCATTTCTATCAATTTATATCTTATAGATTCTAAAAGTCCTTGGGTTGCCAACTGGAACCAGATCTTCCAGTTCACGAGAATGTATGTCAGACTTATCACGCATGTCACGTCGAAAAGTCCATGGCAGTATTTTTTCTTTGACAAGTCGCCCTAGTGGAGGAAAGGTATTGCATACAAATCATGAGAAATGGTCTTCGAGTGAAAAAAGAAAGCACAAAGAATATCGAACTAGGTGTGTAATAGAAGTTTCTTCTCCCATTTCAAACCGGACATTAATGGTGACACAACACTAAAACAAATATTCAGTGATGTATTCCTGAATATATTGCACCTGAGGTCAGAAAGGGGGAGAAGGGATTGCTAAAATTTACAAGTAATTTGCAAGATAATAAAATTGATACATAATTAAACAAAACTTAAATATGCACCAATTTTAATTATCATTACATTATAAGTGCATTATAGTCAGCTACATTCATTTGGACTTAAGGGAGAAAGAGGTAGTCTGAATTATAGAATAAAATTTTATTTAAATATTTTTCAGTCACAGTTCATAAAAGAAGCAAATTTTTTCACAATCCAGTTAATATAGATGATAATTAGGGCACAAATATAAAAAAAGAAAAAGAAAATTTTACAAAAATGCTAAATTTCAAAAAAATAGAATATGAAGAGTTTTCATATCAGAAAAAATATTTTAAACAATAAACTTTAATTGTGTTAAACAGTAATAATTACAAATTTAATGAGATGTAGATGGCCCTTCCTAATAATGTTGTATTTATTGAAGAAATTGGAAATATTTTGTTGAGTAAAGGTCCTATTGTATTGCCATTTAAAAACATTGTTCTTTATTTCTCTTAGACACTTTTCATTTAATTTCAACACTCTTCATCTTTAATGAATTGCTGTCATTTAATAGCTTGTTCAATGCACTTAATACCGTACTCTGTTTGGCTTCATCTCAACTTACAGACCATAATTGGTCCTTGAGGTTATCACAGACATTCTCTCAGATATGCCAAACAAGCTGCAGCACTTGCTATGATCTTTTTCTCTCAAACAACCCTTATAAGTACACAGTCGAAGTGACGTGGTCCTTTAGGCACCTCAGATCACAACTTTGTGATTGTCTCTTCTCCAATAGAGCCTTTATCTCATGGCTATTCCCAACCTTGTGTTTTGGCATTACAAGAATGCAAATTGGGATGATCTGCAAGATTTCTTTTCTTCTTTTCCTTGGTCAGATTACTATTTCAAAACTTCTGATGTCAAAGTTTGCTCAGATAGTATCAGTGAAATTATTCTTGTCGGAATGGAATTGTTTATTCCACACTCCACTTTAAAATCTCATCCTTTATCTAAACCTTGGTTTTCCATTAAATTTGCTAAGGCTGTTCAAGAGAATGACATTGCATATCGTAATTGGCTTGTTTCCAATTCTTCAGTTTCATTTTCTGCCTACACCAAAACTCACAGCAGTTGTAAAGCAGTTACTAATCACTCAAAGCTAGATGTTGAACAGGCTAAGAGTAGAAAACTTGCTTCTTGCCCTAATGGTAGCCGTGTATTCTGGTCTCTTGCCAAAGCTATTGGCTGCAACTTTTGCCCATCTCTGCTCCCACCTCTGTCAAAATCAGATGGTTCTGTTGTCACTTCAGCTAAGGATAAAGCTGACCTGCTAGCATCCCATTTTTTTTCTAACTCATGTATTAATGATGTTGGTAAAACACCATGCTCCATTCAATGCTTCCTTTGGTCTTTTGTCAAAACTATGTCAGAAGGATTTTGACGAAACTTGATGTAAAGAAAGCTCCAGGTCCTGATGGTATTTCTCCACTTGTTTTCAAAACCTGTGCTCCTGAACTTACTCCTGTTCTTTGCAGCCTTTTTTCACTTTCTTATTCCAAAAGTGTTTTTTCCTTCTGCTTGGAAATTTGCTTATATCCAGCCAGTTCCTAAAAACTGTGACAAATCTCTCCCATACAATTATCGTCCCATTGCAATTACTTCTACTCTTTCTAAAGTAATGGAGAAATCAATTAACCGCCAATTCTTAAATTACCTAGAAACCTTTTGTCTGATCAATGATCGCCAGTATGGATTCCGTCAGTGTCGATCCATGGGAGATATTCTGGCTTATGTTAACCATTTATGAACAAATTCAATGGAAAAGTTCGATGAAACACATCAGTTGCTCTTGGCATCTCAAAGGCTTTTGATAGTGTTTGGCATAAAGGTTTTCTAAACAAGCATCCATCTTATGGTTTGCCAACTGTTTTCTGTAATTGGTTATCCAGTTTTCTCTCTGATTGCTCACTGAGGGTGATGGCAGATGACTCTGTCTTCTGACTTCTCCACTAATGCTGGTGTCCCCCAAGGTTCAGTTCTTTACCCCACTCTTTTCCTCTTTTATATTAATGACCTTGTTCCATTTACTGGAAATCTTATCCATAGTTTTGCCAATGATAGCACATTGTCTTCCACTTTCCAGTTTGAGAAACCTTGCCCTCTTGATCAGCTTCAACTTCTCAAATATCCGCTATCGTTTCCTCAAATGCCGATCTACAGGTAATTCTCCTGTTGGGCAAAGAGAACTTAGTTGATTTCAATCCTTCTAAAACTCAGTCTTGTCTTATATCTCGCAAAAAGGATTCTTCTGCTCCTATGCTTATCTTTGGTGAAGCTCTGATTTCTAGGCAAGATAATATATCTCTTTTGAGGATTACCCTGATTTCTAACCTCTCTCTTTGGCACAAGCACAATAGAAATATTGCTTCCTCTGCTTCTAAAAAACTTGGTTTTCTCTTTTGGTCTCGGTGTTACTTTTCTTCCAAACAGCTGTTCACTCTGTACAAATCACAAATCCGCCCTACCATTGAATATTGTTCCGACATCTGGGGTTGTGCCCCCAAAATCTCTCTCATGCTTCTAGATTCCATTCAGAAGAGGGTATTTAGATTAAATTAATGACTCACCTCTAACAGAGTCTCTCTACTTGCTGTCTCATAGACGTACTGTTTCTGCTGCATGCCCTTTCTACAAATATTTCCATGGGCACTGTTCTTCTGAATTGGCTTCATTTAGTTCCCGCTCTCTCTTTCAAAACAGTCCAAACACGTGCCGCCACCAGCCAATGCCCATTTACTGTCCAACTTCAAACTCACAGAACCAACTTTTCATCTTCCTCATTTATTCATTAAGTTGCAGTTTTTGTGCAGCAGCCTTCCTTCATATGTATTTCCTGAAAATTACAGTCTACAGAAGTTCAAGTCTAATGTGAACAAATATCTTCTTTCATCTTCTCAACTTCCAACCCAAGCACAGTACTAAGTTTTATAGGTTCTAATACCTCTCGTGTTTGGGATTTTTATTAAAAAAAAAAAAAAAAGTTGTAAACAGTAAATTTTATACTTTAATAAAACTGTCTATCACCTCCTGTCAGGAAGTGATAGACAGTGGCTAATATTGCAAAAAGAGCAAATTCTCTTTAGTTGTTTCCTTCAGTATAAATGTTCACAGGTTACCTTGACTCACTCTGATCTCTAGGTTATATAACAGCTATGGTATTAGAAGACACCTGATATTGCCATTATTTCTTGAAAAAATTTTATACAAGTAATGTGCAGTGGCATTATCTTTTTAACTTTTTTACGAAACTCCCAAACACAATATACATATTTTCACCTATGTTAGTTAGTACTGTGTGTGTGTTGAAAAGAAGAGAAGATATTTGTTGATATTCCATCATGCAGTATGATTGATGACTTTTGAGGTTATGACGATCGTCGTGGCGAGATCCAATATTCCTTACATTTCAAGGGTACAGCTCTAAAACAGTGTTTGCAGGCTGGCCACTAGTTAGTACACTGGACCGAACCTATTGGTAGCTCTCTAGGAGGCTTCCGGATCAGCTAGTGTATAATTTTGCTACCTCTACTCTGCCAGATAGTGACTGGAGGGAGTCCAAGTAGTGTGTATGCGGGGAGCATTGTCAAGGCCACGTTATGTCAAGGATCTGGGTATATTCTTACCACGTGTACGATATATCCAATAATTTCAGTACTTCATACAGCATGTCCCACTCACTTTTTCTTACTATTGAATATACCATGAATTGTAAAACTAATAGAGCAAGCTTATCTGCGAAAAGATCTAAACCTCCCAAGCACTTCCTAATTCATTTCACAAATATAAGTGGTCTCAGTTCTAATCTCAACGATGTCCATTTCCACTTGCAGTCTGCCAAACCCCGTGTACTTTTTCTGACAGAATCTCAGTTATCAGGTGATTCAACTACTGCTCATCTCAGATGCCCAAATTATTCGCTGTATGATTCCTTTCGCCTCAAAGGTGGTACTTGTGCATATGTCCGTTCTGATATTCCCTGACAGAGAGTTGGCAATTTGGAATCTCCTCTCTTTGATCTTCTCTGGCTTTGAATCTCTCTACCTCATTGTGTCAAATTCATCTGTTGTATCTACCATTCTACCAACTCCACTAATCACTTGGAGCTCTTTGACTTCCTCTCTTTGCAACTTGACTTTCTCCAGTCCAACTTTCCTAACAGTGAGGTAATTTTCCTTGGTGATTTTAATGTTCACAACTCCAGCTGGCTTCCATTTTCTAGTCACACCAACCCAGCAGGTCGAGATGCTGAGGCTTTTGCAATTACTAATGACCTAGCACAGATTGTTCATTTACCTGCAAGAATACCGAACAATCCTAATCATACAGCCAATACGCTTGATCTTTTTCTCACAAACAACCCTTCTAAGTACACGGTCGAAGTGATAGGTCCTTTAGGAACTTCAGATCACAACTTGTTGATTGTCCCTTCTCTAATGATGCCTATATCTCATGGTTATTACCAACCTTGTGTTGTTGGACATTACAAGAATGCAAAATGGGATGACCTGCGAGATTTCTTTTCCATGGTCGGATTACTTTTTCGAAACTTCTGATGTCAATGTTTGCTCAGATCGTGTCAGTGAAATTATTCTTGCAGGAATGGAATCCTTTATCCCACACTCCACTTTAAAATCTCATCCTTTATCTAAACCTTGGTTTTCCAATAAATGTGCTAAGGCTGTTCAAGAGAAGCATGTTGCATATCGTAATTGGCTTGTTGCTAATTCTTCAGTTTCATTTTCTGCCTACACTAAAGCTCGCAACAATTGTAAAGCAGTTATTAATCAGTCCAAACTAGAGTTTGAACAGGCTAAGAGTAGAAAATTTGATTCTTGCCCTAATGGTAGCCGAGCATTCTGGTCTCTTGCCAAAGCTATTGGCCACAACTTTTGCCCATCTCTGCTCCCACCTCTGTCCAAACCAGATGTTTCTGTTGTCACTTCAGCCAAGGATAAAGACCTGCTAGCATCCCATTTTTCTTCCAGCTCATGTATTAATGATCTTGGTAAAACACCTCCCACCATTCCCAACTCGCTCCATTCAATGCCTCCTGTGGTCTTCCGTCAAAAGGATATCAGAAGAATTTTGATGAATCTCGATGCTAAGAAAGCTCCAGCTCCTGATGGTATTTCTCCACTTGTTCTCAAAACCTGTGCTCCTGAACTTACTCCTATTCTTTGCCGCCTTTTTTTATTTTCTTATTCCAAAGGTGTTTTTCCTTCTGCTTGGAAATTTGCTCATATCCAGCCAGTTTCTAAAAAGTTCCAATTATCGTCCCATTGCAATTACTTCTACTCTTTCTAAAGTAATGGAGAAATCAATTAACCGCCAACTCTTGAACTACCTAGAAAACTTCCGTCTGATCAACGATCGCCAGTATGGATTCCGTCAGTGTCTTTCCACTGGTGATATTCTAGCTTATGTTACCCATTTATGGACTAATTCAATGGAAAGGTTCGGTGAAACACAAGTAGTTGCTCTTGACATCCTCAAAGGCTTTTGATTGTGTTTGGCATAAAGGTCTTCTAAACAAGCTTCCATCTTATGGTTTGCCAACTGTTTTTAGTAATTGGTTATCCAGTTTTCTCTCTGATCGCTCACTGAGGGTGATCATAAATGGCTCTCTGTCTTCTAACTTCTCCACTAATGCCGGTGTCCCCCAAAGTTCAGTTCTTTCCCCCACTCTTTTCCTCTTGTATATTAATGACCTTCTTCCATTGACTGGAAATCCTATCCATAGTTTTGCCGATGATAGCACATTGCATTCCACTTTCCATTTTGAGAAACCTTGTCCTGCTCAATCAGCTTCAACTTCTCGAAAATCTGCTACCAATTCCTTAAATGCCGATCTTTAGGTAATTCTCCAGTGGGGCAAAGACAACTTAGTTGATTTCAACCCTTCTAAAACTCAGTCTTGTCTTATATCTCGCAAAAAGGATTCTTCTGCTCCTATTCTTATCTTTAGTGACACTCCGATTTCTAGGCAAAATGATATATCTCTTTTGGGGATTATCCTGACTTCTAATCTCTCTTGGGAGAAGCACATTACAAATATCGCTTCCTCTGCATCTAAAACACTTGGTTTTCTCTTTCGCTCTCGGCGTTATTTTTCTTCTAAACATCTGCTCACTCTGTATAAATCGCAAATCCGCCCTGCCATGGAATATTGTTCCCACATCTGGGGTGGTGCCCCCAAAACCTCTCTCAGGCTTCTTGATTCCATTCAGAAGAGGGCAGTTAGGTTAATTAATGATTCAGCTCTAACAGTGTCTCTCCACTCGCTTTCTCATAGATGACTGCTCTCTCTTTCAAAACAGTCCGAACACGTGCCGCCACCCGCCAATGTCCATTTACTGTCCAGCTTCAAACCCACAGAACCAACTTTTCATCTTCCTCATTTATTCATTCAGCTGCCGTTTTCTGGAACAACCTTCCTTCATACATATTTTCTGAAAATTACAATCTACAGAAGTTAAACCAGTGTCAACAAATATCTTCTTTCGTCTGCTCAACCTCCAACCCAAGCACGGTACTAAGTACTATAGGTTCTAATACCTCTCGTGTTTGGCGTTCATATAAAAAAAAAAAAAAAAAATTCTCTAGATTGTAATTTTCAGGATATACATCTGAAGAAAGTTTGTTAAAGAAAATTGAAATTGAAGGGATAAATGAGGAAGTAAAAAGTTGGTTTATTGAGTTTGAAGTTGGACATTAAATGGATGCTGACTGGTTATGGCCTGTGTTCTGACTTGCTTTGTGTGAGAGAGAGAGAGAGAGAGAGAGAGAGAGAGAGAGAGAGAGAGAGAGAGAGAGAGAGAGAGACATACCATTCAGAAGAACAGTACCAATGTAAGTATCTATAGAAAAGGCATGTAGCAGAAAACAGAACATTTATGAGATAACGGAGAGACTTTGTAAGAGATGGGTCATTAATCCTCTTCCCTCTTTTGAATGTAGTCTAGAAGCATTAGAGAGGTATTGAGATGCCATCCCAGTTGTGGTAACAGTATTCTATGGTACAGCAGATTTTTGTACAGAATGAGTGGTTGATTAGAATAAAAGTAATGCCAAGAGTGAAAGAGAAATCCTTTTCATTTATGAAAGGAACATTCCTTCCATTTTCCCTTATCAGTATAGCCATTTATTGAATGGAAGCCACAGGCTTTTGCTACTGTGGCCATAGAAAAAAAATTTTAGAAACAACAAAGTTTAAGAGTATTGCTTTCTCTTGTTGGCTGTCTAACATGTTTCTTTGGAAAAATTAGTCATACAGTAAATCCAAAAACAATTCTTGTTTATACTCCAGCATGACCACCAGGTCAGTGGAGTTTACAATAAATCATCGATACAAATGTTAATCGTATTTAGCAGTCACGGGCTTGAACCCCGTTCCGCTCAAAGAGCGCATGCTATTGTACTCGCACACCTGACCACTCGGCTGGCTATGTCAGGCCTAAAAAATGTTCTTGTTTATACTCCGGCACGACCATCAGGTCGGTGGAGTTTACAATAACTCACTCAATAAAAATTTTAATTGTATTTAGCAGTCATGGGCTTGAACCCTAGTCCACTCAAAGGGCGTGTGCTATTGCACTTGCATGCTCCTGAGTACTTGGCTACGTCAGGCTTAAAAAATGTTCTAGTTTATACTCTGGCACGACCACCAGGTCAGTGGAATTTACAATAAATCATCGTTACAAATGTTAATCGTATTTAGCAGTCACGGGTTTGAACCTCGGTCCACTCAAAGAATGCATGCTACTGCACTCATACTCCTGACCACTCGGCTACATCAGGCTTTCTTTCTTTTTTTTTTTTTTTTTCAAACTTTCTATCTGGACACACACACACACACACACACACACACACACACACACACACACACACACACACACACCAGAAACCCTGATAAGAAATTCCTGCACAAGGATTTTTCCCCTGTACTAGGTTTGGTTTATTGATTCCCAATACCCCGGGGGCTCACATCTAGTGAGTATGGGCTTGGAACACCCAGGGTCCTGGGCGCCTCCGTAGCCAGGTGGGAAGGAGCAGCAGTGCATAGCACACGCTTCTTGATTAGACCGGGGTTCGAGCCCGTCACCACCAAATATGGAGGATGCGGAAAGGTCAGGGAATGACCACCGCATATCCCGGAGCAATATGGCCTTAGTTGCTAATGCTCCTAAAAACCAAAAAACAACAACAACAACAACCCAGGGTCCTGAGCTGGATATCATCATTCTTCTCTTTCTTTGTGATTTCCTTCTACTTCTCTCTCTCAGTGTAACTCGGGAATTTTTTTTTTTTTTTTTTTTTGCTGGTGTGGCCTAAGCCTCAGGCTTCCTTGCACCCTATAGCTAATAATAATAATAAAATAATAATTTCAGCTTTATATATTGTAATGTATTATTTTCCCCACGTAACAAGTTTCCCAGGTAAAAAGCTTTCCCACATAAAAAGTACATGATAAAGAATATACGGTGTATTATTATAATGGCATTTTCTCACTTAATCCATCTTTTTAAATAGAGAAATTCTTTATTTACATATTAAAAAATATAAAACAATATAAACATTTTGGTAACTGAACTAGTTAGTGCATAACATTTTTGGTCACAGTGCTTGAGGTTGTCAGATATGCCAGATAAGCTGTACTTGCTACCTGGGAGTCTAATATTCGGGTGACATTCAAGTCAAGTGGACCCAATTTCGGTGAAGTCCGGATGGTCTGTGACAGCCAAATCATCTTCTTGCACCTTCAAGATAGGGAGACTGTTAGTAAACCTGGGTATAATCTCCTTTCACAAGCACATTGTGGTTCACCTCCCAGGTGTGAACCAACATAAGCAGAGGTAGAGGTGTGGTGCCCACACCACATGGAAGAATGCTGCCCCTCTGTGTTACCAGGCAATACTAGGTAGTAGATGACTCTCATCAACCGGTGCAATACCACCACTTTGCTTATTAGAGGCTTGAAATGGTGGAACCCATGTTTAGTCTCCAGAGCTAAGTTCCGGTCAACCCTTCCCCACCTATTCCATCATGCAGTATGACTGATGACTTTTGAGGTTATGGTGCTGAACATCATGGGGAGATCCAATCTTCCTTACATTTCGAGGGTACAGCTCTAAAATGGTGTTTGCAGGTCGGCCACTAGTTAGCATACAAAACCAAACATATTGGTAACTATTTAAGAGGCTTCTGGATCAGCTAGTGTATAATCTTGCTACCTGTACTCTGCCATATAGTGACTGGAGGGAGTCCGAGTAGTGTGTATGCATGGGGGGGCATTGTTGAGGCCACGTTATGTCAAGGATCTGGTATATTCTTACAATGTGTACGCCATATCCAAAAATTTCATTACTTTATATAGCATGTCCCCTCCACTTTTTCTTACTATTGAATACACCATGAATTGTCAAACTAATAGAGTAAACTTTTCTGCAAAAAGATCTAAACCTGCCAAAATCTCAGTTATCGGTTGATTCAACTACTGCTCATCTCAGTTGCCAAAATTATTCACTGTATGATTCCTTTTGCCTCAAAGGTGGTACTTTTGCATATGTCCATTCCAATATTCCCTGTCAGAGACTTGGTAATTTGGAATCTCCTCTTTTCAATCTTCTCTGGCTTAAAATCTCTCTACTTCATTGTGTCAATATCATCTGTTGTCTCTACTGTTCTCCCAACTCGACTAATCACTTGGAGCTCTTTGACTTTCTCTCTTTGCAAGTTGACTTTTTCCAGTCCAACTTTCCTAATAGTGAGGTAATTTTTCTTGGTGATTTTAATGTTCACAACTCCAGCTGGCTTCTGTTTTCTAGTCACACCGACCCAGCTGGTCGAGATGCTGAGGCTTTCGCAATTACTAATGAACTTGCACAGATTGTTCATTTACCTACAAGGATACTGGACAATCCTAACCATATAGACAACACGCTTGATCTTTTTCTCACAAACAACTCTTCTAAGTATACGGTCGAAGTGAGTGGTCCTTTAGGCACCTCAGATCACAACTTGTTGATTGTCTCTTCTCCAGTGGAGCCATTATCGCATGGCTATTCCCAACCTCGTATCTAAACCTTGGTTTTCCAATAAATGTGCTAAGGCTGTTCAAGAGAAGAACGCTGCATATCGTAATTGACTTGTTTCCAAATTTTCAGTTTCATTTTCTGCCTACACCAAAGCTTACAGCAATTGTAAAGCAGTTATTAATCAATCCAAACTAGATTTTGAACAGACTAAGAGTAGAAAACTTGCTTCTTGCCCTAATGGTAGCCGAGCATTCTGGTCTCTTGCCAAAGCTATCGGCCGCAACTTTTGCCCATCTCTGCTCTCACCTCTGTCAAAACCAGATGGTTCTGTTGTCAATTCAGCCAAGGATAAAGCTGACCTGCTAGCATCCAATTTTTCTTCCAACACTTATATTAATGATCTTTGTAAAACACTTCCCACTATTCCCAACATGCTCCGTTCAATGCCGCCTGTGGTCTTCTGTCAAAAGGATGTCAGAAGGATTTTGACGAATCTTGATGTAAAGAAAGCTCCAGGTTCTGATGGTATTTCTCCACTTGTTCTCAAAACCTGTGCTCCTGAACTTACTCCTGTTCTTTGCTGCCTTTTTTCAATTTCTTATTCCAAAGGTGTTTTTCCTTCTGCTTGGAAATTTGCTTATATCCAGCCAGTTCCTAAAAAGGGTGACAAATCCCTCCCATCCGGTGGAGCCTATTATCTTCCTATTGCAATTACTTCTACTCTTTCTAAAGTAATGGAGAAATCAATTAAGCGCCAACTCTTAAACTACCTAGAAACCTTCCGTCTGATGAACGATCGCCAGTATGATTTCAGTCAGTGTCAATCCACTGGTGATATTCTGGCTTATGTTTCCCATTTATGGACAAACTCAAAGGAAAAGTTTGGTGATACACAATCAGTTGCTCTTGACATCTCAAAGACATTCGATCGTGTTTGGCATAAAGGTCTTCTAAACAAGCTTCCATCTTATGGTTTTCCAACTTTTTATTGTAATTGGTTACCCAGTTTTCTCTCTGATTGCTCACTGAAAGTGGTGGTAGATGGCTCTCTGTCTTCTAACTTTTCCACTAATGCTGTTGTCCCCCAAGGTTCAGTTCTTTCTACCACTCTTTTCCTCTTGTATATTAATGACCTTCTTGCATTGACTGGAACTCCTATCCATAGTTTTGCCGATGATAGCACATTGCATTCCACTTTCCATTTTGAGAAACCTTGCCCTGCTCAATCAGCTTCAACTTCTCGAATATCCGCTACCAATTCCTTAAATTCTGATCTTCAGGTAATTCTCCAGTGGGGCAAAGACAACTTAGTTGATTTCAATCCTTCTAAAACTCAGTCTTGTCTTATATCTCGCAAAGAGGATTCTTCTGCTCGTATGCTTATCTTTAGTGACACTCCGATTTCTAGGCAAAATGATATATCTCTTTTGGGGATTACCCTTACTTTTAACCTCTCTCTCTTTGGCACAAGCACATTAGAAATATTGCTTCCTCTTCTTCTAAAAAACTTGGTTTTCTCTTTCACTCTCAGCATTACTTTTCTTCCAAACAGCTGTTCACTCTGTACAAATCACAAATCCACCCTACCATGGAATACTGTTTCCACATCTGGAGTTGTGCCCCCTAAATCTCTCTCAGGCTTCTAGATTCCATTCACTAGAGGGCAGTTAGGTTAATTAATGACTCATCTTTAACAGTCTCTCTCCACTCTCTGTCTCATAGACGTACTGTTTCTGCTGCATGCCTCTTCTACAGATACTTCCATGGGCACTGTTCTTCTGAATTGGCTTCTATAATTCCCGCTCTCTCTTTCAAAACAGTCCGAACACGTGCCGCCACCAGGCAATGTCCATTTACTGTCCAACTTCAAACCCACAGAACCAACTTTTCATCTTCCTCATTTATTCATTCAACTGCTGTTTTCTGGAACAACCTTCCTTCATACGTATTTCCTGAAAATTACAGTCTACAGAAGTTCAAGTCTAATATCAACAAATGTTGACATTAGACTTGAACTTCTGTAGACTTGAACTTCTTGAACTTCTGTAATTTTCAGGAAATCATCTTCTCAACCTGCAACTCATGCACAGTACTAAGTAATATGGGTACTAATACCTCCCGTGTTCGTGATTTTCATTACCTATTTGAAAATCCACTGTGGAAGGTAGGTCCGTATCAGTGCAACTTGTTCTGACAATATGAGATATAACAAAAACGATGCCATTTCACCTACTTCGGTGATTTACTATGAACTAAAATGATACTATGCACTAATTTGTTCGATTAGTGAATTTTCTGTAGTCAGAGACTTTCAATGCTAAAACCTTTTTAGTATAAACATTTTGATATAATGGATGTGACATATTGCAATTGTTTTCATCGATATCCATAGTTGGTTATATCGACCACGTTAAGTTTTGATGGTTGTGAACAGTTCTGAATTACTTAGTGGATTGCTCTATCTTAATGTTTAATGAATAGAATGTTATGCAATTAGAAATCCTCAGTTTAAAAATGTTTCCTATAGGTAGAGTAAAATATTTTACTAATTCTGAAATAGTTCTTAAAAATTATCTTTAACTTATGTATGTGTATCTTTTCATTTTTATTTGTGTAGTTAATATTTTAGGTAATTTTCCCTTCTAATAAGTTTTCCCTCGTAAGACGTTCTAAACCTCCACTCCCTTGGAAAATTTCTTATCTGGGTTATACAGGCAAACCTGTATAGTACAGTATTTCTACAACACGGTTTTTCTCTAACATGATTGATAAATTGCGGTAATCCTCGCACAACATGGTATTTACATAACATGGTTTCGCTCTAACATGGTTAAGGAATTTCAGTAAACCTAGCATAACAGGTTATTTTTGAGCTTTTGTGCGAGGGAAACCCTGCTATTATGTTGGATGTAATTTTTCAACATTTCCACTCTTCTTGATTCCTTCCTTTTGACTCGCTAGTCAAAAAAAAAATTATTGAGAAATCCCTGTATTTTATTTTGTTTGGAAATTCCTATGTTACATTCTGTACTATTGAACTTGTACTTGTTGAACTTGTGTAAAAATCTAGATTTCAACGTTTTATTACTATTGAATAGCAAAAGATTTAAGTTATCCAAATGTTGAAGTTATGTTCCTACCGCGATAGTTGTATTGAGTTAATACAACTTCTTTCAATCAGCCATTACATAAAAGGCATTCTATCCACCTTTAAAACTCATTACATCAGAAAATCGTTACAATGGATTTTGGAAAAAAATTGATTCCAAATCTATTGAAGTAATGGAGGCATGGAAACATTTCTTAATTGTGGATTGTATCAGAATCATACCTTTATCACTGAAAGAAGTAAAACTGTCAACATTAAATGCACATGGAAAAATGTATGGCCAGAGTCAGTTCATTCAGGAAATATAATCAAACTGTCAGAAAACGGAATCAGTTTTCAGACAGTTCAAACTGTCAGAAAACTGACAGGTTGAACCAAATCAGTTCAGAGGTAAAACCAAATCAATTCAGAGGATGAGAGCGCAGATGAAAATTCTAAACTTCCAAATTTTACACTAGAAAGCATAATGTTAGCCGAGTGATTAGAATCTTCATTTTTGAATGCAGATTCTTGACTGAAAGGAGAGCAAAGTTCAAAAGGGAGCTTCAAAAATGCTTAGTTCCATACGATGAAATTCACGAAGATTTATCAAGCAAAAGCAAACAAACGCAGATTACAGATTTTTTAATCTAGAATGGTGTATGTTTCTTAGTTTTGTTAGCGAAATAGTGTATTTTTGTCAGCTTTTGGAATGTAACTCCCTTTTGGTACTTTTCTTAGTCCCGTATAACACGGTTTTGCACAACATGGCATTTTATAGGAACGTAATAATCGTGTTATACAATGGTTACCTATACTGTATATATATATATATATTTTTTTTTTTTATTTATTTATTTATTTTTTTTTTTAAATATTTATATATATTTAAGTATATACATAATATGTAAACAGATTATGTGCACACATAATTTGAATTTCATGAACTGAATGATTTTATGCAGTTAAAAATGGAAGGAATTAAATAGTTTTATGTTCATATATTATGTTTGTAATTTTTTTTTGTTTCCACAGAGTTAATAAATGTTTCTTTTTGGAAAAAGCTTGAATTTTCAGATTTTTCATTAAAATATAAAAAATAAGTAAGTTTAGTTTTTTTCATATAAGAAAAAAAAATACCCTTTTCTTAAAAATGAAAAAAGAAATTTGACTCCCTGTTAGGTATAGAATGATAATTTAATTATTATTATTCTGAGCATGATCACTGCTCGTGCAAGGGTTCTGAAAAACTTCTAGTGGGGTTGGGAACCAAAC
Source organism: Mastigoproctus giganteus (assembly GCF_048544385.1). Lineage (NCBI taxonomy): Eukaryota > Metazoa > Arthropoda > Arachnida > Uropygi > Thelyphonidae > Mastigoproctus > Mastigoproctus giganteus. The sequence goes on from NC_143582.1 coordinate 120,636,199, forward strand.
TGTAGACTTGCCATTAGTTAGTGATATGGGTCAAGGTCATACTTTTCTTAGGTTCTTAGATCACACAAGACCACACTTTTGTTAACTTCTTCTCTTAGTTCAAATGAAAAGCTATTATAGTTGAAGGGTGAACTTTGGTATCAAAGTGCCATGGATGATCACACATTAGGTAAGAATGTGAAAAAGATGTGACAGGGTCAATGTACAACATGCAGATTGCTTCATTAATTATGAAGAATGTATCAACGATGTGAATAACAAGGAAACGCAAAGCTTAAATTGATTATATAGTAATGTTAGGGGTATTATACATAAAATGGACAAATCTGAGCTTCATCTACAAATACTGATATTTTATAGTTAAGAGAGCCCCAGCATCACTATATAGGGGCATGATGTCTCATTTTAAAATGCAATAATAATATAGATAAAATGGAAGAAAAAGTAGGGCGGTTCTGCTTCTTATAAAAAGCTGCCTGAATGCAGTAATATTATATTATATATTATTTGCAAGAATATTTCCTGATGCTATCGAAGCAGAGTTAGGTAGGTCAGAAAACTGCTAGCCTGGTGGGAGGATACACGGACTAATAGGTTAACATTAGCCGCTGACAGAGGTGAAAGAGATTCTTCCACTGCTTCTATTGAAATGCAATTGAGCAGAAGCCTGAAAAGCAAGGCAATGGGGATTTCCAGGACTGCTGGGAGTCATAGTGGAACAATACATGGGCTGTGTTAGAGTAACTAAGAGTAGAAACAGGTACATATATACTTATGCATACACCAATGCTACGAGTATAGTTAACAAATTTGATGAGCTTGAAGTGCTAGTCAAGACATCAAAGGCAGATATTGTTGCGATATGAGAGACGTGATGTCACACAGACATAAGCAATGCAGAATTGAAATTTGAAGAGCAAAATATGAACAGAAAGGATAGACGGGATGAAGGGTTATGCTGTTAATTAAGAAACACATAAAATCTAAGCAAATGCATCCAATTGATGTTGGTAGACAATGCAATGTTGAGTCTGTTTGGTGTGACATAAGCACTGGAAAAGGAAAAATGAGAGTAGGTGTGTGTTATAGGCCTAATGAATCTGATGAGTATAATGAGCAATTGTGCAGAAAAAAGAGTGGGCCAGTAAATCAGAGTGTCTTATAATGGAGGATTTTAATTTCCCAGAGATTGACTGGAATTTGTGAAAATTCCACACACTATCAAGGCTTTTGTGGATTTATTGAATCACAAAATTCCACAAACTCACACACTGGCAAGGCTTTTGTGGATTTATTGAATGATTGTTTTCTACAGCAGCATGTTCGGGAGGCAACTAGAGGGGGTAATCTTGATCTGATTATCAGTAGTAATTCTTCATGCATTAAGAATCTGCAGATAACCACTACGTGGCAGTGATCACAGTGTGCTGAAGTGGGATTTACTCAAAGAGGTAACTACCATCAGGGGTAAAGGGAAGGGTTTTTGCTTTCATAAAGATGACTACAGTGGTCTGAGACAGTATTTAAATTCTATACGGTGGTACCAACTGATGATGTTATCAACAGCAAATTCAAAAGTGGGAAGCATCCAAAAAATAATCATGGAAGATACTAGGCTTTTCATACCATCTAAAAATATTGTTCAAGATTTAGGCCTAAGTGGATGTCAGATGAACTAATTAGACATGTGGCAGAGAATAAAAATGCATGGGATACATATAAATTAACAGCCTATGATAGATATAAGCTGGTCTGTAACCAAGTCACAACACAGGTCAAGCAGGCAAAGGCAAATTACAAGAAATCTTTGGCAAAGGATGCAAAGAGTTCATTACTTATGTAAACTCTAGAAGGAAGGGGATGAATCAGATTGGTCCACTTGATATTGATGGTTCGACTGTTGATAATCCTGTGCAAATGTGGTCCAAATCCACAAAGGAGGACAAAGGGAGACACAGGTGATTACAGACCTGTTAGTTTAACTTCTGTTCCAGGGAAATTATGGAGGCACTGGTTAAAGAAGCATTGCAGGATTATCTAGACAAGACTTCAGTTATGGCTCGGACACAGCATGGGTTTGTTAAGGGGAAGTCTTGTTTGATCAGTGGGATTGGATACTATGATGTAGTCACAAAGGAAATACATGCAAAGAATAATTTTGATATATATTTGGATTTTAGAAAGGCTTTAGATACTGTTGCACATGGAAGACTGCTGCACAAATTGAAGCAGTGTGGCATTGGAGGCAAATTGCTGGTATGGATAAAGGGATGATTGAGTGGGAGAAAACAGAGAGAGTGGTAATCAATGGACACTGATATTCGTGGACTAATGTTATTAGTGGAGTCCCCCAGGGTTCAGTGTTGGGTCCATTGTTGTTTTCTGTATTCATTAATGATATTGATGATGGTATATCAGGCTTAATGTCCAAGTTTTCAGATGATATGAAGGTCGGCAGGGTTGTTAATGACAGTAATGACAGTATGCTGCTGCAACAGGATCTAGAAAAGTTGAGTAGATGGGCTGAGAGGTGGCAACTGAAGTTTAACATTGACAAGTGTAAATCACTGCATATGGGAAGCAGTAACCCCAGAGTAACGTATCAACTGTGTGGTACTACACTAACAGAGGTAGAGAGTGAAAAGGACCTGGGGTTAATTGTGCAGGGAGATATGAAGTTTTCGGAGCAGTGCAGATGGTCTGCAAGAGTAGCTCATGGTGTCTTGTTAATGATATACAGGAATTTTTCTAGCAGGGATAAGGAGGTGATTATCCCCTTGTACAAAGTATAAGGCAATGGTCAGGCCACACCTTGAGTACTGTATACTCAAGGTCTGTATGCCTCATTTTAAGAAGGATGTAGAGCTGTTGGAACAAGTACAGAGAAGGACAACAAGATTAGAATGGAACAAAGGGTTGCTCTTACGAAGAAAGTCTTAAGTTTTACAAATTATAGTGTCTGGAGACTAGGCACCTGCGAGATGATCTGATTGAGGTGTATACATGCTTGAATGGTTTGAGCATGCTCAGTGCTGATGGGATTCTTCCTCTTGCTCAGAATAAATGCCTGAAAGGGCATAAATTCAAATTGAGATAAGACAGTTGTATCATAGATGTGTGGAAGTTTGTCTTTAGCCAGTGGGTCATTGATTGCTGGAACAAACTTCCATCTATCATTGTAGAAGTTGATAGCTTAAACAGATTCAAGGTAGAACTAGACAAACATTTGGAGCAGGTGGATGAGTGAAATGTGAAGGGGGTGTGGGTGATTTTTTTTTTTTTTTTTTTTTTTTTGACTGATGCTATATAAGCTTGCTTTCTTGCATCATGTGCCCTTGCTAATGCTATTGTAATATTAGGTAGAGACCCTATAGATATAGCAAGAAAAGTGCTTGAATATATCCTGATTCAGAACAATTTCAGGAGAGCAAAGAGTCTCTGTGGTGCAACATAGTTAATGGCAAAGTAAAGAAATAAGTCTGTAAGAGTATATATAACTTTATTGGGTAAGTCCCCTATGGTTCAATGTTGGGCCTATTGTTGTTTTGTATATTTATGAATGATATTGATGAAGGTATATCAGGCTTCATTTCGAAGTTTGCAGATGTCACAAAGGTTGGCAGGGTTGTTAATGACAGTAATGACAGTATGCTACTGCAACAAGATATAGAAAAGTTGGGCAGATGGGCTGAGAAGTGGCAACTTAAGTTTAGCATTGACAAATGCAAAATACTGCATATGGGTAGGAGTAACTCAAGGGGAACATTCCAACTGTGTGGTACTACACTCAGGGAAGTGGAGAATGAAAAAGACCTGGGGTATTTGTGGAGTCAAGATATGAAGTTTTTTGAGCAGTGCAGACGGGCTGCCAGAGCAGGTCTTGGGATCTTATTAATGATATACAGGAATTTTGCTAGCAGAGATAAGGAATGATTGTCCCCTTGTATATGGCAATGGTCAGCCTACACCTTGAGTACTGCATACAGGTCTGGAGGCCTCATTTTAGGAAGGATGTAGAGTTACTAGAATGGGTACAGAGAAGGGCATCAAGATTAGTGAGGGGAAACAAAGGCATGCTCTTACCAAGAAAGGCCTGAGTTCTGCATATTGCAGCGTCTGGAGACTAGGCACCTGTAAGGTGATCTGATTGAGGTGTATAAGGCCCTGAATGTTTTGAGCAGGCTCAATACTAATGGGATTCTTCCTCTTACTCAGATTACAAATCCGAGGGCATAAACTCAAATTGAGGAAAGGCATTTGTAGAATAGATGTGCGGAAGTTTGCCTTTAGCCAGCAGGGGGTAGTTTTTTGCTGGAACAGACTTCCATCAGGCATTGTGGAAGTTGATAGCTTAAATAAATTCAAGGAAGAACTGGACATATTTGGAGCGAATGGATGGGTGTAATGGGAAGTGTGGTTTTTTTTTTTTTTTTTTGGCTGATGCTTATAAGCTTGCTTTCTTGCATCATATGCCTCTGCTAATGCTAAAGTCTGAATGTTTGTCTTGTAATGGGAAATTTCAGTGTATCACTCATTGATCGGAAATCATGATTAAATTTCCTGAAACAGCTGATTTGTGTTATCTGTTTCAGTATGGCGTAGAAGGTAAAAGGGGAAGGAATAGTTTTGGTTTGATTGTCAGCGATGGCCCGAATGATATCACACAAATGATGGCAGAGAAACCATTAACAGCAAGTGACCATTGTGTTCTAAAGTGGGCGGTATAAATGAAAATTTTGAAGTTAAAGGTAATAAGAATTTTATTTCAAGTAATGAATTACTGTAGATTAAGGTTATTCTTGGGCTGTTGATAAAGATGAAATATATAAGATGAAAAGTACAGGTGGGGCACTTTTAAGACATCCATCGTTGAAGCCAATGGTGCATTCATTGCATTTAGCGAAGGTGATAATCTGGTTATGTTTCAGACTAAACAATTCTGAGGAGTAATCCTCAATTGATAAAAATCTCTATGGGTACCTTGAATGGGCACTATGGGGAAACAGATTTTTTTGCCATCTGGTTGGTTGTTACTTATTCCAGTATGTCACAAAAAGTACAAGGGGTCTAATATTCTTGACTTAGTTCTCATCGAGGATCCAATTGCATTCAAAATTTGACAGTGCAAGAATCAATAGCAAGTAGTGACCACAATGTCGTAAAAAAATGGGTGGTGCACAGAGAGATTTACCAGTAGTTAAGCAAAACAGTCCACTAGGACTGTAAAATACCCTATCTCCACAATCCACAAAGAAGTTGCAGAAGACGTGATGAGCAACTACATGCCAGTGAGTTTGATTTAGGTAGTAGTAGTAGGAGCATATGATGCAAAAAAAAAAAAAAAAAACACATTTCACACATCCATTCCCTCTAAATGTTTGTCCAGTTCCTTCTTGAATTTCTTTAAGCTATCAACTTCCACAACAGCAGATGGAAGTTTGTTCCAGCAACCTGCTGGCTAAAGGCAAATTTCCACACATCTATTCTATAACTGTCTTTCCTCAATTTGAATTTATTCCCCCCCAGGTTCGTAATCTGAGCAATAGGAAGAATCCCATCAGAATTGAGCCTACTCTACTCATTCAAGGCCTTATATACCTCAACCAGATCACCTTGCAGGTTCCTAGTCTCCATATGCTGCAATTTGCAGAACTTAAGCCTTTCTTGGTAAGAAGACCCCTTCTTAACAAGGGGTCTTACCTCTTCTTATCCCTTGGTAAGAAGACTGCAAAAAAACCCTGTCGTGGGCCACCAGTTTGACACTGCAAATTTCAATTTGCATATGATATAAATCTCTGGAGGGTGGTTAACATTGGAAGTTGTTGGTGCCAGACTAGCCATCTGGCAACTCCTGCAACTTCCAGTTAGCAGACAGATGTCAGCAAAAAACACAAACCATTAAACCTTTAAAAATATTTTTATGATTATACTAACATGCTTAACAAACTTCTCTTTACAAAAATAATATAGAATATTATCTTTCAGGTTTTTTTCATTTAATTTTCTTTACTTGTTTAGTTCAATGAAGACTTATGAAATAGCACATTATCTATAAACCAAATTCTGCTTTGATTTTTCTGACACATTTCCATCTGTTTATTTCCAACAGTATTCTTTTAAGTTTTATGGTTCCTTTCATGTAAGAGATTGTCAGTGAACAATTTCTTGTGCATCGATAGCCTGTGAATGATGGAGCTGCTCATTATTATACGCACATGTGATTTTTCTGTTTTCCCCACAGTTCTTCCATTCTTGGGAGAATTTTCTCTCTAGAATGGAGGAAAATCACCAATATGATATTCCCTGTACCTTCACTGAAGTTACAACATACACTGAGTTGGCTTTGCATTAGCAACACACCCATTGTATAGGAATGGACTAGTCTGTGATGCTGGTGATGGGTCAAAGTCTGGAATGGCTGATGTTCCATGATCACCATGCATGTAGTTTGCATGCATGGTGATCAGTTTTTGAGTGCCTGTCGGATGTCGGATAGATGTGCGGAAATTTGCCTTTGGCCAGCGGGTGGTTGGTTGGTGGAACCGACTTCCATCACTTGTTGTTGAAGTTGATAGCCTAAACAAATTTAAGGCTCAACTGGACAGGTATTTCGAGCGAACGGAGGGGTGAAATGGGAGTGGTGTTTTTTTTTTTTTTTTTTTTGGCTGATGCTGAATAAGCTTGCTTTCTTGCATCATATGCTAATGCTAATTTCAAATGCTGCTATTCTTTTTACTACATCTTTATTGAGGGTCCATGATTCACATCCAAACATTAAAATGGTTATTGTTATTTGTTTTTTTTTTTAAGAACATTAGCAACTAAGGCCATATTGCTCCGAGGATATGCAGTGATCATTCCCTAACCTTTCCGCATCCTCCATATTTGGTGGTCACGGGCTCGAACCCCGGTCTAATCAAGAAGCGTGTGCTACGCACTGCCACTCCTGCCCACCTGGCTACGGAGGCGTCACATTAAAATGGGCCATATATGTAACACTTTAAAAACTCTTAGCCTTGTTTTTAAGATAGTTTTCGTTTGCACAATATATTTTTCATTTTTCTGATGATTGCCTTGGCTAATCCAATCCTAATTTTGATTTTTTTCTTCCGATCATTGTCTGAGACAAACTGTTTCCCAAGATAGCAGTAATTGTTTGCTTTCTCTAAGACGTTATTTTTACATTAATTTTTGTTTTTTGGTATTTATTGAAGTCTTAGGGCTTCACTTTGTTTTTCTATTGATTCTAAAGAAATTTGTCGTTGCTTGTGGTTGCTATTAACATCATATCATCTGCATATCATAAATTGCTGATTATTGTTCTGTTTATAATAATTCCTTTTTTTTCAGGGCTTCTTGGACTATTACTTCTGAGTAAATGTTATACGATAAGGGACTGAGAGGACACACTTTGTTTATAACTTTAATTTTTGTTCTTTGATTACAATAAATATTTTTTATAAGTCTGATGTTTTTTGAGTCAAGGGCAGTTCTTTTGAGGATTTCCATTAAGTTATCATGTTTAATTCTATTAAATGCTTTTTCGTAATCTACAAAGCAAATGAATAAAGGGATTTTCATTTCTGTAGCTTTTTCTGTTATTTGAGTTGATGCAAAAATAGCTTCTCATGTTTCTATTCCAAGTCTGAATTCAAATTGTGTATTGCCAATCATCATTTCCACTTTCTTATAAAATCTTTAAAATAATTTCGTTTATATGATTCAAATGACAGAGGGTTCTATGTTCAGTGCACTTTAGTGTGTTTGGGTTTTTTTTTGGTATTGGCAATCAATAAAAGTATTCATTTCTTCTGGATATTTTCCCTGTTTCATAAATATTATTGAGGAGCCTTGCTACTTCCCTCATTCCTAAGTCACCTATATTTTATTCATTTCAATTGGGAGTCATCTATTCCTGTTGCCTTCCCTTCTTTCATGTCTTGAATAGCACATTACTTCACCTTCAATAATTTCTGGCTCTTCTGTCTCTTCATCTGTATCTGGATGATCCCATTGGTTATCATATAGTTATTCTAAATATTACTGCTATATAATCTTCCTTTCTTCTGTATCCATTATTGCCTTGTTTTGTTTGTTCATTATACATCCTGTCCTTACTATTTGTTTACCAGTTATTTCTTTGATTCTTTTATATAGTTCCTTTGTATCATGTATTTCCTATAGTTGTTCCATTTCTTTACATTTGTGATCAAGCCATGCTTCTTTTGCTTTACCAATTTAACCCAGTCATGGCACCATTTTTTTCACCCCAGGAGCTCACATCTGGTGAGCATGGGCTTGGCACACCCTGAGCTGGATATCGTCATTCTTCTCTTTCTTGGTAATTCCTTTCTCTCTCTCTCTCAGAGTAACTCGGGATTTTTTTTGACTTGTGCAGCATAAGCCTCAGGCTTCCTTGCACCATATGGATAATAATAATAATAATAATAATAATAATAATATTTCTTCTGTCATGCATGCTTTCTTTTTTTCCTTTTGCAACCAAGCAAAAGGAGAAAAAGAAAGCTTCTTTTATTGAATTTTTCAATGCAATGTTCTTCCTGTGTTCTTCATTGTTTATCTCTCTAGTATCACTTATTTTTCCTACTATATTTTTTTTTCTTTTACCATATTTGAATATTGTTCCCTTATAGTATAGTTTTTAAGTCTTTCAATGTTTAATTTTGCTAGATGCTTTTTGGCTCTTTTCATTTTTTTTTTTTTTTTTTTTTCAGTTCCGTATTTAAAAAGCTAACTAGAAGATGGTGGTCTGTATCACAATCTGCACTGGGATAAGTTTTTGTATCATGTTTCTAAACCTCTGGCTAATTAAAATATATTCCATTTGATTTCCTGTTATTTTGTTGTTTATATCTTCTGAGGATTTCCAAGTGTAGAGCCTTCTGGCAGGTTGATCACTCCATAAAATTCTTCTATTTCTTGGTTACTTGCATCCTTGTTGGTGCATACACTTTTGAAATATTCATTTTAATAGGTTTTGTGTTCAGTTTCATGATTACTGTTCTGTCTGGTTGTGTTTTATAAACGTCTACATATTTGGCTAGTCCACTGTGTAGAAAAATACTGACTCCTCTTTTATGTTCGTGCCTCCTGAATACCATAACGTATATGATCAGTGCTGTCATAGTATGGTAGGCATCCAGGCAAATGCCTAGGGTGCCATTTGGGTATTAAAAGGGTACCAAATGCTTGATTTGTCTACAGCGCAAAAATATCTCATGATAGCACTGTGTATGGTCATCTATTATTAATTTTCTGTTTCATAACCGCCTAACTTCATTGATGCCTAGTATATTTTAATTTGTTTCTTTCATTTCTTCGATTACATTTTGGAGTTTTCCAGTACAACGTAAGATCCACATGGACTATGCACCACATGTTAGCTCATATAAACTATGACAGTTGATTGCTGTCATCGGGTACCCATGCTTATTACAAGACATAAGACATTGTACCTTGCATGGACATGTCAGCATCAACATTTGGAAATCTGTCGCCTGGTCTGATAAATCCTGTTTACAACTTTATCATGCTGATGGGCATATCCGCATTTGGAGAAAGCACCATGAGGCCATGGCACCTGGTGTGCTGCTGGTGTTTGGCAGGCTGGAGGTGGTGGTGTTATGGTTTGGGAGACGTGGCATTTTCTGGGTCTAAAGATCACCATTAATCAACAGCTCAGTCAGAACTCTTATCTTTCTATCATTGCTAACCAAGTACACCCCCTTCGTGATGACAGTGTATCCAAAAACTCCAGTGTCTATCAATGAGATGTGCTATGCAACAAGGCCTAGCAGGTTGCTAACTAGTTTCAGCAACACGACAACAAATTCTCCCTCCTCACATGTCTACCCAACTCACTTGATCTCAATTCAGTTGAGCAGATTTGTGACTTACTGGAAGAGGACATTTGATGCACTGACCCCCCCACCTAACAATATGCAGGCATTACTGGACACAGTGTGCAACGCATGGGTAGTACTACTACCACAGGACACCCTGCAACACCTTGTGGAGTCTATGCCAAGATGTGTTGGGCTTTATGGGCATAAGGTGACCCCATGAGGTATTAGGTAGGTGTTGCTAATGCAAAGCCAACTCAGTGTAAATCGAACTAATTGATTTTAAGATTTCCATCTATCATTTAAGAATAAGGATTATGTCCATTTAGGGTGCAAAAACTTTGCCCAGACTAGAAGAATTAATATAGTGTTGTATTAGGACAAGTTAGAAACTCAAAGAATATATGAATAAGGCAGAAAGAGAAATACCTGCATAAGATAAAGGCAGGAATATGGAATTCCTCCTTTTCTTCAGCAGTAAGTGACATGGATATGTGAGAATTAGGAATGTCACTTTCAGCATCTAAAGGCTATATTGTTTGTTGCTATCAAATTCTGTGGTGATATAATTTACTAATAGATGTGTATAATGTATTGGCTTAGCTTAGAAGTTCTTGTTGACACTTTTTTCATGCAAGTTGTTTGTGGAAGTTTTTCTACTCTGAAGTTCGTCAGAACTGCCCGAGAAGCCCTGTATCCTAGAATCATTTGAATCCTTTCATGCTGATAGCAACCAATAAAAAAAGATTCTTATAAAATTGGATTTGGATGAAGTATTCTTAAAAAGAGCAGAAATGAGCAAATTCTCACAAAAGTTGCTAATTCCATAAGGTAAAACCTAAAGTTATTTGGGTTGCATATTACTCATTGGAATAGAGAACAGTTGTACTGAATTAATTTAAAGTTTTGTCTTTTAAATTGATCTTTTTTTTTTCTATTAAAATAATAATAATAATAAAATTATATTTTTTAGAACTCTCAGTGAAATTATTAAATAGAATTATTTCAGGCAAATTGCTATATACCAGTATCCTGCAATGTTTTTGGACCATTGCTGGTCACAAAACGTTGCAGATCTTGCTTTTTTCAGTTTTAACACAAAATGAGTGACATTTCATATCACAAGTTCCTAAAAAAAATGTTGAAAGTCACATTATTACTTTTACCATACAAAAATACCCTAATGTAGGCATGCCAAACAGCAGTAGCAGCATCATTTTAGTATGGGCTGGAATGATAAAAATTCTGTAATTCTGGCAGAAAAGATTTTATATGTAATAGTGAGTACATCAGATGTATCAAATTCATGGGCTGCTTGTGCCCCCCCAATTCACCCCCACAAGGCTTAAGGTAAAACTAGGTTAGTACCTTCTGGCTGTGGGAACAGTATGATTATGAGGAAGAAGATTTTTTTTGGCCAATGCTACCAAAGCATAACTTCCTTGCATATTTTGACCTTTATTTCCTGGCCATGAAAAACATGGATTAAGGAAGTTGTACCTGAAATTCTTCACCTAAAAATAAAACAGTTCAATATTCGATTCAGCTTAATTATTACAAATGACCCCAACTTAATGCTGATAATACATTCTGGAAAAACAAAGCACTAAATGAATCAGTGCTAAGCAAGCACAGTATTCCCATAACATATGTATCTTTGAGTCGTGGGATATTTTCTAATCAATAATAAATGGTAGTGAAAAGACACACAAATGTCGGTCTAAATATTTAATATTCAAAAATTTGTATGCATAAAAAATATTCAACATTACATACATTTATAATTATGTGGTAAATAACTACATTATGTATCAAAATTAAACTTAAAATATCAATTAAAATCATAACTTTATTAAACTGATGGCCTGGATTGTCGAATTTTCATATCTTTGGACTGAAAAATGTGTCAGTTTTTGGATTGTTCTTTGGCCCTCTTCTCTTGTTGTACATAATCTTGTAGGGAATCATTTCTTTCTTTAAACTGCCTATTACCTTTGACCTTCATTCCATGAAAAATCATTCCCAGAAATAATCACACATTTTTCAAAGTGTGCAAAAGCTCACTAAGTCCTTTTGCAGTCAGCAACTTTATCGGTTCTTCACATCTAGGATCTTGGTCAATATCTCCCTCAATTGCATGCTCTTGTTCTTTTGTCATTTCCATAAGTTCTTCACCAGAGAGGCCATCCCTGTCATTGTTGTATGATTGCTTGTATATCATCATTGTATCGTCATTTTTCGTCCAATCCTGCTTCTTTTCCAATCTCAAATTTGTGCTTTAACATTCTCACCCAAATCATGAAGTTCTTAGCACTCTTTTCTGCAATCCTTCCAAACCCCAGTCATGGTTTTCTGAGTAATTTCATCCCAGGCACTGGAAACTTGCATCATACATCAAAACTTGTATCTTCCATCATGCAGTATGCCTGATGTCTTTTGAAGTTATGATGGACATCATGGTGAGATCTAATCTTCCTTACATTTGCTTGAATTTTATTGTATTTTTGATTTGCTAATATATTAATTTGTGTTTTACAAATAGATTAAATAGGCTTAGTAGCATTCGTCAGCTTATTTTTTTTTAAAATTTAGCTAGTGATTTTGTAATTTATAACTCGCTAATCATACTGCTATCGTGCTGGTGTTTGGCAATAAATATTGTAGCGTAACCAGTAGCTCAGGAGAATAGTAGGTGTAAATTGTAATAAATAAGTATTTTTAAGGGATTAATCACCTTTTGTATTTAGCTAAGGATATAACTAATTTTGCATTGTGATCATTACGGTATAGCATAATTTGATAATGTATATCTCAAACTTGATAGCTAAAGTATAACGTAAAACTATATAGTGGAATACTTATTATTGCATTAGCTTAGTATAGTATTGTATAGTGAAGTATAGTGTAGTAGGCACCTCAATAGCCAGGTGGGCAGGAGCAGCAGTGTGTAGCACATCCTTCTTGATTAGACCGGGGTTTGAGCCCGTGACCACCAAATACGGAGGATGTGGAAAGGTCAGGGAATGACCACTGCATATCCCCGGAGCAATATGGCCTTAGTTGCTAATGCTCCTAAAAACCAAATAACAAATAGTGTAGTAGATTAATCAATTAAATTAATTAACCTTATTAATTTTCATTGTTAATTAATTAAATCCTATTTCAATGGAGATCATGCCCCAGACTAGAGCAGCAAAGAAACGTGCACAAAGTAGTGGGAGTGCTGTGGCTCAGGGGGGAATCAAAGGGGGCGATTCTCCAATGCATCATATCCTAAAGAAATGTGCAACTTGTGAAATGTTTGCAGATCTTTCTGGGATTGGACGTGATGTTGCCAGGGATGGGGATGTCTTTGTGTGTGCTCGATGTAAGCAGTGTGAAGAAGTTAGGTGCCAACTCAGCGTTGTTATGGGCTTTTATGAGAGCTTGAAGAACAGGATAGATGCCCTTGAAGGACTTAAATTGGGTAACCCATCAAGCTCTCAGCTGCCCACATCAATGCCAGAGCTTGCACTTTATCATCAGGCAACACAGCAGCAACCTTCAAGGCAGAATGCCCTGGTCCCATAGGAGCTAGTTATTATCAGGGAGACGGGAAATATATTTTGCAAATAGGATAAGTGGAATACGACCAGGGTGTGTCTGCCAGGGGCAAAAGTTGATGAAGTTGTAGAGCAGATATCATCATTTAAGGGCACAAAGGGTGATATTGTTGTAAACGTTGGCACTAATAACATTAGGAGTAGGAGATCTGCAAACTTACTTAACAAGTACAGGTCAGTGATGAAAAAGAGTTGCGAGTTAGGGTTAAATTTGTAAGTGTCTGCAATTCTGCCCAAACACGATAGGAGGGAGTATATGATGAGAGCCTTGTCAATCAGTTCGGCCCTGGAGAGATTGTGCAAGGCTCATGGGATAGAATTTTTCTCAGCATGGTCTCTGCTATTTAACAGAAGAGACTGCTTCTACAGGGATGGGATACGCTTAAATAGAAAGGGTGCAAGAATATTTGCTGATGCTATCGAGGCAGTATTAAGTGGGTCAGAAAACTGCTAGCTTGAGGGGATTCACAGACTAATAGATTAACAGTAGCCACAGGCAGATGTGAAAGTGATTCTTGCACTGCTTCTATTGGAATGAGCAGCAGCCTGGAAAGTAAGGTGCTGGGAGTCATTATAGAACAAATAAATACATGGATTGTGTTAGGGTAACTAAGAGTAAGAGTAGTGTATGTATACTTGCATGTACACCAGTGCTAGGAGTATAGTAATTAAATTTGATGAATTTGAAGTGCTGGTCAAGTCATCAAAAGCAGATATTGTTGGGATATCAGAGACATAGTGCCACAAGGATATATAAGCAGCGCAGAATTGGAATTTGGGGACTACAATGAGTACAAGAAGGGGAGGGGGAGGGCGATTCAATTAGTTATTTAATCCATAAAATCTAAGAAGGTGTATCATGTTGACAAGAGGGAACAGTGCAGTGTTGAGTCGGTTTCGTGTGACATGGGCACAGGAAAACCAAGTTGAGAGCAGGAGTGCGTTACAGGCCTAATTAATCTGATGAGTACAATGAACAACTGCACAGGAAAATAGACTGGGCCAGTAGATCAGATTGTCTTATAATGGGAGATTTTAACTTCCCAGATATAGACTGGAACTTGTGGGTTGGTCACTCAAACACCAATAAGACTTTTGTGGATTTGTTGGATGATTGTTTTCTATAGCAGAATGTTCGAGAGACAGCCAGAAGGAGTAATACTCTTGACCTGATTATCAGAAGTGATTATTCATGCATTAAATATCTGCAGATAAATGAGCCACTAGGTGACAGTGATCACAGTGTACTGATGTGGGATTTACATAAAGATGTAATTACTACCATCAGGGTAATGGGAAGCATTTACAGTGGTCTCCATGAGTTTTTAAATTCTAAACAGTGGGACCAACTGATGATGTTACCAACAGTAAATTCTAAATGGGAAGCATTCAAGGATTTAATCTTGGAAGCTACTAGGCTTTTCATACGAACTAAGAAATACTATTCAAGGTTTAGACCTAAATGGATGTCAGAAAACCTAATGAGACTTCTGGCAGAGAAGAAATATGCATGGGGCACATGTAAATTTTCAGTAGACACAGATGCCTGTGGTAGATATAAGATACTATGTGATCAAGTCACAAAGGACATTAGGCAAGCAAAGGCAGATTACAAGAAATCTTTGGCAAACAATGCAAAAAAAACATTAAAGACTTCTTTACTTATGTAAACTCTAGAAGGAAGGGGATGAATCAGATTGGTCCACTTGACATCGCGGTTCGGTCGTTGATGAACCTGCTCAGATAGCTGACAAACTGAGTGAGTATTATGCATCTACATTCACACATGAGGAGGGCTGTAGGGAAGTGGAGGGCAGAAGCTTATCAAACAGTGGCAGAGAGCTAAATGATTTTGTAATAACTGAAAGCAAAGTGGAGGAGAAATTGTTGAAATTGAACATAAGAAATGCATCTGGGGTGGATGAGATCAATCTAGTTATATCAAAGGAAGCAGCAAAGGAAGTAAGCAAACCCTTAGCCATAATTATGAAAACTTACTTGGACTCAGGGGAGGTCCCCATGGACTGGAGATGTGTAAATGTGTCCTCAGTTCACAAAAGGGGATCAAAGGGTGACACTGATAATTACAGACATGTTAGTTTAAGTTCTCTTCAAGGAAAAATAATGGAGTCACTGGTTAAGGAAGTGATACAGGATCATCTAGACAAAATTGCAGTTATAGTTCAGAAACAGCATGGGTTTGTTAAGAGGAAGCCTTGTCTGACAAATTTGACTGGATACTATGATGTGATTATGAACGAACTGGATTCAAGGAATAATTTTGATATCATATACTTTGATTTTTGGAAAGTTCTTGATACTGTGGCACATGGAAGACTACTGTTCAAATTAGAGCAGAATGGCATTAAGGGCAAGTTGCTACAATGGATAAAAGGATGGTTGAGTGGGAGAAGAAAGAGAGTGGTTATCAATGGATACTGCTCATCATGGACTACTGTTATTAGTGGAGTCCCCCCGGGGTTCGGTGTTAGGCCCATTGTTGTTTTTAGTATTTATCAATGATATTGATGAAGATATATCAGGGTTAATATCTAAGTTTACAGATGATACGAAGGTTGGCAGGGTTGTTAATGACAGTAATGATAGTACGTTAGTGCAACAGGATCTGGAAAAGTTGAGCAGATGGGCTGAGGTCAACTGAAGTTTAACAATGACAAATGTAAAGTACTGCATATGGGTAGCATTAACCCCAGAGTAATGTATCAACAGGGTGGTACTACACTCAGGGTAGTGGAGAATGAAAAGGACCTGGGGTAATTGTGCAGGCAGATATTAAGTTTTCTGAGTAGTGTAAAAAGGCTGCAAGAGTAACCCATTGTGTCTTGTCAATGATATACAGGAATTTTGCTAGTGGGGATAAGGGGGTGATTGTCCCCTTGTATAAGGCAATGGTCAGGCCACACCTTGAATACTCTATACAGGTCTGGAGGCCTGATTTTAGGAAATGATGTAGAGCTCATGGAACGAGTACAGAGATGGGCAATGAGGTTAGTGAGTGGAACAAAGGGTTGGTGTTACCAAAAAGGCTTAATTTCTGCAAACTGCAGCTGCTGGAGACTAGGCCTCGCAGGCCTAGTCTCCAGCAGCTAATTGAGGTGTATAATTGAGGTGATCTAATTGAGGTGTATAAGGATTGAATCTTGAATGGATTGAACAAGCTCAATGCTGATGGGATTCTTCCTCTTGCCCAGTTTACTCACCTGAGAGGACAAAAATTCAAATTGAGGGAAGGCAATTGTAGAATAGATGTGCAGAAATTCGCCTTTGGTTGATAGCTGGAAGAAAATTCCATCTGCTGTAGTGGTGGTCAGCAACTTAAATAAGTTCAAGGCAACAAGACAAACATTTGGAGTGAATGGATTGGTGAAATTGGAAGTGTTTTATTTATTATTATTATTATTTTTTTTAGCTGATTCTATATAAGCTTGCTTTCTTGCATCATATGCCTCTAATAATGCTAATTTTGAGGGTACAACTCTAAAATGGTATTCGCTGGCTGGTCATTAGATAGTCCACCAGACTGAACTTACTGGTAATTCTCTAGGAGGCTTCTGGATCAGCTAGTGCTTGCTGCTTCTACCCTGCCAGTTAGTGACTGGAAGGAGTCCAAATAGTGCATATGTGGGGGAATTGTGGAGGCCACATTATGTCAAGAAGCTGGGTATATTCTTTCCATGTGTACAACATATCTAAAAATTTCATTACTTCATATAGCATGTCCTGACCACCTTTTCTTGCTACTGAATATGGCATAAATTGTCAAACTAATAAAACAAACTTATCTGCAAAAAGATCTAAACCTCCCAAAAACTTCCTCATTCATTTCTCAAATATACGTGGTCTCGTTTCTAGTCTCGATGAGTTCCACTTCCACTTACAGTCTGCCAAACCCCATGTACTTTTTTCTGACAGAATCCCAGCTATTGGTTGATCCAACAAATGCTCATCTCAGTTGTATGAATTATTCACTGTATGATTCTTGTCACTTCAAAGATAGTACTAGTGTATAAGTGCATTCTGATATTCCACGTCAGAGACTTGATAATTTGGAATCTCCTCTTTTCAATCTTTTCTGGCTTAAAATGCTCCTACTACATTCTGTCAAATTCATCTGTATTTTCTATCATTCTCCCAACTTAACTAATCACTTGGAACTCTGACTTTCTCTCTTTGAAACTTTACTTTCTCCAGTCCAAATTTCCTAACAGCAATATGATTTTCCTTGCTGATTTTAATGTTGACAACTCCAGCTGGCTTCTGTTTTTTAGTCACACGGACCCCGCTGGTCGAGAGACTGAGGCTTTTGCAATCACTAATGATCATGCACAGATTGTTCATTTATCTACCAGAATACCAGACAATTCTAACCACGCAGCCAACATGCTTAAACTTTCCACTTTCAAGTTTGAGAAACCTTGCCCTGCACAAACAGCTTCAACTTCTTGAATATCCACTACCAATTCCTTAAATGTTGATCTCATTTAATTCTCCAAAGACATCTTAATTGATTTAAATCTTTTTAAAACTCAGTCCTGTCTTATATCTCGCAAAAAGAATTCTTCTGCTCCTGTGCTTATCTTTGATGACACTCTGATTTCTAGGAATTGGAGAATGAAAATGACTTGTAGGTAATTGTGTAGTCAGATATGAAGTTTTCTGAACAGATCATGGGTCTTGTCAATGATATACAGGAATATTGTTAGCAGGGATAGGGAGGTGATTATCCCTTTGCAATGGTCAGATCACCACTTGAGTACTATATACAGGTCTGGAAGTCTTATTTTAGGAAGAATGTAGAACTGCTGGAACAAGTACAGGGAAGGGCAATGAGAATGGTGTGGGGAAGAGATGGGTGCTCTTACCAAGAAAAACTAAAGTTCTGAAAACTGCAGCTCTGGATACTGGGCACCTGCAAGGTGATCTGATTGAGGCTTTCAATGGTTTGAGCAAACTCAGTGCTGATGGGATTCTTCCTCAGATTGTGCACTTGATGGGGCATAAATTCAAATTGAGGATAGAAAGTTGCAGAATAGATGTGCGGAAATTTCCCTTTTTGGTGGCTGATTGTTGGAACAAACTTCCATCAGTTATTGGGGAAGTTGATAGCTTAAATAAATTCAAGGAAGAACCAGGCAAATCTTTAGAGCAAATGGATAGGTGAAATGGGAAGGTTTTTTTTTTTCAGCTGATGCTCTGTAACCTTGCTTTCTTGCATCGTATGCCACCGTCAGTGCTAATGCAAGGTCATATATATCGTTTGGGGATTGTACACCTCTGATTGAGGTGTATAAGGCTTTCAGTGGTTTGAGCAAACTCAGTGCTGATGAGATTCTTCCCCTTGCTCAGATTATGCACTTTATGGGGCATAAATTCAAATTGAGGAAAGAAAGTTGCAGAATAGACGTGCGGAAATTTGCCTTCAGCCAGGGGTGGCTGATTATTCCAGCAATCTGGCTTCTAATCTCTCTTAACATAATCACATTACAAATATTGTAATGTGATTAATCTAAAAATCTAAAAATCTGGGTTTTCTTTTTGACTCTTGGTGTTACTTTTCTTCCAAATAGCTGTTCACTCTGTACAAATCCACCCTACTATGAAATGTGGTTCCCATTTCTGGAACGGTTCTGCCAAACCTCTCTGTCTTCTAGATTCCATTCAAAAGAAGGCATTTAGGTGTCTCTCTCTGTCTCATAGATGTTCTGTTTCTGCTGCATATCCTTTCTCTAGATTTTTCCATGGACACCTCTGAATTGTCTTCCGTAATTTCCACTCTCTCTTCCAAATCAGTCTGAACTTGCACTGCAAGTAGTCAACTTCCTTTTATTGTTCAACTTCAAACTCACAGAACCAACTTTTTTTCTTCCTCATTTATTCATTCAGCTTCCGTTTCCTGGAACAACCTCCCTTCATACGTATTTCCTGAATATTACAATCTACAGAAATTCAAGTCTAATGTCAACCTGTATCTTCTTTCATCTTTTCAACCTTCAACCAATGCACGGTACTAAGTACTATAGGTTCTGATAACTCTCGTGGTTGGGGTTCTCATAGAAAAAAAAAAGATCTATAATTGCTCATGTAACCTTTTGATCCAATTTCTGAATTGGGGATACATATGCACATTTCCAGTCCATAGGTACCTCCCCTGAATCCATAGATGCTCTCATAATTATGAGTAAGGGTTTGCTAACCTCCTTAGCTGCCTCTCTTAATATAATCAGATAGATCCCATCAACCTCAGGCACCTTTTTTATGTTTAGCTTCAATTTCTCTTCAACCTTCCTTTTGAGTTATCCCAAAATCATTTATATCCCCATTAGATTTTGATAAACTTCTGGAATACTCTTCCGTAAAGAATTCCTCATGTGTGAATGTAAATGAATGTGTATTACCTGAAAATTACAGTCTATAAAAATTTAAGTCCGTTGTCAACAAGTATCTTCTTTCATCCTCTCAACCTTCAGCCCATGCATGGTGCTAAGTACTATAGGTTCTAATACCTCTCATAAAGAAAAAAAACATTTTAAATGGAAGTTTTAATTTTAGTGGATTTACATAACTCCTTTAGACTTGGTTTTCACAGATGTTAATGGCTTTAAAAGCTTGGGAAAAGGTGTTTCTTATGTAGTAGCCTTTATATGTGACAATAACACTTTGGTTTGGTTGAATCAGAGTTGTAGTGTTTGGAGGCATGTAAAAACATTTTATATGATTATTTAAGTCTTCTAAGCTCTCCTTGCTTGGATGTCCTGGTTTACTGTCCATCATTAGAACTGCTTTGTAATCAACAATATTTTTTGCACAATATCTTTCCACTGTCAGAGAGAAGTATTTAATGCACCAATGAATGAAAAGACCTAGTGACCCAAGCTGTTTTGTTAGCCTTCCAAATTTCAGGTAGCTTTGATTTAGCAAAATCTTTAAGAGCCCTTGGATTTTTCAAAGGGTAAGCTAAAAGAGGTTTTAATTGAAATTCCCCTGCAGCATTACCCATCAGTTGACTTTATTGCCCAACAATAAAGTCAACTGATCCTTTGCCACTTTGAAGCTTGGCATAATAATCCCCCCATATCCATTAAGCTTTTTAGACCTCTAAATTTTAATTCTAATGTTAAGCTACAGGACCAAAGAGAACAATCAGTCCATATTTAATAAGCTTTTAGACCTTCAAAATTTAATTTTATGTCAATCCACATAATGGTTTCCTTGCTGCCAGAGGTATGGTGTTTGAAGACAGAAGTCTTGAGTGCTCAATGTTGAGACCGAGGGGTCTGAACACTAAGATTCTGACAGTGGGGAAGATGTCCCACATTTTTTTGTAAAATTGATATCCCCTTCCCAAAGAATTATTAGCGCATTGGACTAGGAGAGTTGGATGGAAAAGAAGCTTCCTATATCTAAAATAAAGGTAATCCCTGTTGTTTTCATAATACTTTTCATGTATATATATATATATATATATATATATATATATATATATATATATGTATATACACACATATATGTGTGTGTATATGTGTATATGTATATATATATATATATATATGTGTATAAATATGTATGTGTGTGTGTATGTATATATATACATATATATATATACGTGTGTGTATATATATATATATAATCATCAAGAATAATGCAATAGAGAAGTTATATGCTATAGGGGGGAAGAAAATTAAGAATTAGATTAGATAAGACTGAATTACAATAACATGAATTATAGATCAGGGTCACTG